>NC_090646.1:523389247-524100497 GCF_040937935.1 Hyperolius riggenbachi | reverse complement strand
GCAGCCACACATCATATGCAAACAATTAAAGTATGCATGCAGTTCAATATTAAGAAGCTAATGTGAAATCATTCAAACTCATTTGCCTCTGCTTTTGTTCATATAACAGTCACTATTTACTCCTGAAATGTTAATGTGCTCATACCCAGCAAGCATACATTTGCATTCTCTACGTAACCACAGCTAGATCAGTCTGACTAATATGACTATTACCATTTGTCATTATAATGGACGCCTGGTCTAGCCCTAAGTTCAACAGCATGCTTAGAAGTGGTGCAATCCATGGAATTGCTGTGAGGCCAAGGCTCAGGAGGGCGTCCCAACCCACTATCAGTATCAGGGGGGCTGCAAAAGTACATTGTTGAGCCCAGAGTAGTGGTTAATTTCCTCCAGGCAACAACAGCTAGGCCCTGGTTCCAAACCCCACAGTCTCTATGCCCTGCTATGCTTCATTGTGCTCTGCTTCCCTGCTCCTTTTGATCTATGGCGATGCACCCTGCAGTGCTCCCCCTGGTGGTGAACAGTATATATGCAATGAAGATGCTTGCAGTATTACATTAATTTTTTAGTACCAAATTGTCTTTTAAAGGAAATGAATGCAAACCAGAAAAAAGTTAGATACTCACCTATGTAAAAGAAAGGCTCTGGATGCCACGGAGCCCTCCCGGTCCTCTCTTTGTGCCCTTGGTCCACTAGTGCACATTACCCCCCATAAGGGGAAATGTAGCATTCTGTTTCTTTGAAACGTAGGTAGAATTTCCCAAGTCAGGAAAAAACAGTGCTTGAAATTTGGACATCGGCCATACGAATTTCAGCTATAGCGCTGCTCAGTCATTAATTTTATGCGCTGTCAAAAGACTAAGCCCAAATTACAATAATAACAGTGTGCGTCAGTCACCAGCAGTAGCTGGAAGCTAAATTACGTCTTTCCCCAGTGTGAATGGCAGTTTGGAGTGGGAATGGTACTTAATGCCACTAAGACTTTTGCAGAAGCAGAGTGAGCCATTTTTTGGCTTTACCCTGCACCTAATTTACAGGTGCGTTAATTACATGTATGCGAATAACACACCCTGGCAGAGGTCGAGAAATGCCCAAAGTGTGTTGGTGGGCACCGATGGCCATGTGACACACACCAAAAAACCTCTGTGACTGCCCCATAGAGTATGGGAATAAGGTAGATGTCGCCAATAAAGAGGGAAAGTGCGGTTCCGCATGAGCAGTACAATAGGAGCGTTATGCGTACAATAATATGTGGATTTTCATTACGCACACATATTTTTTTGCATGTCCAACGCTTATGCAATCACACATTCAGTCTAGCATATAGTTTTACGCATCGTGATGACATCAGCGGATATGACGTTTTTGATCCGGATATAATAATGGGTGTTTCCCCACCTGCTTTGAACCTCTGTAGAAGCGCTGTTGCACCCACCCCACCAGGACCGGTATGTGCATTCCACTTTATTTGCATCTCATGCTCACGACTGTTACATACTGTATGTGTTATACAAGCTTCATCCAATAAACACAGAAGACTGCAGTGCTGACCAGGGCTGCTCATCAGGATTCCGGATATCTGGATAACTAGGATATCCGACCATTTTTACGCTATCCGATTCGGATTCCAGATTTTTAAAAAATACAGTTAGCTATCTGCGGATATTTGGCCACATAACCCGGATATCCGCGGATATTGCGGATAACCGGATCCGAAATACTGTAATTAAGGAGATGATGTCCTGGAGCCAATTAGAGGGCTTCCAGCAGAAGCCCTAGCAACCAATCACAGAGGGGAACCCTGGCCAGCCCCACCTGACCTCATTGAGCCAATCAGAGGGCTCCCAGCCTAATCCCTGGCACCCAATCACAGAAAAGAACACTGGCCAGCCCCCCTGTATAATAAGGAGGGCTGCCATAATGAGACATGTCGTCTTAGCTTGCTGAATGCTCACTGAGAGACATGTTCCAGTGCTGGTGTCCCAGTTGTGCGGTTGGACTTTGAACACAATGTGGGCTGCATGACCGCTGTCTTGAACCTAGGCCTAATGTTAATTGACAGCCATTTTTTTTGGGGGGGGGGGGGGGGGATTTTAAGTCCCCACATCATCAATTAGTGTTTCCCTTTACAAAATAATGATGCTACATTTCTCATATGCCCTAAAAAACGTTTTTAAAGCAATTTAAAGGTCACTTCCGGTTTTCTACCCGGATATCCGAATCCGCCGGATACTAGGGTCAGATATCCGATTCGGATCTGGAAATTTTGAACTTGGATTTCCGACCCGGACTGGATAGCGGGGTATCCGGATTTGAATCTGATCTGGATTTTGAAAAGGGGTATCTGAGCAGCACTAGCGCCGACCTTCATTTTCCTTCTTTATTAGGTACTATGGTTTACTTTACTGGTCAGAGCATGCCATACTTCCATTAGTGAGCTTGCCACTCCTGGATTGGTGCAGTAGCCACCCTCGAATGAATATTAGCTGCAGTGCCAACATCTTCACTCTCTCACTACTGTTGTAAGGTAGATGTCTGCAGTGTTCCTGCAGTGTGCACTGGATAAAGATGAATGGTTGGCAGACAGTGTACCCCTCCAGATATGCAGGTTGCAGCAGCAGAGTAAGATACAGGAGGCGAAGGCTGCAGGAAACTGAAGACAGCGCATGCGATTCATATATATTGAAGATCATTAATATTGCTATTATCCCCTGCATGAACCCTGTTTCAATCTGGAGTTATGAGTTATTTTGTGAATGCCATCTTTTATAAATATCAGTGAATGGTATATTGATCAGGAGAATTGCTATGTTATCAGCATTGGATACATCTATTGCTTTGAATATACAACTATTACATTGCCTTTGTTACATCCTTGCTCCTTTAGATTGTAAGCCTGTAAGGGCAGAGCCAACTCCCTTTTCTTTCTTGTAATTTACTATGTGTTTTGTTAGGCACAATGTATTAGTCAATGGGACATTTATCTACCAACTGTATATAGACGTTATCTACCAACTGTATAGTATTTGCCATTGTCTATTATGTAAGCATGTTTCATTGTTACTTTGCAGAACACTATGGAGGATGATGTCACTACACAAGTCAATAATAATAATACAGTTTTGATTATCTGCTTGCGTTTAAATGGCTCAGGTACCATACACCATTATACTATGGGAAATTAACCAGATGATAGGATCCTTGACAAAGGACTAGACACCGACTGCTTGACTATGTGTGATAAATACATCTTAGGTTCAGAAATAAGGAAGGCCCCTTGTCATTGTGTTCAGTGAATTTGGTGACCATGTGGCTCACCTGACAATATTGTCAGTTTTAACTACCTACGGACCGAGCGAGTATGAATCTACGGCGGGCAGGGGGCGCTGTGGTCCTGACCGGACGTAAGCTCTACGTCCCATTGACTGCGCGCCCCCGCCCTTCCCCGTCGCTCGGTCCGCTCTGCCCCCGCCGCAATGTGATGCCCTGCCGCCTCTATGACGGCAGAGCACTGTGAGCCGGGCAGGAGCCGTTTTCATTGGCTCCTGGCCCTGTCATTCATGTAAGCCATTCCCATTGGCTTACATGGAATGACAGGGTCAGGAGCCAATGAAAGCGGCTCCTGATCGGCGCACAGCACTCTGCCGTCATAGCGAGGGCCGAGAGAGCAGCCTGCGGCGGGGACAGAGCGGTGTGTCCGGCGGGAGCGACGGTAACTTGCGGCGATTCGTCGGGAAGTGGCGGTTTGCTGGACCAGCACCCTCTGGTCCTTAAGGAGGCAGAGGGTGCTAGTCCAGAAAGGGTTAAAGTACCCCTGAACAGAGTTTATTTGTTTATTTTTAATGATGTTTTATATGTGGTGCTGTGACATATGTCACAGCACCATCCTCACCCTCCAGCACCCCCTGTGGTCTACTCACTGCTCAGATATAATAATCAACTGAGCAGAATGCCGATTATGGACGGGGAGGAAGTGGCAGTTCCCCTCCTCTCAGTCTGTCCTTAGGAACGCCCCTATCACTCCCTGCTTATTGTTCCAGATACACTGTGTCACTTACACATCATTAAAAACAAGCAAAAAAAAACTTGGTTCAGGGGTACTTTAATATTATGATACTATCCGGGTTGGCTCTAGATGAAATGGGAGAATGGCCAAAAAATGAACATGATGTCCCATACATTATACTAGCGGCATTAGGTAGCCTTTGGCGACCCTCCCCCCCAACCCCCGGATAGTGGTATTAGGTGACCTATGTTCTTCCCTTCACCCCTGCATACAGTGATATTAGGAAATGTGTTTGCCTTCCCCAACAATGGAGAAAACACACAGCTGAGCATAATATCTCACCTGTCCTGCACTGTGCTTCCTCCTCAGTCCTCAGCACGCTCCAGCTTCCTGTATCTCCTTGCTGGTGCCTCTGATCTGTTACCCACAGGCATATATACATTCTTTCCAGGGAATACTGAGACACCCCCATGGGGAGATGGACTGCTCCAAAATCAGATCTGTCAGATTTTTACTACCTATTGTGACAGCAACATAGGAAAAAAGTAATTTATAGTGTATTTTTCTCTGGGAGATATATACATTGTATATGTCTGCATTTTACATTTTTCTGCTAGTTGTCCTTTAAATGTTAACTCTTTCTCTGTCTGTTCTGACACATCTATGACAATAAGGCCCTTTTCACACTGGCGCTTTGCGTTACCATGTTTTACCACAGTGTAACGCTACACCAATGTAAGTCTATGGGACATTTCATACCTGGTGCGGTGCGATGCACTGAAAGCCGTGAATTTGACGCACGAGCAAAATGCGTTGTCGGGCAACATGTGCGGTGACTTGCGACGACCGGAAGTCATGTAAGTCTATGGTGGTGCAAAGATTTAAAAATGTTTGCCGTTTACATTGCGTAGCGCACGTGCGGAAGCGTATTTGTTCAATACATTTCCGCGCAATTCAAATTTCAGCCACAGGAAGTGAGCGCTAGATAGCCTCACTTCCTGCTTGGCCTGCAGCCAGAAAGGAGATTACCACGCATTGCCGCGGTAATCCCCAAAGGCAATTTTTAGCATTGCGATTGTCGCACCGTAGCGCTCTCATAATGCCAGTTGCCAGTGTGAAACCGGCCTAAAGGGAAAGAACGAAAAGTCTAAATCTAGCAGATTGTAACACCTGTGCAGTTATTTAGTTAGTATATGTCTAAACAATCAGCCTGATTATTCATTAAAACACCAGTGAAGATATCTCCAATAAATATACATACATTCATCTGTGATGAATTTGTAGTTTGTGTTGATGAAACCTGTGTCCCATGTGACCATCTGGGGGTTAAGGAATCTGAACTGTGATACGGATCACTCGTTTCCAAAAGAAAGACGTCATCCCAAATCAAAATGCAGACAAAACTACAGAAGTTACTCATCGGGTTATCATTTTTTAATAATTCCAATTATTCGTATTTTGCCTGGAGTTTATTTTTAATCCATGCGCTGGAAATGATGTGTTTGCCCTTATTAGAATTATGCAAAAGCTCTAGGCTAACATTTTAATAATATTGACATGAAGCTAAACTAGAACACCTGTAGCTTTGTGGATCTACAAAGTACAACACTATCTCTAAGGGAAGATCCTTAGCCCCCTTGTTTACCAGCGGATAATGACCCATGATTGAAAACTCTGCCAGGTAAATCCAGCAAGAAGATGGAAAGGTTCTTTGCATACTTACATCGATTTGTATTGAGTTTGGAGAAGGTTTATTAGAGGAAAAGTAAAACTACGATGTGAGGATTCCTTCTGATTAATTGAGGCAGTTGGTCAGTTTAACAATGTCCCATTTTTATTTTTGTTTCTAATGAACATAAATTCTGAACACGCACCAACGGCATGGATGTTGCCAATCAATACATGGGATCCTTAGAGTGTAACATCAAAAGCTTATCTGTTCTCCCAGCTGATGCTCAGTCAAGTGCAGATTCCTGCATCGGTTGCCTTCCTGATAGTGCCGCTGTTTCCATATCATTGTGCTGGCTCCAAAGCAAGACCAGCTGGGCTGTTGCTTCCATGTCAACTCTTTAGTGAGCCTGCTGTCACCCTTGTTTTACAGCCTTTCCAATGAAGCACAAATCTGTATTGATTTTGAAGGCACTAGAGCTGTAAATTACTGGCCATGACCGGCTTGGTCGAACCCAGATGAAAATCTATTGATTGCTCAGAGGGTCTAAATCTAATTAGTACATGGTATAAACTATAACAACTCACAAAGATAGAGTAATTAGAGCAGCAATATTTCTTTCAAAACTATTTAATAGCCTTTGGTGATAAGGGAGCAAAGGTGTCAGAAAGTATGGCTTCTTGTGATCTTTTTTCTTCCTACACTTGGGCTCAGCCCTTGTTGCCACACAGTAGCCTTATAGATGGATATGGCTAGCCAGTAATAACAGCTTGTAGAGCAATGCCTGTTCTATTACGTTATCAGCTCATGTCACAGGGATATATGACCTGGTCCAATTCTGACAGGTGAGTAATAGAATACAAAGGAAAGGTCGTGATCTTTTTTCTTTCCTCTCATAAACCAGATTCAAGACTAATATGGAAGAGCCCTGAAGATGAAGATTAATGATTGTGATTATTTTACTACTAGTGTTCCTCTTATATGCCTCTGTTTGGTTCGAAGGCAGGGTGTCACAGTGTTTGGAAGGATAATGTGTACATTACATGCAGGGTCTGGCACTTTATGTGTTAAAGAGAACCAGAAGCGATCGGTATATGGAGGCTGACATATTTATTTCCTTTTAAACAATACCTGTTCTCGATTTCCGCTTTATCTGTGAGGCACACTCCAGAAGACCAAATCTGTATAGCAATGTCTCCACACTGATTCAGAAATCTCCACAGGCAAATTTACTCGATAAAAAAGGACTCTAAGTACAATCCAAAGTGCATACAGTCAAAAATGGCGCAGAGTAAAAAGTGGCGCACCATTCTGCCGATCATAAAACGCTATTTACCGTTTTAATGTAAATACATTAAAACGGTAAATAGCGTTTTATAAAACAGAACAGTGCGCCATTGAAAAATTAAGGGAGCTAGTCAGAGGAGGTCGGGCTGGAGGAGAGGCAGCGGGCTGGCAGCGGGAGACGGGCTGGAGGAGAGGCAGCAGGCAGTAGGCTGGCAGCGGGGGTCGGGCTGGAGGAGAGGCAGCGGGCTGGCAGTGGAGGTCGGGCTGGAGGAGAGGCAGCGGGCAGTGGGCTGGCAGCGGGGTCGGGCTGGTGAGGCAGCGGGGTGGAGGGAGTAGGTAGCATGTGTATACATTACATTGTCCCGGCCGGGATCGCTCCTCACTTCACAGCTTGCACGAGTCCTGCATCCAGCCAATCACCATGCGGCTTCAGTTTCCGCATGGTGATTGGCTGGATGCAGGACTCCTGCAAGCTGTGAAGTGAAGGAGCGATCGCCGGCCGGGACAATGTAATGTATACACATGCTACCTACTCCCTCCACCCCGCTGCCTCACCAGCCCGACCCCGCTGCCAGCCCACTGCCCGCTGCCTCTCCTCCAGCCCGACCCCACTGCCAGCCCACTGCCCGCTGCCTCTCCTCCAGCCCGACCCCCGCTGCCAGCCCACTGCCCGCTGCCTCTCCTCCAGCCCGATCCCTGCAAAAAAAAATAAATCACATTTTAAACGATAAATATCGTTTTAAGTGCAGCGCCATTCTGACACTATTGGCGCTGTGCGCCATTTTTGCCTGTCCCCATCCAAAGTATCTTTACTTGCATTAAAAGCATACAAGGATGTTTTTAGAACTTTTCCATAGGTAAAAAGATGATGCGTCTTGCAAGGTGCAACACGATTACCTCATCAACTGACTTAAGTCTATGGTGCAATTCACGAAGCTTCTTTCCTGTCTTTTTAGGACCTCTGTCGTGAAAATCCTAAAATTTAAAATATATGTAGACATAAACAATTAAGAAGTACGTTTCTTCCAGAGTAAAATGAGCCATAAATGACATGTCTCCTATGTTGCTGTCACTTACAGTAGGTAGTAGAAATCTGACAGAACCGACAGGTTTTGGATTAACCCATCTCCTCATGGGGGTTCACAGGGATTTCTTTATTTTCAAACTGCACTTAGTGAATTGTAGTTGCTCTGTCTAACTGCCAAAACAGTGTACGGTGATCAGGGAGGCTGGCCAGCATCTTTGTATACATCTTTTTCAGGGAGTGTCTTTATAAAGAATAAAGGCCATGCTGAGAATCCCCTGTGGAGAGATGGACTAGCCTAAAACCTGTCCATAATGTCAGATTTCAACTACTTACTGTGAAAGCCAGCAACATAGGAGAGAAGTAATTTATGGCTCATTTTACTCAGGAAGAAACATACTTCTTATTTTTATGTGTTTTAAATTTTAACCACTTGCCGACCGCACGCTTATACCGTGCGTCGGCAAAGTGGCAGCTGCAGGACCAGCGACTGCAGGCTGATTAATCAGGAAGCAGCCGCTCGTGCGAGCGGCTTCTTCCTGTCAATTCACGGCGGGGGGCTCCGTGAATAGCCTGCGGGCCGCCGATGGCGGCTCGCAGGCTAAATGTAAACACAAGCGGAAATAATCCGCTTTGTTTACATTGTACGGCGCTGCTGCGCAGCAGCGCAGCAGCGCCGTAAGGCAGATCGGCGATCCCCGGCCAATCAGCGGCCGGGGATCGCCGCCATGTGACAGAAGACAGCCTGTCACTGGCTGCACAGGACGGATAGCGTCCTGTGCAGCCCGGATCTCCAGGGGGGGCCAGGTAGGAGAGGGAGGGGGAGGATTTCGCCGCGGAGGGGGGCTTTGAGGTGCCCCCCCCCGCAATACCCGGCAGGCAGGAGCGATCAGACCCCCCCAGCACATCATCCCCCTAGTGGGGAAAAAAGGGGGGCGATCTGCTCGCTCTGCCTGCACGCTGATCTGTGCTGGGGGCTGCAGAGCCCACCCAGCACAGATCAGCTGAAACAGCGCTGGTCCTTAAGGGGGGGTAAAGGGTGGGTCCTCAAGTGGTTAAGATGTTCGCGACAGTTCCTCTATAAAAATGATTCTGAGCTGTTTTTACTGTTATAACCATGGTGATAAGGCATTTAGTATTCACTAAGCAATTTACTTCAAGCAGTCCTTAAAAAAAGGATTCTGTCCTTAAGTTAAGGAGTTTTGTATTAAGTTAAGGTTTTAATCCTTAATATTGATAGCACAATAAGACATTTGTCTGGGCATATTAGTTATCACTGCAGTGAGGGATAGTCACACTTTGCCCCACATACACTGTCTTGTGATCAAAGGGGATGTACAAAGACTCCCTCTATTATAGGATAATTTCATGCATGACTATACAGACATTGGATATTTTTTTGAAGCTGTTCAAAACCATTTTATTGTACTATTTTAGTATATACCAATAAAGTTATAACTTTTATCATAGTACCATTAAGGCTTGTCCGATTAGGACTCTTTAACTTCCTTACTATCACCAGCATGATCTTAGTGAATTGAGGCCTATAACTAAATAATTTACAAAATGGCTGATGTTTAGGGAGAAACAGTTGGGACATACTAAGTAGCTACAGCCTGCAGGAAAAGTGGAATATAATATTTTAACCACTTAAGGACCGCGGTGTTAAACTGACCAGGCCATTTTTTACAATTAAGGCCACTTTAAGGGCTCACTGCAGGGCCGTACAACTCAGCACACAAGTGACTCCCCGTCCCTTTTCTGCCCACCAACAGAGCTCTCTGTTGGTGGGCTGTGATTGCTCCCAGCATGTTTATTTATTTTATTATAAATATTTATTTCATTTATTTTTTATTAAATATTTGTTCTGGTTTTTGTTTTTTTTGTAACCCTCCCTCCCTCCGCCAGCCAATCAGCACGATTGGCTGCCACAGGCTTCAGCCTTTGTGCCTCTGGAGGGGACAGCTGAGTGACACGGCTGTCCCCTGTACAGCGCTGCCTTAGATCGTAGTGCTGTACCTAGTAAATATACGGCGTCTAACAGTCTCCTAGCGGTGATTGCCGCTGGGAGACTGATGGCAGAGCTCCGTCATTCCAGCGGGGATGGGCGCACGATCCCCTGCAATCCCCGCCCCTAGCACTTACCGATCGGCGTGGAGTGGTCCTGGAGCTGCCGACACGTTCACAACATTTAGCGTGGAGTGATTGTCAAGAACAGGGCCGCGCCTGGGCGGGTGCTGCGGGTGCATTGCACCCAGGCACCTCTCTCTGACAGGCGCCGCCCGGCCGCCACTCACCCCCTCTAGCCGCCGCTCAGACCTGAATCAGGCGGCGACCAATAGTGCGGGCGCTAGGACCTAGCACACCGCACTGATATGCGGAAGTGACATCACTTCCGCATATAGAGGCATAGCGCGAGTGCGTCCGGCACCCGCTCTTACTGGTCGGGTCGCCCGCTGATTGAGGTCTGACTAACTGCAAGGTGAGGGGGGAGCGGCGGCTAGAGGGGGGGTCCCTGTCACTCACTGCCTAAACGGGGGTCCCTGTCTGTCTCTCACTGCCTAAACGGGGGTCCCTGTCACTCACTGCCTAAACGGGGGTCCCTGTCACTCACTGCCTAAACGGGGGTCCCTGTCTCTCACTGCCTAAACGGGGTCCCTGTCACTCACTACCTAAACTGGGGTTCCTGTCACTCACTACCTAAACGGGGGTCCCTGTCACTTACTACCTAAACGGGGGTCCCTGTCTCTCACTGCCTAAATGGGGGTCCCTGTCACTCACTACCTAAACGGGGGTCCCTGTCACTCACTACATAAACTGGGGTCCCTGTCTCTCACTTCCTAAACGGGGGTCCCTGTCTCTCACTGCCTAAATGGGGGTCCCTGTCACTCACTACATATATACGGGGTTCCCTGTCTCTCACTACCTAAACGGGGGTCCCTGTCACTCACTGCCTAAATAGGGGTCCCTGTCACTCACTGCCTAAACAGAGGTCCCTGTTACTTACTGCCTAAATGGGGGTCCCTGTCTCTCACTACCTAAACGGGGGTCCCTGTCTCTCACTACCTAAACGGGGTTCCCTGTCACTCACTACCTAAACGGGGGGGGGGGGGGGTTATAAAAAAAATTTGTTATAAAAAAAGTTTTCTTTGTTTTGAACATGGTAATGTCTGTCTACTCAGTTTATTTATCTTTAGATTGGAAAAAGGATTGTGTCATTGCTATGCATGGAAGAGGGGTAGGAATGGGGTATCACATGCATGCGTAAAGAGGTGGAAGGTGTGGGTGTGATTAGGCAAGGCCTGGGTGTGGTTATGTGGTTGGGTGCGGTTAATTTAACCACTCCCATAGGCACCAGAGAAAATATTGCACCCAGGTGCCAGGCACCCCAGGCTCACCCCTGGTCAAGAAGTTAAAAAACAATAATAATGTGAAATAACATCCAGAGAGGCTGTTGTGACAGCACAATACCAGTTGCCTCCTGGCAGTCCTGCTGATCATTCTGGCCTCAGTAGTTTCTAAACCAGACACCTGAAATAAGCATGCAGCTAATCTTGTCAGATTTTGGCAGAAACATCTGATGCTTGTTCTAGGTCTATGGCTAAAAGTATAAAAGGCAGAGGATCAACAGGACTCCCAGGCAAATTGCATTGTTTAAAATTAAATACATATGTCAGCCTCCATACTTCTCTCACGGTAGATTCTTTTTAAAGGCTAAAAAAACTAGACATTTGAGGCTCCTGGTGCAAGCCTTGGAAGAGTTGGTCAGGTTCCCGGAACACTGGTCCATGTCCAAGTTATTTACCTTTGCAAGGTGAGATAAAGCTGTAGTTTACTAGGCCAGCATATTAGAGAAAGGGGACGCTCTATTTACAGTCTGTGTATGAAGACAGCTCTGCATTTCTGCTCTTGAGTGCTGAGAGGAAGCCAAGTCTTGTGAGTATGTAACCAGTTTTAACCGCCAACTGAAGGAGAACTCCATAAACACCAATGCAGGTTGTAAAATTCAAAAATCTTTATTAAAAAAAAAAAAAACAATTTCTACTCCATGTAACCAATGAAAATCAGACAATCAACATTTCTAAATATCACAGTCTTCAGATTATCTTCTTTTTTCTTCCTACTGGATGTGCTTCTGGGAGCTAGAAAGAAGTTTAGTTAAATTCAAGCCATCACCCTCCCACCTGGTAAGTATCCACCCAAAGAAGACCACCCATTGTACTTTGCGTGAAATAGAATAAAATTAGTCTCTATTTGGATTAGATATAGCCCAGAGGCGTTCTAGTTCTATAAAAGGTCATTTCAGTCCAACATTTCACAACAATGCCATAATATAAACATCAACTTCTAGTTTTGCTGATCAGCAAAAATTTCCCCTGAGTAATAGGTTAAATAAAGAGAAATAACTTAGAATACATAATAAATGAATTAAATTGGTTAATAAATTGTTAGAAAGAAGTTAGACACATAAACACTAGACAAGTGAATGAGTTACTTAGTGGATTAATTGAGTTATGCCAATAAATAAATAAATAGACCAAAAATAGGAGAATTATTGGCTGGCAACACAAAAATGGGCCAAAAGTTCAGTTATTTGTCTCAGTAGGTAAAACTACCCCCAAAAAAGTTCCTTTCAAATAATTTAAAAAAAAAATAAAATATATATATATATATATATATATATATATATATATATATATATATATATATATATATATATATATATATATATATATATATATATATATATACAGATCTTCTCAAAAAATTAGCATATTGTGATAAAGTTCATTATTTTTTGTAATGTACTGATAAACATTAGACTTTCATATATTTTAGATTCAAATACACACAACTGAAGTAGTTCAAGCCTTTTATTGTTTTAATATTGATGATTTTGGCATACAGCTCATGAAAACCAAAATTTCCTATCTCAAAAAATTAGCATATTTCATCCGACCATTAAAAGAAAAGTGTTTTTTAAACAAAAAAAGTCAACCGTCAAATAATTATGTTCAGTTATGCACTCAATACTTGGTCGGGAATCCTTTTGCAGAAATGACTGCTTCAATGCGGCGTGGCATGGAGGCAATCATCCTGTGGCACTGCTCAGGTGTATGGAGGCCCAGGATGCTTCGATAGCGGCCTTAAGCTCATCCAGAGTGTTGGGTCTTGCGTCTCTCAACTTTCTCTTCACAATATCCCTCAGATTCTCTATGGGGTTCAGGTCAGGAGAGTTGGCAGGCCAATTGAGCACAGTAATACCATGGTCAGTAAACCATTTACCAGTGGTTTTGGCACTGTGAGCAGGTGCCAGGTCGTGCTGAAAAATGAAATCTTCATCTCCATAAAGCTTTTCAGCAGATGGAAGCATGGACCCACTTTTGAACCAGAAAAAGCGGCAGAAGCGCCTGACCTGGGCTACAGAGAAGCAGCACTGGACTGTTGCTCAGTGGGCCAAAGTACTTTTTTTCGGATGAAAGCAACTTTTACATGTCATTCGGAAATCAAGGTGCCAGAGTCTGGAGGAAGACTGGGGAGAGGGAAATGCCAAAATGCCTGAAGTCCAGTGTCAAGTACCCACAGTCAGTGATGGTCTCGGGTGCCATGTCAGCTGCTGGTGTTGGTCCACTGTGTTTTATCAAGGGCAGGGTCAATGCAGCTAGCTATCAGGAGATTTTTGAGCACTTCATGCTTCCATCTGCTGAAAATCTTTATGGAGATGAAGATTTCATTTTTCAGCACGACCTGGCATCTGCTCACAGTGCCAAAACCACTGGTAAATGGTTTACTGACCATGGTATTACTGTGCTCAATTGGCCTGCTAACTCTCCTGACCTGAACCCCATAGAGAATCTGTGGGATATTGTGAAGAGAAAGTTGAGAGACGCAAGACCCAACACTCTGGATGAGCTTAAGGCCGCTATCGAAGCATCCTGGGCCTCCATAACACCTGAGCAGTGCCACAGGCTGGTTGCCTCCATGCCACGCCGCATTGAAGCAGTCATTTCTGCAAAAGGATTCCCGACCAAGTATTGAGTGCATAACTGAACATAATTATTTGAAGGTTGACTTTTTTTGTTTTAAAAACACTTTTCTTTTATTGGTCGGATGAAATATGCTAATTTTTTGACATAGGAAATTTGGGTTTTCATGAGCTGTATGCCAAAATCATCAATATTAAAACAATAAAAGGCTTGAACTACTTCAGTTGTGTGTATTTGAATCTAAAATATATGAAAGTCTAATGTGTATCAGTACATTACAGAAAATAATGAACTTTATCACAATATGCTAATTTTTTTAGAAGATCCTGGTATGTATGTATGTATATATATATATATATATATATATATATATATATATATATATATATATATATATATATATATATATATATATATATATATTTCCGTTCTCAAATCTCAAAGTCTGTATTCACTATCTTCACCAACTCACATTTTCTTTCAGGATCACTCCAGCATACAGGAACAGACCGTTGCAAGGTAATTACTCCAAATTATCCATTACTGAGGGTAAGTGTGACGGATTGCGGAGAAACCGCTGCACGTTCTGACAGTGAGGCGGCGGAATCCGCGCACAGAGCGGCGGTTTCCCCGCAGCAACATGCTTCTGGTTGGTTTGTCTGGACCTAGTAGTGCACATAGATGCAGAGCTACGCGCGCACGCGCCGCAAGACATGCTCTTTATGCCAATAGAAGGGGGGTCAGCTGATCCCAGCTCAGCAGGTGATTGGTTGATGGGAGCTGGGCTGCGCTGTGGAGCGCTTTATTATATATATCTCTTGCTGTTCAGTTGCTGGTTGTCTGGCGGTGCGAATACCTATGTGTTAGCACTCAGACCTTAGTCAGATCCTTCAGTGTGGTGGAACCAGGTGGACCTGGGAATCCACACTTAGCCAGTTTACTGTGTATCATCTGTGTTATTCTTTAGACCAGTTCCAGGGTGTAGAGACCACGGACCTCACACCCCAGACTAGGAATACTGTGTATCATCTGTGTTATTCCTTAGATCAGTTCCAGGGTGTAGAGACCACGGACCTCACACCCCAGACTAGGAATACTGTGTATCATCTGTGTTATTCCTTAGACCAGTTCCAGGGTGTAGAGACCACGGACCTCACACCCCAGACTAGGAATACTGTGTATCATCTATGTTATTCCTTAGACTAGTTCCAGGGTGTAGAGACCACGGACCTCACACCCAGACTAGGGAACCTGTGTTATCATTCTGTTATGCATCAGACTAGTTCCAGGGTGTAGAGACCACGGACCTCACACCCAGACTAGGGAACCTGTGTTATCATTCTGTTATGCATCAGACTAGTTCCAGGGTGTAGAGACCACGGACCTCACACCCAGACTAGGGAACTTGTGTTATCATTCTGTTATACATCAGACTAGTTCCAGGGTGTAGAGACCACGGACCTCACACCCAGACTAGGCATTGTTTGATATCTGTTATGACTTATTGCTTTCCTGACTTTCCATCTGCTTTCTGATTCGGTACCTTGCATTTCTGATTACCTGTTGCCAAACCCTGCTTGCCTTGGATACCGAATCAGCTTCCTGTCTTTGTACTTTATCTGTCTGTGTGTTGCCGACCCAGCCTGCCCGACCTTTCTGGCTGTCACCCACCTCTTGGGTGCTCAGCCTTCCTGCAGGGGCCCCCTGCTCCTCAGAGGGGGCACTGCTGCAAAATCAGTCAGGGTCTCCTTCTCCTGGAGTCCTTGACTGCAGTAGAGTCTGTCTCTACTCATTGGACCACCTGCTACCCCGGTGGTCCAATTACTACTGTTACACCAAACACTTACACGCTTCAGGTGTCCAGAGGTTAGCAATATATCTGTATTATCGGTGATTCTGCAGATCATCAATAAACAGGTATCTGTATTCTTGGTGATACTGCAGATCACCAATAATCAGATTCTTTCTGCGTGCTGACACCAATCGTTACAGTAAGTCAATGTATTAACTGTTTCTCCTTTCTTTTTCAGGACCTCAGCTAGACATCTCTTCCTGGAGGTGAGTATTGCTAATATAAATTTCCAACTATGGTTATTCACAACGCTTGTGGAAAAATAGGCTCTGGAGAGTTCAGGCCTCAGATTAGTAGACATGGAGGGGGAAAATAACAGGCCTTAAGTGGACAGGGCACTGGATTAACTCAGCAAGCAGATAATCTTTAATCACAAAATAAGTATTCTCTAGTCCCATACATAGTCTACAGGTGAGCTGTAATATTTAAGTTTCCACACAAAAAAAAACTTTCTTCACATTTCCGCAGCATCTCAAAAGGGTTGGTAAGAAAGAAAGAATAATAAAAAAAAATTAAAATTAAAAATGACAATAAAAATTAGGGAATATCAGTCCCAATTTTCTATCTCACCAATATTATGCAGAACAGTTAGGGGCATTTCTATACTTAGTTTACTGAAATTTAAATGCTCAAGCAGTCTTTCCTGTCATTAGCTGATTTATCACAATAATAAGCGTGTTTCATACGTGTCAGCCCGGAAGTATTCTTTCCAACACTTCTGTATCACCAGTGACTTGATAAACATCTGACTGGCTTCTTACATCTGCCTAAATCTCTCTCCGCTTCCTCCCCTTTTAGTCAGCATTGATTGACTGATGGCTGTCTTATGGAGGATTGAAGATTCATCATGGCGCAGTAATTTTCTTCCAAGATATCAGCTGCCGCAGTGTCTGGCCTGCTTCCCCTCAGCTGTGCCTGCTGCGTCCTTCCTCCTTCCCCTGTCCGCTCCAACTGCGCCACACCGTCCCCTCAGAGAGCCGTTATATCCTCTAACGGCTCCCCTAGGCGCGTCTGGTTGCTTAGCAACCTTCCCTCCTTTCTCGCGCAAATCAGCGCAAGCGGCTCTACGTATTAGAGCCTTTCCCAGTGCGTCCTGGTCGCCTTGGCAACTGGGTGGAGTGCACGCGTCAACAAATAAGCGTTCACCCGCTCCCCTCTGCGCACAGCCATCAGCCCTGCCTACCACACACGGCAGCGGCCATTAAAGTTAAGGGCGAAATGCCCTTACCTCACAAACCTGTGTCAGCAGCACCCCATCCAAAGCTGCTGACCAGGCAACAACAAGAGAAAAAAAAACTACATCCCCCTCCTTCTACCTGCTACAAGTAGCATTGTTTTACAGTGGCCATGTACTTTCTTAGGGTGGAGCTGATTTATTTTAATTTTCTTTTTTGTCTGTTATTTTTGGGCAATGCACAAATTAACTGCAGGCAACATGCTAATCACATAAGTGATCTACTATTGAGGATGTCTGCTGTAACCTGGTGGACCTGCTCATAGGCAAAATATTCAGAATTCAGTAGGTCCCAAATATAAGCACTATTGAAAGCAATATTATTATTATTTGTATTCATAGAGAGCTAACATATACCATAGCACTGTACAACATGCAAAACAAAAATGGATAACATATCTACAGTACATGACAGTTCAATAATACTGTTTAATCAGGACAACCAGAGTACTGATACCAATACTAATAAATGTTCATTTGATAAATTTCACAGGAAACAAAAGGGGATGGTCCCTGCCCTTGTGAGCTTACAATGTAAAGGGTAGTGGGGTTGAGACACTGGGGGAGTAGACAAAGGGGCTAGCAGATGAGACAGTGAGCTTTAAATTTTAACTATAACAGATTATGGCCTCGATTCATCAAGACTTATCGAATCAATTACCGACCGCTCAGTAAAATACCGAACTTGATAAGTTGATTTCAGGATTCATCAAAGTTATCTACAGCTGTTAGCGAGCATTCGGTAATGATGCGATAAAACGGAAGAAAGTGCAATTCATGGAAATTAAAGTGGGCATGGTTTAGAGTTAAATTTAGGATTAATTATCTCCACTGCCCTGGCGTTATTCCTGTCAGATCATTGATGACAGAGAAGATGGAGCCATTTGAAGTGGTTATGTATCAGCTGTAAGTGATTCAAAGGTGCAGAAGGGCAAGCATAAGGTCTAGGACCATATCAATTTGCAAGAGAATAGATTTATTTGCTATACCAGGACATCTGCATTTCTCTTGAATCATCTTGTAAGTGAACACAGGCAGTGCCAGGGTTAACTAAATTGCTAGCTGCACTACATTTTTTCAGAAAAGGCTCCTATGAAGCCGTAGCTGGTGAAATTGTGGGATTGTCCCAAGCCACTTCCAGAATCCTGGTCCAGATGTTAGAGGGAACCTTAACTGAGAGGGATATGGATGTTTCCTTTTAAACAGTACCAGTTGCTTATCAGTCCTGCAGATCTCTTTGGTTGCAGCAGTGGCTGAATCACAAACCTGAAACAAGCATGCAGCTAATCCAGTCTGACTTCAGTCAGAGCACCTGATCTGCATGCTTGTTGAGGGGCTGTGGCTAAAAGGATTAGAGACACAGGATCAGCAGGAGAGCCAGGCAACCAGTATTATTTTAAAAGGAAAAATCCATATCCTTCTCAGTTTAGGTTCCCTTTAAGCCCTATTCGGAATGTTGCTACGTGGTGTTCAAAGGACTGCCTATTTACCCACAATTCCACGGGAATCTTATGGCCTTGTGTTAAATTACCGCTGTAAAATAAAACTATCGACACGTTAACGAATGGTTACCGCATTGATATCTATATTTTATCGAATTCACACCGAATGCAGAAAAACCTTGATGAATACAACTAGAAATCAATAAACTTCGAATTTGGTAATTTAACGAACTGGAAAAAGTTATCACAAAGACAATGATGAATCGAGGCCTATATGCTTATCTGAAAAGGTGTGTTGAGGGTACATTTGAAAATGTCCTGGTTTGAAGCATGATGGATAGGCTGTAGTAGAAAGGAAAAGAGAAGTCCTTGATGCAAGAGTGAGAGGAGGTATGGAAATAAATGTTTTTTTTCCTTTTGTTATGGAGTCTAACCTATTACAGCAGCTAAATAGAACTAGATGGCATACAAAACACAGCAAATGTCTAAGGAACGTGTTCATTTTGGAACACCCAAATACTACCGATTTGTAAAGGCTGAAGGAAGGAGCATCAGAGTCATGTGAAACGCACATTGAAACACAAATGAGTGAACTCTCCTGACCCTATCTTCTTGTTCGGTACTGAAAAGGTGCTGAACAGCGGTAATTGGGAGTACGGTATTTAAGTGTTTTCCGAATTCACTATGCTGAGTTCAAACACCAACATTATTGAAAACAAAGCAAAATGTTTACAGGGACAATTTTATGTGGCTTTAAAGGCAACATGGGAAAATCTTAAATCCCCATTTAATAAAAAGGTGGAGTGGGGTGTCCAAATTTTACAGTATATTCCTGAGCAAAGACTGTAATGCTGGTGTGTCATTCTTGGCCAGGACTTGGAGATTCATTCCTTCTTCTAAGGCTGCACTAGCCTAGAAAATCCATAGCATGTGCTATATCTTCTAGAGAAAATAACCCTTTCCAAGGTAAATGATTCTGAAAAAACTACTGTTTACTATACTGTGTGTTTTTACCCTATATTTTAGCTGCTGTATTATTCCCCAATGAGGTGCTTGTAAACTATGATACTTGCTAATTTGCTACCAAGTTGCTTTGTGATTATGTGATTTAGGCTCAGTTCACATTTGTTTTAAAAACTTATCTGTGGCTCCGTTTTTAGGCCCGTACCAAAACCGGAGCCACGGATACAAATGTTAAAAATAGAGGCTGTCTTCACCCACTTCAAAAACAGATCCATGGGCAATCCAGGGGATCCGCTTTTAAAAACGGAGGGTCGGGATTTGCAGGGTTTTCATGGACCCCGGATACATGCAGGGGTAGTGAATACCAATGTAAAAACGGATCTCCTTCTACACTGACACAGAAACAGATCAGTTTCCAGTGTCCCAGCCCTGTCTGTGAGTGGAGAGAGGGCCGCCTTGCTGGAGGGGGTAACAGGCAGGAAGGGGGGCAGCGGGCACAGTGGCGGGGAGGGGAGTTGCACATCCCCTCCCTCCCCTGGAACCCCCCTTCCCCACTCCCCCTCCAGCTAGTTTCTTTTAAAATCAATCGGGCAGTAATTCTCATTCACTTCCTTGCGTTCCACTGCTTGCCGCGTCACTTCCTGCAATGTGCCCTCTGTACTTCATTGGGCGGCATTGCAAGAAGTGACGCAGAGAGCGGTGGAACAAGGAAGTAAGCGAGTTCCCCGCTCGCTACAGAATTGATTTTAAAAGAAACTAGCTGGAGGGGGAGCGGGAAAGAAGGCACCCAGGTGAGGGAGGGGTGTACCAACATCCCCCCCCCCCCCCCCGCTGTGCCCGCTGCCCCCCTTCCTGCCTGTTACCCCCTCCAGCATGGTGGCTTATAAATGATTGTACTCTTTTAGGGCTTTCAGACAAGTATTATCATTGTGTATTTATATAGTGCTGACATCTTCCACAGTGCCTTTACAAAGTGTATGTCATGTTACTAACTGTCCCTCAAAGGGGCTCAATATAATCCTTACTATAGACAGTTATCACAGTTAACTTACCTCTGTATGTTTTTGAGATCTGGGAGGAAACTGTAGTATTCAGAGGAAACCCATGAAAACATGCAAACTCTATGCAGATAGTGTCCTGGACCAGATTTGAACCAAGGACCCTAGTGCTGCAAGGTGAGAGTGCTATCCCCTACACTGCTGTGTCACCCACAATAGACATTATTGTATTGCTATATATTTCCTGACTCCGATGGGGCTTCTAGGTTATCACGTAATTGCAAAAAGAAATGCTTATTTCTGGTGGTCACAAACGCTTCCAAGTATCTAAATGAGAGAGACCAGGAGCCAAATGGTGCAGTATTATTTGTACAAATTGGTACAATAAAATATATAGGTATTATATTCATAAGGGTGGGTTGCAAGGATCTGAAACCACCATTAGAGCTTACGGGAAAATAAGCATTCTCGCTCGGTGTCCAGATCTGCTCAGTAGATTCTGGTCGGTTGCAACTCCTTGGATTTATTGGAAACACTGGTGTTTGCAATACGGTACCCCAAAGGGTTATGGCTAGTTTAAAAACACTGTTGGAGGCTCTCTGTATATCTACTATCAAGCATAAATATATATACAGTATATGCATTAGGAGTAGATGGATCTTACCTCCTTAAAGGGACAAACCACAAAGGTAAGTATAAGTTATTGTATCCAAGCACATAAGAAAACGCGTTTCACAGGTCCTGGCCCACTTCCTCGGGTCAATACAAAAGTGCTTTAGCAGCAGTAACCATGGATTTGAGCGCCAATTTCCATCTACTCCTAATATATATATATACTTGATATTAGCTGTACAGGCGCCTCCAACTGTGTTTTTAGACAAGGTCATCATGTATTCTCTTTATACAAGAACCTAGCTGAGTCTGCTACAGATTATGCAGTGCATTGGATGAGAGTACATTACAGCCAAGATTCAGAACAATACAAGCTGAGACCTACATGTAACTGGCAAGCCAAATGTGTGGGATCAGTCATACAGGATCTGTACTCTTGTCTATAACAAGTGATTTATAGCAAGCTAGGCAATATGTAGTAGTAGGATCACCCATGGGGCACGGAAGCTGGAGGGTAAGCAGGTTGTGACTTAGTTATACATAATGTAACAAAAAGGAAGAGCCTGGGCTGGAATGGCTGTAGGGAATCTAATAAAATGCTGATTTTGCAATAACCCTCTGGCATGCTCCGCTTTCAGTTACTTTAAATTTAATATAACCTTACATTATGTTTCATACTGACCTTTAGATATCATTGCTTTCTATAGTAAAGGCTTTCTCCAGGAAGTCAGCCACATAGCCATGTAGAGGACATTATTAAAAGACAGATGAAAAAAAAATGAGCTAAATGTGTTATCTGTCTAAATGAAAATACAATGCCCCTCCGAACACAGTGGAGAAACCATTGTTTGCCAAACACAAAATCTCAGTATGTGTTTTCTGACTGGCAATATGTTATGACCTCAGTGTAATGTTTTAATAGTGTATATCCTGTAGTTATGAAGGCCATTATAAATGTAAAACACACTTTATGCTCCATTCTGCAAACACAATTGGCAGACCACATTTATAGAGATGACAGTCACTCACCATCACCTGTTCATGATACTTCATAATTAAAGGTGCCTAGTGACATCCAGCGAAAGACCAAAAATCAATCATCTGGGTACAGAAAATACAGCATCTCTACACGGTTTAACCACTTGATGACCCACCCTTTACCCCCCCTTAAGGACCAGCGCTGTTTTTACTGATCTGTGCTGGGTGGGCTCTGCAGCCCCCAGCACAGATCAGGTAGCAGGCAGAGAGATCAGATTGCCCCCCTTTTTTCCCCCCTATGGGGATGATGTGCTGGGGGGGTCTGATCTCTCCTGCCTGCCTGGGTGTTGCGGGGGGGGCACCTCAAAGCCCCCCTCCGCAACGAAATTCCCCCCTCCCTCTCCTACCTGCTGCCCCCCCCGGCGATCGAGGCTGCACAGGACGCTATCCGTCCTGTGCAGCCAGTGACAGGACGTCCCCTGTCACATGGAGGCGATCCCCGGCCGCTGATTGGCCGGGGATCGCCGATCTGCCTTACGGCGCTGCTGCGCAGCAGCGCCGTACAAATGTAAACAAAGCGGATTATTTCCGCTTGTGTTTACATTTAGCCTGCGAGCCGCCATCGGCTGCTTCCTGATTAATTAGCCTGCAGCTGCTGGTCCTGCAGCTGCCACTTTGCCGACGCACGGTATAAGCGTGCGGTCGGCAAGTGGTTAAAGGACCACTGTCGCAAAAATCTTAACATACAAATAAGAAGTACTTTTCTTCCTCTCCTATGTTGCTGTCACTTACAGTAAGTAGTAAAAATCTGGCATTACCGACAGGTTTTGGGCTAGTCCATCTCTCCATAGGGGGTTCTCAGCATAGCCTTTATTCTGTATAAATACACTCCCTGAAAAACATTTATGCAAACATGCTGGCTAGCCTCCTTGCTCACCGTACACTTTTTTGGCAGTTGGACGGAGCAACTGCCATTCACTTAGGCCGGTTCCGGCGTGTCGTTTCATCTACTCTCGCGGTGTCTCGTCCAGGGGCTATCTGCGGCGATCGTTGGCGTCCCGTCGCGATCTGTGGTTTTCATCCCTGCAAGGGGACATGAAGGCACAGCGGGGAATTGACCCTAGACCCTGCATGAGGCTTCTAGGGTAAGCTGAGATTCCAAAACGATAACATACTTCAAAAACTTTAATGTGATTAACAATATTTATTGGGCGTTTTTTTTCTGCTTTTTTCACGGTATTATTGATAACTGCATTAGAGTCTATTGCGGCGCCCTTTATGTCCACTAGCTGCCGGCGCCCTTTTTTCCTGCTACGCTTCCTATATGTATGTGTTTATATATATTTTACATTTTATAATTTTTGCGACGGTGGCTCTTTAAGCTACACACAGAGCTACCCACAGACAGGAAGTGATAACCGCCCAATTATGCCTGTAGATTACTTTCAGCCAGGGGCAACGCCAGCCATTTCTTGCAAAGTTGAAGAAAAAAATCTTAGCTGTTCGCTATTGTGTCTCCTATGCTGATGAGAGTGTCTGCTCTGCTCACAGCCCCATTTTCTCACCATGGCACAAGCAGGAAAGCATTTCTATTTGTAAGGTATTTTTCTCTTTACCTTTAAATACAAAATAAGACTATGGGGTTCCAGGAAAGTCCTGTTTATAATTAGGACTATAGATACTAATTTCTTTTATGTTTTTAAGGAGGGCTTCCCCCAAAAATATGAACTACCAGAATCATACAAAGCTTGAAAGGGGGAAGGGAAAAAAAAATGTCGGCAGTTTTTATTCACTATTTTTGCAATTAAAAGATCACTGATGAAAAAATGTAAAATACATACACATAAGATGTACATTTGTCCCTACGTAAAATGCACTATACTTTTGTTTCTTATGTCAGTGGGACAAATCAGACAGATCTGACAGGTTTTGGACGCCATCTCCTCATGGGGGATTCCTACTTTTGCTACTGATTGGTATTTGCCTTGCCTATCAAAATATTGTGCAGCAAGAAGGGTATCTGCATACAGTGTATTACTCTGTGGTGAAAGATGAGACCTGTTCCTGCGTCTGGATGAGGAAAATATTAAAACACTAACTGTGCTACTCTGCATTAGGCTAGCAGGCTGGGGGAGGCAGGAAAGTTTATGGCGCTGCACAGGGCAGTTTCCAGGATAAATTGCACCCAGGGCGAGGGTGTAAAAAATTGTGCCCCCCACCGCCATGGACTCGTGAGCCCTTACTCTTTAGGGACAGTCACACAGCCACAGGTCACAAGTAGATCTGCCTACTGATTAGTGACCATCCGCTCATCCAGGAGGAAGCAGGGACCAGGAAAACACACAGGCGAAGAGATCCCGGAAAGCCGACTCCTCCATGGGGGCCGTGCACTGACTGCCTGCAGTACTGCTACACGACATCAGGTGTCATCACGCAGTGGTGACGTGATGATGACTTTCCATCTGACGAGGGAAGCCTAGGAGGAGTCAAGAAATGTGATCAAGCTGGTAATCTTCTTCCATTTGGCTGCATGTCACCAGCTCCCTAGCGGTTATGTCTTTCTGCCTGCGCCCCCCTTCTTCTACTTACCACACTGCACCTAGGGCGGTCGCCCTGCACACACTGCTCAAGAAACGTCCCTGGCACCCCAATGCACAATTTAAAAAAGCCGGCAGTTAAAAGTTTGAAATGAAAATACTATTTTCTAGTCCAGCACGCATACTGGTGAACAAAGGTGGGGTGGGAGCAGATTTTTTTTAGTGCTCTTCTTTCTCATTTCTTCATGCATCACAGAAAGCTAATCAAGTATAGTTAAAACTGTCTTACATTTGGGTGAATTGTGGCATGTCTAGTCACGACAAAAACCTTCAGCACTACATTGACCTGACACAGTTACGTTTTTTTAAAGGTCATTCTTTGACAAATCGGTCAGCTGGTGAAAGCACATAAGATTTAGTGTGTATACAAAGTGCCGTGGAAGTGCCTGTCTCATTTCTCACCGGTGTCACACATGCCACATCCAGCGACATGCAGACCATTATATATGCAGACATGAATGCTAGGCCCTACATGTGGGGATGACAACACATTGATTTACACTCCCTCAGGTAGGGAAAGGGTTAGCAGGCAGCGTGACTGATTGTAGCACAAATATCTTTGGTCCAAGAATAAAAAGGCCGATTTATCTGAAGTGGGATGCTCAGACACACAAGCAGGGAGAGACATCCATATTTATGAGGCTCTTTAATCTGTTAAGGTATTGTTCTTCTGAGTAAAGTTTATTCCCTGTGAGACAGGCAAGCACTTCTCACTTTTCTAAGTAAAAGGAAATATGACTGAGCTGATTTTCAATAATAGCAAAGCCTTTTAGTGTTGCATTGAATATGCTTAATGCTCGCTAAAAAGCTTTAGCATTTAAATTATGCTATCTTGAAGGCTTTCTGGGGTCATAAACTACATTAACTCCAAGCGGTTGCACTGATGGTATTGACGAAGCAAAGCGATACGGAAAATAGATCTATTTTATAATATTGCTGCCTGGATTTTAGAATTTGCTCTCTTTTCCTGATCACTGGTTCTGAAAAGCCTCCAAGATTTCCAGGGCTTAATGGCGTATTTGCAACAGTGATGGGCCAGCGTATGTGCGTACACTCCACAGATGTCTGCTGTTTACACAGCGTGCTGTCCTATGTTTGACCAGGCGATAGGAAAGGTGACAATAAATGGAAAAGCTATCAGCTTTCCTTGGCTTGGAGATTGTAGTTCATCTACATATGTTTCCATTTCAGCAGGCAGGGAAATGTGGATTATTGATCCGTGTTGAAAAAAAAAGACTCATCCCATACATGGACTGATAGCAGAGGCCAGGGATGGTTAGCAGAGCAAACAGATGTGCATAGCAGGCTGCTCCGATAATGCTTACACTAAATTCAGTGATGTGTAAAAGTCTTCATGTCTGCTCCAGTCTCTTATTTTTAGTTAACAGTTAATTCTGTACAGACATCTGTGATATAATATATCAAGGCAATTTATTAAGGAAGAGTAGAAAGGGTCAAAAACCAGATTACAACAAATGTGTGTACAACTCTTCCATCTCCAGATACAGTGGGATGTGAAAGTTTGGACAACCGTGTTAATCTTCACGATTTTTCTGTATAAATCGTTGGTTGTTGTAAAGAATGTCAGTTAAATATATCATATAGGAGACACACACAGTGATATTTGAGAAGTGAAATGAAGTTAATTGGATTTACAGAAAGTGCGCAATAATTGTTTAAATAAAATTAGACAGGTGCATAAATGTGGGCACTGTTGTCATTTTATTGATTATACAACCTTTATAACTAATTATTGGGACTCAAATTGGCCTGTAAGCTCAGTGACCCCTGACCTACATACACAGGTGAATCCAATTATGAGAAAGAGTATTTAAGGGGGTCAATTACAAGTTTCCCTCCTCTTTTAATTTTCTCTGAAGAGTAGCAACATGGGTGTCTCAAAACAACTATCAAATGACCTGAAGACAAAGATTGTTTACCATCATGCTTTAGGGGAATGATACAGAAAGCTGTTTCAAAAGCACATTTGGAGAAGACAGCTTAATTTTGGAATAAGGTGCTGTGGACTGATGAAACTAAAATTGAGTTATTTGGGCATAACACGAGGCATTATGCATGGAGAATACAGAACACAGCATTCCAAGTAAAACACCTGCTACCTACAGTAAAATATGGTGGTGGTTCCATCATGCTGTGGGGCTGTGTGGCCAGTGCAGGGACTGGGAATCTTGTCAAAGTTGAGGGACGCATGGATTCCACTCAGTATCAGCAGATTCTGGTGACCAATGTCCAGGAATCCGTAACAAAGCTAAAGCTGCACCGGGCTGGATCTTTCAACAAGACAACGACCCTAAACACTGCTCAAAATCCCCTAAGGCATTCATGGAGAGGAACAAGTACAACGTTCTGGAATGGCCATCTCAGTCCCCAGACCTGAATTTAATTGAAAATCTGTGGTGTGAGTTAAAGAGAGCTGTCCATGCTCAAAAGCCATCAAATCGGTATAAACTACAGATGTTGAGTAAAGAGGAATGGTCAAAAATACCTTCAACCAAAATCCAGACTCTCATTGGAACCTACAGGAAGCGTTTAGAGGCTGTAATTTCTGCAAAGGGAGGATCTACTAAATATTGATTTCATTTCTTTTTTGCCTAATTTTGTTTAAACAATTATTGCACACTTTCTGTAAATCTAATACATTGTATTTCACTTCTCAAATATCACTGTGTGTGTCTACTATAGGATATATTTATCTGACATTTTTTATCGTAACAACCAACGATTTATACAGGAAAATCATGACTATTAACAAGGTTGCCCAGACTTTCGCATCCCACTTTATAACTAGCAGCATGAGGCAGCACGGTGGCGTAGTGGGCAGCATGGTTTTGTAGTGGATAGCACATTTGCCTTGCAGCGCTGATTCTCCAGTTCTAATCCCAGCCAAGGTAACATCTGCAAGAAGTTTGTATGTTCTCCCCGTGTCTGCGTGGGTTTCCTCTCGGCACTCAGCTTTCCTACCATATCCCAAAAACATACAGATAAGTTAATTGGCTTCCCCCTAAAATTGGTCCTAGACTACAATAGACATATGACTATGGTAAGGATTAGATTGTGAGGAACATAGATAGATAGATAGTCGAGGTCTGAGTTAGACCTCAGTTCATGGTTTTATGTTTATTATAATATTATTATAAAGTTTGAATGTATAATCAATGTTTATATGCGTTTATACTACTCTAAGCGACCTTTGATATGTTGTGGAACGTGCAATTGATCTAGTCGCCACCTTTAGCAAACAGAAGACAGACCTTTACAACACATATCTTTGATGCCGGCCCGGCCGACTGGTGTCATCAGAGATCAGTATGCAGCGGGAATTGCGTTGGATACCTATTAGGTTGTGTAAACTCCAAAGGTCAATGCCCACACTGAACACTAAAGGTCCGTACACACGCCGGACTGGAGGCAACGACGGGTCCGTCGTCACCTCCCGCTGGGTGGGTGTTCCAACGACAGTCCGGCATGGCGGATCGCTCAGAAGCAGCCGTATCAGTCCGCCGACAGTGCGTACACATGCCGGACTGTCGTTGGAACGCCCACCCAGCGGGAGGTGACGACGGACCCGTCGTTGCCTCCAGTCCGGCGTGTGTACGGACCTTAACTCCTGTCTAAATATACCTATTGTTATTACCAGGGGCGCCGCGAGGCATAAAGCGAACCAAGCGGTCGCTTGGGGCCTCAAGATCGTAGGGGCCTCGGCGGCTCAGTGACGTCGGCATGACGTCACTGTTTTCCCGCAGACCCGCGGGGCTGGCAGAGCAGAGTAGGGCAGGGCTACGGGAAGATGGCCGCCGCCGAAGCTCTGCTCTGGAGACTATGTCTCCAGTACAGGGCTTCGGGTGGCCATCTTCCCGTAGCCCTGATTCAATCAGCGCGGGAGATTAGAGGAGGGAGGGAGCTCCGTGGGAACTGCGCGCCTGAGGAGCCGGCCAGGAGAGGAGACGGGGAGAGAAGACTTCTGCCAGTGCCAGGTGAGTAAATTCTTTTCTTTTTGCAGCTCTGAAAATGTGCCCTAATTGTGTTTGATTTCTGCTGAACTGTGCCCTAATAGTGTTTGATTTCTGCTGAACTGTGCCCTAATTGTGTTTGATTTCTGCTGAACTGTGCCCTAATAGTGTTTGATTTCTGCTGAACTGTGCCCTAATAGTGTTTGATTTCTGCTGAACTGTGCCCTTATAGTGTTTGATTTCTGCTGAACTGTGCCCTAATAGTGTTTGATTTCTGCTGAACTGTGCCCTTATAGTGTTTGATTTCTGCTGAACTGTGCCCTAATAGTGTTTGATTTCTGCTGAACTGTGCCCTAATTGTGTTTGATTTCTGCTGAACTGTGCCCTAATTGCGTTTGATTTCTGCTGAAATGTGGCCCTAATTGCGTTTGATTTCTGCTGAAAATGTGCCCTAATTTCGTTTGATTTCTGCTGAAAATGTGCCCAAATTGCGTTTGATTTCTGCTGAAATGTGGCCCTAATTGCGTTTGATTTCTGCTGAAAATGTGCCATAATTGCGTTTGATTTCTGCTGAAAATGTGCCCAAATTGCATTTGATTTCTGCTGAAAATGTGGCCCTAATTGCGTTTGATTTCTGCTAAAAATGTGCTATAATTGCGTTTGATTTCTGCTGAAATGTGGCCCAAATTGCGTTTCATTTCTGCTGAAATGTGGCCCAAATTCTGTTTGTTTTCTGTTGAAATGTTGCACAAATTGCGTTTTTATTTTCTGGTGTCTGGGGTAACTGTTGCTGCATTTATTATTTAATGGTCATAGTTGGCTATATTTGCTGTGCTACGGTTAAGCTCCGCCCATACAATGTCATGGCCAAATCCATCTTTCGGCGTGGCGCGCTGCGCGCGCCTCAATCGCCCCCACATCCATTTTCCCCGCAAACAGCCCCACCCCAATCCGCCCTCCAGCTCCACCCACATGTCATGGCCATGCCCACTTATGCGGGATAGCTTCCTACAGTCCGCTTGGGGCCACAAAAACCTTAGCTGCACCCCTGGTTATTACATACGTACAGTATAGTATAATTGTATGTCTGCAGAATGTTCAATAAAAACTTTACTGATGAAAAAAAAAAGGATTAGATTGTAAGCTCCTCTGAGGGAAAGTTAGTGTCAAGACTATATATAATCTGCGCTGCAGAACATGTCGGAGCTATATAAATTCTAAATAATAATAATAAGTAATGCTTCCAGTCCCAATAATTACATAAAATTCCAAGATAAGTGAGTTTAGTACAGTGTCTATAAGAGAATATTATTTTGACTTTACTAACACTTAAAATGTTTTGTAAAATAGAAATGAATAAATTGCAGTTTTTGTAAAATAATAATAGAAAATACGTAGTGCACAAATGCATATCAGCTCAACAACATACTAACACTTGACTCATCCAGTCCCTGCCTCCACTCCCCGCCATTCTGATGCCATGCCTACTAGAAATTAAAGGTGCGTACACACCTGATCGCTGTATCCGCAGGGATCCGTACTGCATGTATGACAGTTCAGTGGCTGACCACTGTAAAGATGCATTGTTAGCGTTCAGGCTACTGATGTGTTTGTTTCTATGGAGAAGGGGGGAGGGGACGGAGCAGCAAACAGTGGAGTAACTTTCGGCAAGCGCGGTAAGGAGAACAATGCAGTCTGCCATTATTGTTGTCTTTAGGCGACATCAAAAGACACCAGTACACATGCTACATTTTCAGCTGAGATGGTCCTGATTGGTCACCTCAGGGAAATGTCATCTAGTGCATGTACCTTTTCTTCAGAGACATGGCAGGTTACCAGTCAGTAAAGAAGGATGGCATCACCTGACAGGACAATTACTCTCTACCAGGACAATTTCTTTTTGCATGGGCATTTTAAAAAAAGGTTTCTTAATTTTGTGAAACCTGATACCAAGGCAGGACTTTCACAGTAAAGTTCTTTGCTGTTAAAGAAAAACACTCCAAAGTTTTCTGAGAAATGCAGAGACCAGCACTGGCTGTGTTGTAACATTTCACATAAAAGAAACCTCTGGTAATGGAGCTAAAAGTGCCACACAGTAAAGTACAGCCTTTGGTTCTCATATTTAAACATGAAAAGTAGAAAAATGCTTGCACAGTTAATAAATAATACAGGTGAAACTTGAAAAATTAGAATATTGCGCAAAAGTCTACTTATTTAAACTTAAAAGGTGAAACTAACATTACGTGCAAGGCAAGATATTTCAAACCTTTATCTGTTATAATGTTGATGATCATAGCTTACATCTTATGAAAACCCCAAAATCAAAATCTAAGACCATTAGACTATTGTGAAAAGGTTCAATATTCTAGGCTCAAAGTGTCAGCTAATTAATCCAAAACACCTGCAAAGGGTTCCTTTTCATATAACAGATTCACTTGCAAAGGGTTCCTATTTTATAACAGTTTCACCTATTAAAGGAGAACTGTAAGCACAAAACAAAAAATTAACTTACCTTCTACCATGCTCACGTTGGGAAAAACCGATCCTCCAGTCGCCGCCACAACTCACTTCCGTTTTTTGTGAATTTAATGTTGCAGGCCACTGCGCCTGAATGGCTCTGGCTGCATGCGTCCTCCCTCTCACTCATGGAGCCGGGAGCATCCTGCACAGGCTGGACTTGTGCAAGATATTCCAATTTTGTGAGTTTCACTTAGTTATTGATAGTTGTCCTTTAGGCATAATTGACTTAAAAAAGGTTCCTTTAAGTGGATATAAAGATGGCAGCCTCCATATTTACTCGAGTTCAGAAAACTTTTTAAAGACTAAGGGTCAAGGGGGGACACCAAAAGCCTATTAACATGAAGGGCACCATGAGGCAAAAAAAAAGTATTTTATATGACCACAGAATTACTCATCGCTTGGCATTAGTAACGTTGCCAAAATGCAAGTGTAATAATTGTAAATACAGAACAGAAATGATTTTAGTCATGCAATTTTCATTGTGATGGGCACATCTGTCACATCACAACAAACACTTCCCAAGACGCATTTACATAGCATAAACCATAGAGAACTTATTAACTGAAAATCTGGAGCCAAATACGATTTATTTATGCAGATATTACCAAATGCAACTATTGTGGAAATCTTTTGGCTGGATAGTATGAGCAACCTTATTCTTCCCGGGCCAGCTGAATCATCTTACTTAATGAGGCCCAGGAAAGCATCTGATCTGGATTCTTCACCTTTGCTGCTTTGATTTGGTGTCAGAGGTCCATCTCTTATGTGGGTGGCCTAGAAATAATGACATGTCGGTAACTAAAAATTCACTCAATGATTGACAGCTGTGAGGCTCAGCTGGGTCTTTATATGTAATCTTTTCAGTAATGGAAGCATTCTGACATGCATCAGAACTAGATCCTGCTTCTGGCAACTGTTTATTCTGTATAAAATATCCTTAGGATAAATTCAGCTACATGACTCCAGCCACAGATAGTCTGCACAAAGTCAAAACCGTTAAAAAGTCTTAGACTAAAATTCCAATTTTTTTGAGAAGAGAAAATCCTAGGTTAGCTGCTTACCTTAAATATATTTTGGCTGACATTATTCCAGTTTTGAAACGTTTTCTTTTGTATTAAATAGCAAAAGCCATTACTGTGCAACAGGAAATACTAACTGTGGATTGGAAGTTTGATCACTAACGAGATTGCAAAAAAAAAAAAAAAAAAAGGCACATGGTCATCTAAGGACGGTGTCTGTCTGGGTAGGCACACATTTTTCTTCCTGCTCGATGCAGCCAATTATACATGTAAGAAGACGTTATGGAGTAAACTGAACCAAATAGTGCGCTGTGCACATGGTTGGTTGCAAACAAGAAAGATGCCCATACATCAAGCGATGTATAGGCACGTCGAACAAGAAACAGATTTCTCTCTGATTAAATCTGAGATCAGTTAGTTACTCATACACCACCATCAATTTCAGCATGAAATCTCTTGGGAATCAGCCTCATGATACCGCCATCACCACCTCTACGCTGTATGTTTTGCATCCACTCTATCTGTCCATCCGCTCAGACCCGAACCTCACAGACCAGAGGCCACCAAGACCATTAGATTACAATAGACCAATACTCCCTGGCATAGCGATGTAATCTAAATGATTCCCATTGGTCTTTTCCAATCCAATGAGGATCCCCATGCTTCTGCTTGGCACCAGTCTGTTAACCAGTTTTGGGATTGAGTGGAAGAGTCAGTAGCAGCAGAACGTGGGTGCACGTCAGTACTGGTGACTAAACACAGCAAAGTGGACATGGTGACCAGCCTAGTGAGAATGGACAGTTTGTTCTTATAGGCTTTAAAGGACTTACGAGGCCAAAATGGCTAAAAAAAGCCAAGTACCTTTAAGATGTTTAAATGCACGGAGGACGCCGTCCGCGCCCTCCGTGCAGTTCCGCCAGGTCCCCTTCCTGTGATCGCCTCCCCCCCCCGTGCCGATCGCGACCCCACAGGCCGGGCCGGGCTCTCGTTCCGCTCCCAATATGGCTGCTTCCTCTGGCCGCGGCTGCGCAGTCCGCCTGGCCGCTAGTGCGGCTGCGCAGCTCTACGGCCAACGCCCCGAACCACGCACTGTAGCGTGGATTGGAGGGGTTGGCCGTAGAGCTGTGCAGCCGCACTAGCGGCCAGGCGGACTGCGCTGCCGCGGCCAGAGGAAGCGGCCATATTAGGAGCGGAACAAGAGCCCGACCCGGCCTGTGGGGTCGCGATCGGCACGGGGGGCGATCACAGGAAGGGGATCCGGCGGAACTGCACGGAGGGCGCAGACGGCGTCCTCCGTGCATTTAAACATCTTAAAGGTATTTGGCTTTTTTTAGCCGTTTTGGCCTCGTAAGTCCTTTAATTACATTTTTATCATATAAGTAAGGTAAAAAATGATCTCCTGGGAGAACATTCAGGAGAAATGTTAATTGAATAGGGAGCTCATATGCTTTACCTGCAGCTTCATATGCAGCATTCACAATGGTCCTTGAAGAGAGGGCAAGATATATTTTCCTAGTTTGCCAATCCTATAGAGGAGGCTTGGAAGCAGCAGCTTTAATTGTGGCAAGAAAATTGCGCATAATACGTATAAAATAATGATGAGATTTGGTACTGTACAACATACAGTATATAAGTTATACACCAGCCATTCTTCAATTGTTATTAAAAATGATGTGTACATTCCAATCTGCAGCCAGCTATGCTTTTCCAGATATGACAGATGATTAAAGAAAATGCCAGCTTGCAACTCCAGTACACTGTTTGGTAAACAGCACAGCTAAAAATCCCTTGGCTTAGCTGTTCATCAGCAGGGGCATCCATTATTACTTTCTGTTCAGGTGCTCAGTCAAATCAGCTGTTTCACACTGCAGTTGTGTGGCTTCTATCTCTCCTGCACAGACAAGGTCAGAGTGAGTTGTTATGCTCACTGAAATCATTGCAACTTTCATCTTTGCCCTGGAGGGATTTCTTTTTTCACACAAATATTTAGATTTCCTTTCATTTGAAAACATGGCCTCTTCCTTAATAAAATATGCCTCTTATCTCAAATCATTCAGCATGGATTTGTCTGAAATGAGATTATGTAGGTTGGTAGCTTGGATTTTTATATGTTCTTGGGTTTCATCCAGGAATTCTGGCAGATATACAGCTAATAATGATATACCGCTGTATTGCAACTCAACAAAACTCAGGCCCTGTGCAATAATCAAAACACCTCATAGGGGACCCTTCCAAGGTTACGGCTGAATAATTAGTTCTCTGTGATTCTCAGTTGTAAATTGCCAGCAGTGTTCCACAGACCAATAGCAAATTATATTGACTTTGCCATCTTACATTGTATCTTATTGGATACATTTTGCATTGTATTTTTTTTCTTATAGCATCCTCATGTGAATTAATGCCAGAAAAAAACAATGAATATTTACATAAAAAAAGCAAAAATGTATAAGGTATATCAACTATAAATTAAGAAAAAAATACTAATATAAAAAAACACTAATACTCAAGAATTAAGGTGTAACAACATTTTTTTAAACTGCTTTATTTTCCTAGGTTTAAGCAACATATGCTAACAAATATTTGCAGTAAAGGTGATAACATAGCACCGTGCCACCTCTAATTCAAGTTGGCTTTAAGCTACAGTGAGTGAATTATATGAGAGCAGCTTATCAATTGGTTCCTCATTCTCTGCTCTGGCAGACAGAGCACAGTTCACCGTTGCAGTGATGGTAATAGATAACCCCCTCTGGCAGCAGGGAACCTTCCATATGAAACGTGTCATTTAAGTCTAGCTAATGGTGGCCATACATGATGGTACAATAAAAACGTTCAATTATCCCATTTATTCGATCTAAATGATCGAATCAAATGAAAGTTGAAAACATATTTTTTTCGATCAAGAAATTCGAACGATTATCCCGTTTTTTTGAGAAAAATCTGAACAGATATGCTGGAAAAATCTTTATATTCGATCTAATAGAATAATCAAACTAAATTATCCAATCGAAAAAAATGTAAAAATTGTACCATGTATGGCCTCCTCTCCCTTGGCTTGAAGTATTTTTTTTGGGGGGGAGGGGGGGCACTAATGTCGTTCCCAGTGTCGGTTCCAGCTTCAATTATTTTTTGGGGGGAGGGGGGCACAAGGAGGACACGATTGCTGGATTTGGGGCCCATTTGAGTGATTAAAATCGATGTTTATATGGCGAGCTTTAAATATTTTGGCCAAACTCAGGGGATAAAATTAAGGCTGACTAATTCAGCATTGATAGGAACTAAATGTACACTTCACAAACAGAACTCAGAGGCTTTTGAGCAGAACAGATTGTCCAAATGATGGTGCTATTTGTGAAGAAAAGTTACCTACTTATGAACTTGGCTAGTTTGCTAGCATGCTTTAATCCTTACTTGCTAGTAAGCTGCTCCTGTGCGGACAGTTCACAGACAAATTATTCCAGCCCTGAGCCTGTGTCTCACGACTCTACAAGCAAGGGGAGAGGAAAGAGGCAGGAGGGAGAGAAACACTGAGTGTGTAATTCCTTATCTTAGTAACTAAGAATTGTTGGAGACTAGAGCTTGTATTTTACAGACAGGAAGTTTTGAATTAGGATTATATATTGATTCAAAACTTCCTGTCTGCAAAATACAAGCTCTAGTTTATTAGCTAATTGTAAAGAAAAACAGTAAACATTCAGCTTGTAAGCCTTCTTCAGACTATATGTGCCTGTTTACTGACAATGTTAGAACATACAACAGGGGCATCGCTAGAGCCTTTGATTTGGGGCACCGGCCTGGAACCTGTTGCCATGGTGCCCCGGATCTATTGAGTGGCAGGAGGGGGCACTGGGCGGAGCGGCGGGGGGGGGGGGGGGGAGGTGGACAGTTAAAAACTCACCTGTCTTCAGATCGCCGCAGGCACAGCTTCAATGTGCTTCCAACTTCTTCCCCACAGCGTCCGTCGGTTACAGCACCTCCTGTGATGATATCACAGGGGGCGCTTTTACCAATGCGAGGGATGCCGCGGGGAAGAAGTCGGAAGCACATGGAAGCTGTGCCTACAGCGATATGAAGACAGGTATGTTTTTAACTGTCCATTCCCCCCCCCCCCCCCGCCGCTCCACCCAGTGCCCCCTCCTACAATAGGGGAAGCTGCCTATCTAATCTACGCTGGGGGGACCTACCTATCTAACCCATACTAAGGGAACCTACCTATCTAACCTATACTAAGGGAACTTACCTATCTAATCTATACTGGGGGACACTGCCTATCTAACGTACACTGAGCAGAAGCGCACGGAAGGGGTTGTTCCGGGTGTACAGAACACCCCCCTGCACCAAGACCGGAAGTCTCCCTCTAAATCTGAGCAGCGGCAGCCACAGATGCACAGCTGCCGCCTGCTCATATCTGTGTGCGGCGAGAAGGACTCTGACTAGAGCGAGGGGCCCAGGGATGCGGGAGCCGGCTTTATTCCTCGCTCCCTCCCTCCCTCTGAATTCCCCTCACCTGCGGTGATTGTGTGCCCGGCTCCCCCATGAGTGTGTGCGCAGCGGAGCGGTAGGTCCTCTTACCGCAGATCAGGCGCACCGGCAACTAGTCTCTATGCTTCCTGTGACGTCATGGTAAACAGGAAGCAGGAGACTCCAGTTGCCGATGCGCCTGATCTGCGGTAAGAGGACCTACCGCTCCGCTGCGCACACACTCATGGGGGAGCCGGGCACACAATCACCGCAGGTGAGGGGAATTCAGAGGGAGGGAGGGAGCGAGGAATAAAGCCGGCTCCCGCATCCCTTATTGGCGCCGCCACAATTTTTTTCTCTCTTCTCTTCCCAGGGCAATCTTCTCCCCACACAGGGGCACCTTCCTCCACCTATCTAGTCTATACTGGGGGCATATACCTATCTAACCTATACTGGGGGGCATATACCTATCTAATCTATACTGGGGGGCATATACCTATCTAATCTATGCTGGGGGGCATTTACCTATCTAATCTATACTGGGGGGCATATACCTGTCTAATCTATACTGGGGGGCATATATCTGTCTAATCTATACTGGGGGGCATATACCTGTCTAACCTATACTGGGGGGCATATACCTATCTAACCTATACTGGGGGGCATATACCTATCTAACCTATACTGGGGGCATATACCTATCTAACCTATACTGGGGGGCATATACCTGTCTAATCAATACTGGGGGGCATATACCTATCTAACCTATACTGGGGGCATATACCTATCTAACCTATACTGGGGGGCATATACCTATCTAACCTATACTGGGGGGCATATACCTATCTAACCTATACTGGGGGGCATATACCTATCTAATCTATACTGGGGGGCATATACCTGTCTAATCTATACTGGGGGGCATATACCTATCTAACCTATACTGGGGGGCATATACCTATCTAACCTATACTGGGGGGCATATACCTATCTAACCTATACTGGGGGGCATATACCTATCTAACCTATACTGGGGGGCATATACCTATCTAACCTATACTGGGGGCATATACCTATCTAACCTATACTGGGGGCAACTATATGGGCTACCTATACTGGGGGGGGGGACCTATAGCTGGCTACCTATACTGCGGGCACCTATACCTGTCTAAACGTTGGGGGCGCATTTTACGCCCTCACCCTGGGTGCAATTTAGCCTAGAAACTGCTAGTATTTGGCTCCACCCACACCATGTTTTGGCCACGCCCACACACCGCTTTCAGGAACTACCCCCCTTGGAAATCCTGGATTTGCCCCTGCTGAGGGAACCTACGTATCTAATCTATACTGGGGGAACCTATCTAATCTACGCTGGGGGAACCTACCTATCTAACCTATACTGAGGGAACCTACCCATCTAATCTATACTGAAGGAACCTACCTATCTAATCTATACTGGGGGAACTTACCTATCTAACCTACGCTGGAGGAACCTACCTACCTATCTAATCTACGCTGGGGGAACCTATCTATCTAACCTATACTGGGGGAACCTACCTATCTAACCTACGCTGGGGGAACCTACCTACCTATCTAATCTACGCGGGGGGAACCTATCTATCTAACCTATACTGGGGGAACCTACCTATCTAACCTATGCTGGGGGAGCCTACCTACCTATCTAATCTACGCTGGGGGAACCTATCTATCTAACCTATACTGGGGGAACCTACCTATATAACCTATACTGGGGGAAGCTGCCTATATAATCTATACTGGGGAAGCTGCCTATATAATCTATAATGGGCGAAGCTGCCTATCTAACCTATACTGGGGAAGCTGCCTATCTAACCTATACTGGGGAAGCTGCCTATATAATCTATACTGGGGGAAGCTGCCTATCTAACCTACACTGGGGGAAGCTGCCTATCTAACCTATACTGGGGAAACCTACCTATCTAACCTACACTGGGGGAAGCTGCCTATATAATCTATACTGGGGGAAGCTGCCTATCTAGCCTATGCTGGGGAAGCCACCTATCTACAGCCAAGCAAAGCCCCAGGGCCCCAGCCCAGCAAAGCAGAGCTCTCAGCAAAGCAAACCCCCCAGCCTAGCAAAGCCTCCTGGTCTCAGCCCAGCAAAGCATACAACCAAGCAAAGTCTAGTAAAGCCCCCAGCCCAGCAAAGCCCCCAAAATGCCCCCAGCAAATTGCCCAGCCCAGCAAAGCCCCAGCAAGTCACCTAGCAACGCCAAGGCCGGCTCAACATCACCGCCAGTCAGGCCGGCACAGCATCACCATCAGCCAGGCCGGCACACCATCACCGTCAGCCAGGCCGGCACACCATCACCGTCAGCCAGGCCAGCACAGCATCACCACCAGCCAGGTCAGCACAGCATCACCACCAGCCAGGTCAGCACAGCATCACCACCAGCCAGGCCGGCACAGCATCACCCCAACCAGGCCAGCACAGCATCACCACCAGCCAGGCCAGCCATCCGAAGGAAAGACAGAAGCCAGGTGAGGGGCTTATATATGTGAAATACTACCTATTGAATATATTTAAGTTACGCCACTGCTATGTTCAAGTACATTTGTCCCCACCTATGACCACGCCCACTTTACACAGCATGGCCACGCCCATTTTTTGCCGTAGCGCAATCTCGTTCCCTCCTGGTGCCGGGGGTGTCCCGGGTCTCCCAGGAACCTAAAAACACCCCTGACATACAATCAGAAGCAGGTAGAGAGCATTTTTTTGCAAATATAAGTGTCATCCGTTCATCCGTATAGATTAATTACAAGGGATCTTGCAAGTGTTGTAGGAGGTATTTATGGCAAATAGATAAGACCCTTGGTCTGCTTAAAGGATACCCGCAGTGACATGTGACATGAGATAGACATTTGTATGTACAGTGCCTAGCACACAAATAACTATGCTCCTGTTCCTTTTTTTCTTTCTCTGCCTGAAAGAGTTACATATCAGGTATGTAAGTGACTGACTCAGTCCTGACTCAAACAGGAAGTGACTACAGTGTGACCCTCACTGATAAGAAATTCTTCCAACAATAAAACTCTTTCCTAGCAGAAGATGGCTTCTGAGAGCAAGAAAGAGATAAAAAGGGGAATATCTTATCAGTGAGAGTCACACTGTAGTCACTTCCTGTCTGAGTCAGGACTGAGTCAGCCACTTACATACCTAATATTTAACTCTTTCAGGCAGAGAAAGAAAAACAGGAACATAGCATAGTTATTTGTGTGCTGGGCACTGTACATACACATGTCTATCTCATCATGTCAGGGGCACCTGATGGCACAGGCAGTACAGGCAACTGCTTGGAGCGCATTGGTTGCCAAGGGCGACACTGCTGGACCATGTAGTGCGCCTGTCAATCACACACCTTCACTCCTATGCTGGCCGCAGCTGCGTCGCCGCTAACATGCACGCTCCCCTGCCGGCGCCGAGGTCCGACCCCAGGACCAATAGAGACAAAGCCCATATGCTCTGCCCCTCCTTTATGTATCTGCCTTCCTCCAGTGTGGAGCTGCGAGCTCTGCCTTTAACTCCGACCCCCTTCCCCGCCGGCCGGAAGTTTTACACACTGCTCGGGCCACCTGACCTTTGACACTGCATGTGCCCGGCATGTGAGCGATGAAGTTGATGGTCACATGGACGGTGAGCACACTGATCGGCACATGGGGTTGGGGCAGTGGTAGAGAGACACAGACACCGAGAATCAGCAGCGGTGACCTGCTGTGTAAGTGATAGGGAGCATGATGAAACATATGCATCCCACTTTCTTTCCCACATTAGTGAGACCTGCCCATACAATAACCAGGTATGAAGATATATATATGCTATTATGCTGCCTAAATGAATGCTGAATGTGGAATTATTAAAAGTTACTCTTGGTGCCCGATTCTGCTTTCTGCTTTGCATATGTATAGTGACTTGGCATGGACTTGGGGAGGCAGACATGACTAGAAGCAGCTGGAAACAGCATGAGCAAAATCTGTGTGCACAATACTGTGAAAAGCATGGTGCTGTTGTTCACTCAGGAAGAATATAGAGGCAGAGGAAACCTCTCACTACAGTTGTTTTTTAAGTGAAACTTAAAAACATACCTAAGAAGAGGAAAGGTTCTGGAGCCCATAGAGCCTAGCCTGTCCTTTCTCCATCCCATAGTTTCAACACCGTTCCGCCTTCAAATCATTTGACTTCCTAGATCAAATACCTTTTCTGGACACCTTGCGCAGGCTTCAAAAGACTAGCACATGTGTACTGCACTCACATGTGTTCATGCTCACACATGCGCAGTAGGATATGCCCATCTTCAGAAGCAGTCATGGACACGAGTACTTGCAAAGCCTGCACAAGGAGTCCCGAAGACACAGCCGGGCATGTGAATTGAATGGGGGACGCAACGCTGAAACGACAGGATGGAGAGAGGACCACAAAGGCTCTGTGGGATCCAGAGCCTTTTCTCCTTGATTCAGGTTCACTTTAACTGTGAAAATACTTGTGGTGGTTTGAAAATGTCAGTATATGTCAATAAATATAATGGTATCCTCGTGGGATCTACATTTGATCTGTGGGGACAAGGCATCTGCATTTGATCTGTGGGGACATGGTATCTTTGTTTGATCTGTGGGGGACATGGTATATTTGTTTGATCTGTGGGGGACATGGTATCTTTGTTTGATCTGTGGGGACATGGTATCTGCATTTGATCTGTGGGGGACGTGGTATCTGCATTTGATCTGTGGGGGACATGGTATCTGCATTTGATCCGCAGGAGACATGGTATCTGCATTTGATTTGTGGGGGACATGTTATCTGCTGTTGATCTGTGGGGGACATGGTATCTGCTGTTGATTTTTGGGGGACATGGTATCTGCTGTTGATCTGTGGGGAACATGGTTTCTGCTGTTGATTTTTGGGGGACATGGTATCTGCTGTTGATCTGTGGGGGACATGGTATCTGCTGTTGATTTTTGGGGGACATGGTATCTGCTGTTGATTGTTGGGGGACATGGTATCTGCTGTTGATCTGTGGGGAACATGGTTTCTGTTGTTGATCTGTGGGGGACATGGTTTCTGCTGTTGATCTGTGGGGGACATGGTTTCTGCTGTTGATCTGCGGGGGACATGGTATCTGCATTTGATCTGTGGGGGATATGATATCGGCTGTTGATCTGTGGGGGTGGGGCGACATAGTATCTGCAGGGGACATGGTATCTGCATTTGATCGGTGGGGACCTGATACAGACCATTGTTATTTTGGGGAAAATGTATCTGAACTTATTTGTGAAAACATGGTATCTGAACATGCTCTGAGGTCAGCATGTTATCTGTGTGTTTTTTTTTTTTTTTATTTCATGGACATGGTGGAAGCATAGGAAGGGGGGGGGGGGGGGGGAGGGGGTCACCACAGGTTTTCTTGCCTGGAGTGACAAAAAGGCTAGAGGCACCCCTGCATCATGTCACATGTCACTTCAGGTATCCTTTAACCACTTAAGCCCGAAGGGTTGCTTATTTTTTGCATCTGAGCAACTTTTGCCTCCCATTCATTTGCCAATAACTTTATCACTGCTCACCACAATGAATTGGTCTATGTCTTGTTTTTTCTGCCACCAATTAGGCTTTATTTGGGTTATACATTTTTCTAAGAATTATTTTATTCTAAGTCCATTTTAACAGGAAAAAATCATTATTTCTCAGTTTTTGGCAATTATAGTTTGAAATTATGCTACCATAATTAAAACCCTTGTATTTTATTTGCCCATTTGTCCCGCATATTACACTATTTACATTATGTTCCTATCACGATGTATGGCGCCAATATTTTATTTGGAAATAAAGGTGAATTTTTTCAATTTGCGTCTATCACTATTTACAAGCCCATAATTAAAAAAAATATATTAATATACTCCTTTGACATGCATATTTAAAAAGTTCAGACCCTTAGGTAACTATTTATGTTTTTTTTTTTTTATTGTAATTTTTTTAATTTTTTTTGTATTAAAAATTGTATGTGGGTAATTTTTGGTGTGGAAGGTAAACAGCTAACTTAAAATGTAAAAAAATGTATTTATTTATTAAAAATGGATGTGTGTGTAGTTTTACTATTTGGCCACAAGTGAAAAAGTCCTGAAAGCGCGATCGTACGCTTCCAGGAAGAAGACTAAAGACGGGGAACATTTCGTAACTCAGAAAGACCGCAGCCTCTGATTAGAGGCTGTCGGTTTTTCTGCGGGGGGCTTCGATCAATGAATGGGATCTATAATCCCATTCATTGATCGCTGGGCTAACGGCCGGTGGCAGGAGCGCATGCAGCCCAACTGGACCCCGTATCCCTCTCGTTATAGTTGTCCTTGAACAACCTACTTTAGTTAGTGCTGACATCTCAAGCAGCATGGCAACACCCATAAAGACAAAAAAACAGATAGCAGAGAATACATACTGTACAGCAGAAAAGTAATGGAGTAAACATACTGTGATGCGTATATTTGCTCTGGTAAGTATATTTGCTAATTCAGTATGCAGATAGTAGTACCTTATTTGTTTGAAAGGTGAATTAAGAACAGGCTTTCCATGCTAACAAACTTTGAAAGCAGATTTGTAATACTGTATAACATAGTAGCAAAAAAGTTTCATTACCGTGTTAGCCAAACAAATTATATAGGTAGAAAAAACAACGTTGTGTAAAAAAATAATACCTTTCAAGAGGAATCTACAGTGGGTTGCAAAAGTATTCGGCCCCCTTGAAGTTTTCCACATTTTGTCACATTACTGCCACAAACATGCATCAATTTTATTGGAATTCCACATGAAAGACCAATACAAAGTGGTGTACACGTGAGAAGTGGAACGAAAATCATACATCATTCCAAACATTTTTTACAAATCAATAACTGCAAAGTGGGGTGTGAGTTATTATTCAGCCCCCTGAGTCAATACTTTGTAGAACCACCTTTTGCTGCAATTACAGCTTTAAAGCCAATGGGTACCGTTTAAAAAAAGAAAAAGTCAGATACTCACCTAAGGAGAGGGAAGGCTCTGTCCTAATGAGCCTTCCCTCTCCTCTACCGGTGCCCTCGGTGCTGCGCTGGCTCCCCCGTTCGCGTCCGCCGCCGCAGGGACTTCGGAGGTCTTCGGGAGCACACGGGCTTCCGAAGACGGGCCGCTCCATACTACGTACGCGCGAGCGCGTCATAGAGTGCTCCCGAAGGCTTCCGAAAGCTCCCTTCGGCATGCGAAAGTGGCAGTATCTGACCGAACTTGTCGAATACTGCCACGGGGGATCCTGCGCGGGACCGGGCACCGGGAGAGGAGAGGGAAGGCTCATTAGGACCGAGCCTTTCCTCTCCTTAGGTGAGTATCTGACTTTTTCTTTTTTTTAACGGTAAACATTCACTTTAAGGGTATGTCTCTACTAATGTAGGGCGAACAGTTCGGCTGTGTTAGCCGAACTGTTCGGGCTGCCGAATCTGTCATGTCTCTTTGCCTCTTACTACTTCCGGGTCGCAATGACCCGGAGTAGTACGCCTGCGCTGGCCCGGCGGAGCGCGTCCTAGATCGCGCTCCCGTTGCCGGGCACTCTCTGCGCATGTGTGTGACGTCACTCATGACATCACACACATGCGCAGAGAGTGCCCGGCAACGGGAGCGCGATCTAGGACGCGCTCCGCCGGGCCAGCGCAGGCGTACTACTCCGGGTCATTGCGACCCGGAAGTAGTAAGAGGCAAAGAGACATGACAGATTCGGCAGCCCGAACAGTTCGGCTAACACAGCCGAACTGTTCGCCCTACATTAGTCTCTACCAGCTTTGCACATCTAGAGACTGAAATCCTTGCCCATTCTTCTTTGCAAAACAGCTCCAGCTCACTCAGATTAGATGGACAGCGTTTGTGAACAGCAGTTTTCAGATCTTGCCACAGATTCTCAATTGGATTTAGATCTGGATTTTGGCTGGGCCATTCTAACACATAGATATGTTTTGTTTTAAACCATTCCATTGTTGCCCTGGCTTTATGTTTAGGGTCATTGTCCTGCTGGAAGGTGAACTTCCGCCCCAGTCTCAAGTCTTTTGCAGTCTCCAAGAGGTTTTCTTCCAAGTTTGCCCTGTATTTGGCTCCATCCATCTTCCCATCAACTCTGACCAGCTTCCCTGTCCCTGCTGAAGAGATGCACCCCCCCGAGCATGATGCTTCCACCACCATATTTGACAGTGGGGATGGTGTGTTCAGAGTGATGTGCAGTGTTAGTTTACCGCCATACATAGCGTTTTGCATTTTGGCCAAAAAGTTCCATTTTGGTCTCATCTGACCAGAGCACCTTCTTCCACATGTTTGCTGTGTCCCCTACATGGCTTGTGGCAAACTGCAAACTGGACTTCTTATGCTTTCTGTTAACAATGCCTTTCTTCTTGCCACTGTTCCATAAAGGCCAACTTTGTACAGTGCATGACTAATAGTTGTCCTATGGACAGAGTCACCCAACTGAGCTGTAGATCTCTGCTGCTCATCCAGAGTCACCATGGGCCTCTTGACTGCATTTCTGATCAGCGCTCTCCTTGTTCGGCCTGTGAGTTTAGGTGGATGGCCTTGTCTCCACTCAGATCAAAGGGGGCTGAATAATTATGCACAAACCACTTTGCAGTTATTTATTTGTAAAAAATGTTTGGAATCATGTATGATTTTCGTTCCACTTCTCATGTGTACACCACTTTGTGTTGGTCTTTTATGTGGAATTCCAATAAAATTGATTCATGTTTGTGGCAGTAATATGACAATATGTGGAAAACTTCAAGGGGGCCGAATACTTTTGCAACCCACTGTATATAGGAGAAACAGGACAAAAACTGCGCACAAGAATGAACCATCACCACTTTGAAATCACAGACTAACCAGCAAGCTCATGGTGACCCAGAACTCATTGGAGTGTGTAAGGGACTACAAGAAAGCAAACTTTTGTTTTTCTTAACATCTTAGTAAGGGGGCTTTTAGGACCATTGTAGTCCCTTACACACCCCAATGAGTTCTGGGTCACCATGAGCTTGCTGGTTAGTCTGTGCCTCTCGGTGTTACAAGCCCTACTGCATAGAGCCAAATTAATCCATGCCATGCACTGATGAGGATCAAACAATCCGAAACAGTCTGTATGCATGTTGGATTATTTTGGCTCTGTACAAATTAACAAGCTGACACATCATTGCATTCCAGCGGTTCTGGAGGTGTGTTTAGCTTCTAAGGGTACAATGGTTAATTTGCATATATTCAGCAGTGTTGCACTGGGAGACATCTCAAGCTCACTCCAACTTGAATTATCGCAAATTCTTTCTGTTGTAAGAAAGCAAACTTTTGTTTTTCTTAACATCTTAGTAAGGGGGCTTTTAGGACCATTGTAGTCCCTTACACATTCCAATGAGTTCTGGGTCACCATGAGCTTGCTGGTTAATCTGTGCCTCTCGGTGTTACAAGCCCTACTGCATAGAGCCAAATTAATCCATGCCATGCACTGATGAGGATCAAACAATCCGAAACAGTCTGTATGCATGTTGGATTATTTTGGCTCTGTACAAATTAACAAGGTGACACATCATTGCATTCCAGCGGTTCTGGAGGTGTGTTTAGCGTCTAAGGGTACAATGGTTAATTTGCATATATTCAGCAGTGTTGCACTGGGAGACATCTCAAGCTCACTCCAACTTGAATTATCGCAAATTCTTTCTGTTTTAAGAAAGCAAACTTTTGTTTCACTTTGAAATCAATGAGGGTAAAATGGACACACCAGTGGGCCAACACTTCTGTGAACCAGGACACAGCATGCAAGATCTAAAAGTACTTGTTCTTAAAGAGGAACTCCAGTGAAAATAATGTAGTAAAAAAAGTGTTTCGTTTTTTACCATAATTATGTATAAATGATTTAGTCAGTGTTTGCTCATTGTAAAATCTTTCCTCTCCCCGATTTACATTCTGACATTTATTACATGGTGACATTTTTACTGTGGGCAGGTTATGTAGCTGCTCCTAGTTGTTTTGGCTGTTAGAGACAGCTGTAAACAGCTAATTCCTGTCTGTGAACATTGTTACATTGTGGCAGTTTGCCCAGAGTACCGGGGTACTCAGAGCTTCTTGTGGGAGGGGTTTCAGCACAAAATCAGTCATAAAGCGCCCCCTGATGGATTGTTTGTGAAAAGCATTATATTTCTCATGTAAAAGGGGGTATCAGCTACTAATTGGGATAAAGTTCAATTCTAGGTTGGAGTTTCTCTTTAAGGGTAACTTCAAAAATGAACAATCAAGACAAAATTTTGAGTATAAATTTATGTTTCTTTTCCCACACAAGGGAGTTTATCAATTTATGGAATTACATTTTCTGACCTTCACGATAACAGTGTTAATCTTGAACTATATTGTATGTAAATGTTCAAAACATTAACAGAAGGTTTAAATTGTGGAACAGGATTCATGACACCTTATATCACATGATTGATTTGGCTTCATGATCTTGCCGGATCCTGCCGGATTTCATGTATGGTTGCACTAACTCACTGGCCGATCACCTGACACCTAACGACAGCCTGCCGATCACCTGACACCTAACGGATAAACAGTAACCTGCACAACTGTCATCTTCGTGTTTACTATTTACCTGCATCAGTCTTCAGCAGGCCCGGCCCTAGACCATTTGCCGCCTGAGGCAAACTTTAAAGAAATCGCCGCCCCCCCCCCAAGCCGTGGGTGTGGGGGGGCCGCCCGAGCTGGAGGGGATAGCGTGCAGGAAGGGGGTATTGGGCCTAGCGGCGGGGAGGGGGGTCGGACCCCCCCCCTCCCTCACCTGGGTCCCCCGTCCTCCGCTCCCCTCCAACTTGTTACGTCGCTGGCTGGCTGCAGCTATAAGAGGCAACGGGCGGTGATCACTCATCTCTTCCTCGTTCCAGCCTGCGCTCCACTGACGTCACTTCCTGCTACGCCGCAGGAAGTGACGTCAGTGGAGCGCACGCTGGAACGAGGAAGAGGTGAGTGATCCCCACCCGTTGCCTCTTATAGCTGCAGCCAGCCAGCGACGTAACAAGCTGGAGGGGAGCGGAAGACGGGGGACCCAGGCGAGGGAGGGGGGGTCCGACCCCCCTCCCCGCCGCTAGGCCCAATACCCCCTTCCTGCCCGCTATCCCCTCCAGCTCGAGCGGTCCTCCACACCCACGGACGGGCGGGTGCCGCCCCCCAGAAGTGCCGCCTGAGGCAAACGTTTCACCCCGCCTCATGGGCGGGCCGGCCCTGGTCTTTAGCGAACATCTGGAAATATGCCTCAAGAAGGGGACTATATCCCAGAAAGCTTGCATCATTTAACTCTATCAGTTAGCCATTAAAAGGTATTATGTTTTACAAAACATTGTTTTTTCTACCTATATAATATAATATAAAAATATATTCCCAAATATATGTACAATATTTTTTTTTCTAGATAAAGTTCCATGCCTACCATTTTTGCAGAGAGTCTTGCTGCTCCACATACTTCAGAAGCATTGATTCTAATTTACTTGAGATCGGTGTCCCCCCTCGCAAAGGGCAGAGACTGCCTCCTATTGTTTTTTATTTAGCTGTAATGTGCCATATGAACACGTACCAATTTTAGTGATATCTCTACTCTTACCACACATATGTATGTATTTGTACTTATATTGCTGGATGTTGTGATTGTACAGTGTCTTGAACTTCTCATGTATATATGTTCCCCAATATTTATTTTATTTTGTACTATGGACAGCGCTACAGAAGATGTTGCCCCTATATAAATAAAAAATAATAATAGTAACTTGAAAACACACAAAGCAAATTGTACAGGAAGTCTTCCACTTTCGGCTGATCACCATATAATTGAGAGGCAATCTTTCTGCATAAGTAAAATATCTGCATCTGTATTTTGTACCAGGCTTGAGTCACCTTTTTCACACTTGCTAACTTAAACAAAAAAATTACCATTGTCCATGTTTGCCGAGATTGAAGATGTTTCTTTTCCCACACGAGGGAGTTTATCAATTTATGGAACTACATTTTCTGACCTTCACAATAACAGTGTTAATCTTGAACCATACAGACCGAGCCTGGCTAACGGCACATTTCACACTCCTAAATCTAGGTGACATTTGCAAGGCTGCTTTATTTAGAAGGAAAACTGTGAAGAAGGAGTTATGTGTCCTTCTTGTGTAACATCATAAAAGGCTCTCCTGATTCTGCCTGCGCCCTCATCAGCTGATTAATTATTCAAGAACAGATATCAACGATTAAGAGATCTATTACTAAACAAGTTTTGTTTTGTTTTTTGTTTTGTTTTTGCTTAGTTTTTCTGCTGTTCAACAAACCTGTGTTCAGTTCTACCAGCACAAGTACGCTTACACAGGGGCGTAACAATAGGGGAAGCAGCCCCGCACCTGCAGGGGGGAGGGGGGGCGGGACATTTTTGGGGGGCAGGAGGGGTTGCAATATGAGGGGAGAGCATTGGACATCAGCGAGGATGGGGTACAGCCCCCCCCTCCCTCACCTCGGGCTCACCTCTCAGCGCTCCCCTTCCAGCATCTATCACTGGCAGCAGCGGCAGCAACACATACCTCCATCCACCGTGGAGGTCTCCGATCTCTAAGTGCTTCACGCTACTTCCTGTTTAAACAAGAAATAGCATGAAGCACTTAGAAATTGGAACCTCCGGCGGTGGATGGAGGTATGTGTCCTGCCTGCCGCCGATGCTGCCAGTGATAGATGCTGGAGGGGGAGCGCTGAGAGGAGAGCCCGAGGTGAGGGAGGGGAGACCAGCCCCCCTCCCTGCTGATGTCCAATGCTCTCCCCTCAAGCTGTGACCCCTCCTGCCCCCCCAAAACGGCTCTGAGCTGGCACCCGGTTGGGGGGCATCCAAATTCTTGCAGGGGGCCGTAACTTCTAGTTACGCCCTTGCACTTACACATATTGTATATCATTATCTCTCCAAGAAGAGACCTATTCCGAAAACAGACTGTTGTCTTCAATTCCAGCAGTAAATATTCTGAACTGCCAGTATTCAGCTAAGTGTCTCTCAGAGACTCTTTAGAGGAGCAGATGTGGCACCCTCTCTGTTTTATATAGGGAGCTGCTTGCCTATTGAGAAAGCTCATTTGGGCGCAGAGTTGCGCCAATTATTTGGGCTCCACCATAGGCTGTGATTAGAATTATGCTATAGCTGCACTCAGTAACTATTCTGGGCAACCCCCAGGTTGCAACAACTTTCAGCAGCACGGGGTGAGCAATTTTTCGGCTTCAACCTGTGCCGAAATTTTGCCTGCCATTTTACATGAAGGCATGCCTATAAAGAGTGGTGAAGTATGATGAAGAATGTTAAGCCAAATCTTTATCTTTCTCCCCAGAAGAGATCAGATGGGACGGAGATACCTGGCTGTTTACTAAAAGGTTTACTAGCCTAGCAAAGGGAGTGGATGATATTGAAAGGTGATCAGCTAGTTATATTTTGGAGACAATCTGTTGAGACAATTTGTTGAGAGGGTTTGGAGTTCAGGACAGGATACCCCAGTCTTGGAGAGGATTTGCTGAGATAATCTGTTTGGAAGGCTCAGAGTTCAGTCTTGGAGAGGTAGCTCCTGTGATAGTTGGGGGGTCTTGAGTTGAGGCCAGGAGACCTCGGACTTAGGGCTTGATTCACAAAAGTGTGATAACTGCTATCGCAGCAGTTATCATGTGAGCTGCCACGTGCAAAGGTTAGCACGAACAGCGTCACTTCATATGATAAGCAAAGGTTTGCTTTTCACATGATCACGAAAAGTGCACGTGATCGCGCGCAAACCTTCGCTTATCACGTGAAGTAACACTGTTCGCGCTAACCTTTGCACGTGGCAGCTCGCGTGATAACTGCTGCGATAGCAGTTATCACACTTTCATGAATCGAGCCCTTAGAGTGAGAGCAGTTCAGCACTGCTGACAGCAAAGAGCTAACAGTACCCTGTGATCCTAAACGGAGGTCCCCTGCTGAAAGCTTGAAAATAAGACAACAAGAGTGTTCCCATCCTGCATCCTGCTGAGGAGTGAAATCTCACTGAGACTTGTAGTTCATCAGCTGTGCTAAAGAGACTGTAGACTGTAAAATTAATACGTTAAAACATATGTATACAAACAGGCAAGTTCAAAAACAAACTGATTCAGAGGAAGACATCTTGAAAAGTGTGAAATGTTATATTTTACAAGGGAAAAAATCTTTCCTGACTCCAAATGGCAGTCAGATACATTCCTCTGGTACACGTTCTACTATCTGTTAAAACCTCACAACTGGGATTATGAGATTATCCATGCTGTGTGTTAACTTAGTGCCTCTTCTAAACTTCATGAGGTCTTTTTTGTAAATACATGCCCTAAACTGAACTGCATATTCAACATGTGGTGCTGTCAATGGTGTGTTGAAGGAAAACATAAATATCTCTGTAGCTTTACCTCTGATCCCCTTTTAATAGAATAGAGAATCTTGTTAGCTTTAAAATCTGCAGACTGACATTGCATGCTATTACTGAGTCTACAGTATCCAAGATTACCCATATATTCTTCTCTTATCAGTTCTCCAATACAACCCTCTAAATTACATGCAGGACCCATATCTTTAGTTCCTAAGTGCATAATTTTACATTTATCCATAGAGATGGGCCGAAGCTCCAATTTTCGGTTCGCGAACCTGGTACGCGAACTTCCGTGAATAGACTTCAATGGGGAGGCGAACTTTGAAAACTAGAAAAATGTATACTGGCCAGAAAAGTGATGGAAAAGATGTTTCAAGGGGTCTAACACATGGAGGGGGGCATGGCGGAGTGGGATAGACGCCAAAAGTCCCGGGGAAAAATCTGGATTTGACGCAAAGCAGCGTTTTAAGGGCAGAAATCACATTGAATGCTAAATTGCAGGCCTAAAGTGCTTTAAAACATCTTGCATGTGTGTACATCAATCAGGAAGTGTAATTAGAGTACTGCTTCACACTGACACACCAAACTCATTGTGTATCGCACCGCAAACAGCTGTTTGTGTAGTGATGGCCGTGCTGGACTGGTGCGCACCATGGCCAGAGTGCAGGTCGTGCTGGTCACCGGGCTAGGGTAGCTCAATGATAGAACAACAGTGACTGTCCAGCTGATCAAATTTGGTCTGTCCACAATGAAGCAACGACCTTATTATCTTTGGTGTGCCACCCCCCTAGACACTCATATAGCCGGCGGTCATTACTTCATTGTGATACGCAAGCCCCTTCACCGCGGCAAGGTAATGATCACGAAGGGGAAAAGGGCATATGTACATGCCTTTTGTTTTGTTGTTGCAGCTGCACTGCAGCCAGAAAAATTAGGCAGGCATGTACACGCACCAGAAAAATTATTATAGCGGCTTTAAAAACTCAGGAATCCACCTGGAGTCCTGGACCCTGTTGGTGGTGGCGGAGAAGGCAGTCAAGCGGCCTGCGGGCAGAGATTCTGTGTGGGGAGCGACTTAGTCTTGGGGCAGGCAGCCAGTCACACGGCGTGCAGGCAGAGATGCTGTGTATGGGGCCCTCCGGGATCCATGCCTCATTCATTTTGATAAAGGTGAGGTACTGAACACTTTTGTGACTTAGGCGACTTCTCAGTGAAAATGCCTCCAGCTGCGCTGAAGGTCCTTTCTGACAGAACGCTTGAGGCAGGGCGAGACAGAACTTTAATGGCAAATTGTGACAGCTCTGGCCACAGGTCAAGCCTGCACACCCAGTAGTCCAAGGGTTCATCGCTGCTCACAGTGTCTACATCCACACTTAAGGCCACGTAGTCGGCTACCTGGTGGTCCAGGCATTGGTGGAGGGTGGATCCGGAAGCGCTAAGGCGAGGCGTTGGATTAAAGAATGTCCGCTTGTCTGACATCACCATGAGATCGCTGGAGCGTCCTGTCCTTGCCTGCGTGGACATGGGAGAAGGATTACTGGCAGTGGTACCTTTATTGCGTTGTGCTGTGACATCACCCTTAAACGCATTGTAAAGCATAGTTGCCAGCTTGTTCTGCATCCTTTCTGCCTTCTGGGGAGTTGGTAACATGTCCGCCACTTTGTGCCTATACCGAGGGTCTAGTAGTGTGGCCACCCAGTACAGCTCATTCCCCTTGAGTTTTTTCTCCCCCCTCTGTGCTGCCGCAGGTGTTGAGGAAACATCTGATTCTGATGAAAATTTCTCCCACAACTGTTCCTGCCATAACTGTACCTGTTCACACTCCTCCACAGCTTGATCCACCACTCTACGCACGGCGCTCTCCAGAAAGTAAGCGTACGGGATCAAGCCGCTGATGGTGCCTTCACTGCGACTCACCAGGTTGGTCACCTCCTCAAACGGCCGCATGAGTCTGCATGCATTTCACATCAGTGTCCAGTTGTTGGGCCAGAACATCCATATCTCCCCAGATTGTGTCCTTTTACTGTAATTGTACAGGTACTGGGTGACGGCTTTCTCCTGTTCTAGCAGGCGAGAGAACATGACCAGGGTCGAATTCCAGCAAGTCGGGCTATCACATATCAAGCGTCTCACCAGCAAGTTGTTTCTCAGCTGAATGTCCGCAAAGCGTGCCATGGCCGTGGGTAAGTCTGCCTGAAATGCCCACACACAGGGTCGGACTGGGCCACAGTAGTACAGTTTTTTCCCTCGGTGGGCCCTGCCTTCAGGTCTTTGGTGGGCCCCCCCCCCCCCCCTCCTTGTCTGACAGAGCTCCAATTGCTGCCTGCAGCACAAAAATTCTCTTCTCAGTGCTGTAATCACTCATGCTGAGAGCAGTGGCGTAGCTAAGGAGCTGTGGGCCTCGATGCAAATTTTACAATGGGGCCCCCCCAAGCACTCTATACATAACAATTGATATGACGCACCAAAACCTGCCAAAGGCAACTACAGTGTCAGAGGTGCAAGAAGGGGATGGGAAATAGCTTGCTAATGATTACCACTGTTCAAAGTATCTATAGAAGTGATTATTATGAGCACAGGACCAATAGAGAGGTAATACTGTAGTTGAGGGAGGGCCCTTCAGGGCCCCTTTTGCCCAAGGGCCCCGATGCGGTTGCAACCTCTGCATTCGCAACCTCTGCAAAGTAGGACATTATTTTATATTGAAGGAGGGGACTCTATGCAAAGTTTTGCTGGGCAGTAGTGTCTCTGAATTACAATGCTGCTAAGATCATGTACATTTGGCCCTGTCCATAATACATCATGACCACGCCCACCTTCCGGTGCATGGCCACGCCCTTTTTTCACCGCAATCATGGGATGTGTGGGCCCCAGGTTGAAATTTCTTTGGTGGGCCCCCAGTGTCCCAGTCCGACCCTGCCCACACAACTTCCTGGCCTGCTTCAGGACGTCCTCTAAGCCTGGGTACTTTGACACAAATCTTAGAATGACTAGATTGAGCACATGTGCCATGCACGGTACGTGTCAGCTTTCTCAAATTCAATGCGGAAAGGAGATTGCTGCCATTGTCACACACCACATTGCCGATCTCCAGCTGGTGCGGGGTCAGCCACTGATCCACCTGTTTGTTAAGAGCAGCCAGGAGAGCTGGTCCAGTGTGACTCTCCGCTTTGAAGCAAGACATGTCTAAGATGGTGTGACACCGTCGTACCTGACATGCAGCATAGGCCCTGGTGAGATGGGGCTGTGTAGCTGGAGAGGATATCGCAGCACCAGTAGAGTTGAACTGTCACTCAGCCAAGGAGGAGGAGGATGACAGCAAAGAGGATGTAGCAGGAGGAGAGGAGGTGGCAGGAGGCCTGCCTGCAAGCCGTGGAGGTGTCACAAGTTGGTCCGCTGCACTGCCAACTACTCCCTGCTTGCCATCGGTCACCAGATTGACCCAATGGGCTGTGTAAGTAATGTAGTGGCCCTGACCATGCTTGGCAGACCAGGCATCCGTGGTCAGGTGGACCCTTGACCCAACGCTGTGTGCCAGAGGTGACACCACTTGCCTCTCCACTTCACGGTACAATTTGGGTATTGCCTTTTTAGAGAAATAATTGCAGCCTGGTATCTTCCACTGCGGTGTCCCAATGGCCACAAATTTACGGAAGGCCTCAGAGTCCACCAGCTGGTATGGTAACAGCTAAACACACAAGAGGAGAAACTCACTCCCAAACAGTTCTCTGCTGCTTTATAAAGCCTGCAGGCTGCTTATAAGCCAATGAGAAGTGCACACATATGTTACACCTAGCTTGCAGTGATTAATCAAACAGAAGCTGAGCAAGTCAGCAAGTCGTTGGAGAGGGCTTCAGTTGCATATAGACAATGGCTATATGACCAGCAGGGGGCACCAGCGTGCAGGATATTCCCTCTCATCTGCCCCCCTCCTAACTAAACTGCATGGGATACTACAATAAAATTAAAAACAATGGTGCATGAGCCAGCCTGGGGCCCCGGGAACTCTCACTGCCCGGGGTCCCAGAATAAGCATCTAACACCATATGTGAGCGCAGCCAAACCATTGGAGCTGCCACCCCCAAGGCCTGTCTCCAGCTGCTCTAAAACTTACCAAACACACAAGAGGAGAAACTCACTCCCAAACAGTTCTCTGCTGCTTTATAAAGCCTGCAGGCTGCTTATAAGCCAATGAGAAGTGCACACATAAGTTACACCTAGCTTGCAGTGATTAATCAAACAGAAGCTGAGCAAGTCAGCAAGTCGTTGGAGAGGGCTTCAGTTGCATATAGACAATGGCTATATGACCAGCAGGGGGCACCAGCGTGCAGGATATTCCCTCTCATCTGCCCCCCTCCTAACTAAACTGCATGGGATACTACAATAAAATTAAAAACAATGGTGCATGAGCCAGCTTGGGGCCCCGGGAACTCTCACTGCCCGGGGCCCCATAACCAGCATCTAACAACATATGTGAGCGCAGCCAAACCATTGGAGCTGCCACCCCCAAGGCCTGTCTCCAGCTGCTCTAAAACTTACCAAACACACAAGAGGAGAAACTCACTCCCAAACAGTTCTCTGCTGCTTTATAAAGCCTGCAGGCTGCTTATAAGCCAATGAGAAGTGCACACATATGTTACACCTAGCTTGCAGTGATTAATCAAACAGAAGCTGAGCAAGTCAGCAATAGAGTTGGGCCGAACGGTTCGCCTGCGAACGGTTCCATGCGAACTTCCGTGGTTCGCGTTCGCGTCCCGCAGGCGAACTTTAGCGGAAGTTCGGTTCACCCCATAATGCACCATGAGGGTCAACTTTGACCCTCTACATCACAGTCAGCAGGCCCAGTGTAGCCAATTAGGCTACACTAGCCCCTGGAGCCCCACCCCCCTTATATAAGGCAGGCAGCGGTGGCCATTACGGTCATTCGTGTGCCACTGCCTGCCTGCATTAGTGAGAGTAGGGCGAGCTGCTGCACTGTCTCTCATAGGGAAAGATTAGTTAGGCTTAGCTTGTCTCTGGCTGCATACCTGTTCTGTGAACCCACCACTGCATACCTGTACTGTGAACCCACCACTGCATACCTGTTCTGTGAACCCACCACTGCATACCTGTTCAGTGAACCCACCACTGCATACCTGTTCTGTGAACCCACCACTGCATACCTGTTCTGTGAACCCACCACTGCATACCTGTTCTGTGAACCCACCACTGCATACCTGTTCTGTGAACCCACCACTGCATACCTGTTCTGTGAACCCACCACTGCATACCTGTTCTGTGAACCCACCACTGCATACCTGTACTGTGAACCCACCACTGCATACCTGTTCTGTGAACCCACCACTGCATACCTGTACTGTGAACCCACCACTGCATACCTGTTCTGTGAACCCACCACTGCATACCTGTACTGTGAACCCACCACTGCATACCTGTTCTGTGAACCCACCACTGCATACCTGTACTGTGAACCCACCACTGCATACCTGTTCAGTGAACCTGCCACTGCATACCTGTACTGTTCAGTGAACCCGCCACTGCATACCTGTTCTGTTCAGTGAACCCGCCACTGTATACCTGTTCTGTTCAGTGAACCCGCCACTGTATACCTGTTCTGTTCAGTGAACCCGCCACTGCATACCTGTTCTGTTCAGTGAACCCGCCACTGTATACCTGTTCTGTTCAGTGAACCCGAAACTGCATACCTGTTCTGTTCAGTGAACCCGCCACTGTATACCTGTTCTGTTCAGTGAACAGTTTGGTGTGCCAGTGTGAAGCAGTACCTTAATTACACTACCTGATTGATCTATACACATGCAAGATGTTTTAAAGCACTTTAGGCCTGTCATTTAGCATTCAATATGATTTCTGCCCTTAAAACGCTGCTTTGCGTCAAATCCAGATTTTTCCCAGGGACTTTTGGCGTGTATCCCACTCCGCCATGCCCCCCTCCAGGTGTTAGACCCCTTGAAACATCTTTTCCATCACTTTTGTGGCCAGCATAAATTTTTTTTTTTCAAAGTTCGCATCCCCATTGAAGTCTATTGCGGTTCGCGAACTTAAACCCGAACCGAACCTTCCGCGAAAGTTCGCGAACCCGGTTCGCGAACCTAAAATCGGAGCTTCGGCCCAACTCTAGTCAGCAAGTCGTTGGAGAGGGCTTTAGTTGCATATAGACAATGGCTATATGACCAGCAGGGGGCACCAGCGTGCAGGATATTCCCTCTCATCTGCCCTCCTCCTAACTAAACTGCATGGGATACTAACACCAGTATCTAACACCATATGTGAGAGCAGCCAAACCATTGGAGCTGCCACCCCCAAGGCCTGTCTCCAGCTGCTCTAAAACTTACCAAACACACAAGAGGAGAGACTCACTGCCAAACAGTTCTCTGCTGCTTTATAAAGCCTGCAGGCTGCTTATAAGCCAATGAGAAGTGCACACATATGTTACACCTAGCTTGCAGTGATTAATCAAACAGAAGCTGAGCAAGTCAGCAAGTCGTTAGAGAGGGCTTCAGTTGCACATAGACAATGGCTATATGACCAGCAGGGGGCACCAGCGTGCAGGATATTCCCTCTCATCTGCCCCCCTCCTAACTAAACTGCATGGGATACTACAATAAAATTAAAAACAATGATGCATGAGCCAGCCTGGGGCCCCGGGAACTCTCACTGCCCGGGGCCCCAGAACCAGCATCTAACACCATATGTGAGCGCAGCCAAACCATTGGAGCTGCCACCCCCAAGGCCTGTCTCCAGCTGCTCTAAAACTTACCAAACACACAAGAGGAGAGACTCACTCCCAAACAGTTCTCTGCTGCTTTATAAAGCCTGCAGGCTGCTTATAAGCCAATGAGAAGTGCACACATATGTTACACCTAGCTTGCAGTGATTAATCAAACAGAAGCTGAGCAAGTCAGCAAGTCGTTAGAGAGGGCTTCAGTTGCATATAGACAATGGCTATATGACCAGCAGAGGGCACCAGCGTGCAGGATATTCCCTCTCATCTGCCCCCCTCCTAACTAAACGACTTGCTGACTTGCTCAGCTTCTGTTTGATTAATCACTGCAAGCTAGGTGTAACATATGTGTGCACTTCTCATTGGCTTATAAGCAGCCTGCAGGCTTTATAAAGCAGCAGAGAACTGTTTGGGAGTGAGTTTCTCCTCTTGTGTGTTTGGTAAGTTTTAGAGCAGCTGGAGACAGGCCTTGGGGGTGGCAGCTCCAATGGTTTGGCTGCACTCACATATGGTGTTAGATGCTGGTTATGGGGCCCCGGGCAGTGAGAGTTCCCGGGGCCCCAGGCTGGCTCATGCACCATTGTTTTTAATTTTATTGTAGTATCCCATGCAGTTTAGTTAGGAGGGGGGCAGATGAGAGGGAATATCCTGCACGCTGGTGACCCCTGCTGATCATATAGCCATTGTCTATATGCAACTGAAGCCCTCTCCAACGACTTGCTGACTTGCTCAGCTTCTGTTTGATTAATCACTGCAAGCTAGGTGTAACATATGTGTGCACTTCTCATTGGCTTATAAGCAGCCTGCAGGCTTTATAAAGCAGCAGAGAACTGTTTGGGAGTGAGTTTCTCCTCTTGTGTGTTTGGTAAGTTTTAGAGCAGCTGGAGACAGGCCTTGGGGGTGGCAGCTCCAATGGTTTGGCTGCGCTCACATATGGTGTTAGATGCTGGTTCTGGGGCCCCCGGCAGTGAGAGTTCCCGGGGCCCCAGGCTGGCTCATGCACCATTGTTTTTAATTTTATTGTGGTATGGTAACAGCTGGCGAGCTAACAGTTCCGCCACACCAGCTGTCAGATGCCGGGCAATGGGGTGACTGGCAGAAATTGGCTTCTTCCGCTCAAAGATTTACTTCACGGACACCTGGCTGCTGTGGGCAGAGGAGCAGGGACCGCTCAAGGGCAGAGGCGGAATGGAGGAAGGTGGCTGTGAAGGTGCAAGGGAGAAAGCGGCTGAAGATGCTGCACCTGAAGGAGGAAGAGGAGAAGGAGAGTGGCTTTTCTTTTGTGTGCTGTTTTTGCTCAGGTGCTCTTCCCATTGCAGTTTGTGCCTTTTCTACATGTGCCTTCAGAAGGCACTTGTCCATACGTGAGTGTTGGCCTTTCCACAGCTCAATTTTTGGAGGCAGAGAGAACAGATGGCATTGCTCTGATCCCGAGGCAGACACATTAAAAAAAATTGCAACTTCGAGCAGCTGTATCTGACGACGAGCTCCCCCTGCTTCTTTCAGGAACTCGTCTCCTCCTACTTCTCTCTGAATCCCCCTCTGAACTGTCCCCTTGGTCATCTTGTCTCTTAGGAACCCATGTGTGATCCGTATTATCATAATCATCATAATCATCCTGCCCAGCTTCGCTTGCCTCAGACACCTCCAAAAATGCACCAACAGCAGGTACTTCATCCTCCTCCTCATCACACGTTACATCCATAGTGTCACCGCCTAACTCAGACATATGAAGTGGTGTAACTTGCTTAGCGCCTTCATCTGGTTTTAACAATAATGGTTGTGAATCAGTTAATTCCCCACCAATTAACTCCTGTGAAGTGTCAAATGCAGTGGATGTGGTGCTTGTAGTAGCGCTGGTGGCTGCAGAAGGTGAGGTGTTCTGTGTTAAATAGTCATTCACGTCCTGACAATCTTGGGAGTTGATGGGACGTGCCTTCTTCTGAGCACTGTACTTTGGGCCAGGGCCGCGCAAAATCACATCAACACGACCTCACACAGACCTGCCGGGTAGCCTACCTCTGGGTCTGCCTCTACCTCTGCCTCTACCTGTTTTTTCCGTTGTGTCCATATCGAGGGGGATGAAGTGAAAGGCATACACTGACTTGACTAATACAATGTGCAGTCACACAGGTGCAGTTAACAGGTATGCACGGAGTGGAATATCACACTGCGTGCACTCACGTAGGTAGGTGGGTGCACTGAACACAAGAGGTAAGTATATGCAGTGATGAGGTGGGTGCACTGAACACAACAGGTAGGTATATGCAGTGATGGGTATTACAATGTGTACCTGTCACACACAGACAGGTAGCGGACAGGCACAGTGACACTGCGTGTGCTCAACTCACGTAGATAGGTGGGTGCACTGTGAACAACAGGTAGGTAGGTATATGCAGTGATGGGTATTGCACCTGCACCTGTCATACACACAGGTAGTCACTGAATGTGCTGGGCCTGGCAGTGGCACACACACAGTATGAATTACCAAGGCTGTCTATGCAACACAAGTGTCAGTGGGACACACAGAAAAAAAAATAGATCACAAGAACAAGATTAGCTCTCAAAATATCTGTTGTGGGGTGCTATTTTAGCAATAAGAAACAGCAAGGAGCAAGCTAAGAAGCCTACAAGAGCCTAACTAATCTTTCCCTATGAGAGTCTGCAGCAGCAGCAGCTGTCGCTTCTCTATTTACTGCAGGCACAGGAGTGAGTAAAATGGCCAGCGATGCCTGCCTTTTATAAGGGGGGGGAGTGGCTCCAGGAGGGAGTGTAGCCTGATTGGCTACAATGTGCCTGCTGACTGTGATGTAGAGAGTCAGAGTTGATGCTATTGGTGCATTATGGGGGCGGACCGAACTTCCGGTAAAGTGTGCGGTTCTCCGCAATCGCGAACCCCTGGAAGTTCGCTGGCGAACCGTTTGGGCCATCTCTATTTATCCACACTAAACCTATTTATTTATTTACTTCTTTCTTCTATTTATTTATTTTCTGGTTGTACTTGATAGACAGATGTCCATGTAACTATTTTAGCTATGTAAACTTAATTTCTCTTCAGAAAAGAATGGATTGTTGGGTATTATGAATTAGTTTCAAATCAGGGTTAGTTCTTCATTCTAATTCTACAGACCTTTTGCTGTTCACCATGCAAGTGCTCAAAATCTGTCTACATCACTACGGTGTAGAAAAATAAATAAATGATAATAAAATAAAAAAATATTCAAACATGTTTCACTCTAACAGCATCCTAACAACTGTGAAATGTGCACACCCTCCTCAGGGGTCTTGGCCCATGGGAGGATGACTGCAGGCATAGGTTTAACCTAAAAATCTAGTTTCTGCTCAGCTTTTTTTCAGCAGTCTGTGAAATATCTAAAATAAAACAACACAAACTTGGCTAAAGCCAACTGCCTGACATGTGTACCTGACTAACTACAATGAAACAGAAACTCAACAATACATTGGCAGTACTTAAAACAGGATGCAAAACAGCACTTCCAAAAATATTTAGTTTGATGTTCACAGCAAGCATCTACCTGCGCTGTGCTTAGGTATTTTCTTTGCAAGCTATAAATACGGATTGGCAATAAAACACACGTAAGCAACAACCATTTATTATTCTTTTTGGTTACCATTTTGTACACCGGTAATTATCAAGCGCAAGGCTCGTACTAAAAGCGATTGATGAGATTCTTTATGTCTCCTACAAATTTGCAACAATCAGAAACTAGTGTCACTTCAGTCCTTGGGCCATATTGGTTTTGCATTGTCCATTGGTTTAAACGATAGGTCCATAGTGAAAGTGAAATGAAAGACACTATGAATTGGTGAATAAAGTGCTTCTCCAAACACATGTAGAGTACCATCTATTGGATTCCACAGAAGCGATTTGACTAAACTGCTAACCCAGTGCCTTAAAGTGAACCTCCGGACTAAAAATCGACTCAGCAGCACTGAAAATGCCTGGTGTTTCTTTAACAGTTTCACAGCATCAGAACTTTGTTTCTCTTATCCAAGCCTCATTTTTAGCTGCACAGAAGAAAACTGCCCGGGCTTTTTTCCCCTGATGCTGTGCAAAGCATGATGGGATTTCTGATGTTGTTGCTCTCGTTCTGCTGTTTTGGTGCAATTTTTTTTTTTTACATTTTGAATTTGACATTTGAAGCCTAGCGTGTGCAGCTGGGAGGGGTGATCAGGACACAGGACAGTTGGAACTGTGTCTCCTGCTCCTTGTCACCTCCTTTCAACCAAAAAGATGGCTGCCCCATGACAAAGATGGCAGCCCCCATGAATCACAAACATTTGCCTGTTCTTTTAAAACAGGGTGGGTAAAAAATTATATTACCCATCTATTCTAATTAACATAACTAATGTAACTTAATGATAGTATGTTTGTTTAGGCTGAAGTACCCCTTTAAGCATTTTCAGACCACCAACTGATAACAGGTGATTTTAGAATCAGAATCCTATATTTCAACAAGCACGACTGGGTCATGTCCAGAATTGGGCTTGGCATGTACAGGGATAGTATAGGATAGGGTACACAGTACAATACAGCAATTTACACAGCAATAACAGAGTTCAACCACAATTATGTACAATGTGCAGCAGTGCAATCAGGTTTTATCGCTTACAGCTCTTAAAGGAAGAATGATCTGTTTGGGGGTGGGGTGGGGTGAGTGAAGAGAGTTCAGAGAGTTGAAGGCTGAGGGGGGAAAAAGCTGTTTCTATGCCTTGAGGTCCTGGTGGTGATGGACCAAAACCTACGGCCTGCCTGGAAGCCTGAAGCACAACGCCTGAAGAATCGTAGGCCTGGGTGTCAAGGATCACTGGCAATCCTTGGTGCTCTGGAGCGCAGTCTAGAGTTGTAGAGGAGGTCCAGAGGGGGGAGGGGGTTTACCAAAGATCCTCTCTGCTGTTCTGATGACCCTCTGTAGTTTGTGTCTGTCGCTGGCGGAGGAGCCAGCATACCAGACCAGGACGGAGGAGCAGAGGACAGATTCAATTGTGGTGGAGTAGAAGCTCATCAGAAGTTTCTGGGCCATACCAAACTTCTTTATGTGGCGATCCAACCCGTGGATCAACTACCACGACTCGGCTGATATTGTGCAGTTAGTCACATGTGTAAAAGTCTCGTACTTGGCGGGCTGATTGCTGTGCCCCGCTGTTTACAGTGACGGGAGCTCGCACTCGTGCAAGCTCCTGTCAAATCTTGTTCCTTGTGAGATGACGCACATGTGCGTTGCAGGGGAATGAGAGAGCCACTCTCTGCCGCACTCCTGCGTTAGGCGGTCGGGAGGTGGTTCAAGCACCAACTGTTTGTTTTTTGTTTTGTTTTTTGCCTGAATCTCCAAAAACTACTACGTGTATTTGTATGCAAATGTTAATTCAAAGACATGTATTGGTTAAAGCGGTATTGTCACCATAAAAATCAAATTTCAACAGCAACTGGTCTGAGTGTACTAAGTGATAGAGATGCTAATCCTGCATTCAAAACTTTCAAAACTTTTTCTGCTGTTATGATTTGGAGTTATCACATACTTAAGGAACACTGGCCCTTTAGTAGCCGTGCCAAAGAATTGCATGCTGGGGGTTCTTTTTATCTATAATCTATTCCTCCTCTTCCCTTTATTTCCCTGCCAGCTTCTTATCTGAAACCTAATCCCCTACTCACTTGTTTTTACAAGCAAGGCTGAGGCGACTCAGTGATTGGAGGAGACAAGAAAAAAAGTAAAGGGCAGAAATGACATCACGAGTTAGCCTTAACTGTGGGCAAAAGACATGGACCCCACCGGGAACAGAATTCTTGTAATTTACTATATAACATTCACTGAAATCAAAACGTGGACAGTACAATACATGTGTTATGTAAGCAGATCAAGTATTTATCTACTTATACATGTGTTTTTTTTCCCTGGCATAGTATGGCTGATCCTACTGCTTTAAGTTCTATGGTATACAACAGCATTTTGCTTACTCTGGGTTTAAAGGACCATTATCGCGGAAATTTTAAAATTTAAAATACTTGTGAACATATACAAATAAGAAGCACAGTTCTTTCAGAGTAAAACGAACCATACATTACTTTTCTGCTATCGTGCTGTCACAATAGGCCAGGCTTTCTCAACAAGGGTTCCCTGGAACACCAGGGTTCCTTAAAGAGGAACTCCAGTGAAAATAATTTAATATAAAAAGGTGCTTAATTTTTACAATAATTATGTATACATGATTTAGTCAGAGTTTGCTCATTGTAAAATCTTTCCTCTCCCAGATTCACATTCTGACATGTATTACATGGTGACATTGTTACTGTGGGCAGATTATGTAGCTGTTCTGGCTTTAACAGACAGCTATAAACAGCCATTTCCTGTGTGTGTCATTGTTACATTGTGGCAGTTTGCCCAGAGTACCGTACGGTACCAGAGCCTCTTGTGGGAGGGGTTTCAGCACAAATTCAGTCATACAGCGCCCCCTGATGGTCTGTTTGTGAAAATCATTATATTTTTCATGTAAAAGTGGGTATCAGCTACTGATTGGGATAAAGTTCAATTCTTGGTCGGAGTTTCTCTTTAAAGGGGAACTGAAGAGAGAGGTATATGGAGGCTGTCATGTTTATTTCCTTTTAAGCAATACCAGTTTCCTGTCAGCACTTCTGATCCTCTGCCTCTAATACTATTAACCATAGCCCCTGAACAAGCATTCAGCAGATCAGGTGTTTTAGTGATTTAGACTTTAAAGTCAGATCTGACAAGACTAGCTGCATGCTTGTTTCTGGGTTTATTCAGATACTACTGCAGAGAAATAGACCAGCAGGGCTGCAAGGCAACAGGTATTGATTAAAAGGAAATAAACATGACAGCCTCCATATAACTCTCTCTTCAGTTCCACTTTAAGTAATCTGCAGGGTTTCCCTTATTTTTCTCGGGTCTGAGCCCGCTTCCTCAGGCCAATAGCAGTGCCAAATGGTAAAAATCAGCATAGCATAGGGAGGCTCACAGGGAGGCTCCCTATGCTATGCTGATTTTTACCATTTGGCACTGCTATTGGCCTGAGGCAGCGGGCTCAGACCTGTAAAACGCGTTGCCTTTGCTAAATAAAAATCTTTTGTATTACTTACAGAGATTTCGTCATTGAGGTAAGCTACCTCACATTACTTATCATTTTTAAGCTGTTTTTAGATGCTTTTATCCTACTAGGGCGCCTCTTTTCCCCCGTTATGTCACTAACTGCTCCTCAGAGGGACTCCCTACCCTTACATATCTATCAAACTTTAAACGGACCCAAACTCTTGCACAGCACACAATAAAAAGTCTTCATTCCACATACAGTTGCTGAAGAAATCTACTGATCGGTTTTCCTGAGCTTGTTTACCCCATATCAAATTGTCTAATTAGTTCTTGAATAGACTGCAGAAGCTCTGCCAAGGCAGCTCTCTCTATACAGTAAACACTAAGTCTTAACTCTTTCAGTGCTCCCTACAAACATTATTTAAAAATTCATTTTTTTTCCCATAAATTGAAATGAAGATTTTTTTTCCCCATAAAGTTTATCACACTGTCATTAATATTTTAGAGCAGAGAGTGAATTCTGAGTGTATTTCCATTTTACGGTCAATTATGTGGGAAGCCAGTTAACTTATCATGTTTTTGGGATGTGGGTGGAAAATGGAGTGCCCCACACAAACACAGTAAAACATTCACTGTGTTCCGGTCCAGATTCATACTGGAGACCCAGTGTTGCAAGGGGAAAGTGCTATCTAAAGAGAATTCTGTGGTCCAAAAAGTTGTTGTCGAACCTAATACACTGTAATGGAACAATGACTGATACAGTGGCTTGCAAAAGTATTTGGCCCCCTTGATGTTTTCCACTTTTTGTCACATTACTGCCACAAACATGAATCAATTTTATTGGAATTCCACATGAAAGACCAATACAAAGTGGTATACACCTGAGAAGTGGAACGAAAATCATACATGATTCCAAACATTTTTTACAAATCAATAACTGCAAAGTGGGGTGTGCGTAATTATCCAGCCCCCTTTGGTCTGAGTGCAGTCAGTTGCCCATAGTCATGGCCTGATGAGTGCTAATGACTAAATAGAGTGCACCTGTGTGTAATCTAACGTCAGTACAAATACAGCTGCTCTGTGACCTCAGAGGTTGTCTAAGAAAAATTTGGGAGCAACAACACCATATAGTCCAAAGAATACACAAGCCAAGTCATGGATAAAGTTATTAAGAAATTTAAATTTGGCTTTGCTTCTTGGTTCAGGCACTTTAAGAAGCATTTAAGCAGCACTTATATAGGATAAATTAAACATATGTAATTATATTAACACGCTGTGTTAGTAAATATGTTTTTTTTACTTTTTGCCCAAGCACCCAGGGCAGGTTCTAGACTTTTTTGCTGCAAAAAGGAAATTCAGCAAATACCCCACATATGAAGTGCAGCAATCACTCCAAAAATGAAATGCAGCAATTACTACACATAGGAAATGTGGCAATCACCTGACATATGAAATCCATTGATCTCCCCTCATATGAAATGCAGAAATCCCACCAAAACAGAAATGCAGCAATCACCCCACAACTGAAATGCAGCAATTACCCCACAGCTAAAATGCAGCGATCTCCCCACAACAGAAATACAGCAATATATGAAATTCAGCAATTACCTCACATATAAAAAGCAGCAATAACACATAAAATACACCAATCCCCCCCCCCCCTTGCTGACACACTGCTGTCACTGCACCCCCCCCCCTCCCCCACCTTCATGCTGGCCAGATTGCTGGTGTTCAGTGGGTATTGGCATTGTGCATAAAATGAAGCACAAACTCTCATGCACCGCAATTATGGGTTAAAATGTCCTCCCAAACAGCATAACTTCCTCATTGTGCAGCTATTTCACCACACTAATGCTCTCTGTGTTATCACTGTCTCTAAAAAATAATGAACCCTACCCTCGCATGCACCATAACAAATCCCCCCCCCCTCCAAACACACACACACACACACACACACACACACACACACACAACAAAGAAAAAACACTCAAAGTGGCGTTACCTATCTTCCATGGATGCGCTTTGCGTCCTGGGTCCTGTTTAGGAGAACAGATCTACTGCTCCTTACAGATTGCGACTTGACTTTACCTATGAACCAACATTTGATATGTGTATGTACTGGGTGCCTCTGAGGAAGCGGTCTTTGGCCGTGAAACACGTGTCATCCAGTCCTTTGTTTTGATGTGGAGTCCTGTATGTGGTTCTTGTGGTACCTGTCTGCAATCTAGAAGAAATTTGAACACTGAAGAATAAACGTTGATTGTTCATTTAAAACCCCGTTATATTGCATGTGTATTGTATAGGACATTGTATGAGGGGTGGAACTACAATAGTGCTGTTTTAAGTGTTTGTGAATTGCTTTAGATATCCAATAATGCCTAGTCTTGAGTGTGAGGTCCGTGGTCTCACACCCAGGGGCTGGTCTATGGAATAACACAGATGATATACACTATTCCTAGTCTGGGGTGTGAGATCCGTGGTCTCTACACCCTGGAACTGGTCTAAGGAATAACACCGATGATATACAATATTCCTAGTCTGGGGTGTGAGATCCGTGGTCTCTACACCCTGGAACTGGTCTAAGGAATAACACAGATGAGATACAATATTCCTAGTCTGGGGTGTGAGGTCCGTGGTCTCTATACCCTGGAACTGGTCTAAGGAATAACACAGACGAGATACAATATTCCTAGTCTGGGGTGTGAGATCCGTGGTCTCTACACCCTGGAACTGGTCTAAGGAATAACACAGATGATATACAATATTCCTAGTCTGGGGTGTGAGGTCCGTGGTCTCACACCCAGGGGCTGGTCTAAGGAATAACACAGATGATATACAATATTCCTAGTCTGGGGTGTGAGATCCGTGGTCTCTACACCCTGGAACTGGTCTAAGGAATAACACAGATGAGATACAATATTCCTAGTCTGGGGTGTGAGGTCCGTGGTCTCTACACCCTGGAACTATGCTAGAGAATAACACAGATAATAATACAGTGAACTGCCTAAGTGTGGATCCCCAGGTCCTCCTGGTTCCACCACACTGAAGGATCTGACTAAGGTCTGAGTGCTAACACATAGGTATTCGCAACGCCAGACAACCAGCAACTGAACAGCAAGAGATATATAAAGTAAAGCGCTCCACAGCGCCGCCCAGCTCCCATCAACCAATCACCTGCTGAGCTGGGATCAGCTGACCACCTCGATCAGCTGACCCTTCTCCTATTGGCATAAAGAGCCTGTCTTGCGGCGCACGCACGTGTAGCTCTCCATCTGTGTGCACTACTAGGTCCAGACAAACCAGAAGCATGTTGCTGCGGGGAAACCGCCGCTCTGTGCGCGGATTCCGCCGCCTCACTGCCAGAACGCGCGGCGGTTTCTCCGCAATCTGTCACATCTACTCACAATTGTATTTGTAGTCACTTGCACTTCATTAGAGGCACCATACAGTTTTTTTTTTGTTTGTTTGTTTGTTTTTAGATTAAAAGCTAACTGCAATTAGAAAGCTACTGCCTTGCAATAATTGTATTTCATATCCTTAGCAATGCCCTGTATTTGTACATGCAATATTTCCTGCTTCCATAGTCTTCTTGTCTTACTGCACTGCAGCCGCCCACCACACAGCAGCAGATTACTGACTACACCTGAGGACAAGAAATAAGTATGGAGGTGATTATCCACAAGAGGACATGACTGCTAGCGTTATTCCCTTTAATGGCCTGTTAATGTAGACCTGTGTGATGGCGCTGCTCTGTGGCCTCGGGTTATCTCTGATAATTTGTTTCGAGTACCAGCTTCTAGCACAGCACTTTTAGTATGAAAATAGATAAATGGTTATTAAGTCTCATAAACATATATTACCTATTTTACAAATGATACCAGCTTCTGCCTAAAGACAGTACAGACAGTAGTAGCTGCTGTGATCATCTGATGACTGTATAAATAGCCTCATTTTCTATGCTGGGCGTTAGATCTGATAATAGTGATCAGCTGGGCTCTTCAACCAACTGCTTCGTTTTTCACCAGCAATGAGGTGCAAGTTTTTCCTCCTCTCTTCATAAGGAGCAGCATTTCATTCCACCAAGCCAAGAGTGCAAAACTTTCACAGGCTCAGGGCCGGATTTGTACTTTCCAGCGCCCTAGGCCAGCTGTCACCAACCGCCCCCCCCCCCCCCCCATTCTGTCCAACTCTGACTAGTTGGAACGCCCCCCCCCCCCCCCCCCTCTGTTTTGCTGCTTTGCCCCGTTCAACAAAGAAGCAGTGCATACTCTATCCACTCCATGTACTTTTGCGCTCCTGTTGGCATGCACAGCAGGCGATAGTGTTCTGGGCTTGCATACTTCAGAAATGATGCTCATGTATGAGCACTCAACAGCACTTGTCAAGTACACATACCCATAACACTCCCTCGGCTCCTGCGCACATGCACACAGGAGCGCAAAATCACAAGGAGCCCCAGTGGACAGCGCTGCTTCTTTGTCCTCTGTGTGACTAGCTGCAGTCAGAGCCACAAATGGGACAGAGCAGTGCAATGGAGAGAAGCCCATCCAAAACAGAGACCAGGTAAGTAGAAGGTTCTGACGCTACACACACTGGCATAGACGTAGTGTAATGCTAGGTACACATGATGCAATTTTCTGACAGATTTACTGTCAGGTCGATTAATTCCATCATGTCTGATCTAATTTCAATTTTTCGATCAATTTACTGTTCACTTCTATGAAAAAACATTCAGAAAATTGATTGGAAAGCATATCGGACATGTTGGAAACAGTCGATGTGACAGTAAATCTGTCAGAAAATTGCATTGTGTGTACCCAGCATAAGCTCAGGTGTACTTTACACAGTGACAATTTAGCACTTAAGACAGATCTTAAAGAGACTCTGTAACAATTTTTTCAGCCTTAGTTCTTCTATCCTATGAGTTCCTATGCCTGTTCTAATGTGCTGGGGCTTACTGCAGCTCTTCCTAATTACACTGTCTCTGTAATAAATCAATGTATCTTTCCTCTGTCCTGTTTGTTGGGCTAAAGCTTGATTGTGTGGAATGTGCAGGGCTGCTTGTGATTGGTAGAAGCGATACACACCCTCTGCAGGCCCCCTGCATACTATGAATGACTCATACACTATGCTTAGCTGAGCCTATTAGAAGCTGGTTAGTTTGTTTGTAAACATTGCCTAAAACTGTTAAGTACAAGCCAGGATTGCAGCAGAGAGTGGCAGAAACAGCACAGAGGGGCACAGGAGAAAATAAGGAATAGAATGGTATGCTTTTTAGTGTAAGAATATTAGAGTACAGATTCTCTTTAAAATCAGTCAGCAGGAAGTTTTGTAACAGAATAACACTTTTTATTGGCTAATCAAAAGAAAAACAGTGAGAGCCGTCTTCAGACTTTGTTACGGTGTACAAGATGTTAGGCACACAGCTATATATACAGTCAGCAGGAGATCCATTGATTGTTTTGTAAATGTAAATAAATGTAACAGTTGTCATTCTGTTTCAAAACATCCTGCTTTCACTGATGGTCAACACAGTACTTTGCTGGCAAAAAATGCCAGGAAAGAGTTAAACTGCAGGACAAAGAATGTTGTTGTCATTCTCTAGGAGGAAAAAAAAAGCCATAAATTTGACAGGTCTGAGGTCTTTAACAGCACTGACCTACTAGTAACAAACTAACATCAGTCAGGGAGGGGGAGAGCTGCTAATTCCTGCCCGTGAATGCGTGCTGAATGAGAAAAAACTAATCGGAACTCAAGAGTTCTGCTACTTGACCCCATATATTTTTCTTCTCACAGCAGATTGTTTGTCCCCTCTTATCATACAGGTAACAGCAGATGCTGACTGCCATAACACACACTTTGCACAAGTAAGAGAGATGCAGGGATCTCTGGAATTCAGGCAGACCAGAGCAAAGCAGGAGAGGTGATTTACTTTGACATGTGACCTCTTATCTCTCCAAGTCCTGCGCCCTGCTGATTTTTATCGCCCTAGGCCTTGGCCTCTGTGACCTTCCCAGAAATCCGGCCCTGCACAGGCTGCAAGGCAGATTTCACCTGAAATGAACATTAACCACTTGCTGACCGCGCACTCATAACGCATGTTGGCAAAGTGGTAGCTGCAGGACCAGCGACGCACATCTGCAGGCTAATTAATCAGGAAACAGCCGCTCGCGCGAGCGGCTGCTTCCTGTCAATTCACGGCGGGGGGCTCCGTGAATAGCTTGCGGGCCGCCGATCGCGGCTCGCAGGCTAAATGTAAACACAAGCGGAAATAATCCGCTTTGTTTACATTTGTACAACGCTGCTAACAGTAGCAGCGTTGTACTAGATCAGCGATCCCCGGCCAATCAGCGGTCGGGGATCGCTGTCACATGACAGGCAGGAGCCTGTTAGAGGCTGCACAGGACAGATCCGTTCCTGTGCAGCCTCCGATCTCCGGGGAAGGGAGGGAGGAGAGGGAGAGGGGGAATCCTGCGGTGGAGGGGGCTTTGAGGTGCCCCCCCTGCCAGCCACACGCAGGCAGGAGCGATTGGACCCCCCCAGCACATCATCCCCCTAGTGGGGAAAAAAGGGGGGCGATCTGGTCGCTCTGCCTAATGTTTGATCTGTGCTGGGGGCTGTAGAGCCCACCCAGCACAGATCTTCTAAATCAGCGCTAGTCCTTAAGGGGGGGGGGGGTAAAGGCTGGGTCCTCAAGTGGTTAAAGTGGACCTGAATCCTTGCACAGGACAGAAGGAAAATAAAGAGATATGCACCCTGTATGTATTTAGGCCTTGTTCACATTGCATTCTGCTCAAGTGTCCATCCGCGGTGGGCTTTTTTGGAGGCGTTTTTTTGTTTTTTCAATTGCCGGGGCTTGGGTGGGCAATTCCTTTTTGTGGTTGGCGGTTTCCGATGCGTTTTTCCCGAGCGTTTTGGTAATTCACTTCCTGACGCAAGTCAGGAAGTGAACTCTTTAATCTGGAAAAGAATAAGGTACTTTTCCGTTAGCCTGGCGCATCCACTAGGTGGCGTTAATTACTATTCCCCCTCCAGGCCGCCATGGATAGTAGGGAAAGATGTAATTCTGGTGGAGTTTTATTGCCACCTAGTGGATGCGCCTGGCTAATGGAAAAGTACCAAGAATAAATACTATGTATTTATTCTTAAAAACGCAAACGCAATTGCTCCACAAAGCAGTTTTGTGAGCATTTTGCGTCTTTTCTATACCTTCCATTGAGGCAAAATCGCCTCAAAAATGGCTGAAGCACCGCTTTACAAAGTGGAACACAAACGAGCCGCTCATATATGAACTATGTCATAAAGAATCAATGTGTAAGCGCTTTTAGGGCGATTTTGAAAAATCACCCGCACTTAAAAAATAACAAAAATGCCTGCAGTGCGAACAAGGCTTCGGAGAGTTTAGCCCGTCTAATTCCCCTTTATTTTGTGTTTAATCACAAGTTGTAATTTGATCTCTCCCATGTGCCAGCTGACAGCCACAGCAGATAAGCTCATTTGAAAGCACAGGATGTTAACAATATGTCTGCTTCCATGAAAGAAGGAAGTAGAAACAGTGCAGATTTATTGCAGGATTTGTATCAGCTACAACAAAGAAATGTTTTTCTTTAAAGGTTATTATGCTGTTGTGTATCTTTTAGAGCAGAGAGGAAGTTCTGAGTTCAGGTCTGCTGTTCCACTATGAAATGTGATCACAGTCACAATTGCACTGCGATGCAATCGAGTTTCTTACCTTTACCAATACTACAATTTTGCTGTGATCTGATAGCGATCCATCCGGTGTATGTCATGATTTGCAGTGTGTTTCCCTTTTGGATGGATTGGAAAAAAGTCCTCAAGTTTGAATTGCCAAATCGCATAGTAGTGTGATTGCTATGCAATTTTCCTGTGCTCCTATACTTTGTATAGGAGAACAAATGCAGCAAAGGCGCAGCAGCCAAGTGGTGATTGCGATTCCTTACGGTGCCATACATGGTACAATTTTTTCAATTTGTTGATTAGATAGTTTCGCTTTGATTATTCTGCTAGATCGAATATAACGATTTTTCCAACATGTCCAATCGGATTTTTATCTTGAAAAAACAGGATAATCTTTTGTTTTCCTTGGAAAAAAATAAAAGATTATTTTCGCCTTTCATTTGATTTGATAATTTTAGTTGGATAAACTGTAAAATGAAATGTTTTTATTGTACCGTGTATGGGCACCATAAAAGAGAAAGCAACCTTGCATGGATATTACATGTGTGCTAAAAATGGAAGGGATGCCTCTAGAAATTTGACCTTGGGGCACCAAAGTATAAATCCAGCCTTGTCTGCACTTAAAGAGAAACCGTGACCAAGAATTGAACTTCATCCCAATCAGTAGCTGATGCCCCCTTTCCCATGAGAAATCTTTTCCTTTTCCAAAACGGATCATCTGGGGGCTCTGGATGGCTGATATCGTGGTGAAACCCCTCCCACACTGTCTGTGAACCTTGTTGCATTGTGGGAAATAACAGCTGTTTACAAGCTGTTTCCAAACTGCCAAAAATGCATCATCTCCTTCCACTGACAGCACCTGCCAGCAGTAAAAATGTCACCATATGATAAATGTCACAATGTAAATCAGGGAGAGGAAACAATGGGCAAACACTGACTAAATCATTTATACATACTTCTTTTTAAAAATTAAGCACTTTTGGGCATTACGTTATTTTCACTGGAGTTCCTCTTTAAGGCTTGTCCAAGCTCTGCCCCAAAACAGAATAGAAAAAAAAATTGTATAAAATGGTGTGACATAGTTTGGTTGAAAAAAGGCATTTGTCCATCAAGTCCAGCCATGTTAAAGCCATTTCTACAGCCTGTGACCATACAGTGACAGTGTCAGGAACTTTGTGCTAACGCTTTCTGCCTGTTGGTGGTGGCATGGACCAGGAATGTCATAGACTTCCATTATTCCACCAGCATATGGCTCTAAAGACTTTGCATTGTTCTGAACCTCCACCATCCACCAGCAGGGGGCCTATTATGCTACAAGGACTTGTAGTTCCCTGTTTGGCCTCCGGATGACTTCAAGTGAACTCTCATTGCGACTACTCACAACCAGCTGCATCCTGTGTTTGCTAATCACATGGACTATTTAAGATCTGCCTCTTCCTCCTGCTGATTGACAGAATGTTGTGCTTTCAGGCCTGAGCTTCTGGACAATCCTAGTTCTCCTGAATTTCTGTATTTGCTACTCTGTTGCCTGATTTATATTATGTTCTGACCATGATTTCTGCCTGCTCCTCTTGTACTGCAATTGGTGGTATGTATTATCCTGTGTGTATTTTCTGTATATATTTATATATATAGTGTGTATGCATCTGTTTGCATCATATTTGCATTGTTAGTTGTATGCACTATCTGGTCTTAATAAAACTTGATTTGCACCTTGTGTGTATCGCTGCAAACTGTGGTCAAACCCTGTTTCTCCATTCAGGCAGTCAGATCAACGAGAAATAAATAGTACTCACCATTCACTGACTGATACCACTGACTGACACCACTGACCAGACGATTCTATTGACAAGTAGATACCACTGACAGGCAGATACTATCAATATGTGGATTCCATAAACATGTAGATATTAGTGACATATAGATTCAACAGACATGCAAATCATATTGTCATGCAAGGAGCTAAACCACAACAGAAACACCCAGTGGCAGACCCAAAGAATTGGACCAGACATTCAGTGACAAGCCCCAGTTATAATCTCCCAGAAAAGGCTTCCAATAACAGAGGCTGGAAAGTTCCAATCCGGCCCTGAGCAGAGTAGGAGTGACGTTACGCGGGAGGCGGGGTAAGCAGGGAGAGCAATGGTTGAGCTGGATTCTCGGTAGAGGTGGTCAAGCTATAGACTTCTAGTAACAGATGTGACCACAGTGAGAGTTTCCAGATAAATGCTAGAGATAGATACCAAATGACTGGACTCCAGCAACAGGACCAAGTAAAATACAGGACCCCCTGCTGTGACATACTAACCATCTGTTACAGATTAGACCCTAATGACAGCAGAGTTTAGGCAGAGAGCAGCACAGATGATTATATCACCTTCTTTCATTCCCTCACAGCACCTCTCAGCACTGCATCTTTCTTGGCGTATATTCACTAATCTGCAGTAAAATGACAGTGTGCAGACAGCACATGGCAGATCTACTGGTGTTCATATAATTAATGTAACCTGTGTTGAGCGCAGAGCGCATCTCGTGTTATGTAAACAATGTGCATTTTACTATTAGTGTAACGCACGTTACAGACGCAACATGTGCATTGAGTACATAATGCAGCTTGCCCTATGTGTGCTACGCATGTTTCTTGAATTGTGCCACCTCACCATTTTAGGAACATTCTTGTAAACATGTATGAGTAATATAAACAAACAGGCGTAGCAATAGGGGTTGCAGAGGTTGCGACTGCATCGGCTCCCTCAACTACAGTATTAGCTCTCTATTGGGCCTGTGCTCATAATAATCACTTCTATAGATACTTTGAATAGTGGTAATCATTAAAAAGCTGTTCCACATCCCCTTCTTGCTCCTCTGACACTGTGGTTGCCATTGGCAACTTTTGGTGCGCCGTATCAATTGTTATTTATATAGTGCTTGAGGGGCCCCATTGTAAAACTTGCATCGGGGCCCACAGCTACGCCACTGTAAACAAAACATGTACACATCCATCCTAAGCGCTCCACTACCTGGCCTGGCTGCCAAATCCAACAGCTGCTATTAGTTTTAACCCAGAACTGGGAGAAATAAAGAAGTCAATCAACATACTGCAAAATAATAAAATTATATAGAAGCCTATTTTAATGTTTTAAAATTCATATGTTACCTATATTTAGTTTATAAACCTACCAGTGAGAGACTATTACAGTTGTTGCCCCATTTATGGACCAGGTGGACTTCTTCATAGACTTTCACTGAGGTCCAACAAACAAGAATAATGGGTTATTGCTGTCACCTGTTTATTGCTGTCAGCGTATATCTCTGCTGATGTTTAAGCTGTTATTCCTGGTGGCCCTGTGTAGTAGAGGTTTACTTTATTGTAAAGCAGTTAGATGTGAGGCAGACTCAAACAATGACGATCTGTGCACCAAACAGTTAAGTCCTATACAAAGTGCCTACATTTGCTATAGTGAAATGGGACACCAGTGCTGGGCTGTTACATTGGTGCCGAAGGTCAGTGGATGTGGTAGATTAGGCACTAGCAGTGTGCTGCCTGATGTAGCCGAGTAGTCTGTACACACAGATAGGCACCCAGTATAACAAGTTAGAATTCTTTGCTGAAGAAAACCCGCAGAGATTAAATCATACACAATCATCAGATAATGTAGCTTACTTAGAACAGAGAGGAACACAGATTGAATACAGGAAATCACAATACCATAGAGATTGTCACATCATTCTACAGACAGTGACATCTAGTTGTTTGCTTTACTATACTGCAATTTAGTTTCAGAGAAACACCAAAACAACTGGTGAAAACGGTGTCACATTGGCAAGATATTACCTGCACAGTAAAGCTCCATGTGGTACGCGTGACCAAGTGCCGATTAGACGCGAAACGGCTGTCGCCCCACCATCTAGTGCCCGCACCCACCTCCAGTATCGCTGAGCCTGCCTTCATGGACACGTAAGAGGTGTAATACACCACGGTTTCGCACATTGGACTGTACCATGTAATGAAGTGTCAATATTGGCTGTTTCCTTGATGCACTGGCTTTCACTTTTGAGGACAATAAATCCATATGACGGAAGGTGCACGCTTCAAGCCTTTCTTCTGATATATCAACAGTAAAGCTCCACACATGGCTCCAAACAAACTACTGCTAAGCATATATCATTTTATATTTCCTGATAGTCTATTTTATGTAGTCCTGGCCTCCCACTGATGTCACTGGGAATTTTTTTTTCTACTGGCTTTGGAACACAGAGTAAAAAAACATTTGTAAATCAGGGTGAGGAAAGATTTTATACTGACTAAATAATTCATAAAGTAATTTTGTAAAAATAAATAAATACTTTTTATTAATTTTATTATTTTCAGTACAGTTCTTCTTTAATCTTTTAAGACATTGCGGACTGAGTTAGCATTAAGGCTTACCCTCTATGGGTTGGTGTAATAGGTAATATTAATGCAACGTGTGCTACATTCAGGGCCGGGCCGAGGCATAGGCTGGAGAGGCTCCAGCCTCAGGGCGCAGTGTAGGAGGGGGCGCACAATTCATTCAGCTGTCATTCCTAATTGTGTTTGAAGCAGAAAGAAATAAGAAAAGGGGATACATGACAATAACTGTAAGCCAGATAACTAAAGATTAAGGTGTTGGGGAGGTTGTGGGCCCTGTGGCGCCTCTTAGTCTAATAGCAATCAGTGTGTGACGGCTGGGGTGGGAGGGATGGGGGGCGCACTTTGGTGTTTCAGCCTTGGGTGCTGGAGGACCTTGTCCCTGCTCTGGCTACATTACACTGGGCTCACGGCTCCATCTTCTGTACTGAGGAGGGAGTAACCATGGTACAGCATATTCTGCTTTTTAGACACAGTCACGCTTTATTCAGACAGTTTCATGAAACTTATGTACATTATCAGGAAAGGACAGTTACGATAATTCCTTTGTTCATTTTAGGGCCTTTTCAGCGCAACTATTGAATTTCCGGAAGCTAGAAAGGATGTCAAGTACATATTTTTAACATAGGAAAGAAAGCAAAATGCCTTTGTAGACATTGCCCTCTAGTGGGAGACCGAAAGGCAGACTCACAAACACAAGAGGGGAACCAATCTTGAACGAAGCTATTTTTAAAGCTATTTTGTTCTTCAGGAATACAGAATTTTTATGTATCTCACTGTGTCAGCTCAAGTAAATGAGAGACTATTACCTTGCTTTTCCATTCCAACATAGAATTTCAGTATAACTTAAGGGTCACCGTTCAACCGAGAACAAGCAGTACTTTAGCAGGTGTAACAGGAACACAGCAGTTATGATTTATGCTGAGATGAAAATGGGATAAACAGCCTATTTGGGTGTTTGCAGCAAATGGTTATTTGCTAGAATTGCTCAATGACATGCAAAATATTTTGTGTATGCAGTGTAGTATTGGACGAAACAGAATCATCAGCTGCTGTACTTGACTTGTCCAATTTCAAGTGGATTAAAATTGAATAAAATCCACATTTACATCAACTTAAAATTATTATTACTATTCCACAGGACTGTACAGAGTATATTGTCTTAACCCTTAACTGTCCCTCGGAGGAGCTCACAATCTAATCCCGATCATAATCATGTATCTATGTATGTATCGTGTCGTGTATGTATCGTAGTCGAGGGGCAATTTAGGGGGAAGCCAATTAACTTATCTGTATGTTTTTGGGATGTGAGGGGAGACCGGAGTGCCAGGAGGAAACCCACGCAGACACGTGGAGAACATACAAACTTCATGCAGATAGTGCCCTGGCTGGGAGTTAAACCAGGCACCCAGTGCTGCAAGGCGAGAGAGCTAACCACTACGCCACTGTGCTGCCCCCAACTGTTAATGATTATCATCTCATTTACCATCTCTGTTATTGACTCAAGATCCCCTCCCAACCCCAGTGATCCCATCCACTTCAGGCTGAAATGTTTTCCTAGGTCTGTGTAGGCTGTAAGAGTTAACTTTTAGCTGCCGAAGCCATCAAAGGTAAAATATGACTAAACTATTAGATTATATGTTTAGGTCTGCATCTGGAGATGAGGTTTTAATGAACAGGTAAAAGTTTTCTAGTTGATTTCTGTAGTACTTACTTTTACTTGTTGATAACCTGCAGGCTGCATTTTACCTGGCTTCTTACTATGCTCTATAATTAGAGCAAGAGACTTAAAGAGACACTGAAGCGAAAAAAAAATTATGATATTATGATTTGTATGTGTAGTACAGCTAAGAAATAAAACATTAAGATCAGATACATCAGTCTAATTGTTTCCAGTACAGGAAGAGTTAAGAAACTCCAGTTGTTATCTCTATGCAAACAAGCCATTAACTCTCCGACTAAGTCTTAGTCATGGAGAGGGCTGTTATCTGACTTTTATTATCTCAACTGTAAGTGAACTGTTTACTTTTTCTCTGCTAGAGGAGAGGTCATTACTTCACAGACTGCTCTGAAAGAATCATTTTGAATGCTGAGTGTTGTGTAATCTGCACATATTATAGAATGATGCAATGTTAGAAAAAACACTATATACCTGAAAATAAAAGTATGAGAATATTTTCTTTGCTGCTAATCTTCTAGTAATTATTCATAGTACACAACCAATTCACTATATCATATTTTTTTTTCGCTTCAGTGTCTCTTTAAGGATTTTCTAATTACCACCCTAATTTAAAGGCATTGCAATGACTGAAAAGCTGCTACTGGTGTGTGGACCTATAGTGCACTGTTGAGCATGTTTTTATACAGTATGTAGTTATGAATTCTGAATGTATTTTACCATCAAGTTAATATCCCTAGTTCAAAGTAAACCTGTAAGGAAAAAAAAGTGCCCCTGGGGGGTACTTACCTCGGAGGGGGAAGCCTTTGGATCCTAATGAGGCTTCCCCCTTCCTCTACAGTAGCCCGATCCAATGTAGGGACCCCCAGACAGCTTCACGACCATAACAATGCAGTAGACAAAGTAGAGGGTGAACAGTCACCGTGGAACGAAAAAATACAGAGACACCGGGAGCCCAAATGGTGCAGTACATCACAAAGGATAGAAGAAACAAAAAAATATGAACAGAGGGTACTCACAAAGGGAGGTTGCAAAGGGGCAACCAACCACTGCAGGCAGGTGGAGATCAACAAACCCGACTCCACTCGGGGGTCCAGGCTAGCCGGAGATGGTCGCACTTTTTGAGAAAGAGGCCCTAGGAGCCCGTAAAGGGGATCCGAGGGTATCCCCTACCCTGAGCCGGGGCGGGGTATACAGGATAAAAAGGCACCCAGAGAATGAAAAATGAATTAAAAACAATAAAATAAATAAAGTTTGAGGTGGCTTACCTCAATGGAGACAAATTCATATAAAATGAATTTTAATAGCACTGGCAAGGCGTTTCGTGGGTCCCTACCCACTTCCTCAGGCCAAATAAAGTGCCTAAAATGATTAACACAAAAAGCTAAAAAAAAAAACTCAGAACACAGATAATGGATACATCCATACAAGTAAATCAAAGAAATTACAAATACAAGCATATTGCATAAAATTGCATGAAAATGTATAAAATTGCATGAAATTGCACAGCAATGCATAAAATTGCATGACATTGCATAAAAATGTATGCAATGACACAAAAATAAATAAATGAACAATTAGCACAATTCTAGCGCACACTCTGGGTGCATGCTATCTATAGCGTATGTACAGGGAAAAAACACACCCATATGACAATACCTTTTAAAATGAAATAATAGAAAATAAAAATAATAGAAAGACATACACATATGATGCATAGAGGTTCATCAAATACGTCCATATATAGAAAGAGCATATAAATCTATAACTAGGCATACTTATTTTCTGTGTATTCATGGTATGCCTAGTTATGGTGGATTGTCGATTGGCGGCCTCAAGGTTCCTCCCCCAGAGACTTGACGCCGATTGGCGTCAAGTCCTGGGAGAGTGGTCTGCTGGGAATTGCGTGCTCCTTCAACTGTCTGCCAGCGGCGATCACAGTCTATTTACATTGTACAGCGCTGCGATCTACTGCATCGCTGTACTGAGGACAGCCCTGTCACTCAGCTGTCCCCTGGAGTGGCCCACAGAGCAATCGCTCCCTTAGGCTGATGCCTATGAGAGACAATCACTGGGACTGGATGTCAGGGGGGAGGGAAAAAAGAAACATAAAATTTAAAATTTTATTGAAAAAAAAGAAAAAAGACAAATTAATAACAACAAAAGAATGTTGCAGCAGCAATCAAATGCCACCAACAGAAAGCTTTGTTGGTGACAAGAAAAAGGGGGAGGGGGGGAGATTAATGTGTTTGCTTAGTAGTATGGCTCTGCAGCAAGCTTCTAAAGCTGCAAAGCACTGAATTGTAACAGCCTGGTCACTAGGGGGGTGTAAGTCTGTGGTCCTTAAGTGGTTAAGTTGCATGCACAGCACCACTCCAGTGCATTATTTGTAGGAATCTAATGTGATTTCTGCCTTTAGGGATTAAAACCCAACCTTGCGTCAACTCTGTAATTTTTGGTGGGACTTTTGGCATGGATCCCCCTTGGCCATGCCACAGTCCAGGTGTTAGACTCCTTGAAACTACTTTTCCATCACTTTTGTGGACAGAAACAGTCTTTGTAGGTTTTAAAATTTGCCTACGGTTCGCCGGGTTTGCGAACATTTGCCGAAGTTCACTGTTCGCGCATGGAAAATTCTATGTTCGTAACATCTCTAGTTATGATTTGGGTGCTTAGTGAAGATAGTAGGTGCCATGTGGAGGCTGAGTGCAGTTGTAAGTACTGGGTGCCATGTCAGGACTGGGTGCAGGTACTTGGCCTTGTGTGGGTGCAAGCACTGGGTGCCAGGCTTTGGGAGAAGGGGTTCTGGGTGGCATGTGAGTGCTTGCTATGGAGGGGAGGAGGGAGGCTACTGGCTGAGTGTAATGTGGGTGCTGTGTATGGGGGGTGGGGTGTTGTTGTGGGTTCAAGGGGAGGGAAAAGTCCCCATGGATGCTGGGTGTAGGGAGAGGTCACTGTAGGTGCTTGGGATGGGAGAGGTCACTGTGTGTGATGGGAGAGGTATATGTTGCTGGAGGGGGTTCTGTTGGGAATGGGAGATGTGCTGCTGGGGCAGGAAAAGGTCTGAAAGGTTAGTGCTGGTGCAGGGGGAGAGGTAAGTGTGGGTGCTGGGGGTGGGAGAAGTCAGGGAGACAACATCTTTCCTGGTCCCACACAGTTCATGGGGTGCTTACAAGCTTGGCATGAATCTTACCCACAGTCGGATTCCTGCCTGGGCTGCCTCTCAACTCCAAAGTGTCCCAGTGGCAGGAGGAGCTTCCTGTGGGGTAGTGGGTGGGGCTTATCACAGCCAAAGGTGGAGCTTCTTTCGCATTAATGGGCACCCAGAGCCCCCCTCTCTGCACATGCTTGCACTGTGACCATAATTAGAAATATTTATTCTTTAGTGCATCAAGCTGACAATTGTTTCTGGGCCTCAGAGGGCCCCTTCATCGGAATAAAGTGCAAACAAAACCTACACTGAACTTTGCTACATTCCACAAAAGTGTAGCTTGTTATCTTTTATCCATTCATTTTTATCCATACAATGCTGGTAAGAAGAAAGAGTGTTTGTATGTTGAAGCCAAACATTTCCAAGTAAAGTATTTATTTTTCAGGAAGTGTAGGTGGTGGATATTGTGTTATTTTTCAAGGACAGAACATAAAGCAAACTGTTATGTGCAGTGTGTATCTTAATTCATATCCACACATCTGTTGAAAAAAAGGTTCTGCTCCTAATAATGAATATTAACAATCATCTGAATGTTATTTCACTCTGGCATCTGGCCTATTAATTTGAATGGCTTGGATCAGAGGGGTCTGACAAGGACTCTGTAAAGAGAACAAGTCACAAACCAACACTGTTGCAGCTATAGACATACAGCAAATCCAAATGCTAAAGCACAGCTCCAACTGCTGAAAATGCACAGTGCAGATTGCATTATAGCCAACAAGTCAGAGGAATCCCCTTCCCCACCCTCTCTCATCAGGACATATTCATGATTCAGTGTATACAGACATTATACTGGATGGATCTGGAGCTGATAAAAATAAGCTTGTATGCATGCATGAGAATCTAATATAAACACTCCACCCGTTCTGTTCTCTTATAAACCCACTCGGTAATCCGGCCGGACGCGCTCTTCTGCGCATGCATGGCTCAGCCGCGTTTTTCCCTGTCACGCACCTGCAGCCAAAAGCGCTCTGTGCATGCATGGCTATGCCGCGTGTTTTCCTGTCACGCACCTGCAGCCAAAAGCGCTCTGCGCATGCATGGCTATGCCGCGTGTTTTCCTGTCACGCACCTGCAGCTGAAAGCGCTCTGCACATGTATGGCTCAGCTGCGTGTTTCCCCGTCGCGCACCTGCAGCCGGAAGCGCTCTGCGCATGCATGGCTCAGCCGCGTGTTTCCCTGTCGCGCATCTGCAGCCGGAAGCGCTCTGCGCATGTATAGCTCAGCCGCGTGTTTCCCTGTCGCGCACCTGCAGCCGGAAGCGCTCTGCGCATGCACCATAGTACTTGCTCCCGGGCGCAGAACACTCCCAGTGCCCCCAGCTGGCCAGATTACCGGGAAATTTACAAGTGAACGGAGGAGACAGCAAGGGACCCCACACACCTAATGGGGCTGAAGGAAATCCCAGGTAAGTATAAATACACCTATACACCCCATTTCTGGTACACTTTAAGGCTAAAATAATTAAGAATAATCGAATGGCTTTATGAACTTTTATAGCCCCATTCTTCCCTAGTCAGCAAACATCAAGCTCTTATCTGTATAGCTATCCATGTGAATGGATTCAGCACATGGACCTGGCGTAGAAGGATTTGATTGATCATATTATCTACCAGCAGTGAGCCTAGTTACAATTTATCTCCTGGAGAAGAAATAAATGCCTACTTAGCAGAACCACTGCCTCCACCAATCTTCCTATATCTTCAAATACTGCAAGAAGAGCTGGTTCTCTCATGAAGCAAAGTGAAACACTTGCATCAGGCACAGAGATTACTGGGGCGGCATATGTGAACTGTGCGTTTACACTTACAGCATGCAGTCAGAGTAGGAGGAGAAGCAAGAAGAGAGCGAGCGAGGGAAGAGGTAAGCATTGGAGAAGCAGCTGTGTGAGGAGTCTGAAGAGAGTGAGGAGGGGAAAGGGGGGGGGGGGGGAAGGAGAGCAGCAGTGTTTCATTTTACTTGCTCAGCAGAAGGGTGGAGGTGGCACTGCTGACTGTGGAGTAATGGAGGATGGTCAACTGGCTGAGGGTGAGCAGTTTGTTTGTCACAGACTCACAGCCAGCCAGTGTGTTATTGTGTTGAGCTGCAGCATGTCTCATGTCTCAAGTTGTTGCATATGATCCCTTGCTGACTGTGAACATTAAGGGCCCATTTCCACTATCGCGAATTCGCATGCAAATTCGCATAGCAATACAAGTGAATGGGACTGTTTCCACTTGTCAGGATTCCTTTGTGTTTTTCTGTGCAGAAAAAATTTGCATGGCAGAGCCATCAGAATTCGCATACCGCATACCGCTATGCAAATCGCATACAATGTATTTAATAGGAAATTCGCATGCAGTTTGGGTATGCGAATTTTCATGTGAATTTTCATGCGCATTCGCATAGAAACAATGGAAAAGCACACCAGCCCTGCCATGGTTAAATTCGCATACATCGTCATTCAAGAGAATTCGCATGAAAATTTGCATGAAATTCGCATAGACCCGCATGCAAAATTTGCATCCACATGCAAATTTTTCCTGCAACGATTTCCATCGCACAAGTGGAAATGCAGCCTCAATGAAGCAGAGAAAATTGTAGAGTGCTGTGCAATCATTCCAAATCGGGAGGGGGGGGGGGGTGGCAGGGGCAAACATCCTCACAAGTTTTCCTCGGGCAGTAAAAAGTTTAGTTATTGTACTCACTGAAAACTACTTCAGTACATTTTTAAGGATTCGCTGCATTTCGACGACGGATGAGGCTTTTTTTAAGGAGGCGGGCAGGATGTACACTGATTTCAGGTGCAGGGGTATGATGATGATATTATATTGTCGGATGCATTGTCCAGGGCTGCCGAGAAGACTAGAGCATCTCTCTTGCAATATAAACCCAGGGTACCTTCAACTAGGATACCGCTTGTATTGACTTATTCTCCTCTTTCGAAACAGGCTTTCGAGATTGTGCGCAATCACTGGGCGGTGATCAGCAGTGATCAGAAATTGGCTCCTTTTTTTAAAGAACCTCCAATGTGTGCATTCAAGCGCTCCAAGAGTATGCGAGACACCGTTGTTCATGCTAAGAACACACCAGTGGCCAGGTGCGTTGCTAGGATCCCAAAAGATCAGGGGCACCAAAGGGTACCCCTGCGGTGCGCGAAGTGAAAAATGGGTGTGGCTACAGACAGGATGTGGGTGTGGTCACAGGTGGAGTCAAATTTACATGAACTTAGCAACGGTCTAAGTAGGCCGCCCCAGCAAAATGTCGACTGAAGCCCCCTCTCCAGTAATACACAAAAAACCCAAAATAAATATGCAGCTTATCACATAAATAGGCAGTGTCCATTATCTTATATAAAAGCATAGAGTTATAGCAGTATTGAGTAACATATAGTATCCATAGCTTGTATACAGCACGGTGGCGTAGTGGTTAGCACTCTCGACTTGCAGCGCTGGATTCCCGATTAGAAACCCAGCCAGGGATCTGAAAGGCGTTTGTATGTTCTGCCTTTGGCCTCAATTCACTAAGCTTATCTCCTGTCTTTAATAACTCTTCTAGAGTGGTCACCATAGTGATAAGGCATGTAGTATTCAGGAAACATTTTACCTCAGGCAAACCTTAAGTTAACTCTTCTGTCTTTAAGTTAACTCTTTAATTCTTAAAATAACTCCAGAGTTAAAGACCGGCTGTTCATTAACTGCGTGTGAAAATAACTACAGAGGAGGTAACTTAACTACAGAGGAGGTAAATTAACTACAGAAGAGGTAACGTAAGGAGTGAAGAGATAAGATAACTCTATTACTGTGTGGAGGTAAGTTTTCTCTTGCCTTATTATCTCCAGCATGATCTTAGTGAATTGAGGCCTTTGTCTGCATGGGCTTCCTCTGGGCACTCTGGTTTCCTTCCACTTCCCAAAAACATACAGATAAGTTAATTGGCTTCCGCTAAATTGGCCCTAAACTACTATACATTTTCTTCCCAATTATGGTAGGGATTAGATTGTGAGCCTCTCTGAGGGACAGTTAAGTGAAAAGACAATATACTCTTTAAGGCACTGCAGAAGATGTCGGTGCTAAATAAATACTACATCATAATTCACAGTACAGCCTTGCAGGCAGATACTGTGAGCATCCAGACTGACAGAAAGAAAACACACACACACCCATGCTGTCAGTGAGCAGCACAAGAACAAGTTGCTGGAGCCTGTGGTTAGAGGAGGAGACTGAGGGGGAGACTGTCTGCTGGGCTGAGATGACAGCCCGACTCCTACCACTGCTGTGTCCTGCTGGAGCTAATTAGTTCTTCTCACCTCCTCCGTCCATTGATCCCCTCTGTAAAATCATCTGTCCCGCTCTCAAGCCTGCAGCCATCCTCTCCTCTGGACTCCTCCTCCCAGCGTCTGATCCTTTCTCAGACGCTAGAGCAGGGGTGCCCACACTTTTTTGGCTCGCGAGCTACTTTTAAAACCGCTGCGGCCACGAGATCTACCACCCCCCCCCCAGCATTATAGATCCCCTCCCCCCATAGAAAGAGGGACAAAGTCCTGAAAGTGGGACAAATGAGGAGGAAAGAGGGACAGGCTCCCAAAGAGGGACTGTCCCTCCAAAACAGAGGGGAGCTATGATAATGAACAAGGATTGGTCAGAAGGCTCAGCAAAAAAGTTGTAAGGAATCAAAGATAAATGGGAGAAAGAGGGAAGGATTGTTCCAGGGAAGGGAAAACAAAGTTTCTGTGTTTAAAAAAAAAAACAGAGAGAGAGGGCAATTAAAATGCCAAAATGGTGCTAATGTGTAAAAATTTGAATAATAAAAGGGTTAAAAGAGGTGTGCAGGATAAGACCCCCCAGGAGTTCAGGACTACACAAAAGAAAGAAGTAAAGTACTGATAAGCCATAAAGTACCCGGTGAGAGGAAGGATCAGCGGGGACAGCGAGCTGCACGCACGGAACTCCCGGCCAGCGTCATATGAGAAGAGACAGACACAGGCTGGAAAGTGACAGCAGCTGACTGAGCAGGGAAGTTACCGAAAGAAGAGGAGCCGCCGATCAGTGCAGGGTAAAGGGGACGCACAGGTCAGACACCAGCAGCACAGCCTGGTCTGCAGAAATAGTACACACTGTGCACAGACAGAGAGCGCAGAATAATGCAGTTCGGCGGGCTATGCAGTTTCCTACTGATGGGGTGTCAGCCAAATCCCGGGATTCTGCCTGGACAGTTGTGGACTATGTTACACTACCTCACGTTATGCAGCCAGGGAGGAGAAGACGCTGCGTACGCAGGCAGCCTGGAGGGGAAGAGACGCACGGCTCACAAGCAGCCTGGAGGGGAGGAGACCTGGCTCCTCATTGGCTCCTCTACCCTCTAGCTGCGCCTCCCCTTTAGTCGCGCCTCTCCCCTCTTCTCCCTGATGCGAGCAGCAGCAAAATCTGACAGCTGCCGGCTGCATGGCTTCAGATTTTGACAGGACACGGCCAGGCGGCCGCGATCTACTCATCAGGCGGTCGCGATCTACCGGTAGATCGCGATCGACCTATTGGGCACCCCTGCGCTAGAGGTAGAAGCCTGGAGGAGAAGATGTCTGCAGGCTCCGGAGACCAAGCGGCTGACTCGGAGGAGGTAACTGCGACGTTTTTGCTGGGGGACGTTCGTGGCACTCCACAAAACGTTCGGGGCACGTACTTCGAACCTTTTGGGCTAGCGACGTCTTTCGGACACAGCATGAAGAGGACGCTGCCTTGCATCTCTGCATTTGTTGCTTTTCCGCTATCCGGCTTTTTTGGACTTTCTTTGCCCGTAATCAAGAGGCTTAAACTGCCTCGAAACAGCGCTGCTGTTGGGTAACGAGACTCTCCTCCATCTCTGTTTGTTCAGGATACTGTTGTAATCTCCATGTTGCTTGTGTTGTAAATATCAATGTGCTTGGTCACGCTGTATATAACTGTATCCTGTTTTTTGTATTGGGGCCAATGTACATATTTTGTTCACTTGCTGATGAATAATAAGAAGTGCATTTGAAATCAGTCTTGGCTGGTGTGCATGTTTTTGTATATATATCTGTGAGAAAACGTGGAAAAGCCGCCGCGTGTACTGACAGCAAGGCGGCTGATTCTGCGTCCAACGGGCAGTCTGCACGCGGAAGCGTGCATCTAGTGACATGGCAGAATGCGGAAAAGCCGCCGCATGTAATGACAGCAAGGCGGCTGATTCCGCGTCCAGCGCGGCGGTTTGCACGCAGTAGCGTGCAGCTAGTGTGGCTGAGCCTGTTAGTTCACACAGGTTTAGGAATATGCTGAAAGGCAGAACTTTATGATGGCCAAGGAGGGATCAGCTGACCAGGCTGGTCAGCTGACCTCAGTGCTGGTAGCCATTAGTTAATCACTTCAGGGTGGCGCCAGAGAGCAATGCACTATATATGGTTACTGCTGGCCATTCTCAAGTTGTCTGCCATTGCGAACACCACGTGGAAGCACACAGACCTTAGTCAGATCCAACAGTGTGTTTGAACCAGGAGGACCTGGGAATTCACACTGAGCCAGATTACCACTGTATTATCATTCTGTTATACTTCAGACTAGTTCCAGGGTGTAGAGACCACGGACCTCACACCCAAGACTAGGGAACTTGTATTATCATTCTGTTATACTTCAGACTAGTTCCAGGGTGTAGAGACCACGGACCTCATACCCAAGACTAGGGAACTTGTATTATCATTCTGTTATACTTCAGACTAGTTCCAGGCTGTAGAGACCACGGACCTCACACCCAAGACTAGGCATTGTTGTTATCTGTTATGACCTGTTGCATTTCTGACTTTCCCTCTGCTTTCTGATTCGGTACCTCGCACTTCTGATTACCTGTTGCCAGACCCTGCTCGTTTAGGATACCGAATCAGTCTTCTGTCTTTGTACTCAGTCTGTCCGTGTGTTGCCGACCTGGCTTGCCCGACCTCGAGAGCTATCTCTCCCCTTAAGAGATAGTCTCCAGATCTGTCAGTGACATCCACCTTCAGGTGTCACTCACTCTCTGGTCCTTCCTACCTTCAGCCCGACTCCACCCCTTGGAGAGTCTCAGGCTGCTGGGAGGTTTCTGTACTCTCTAAGAGCAGTATTTCCCGTACTGCCTTATATCACCTGCTCCGCAAGTGCGTTGCTCAAAGTCTTACTGTTACACCAAACACTCACGATTACATACTGGTTTCCAGAGGTTAGTACTATATCTTTATTATTGGTGATTCTGCAGATCATCCATAATCAGGTATATATCTGCATTCTTGGTGATACTGCAGATCACCAATAATCAGATTCTCTCTGCGTGCTGACACCGATCGTTACAATATCTAGTAAAAAGTTTAGAACCAGCCATGACTGCAAGGAGAACAACAAATATGAGAATCTGAGGAAACACTGTAAAAAAGTCCCTACCACCACCAAAGGAGGACTATTCAGCAAATCTAAAGTTCAGAATGCAGTAGTGAGGTTGCACACCATATACTGTAGGATTCCTAGGTGCTGGACCAGTAGTCAGCGATAAAACAAATACAGAGGGTTAGCACACTGAGTACAAAGTAAATATTAAATATCCTTTATTGTGTCATACACCACCAGGTATCCATTTGATCACATCAGACACAATACATGACATTTACATTGTACTCTGCGTTCAGACCCTCTGGATTTGTTTTATTCAGCATATCAGGATTCAGGCATCATAGTTGATAAGAAACAAAGTAGGCTTGACCCAGAGTGGGTTTGAATGCTCATTTTCTTAAAAAAAAAAAAAAAATCTTCATTGAAAGTACACCTTTAGTGAGAGGGATGTGGAGGCTGACATTTATTTCCTTTTAAACTATGCCAGCTGCCTGGTGTCTTGCTAATCTTCCTTGCATCACCAGTGTCGGAATCTCCCACCTGAGGCAAGCATGAGGAGAACTTCAGTCAGCAACGACTAATCTGCATGAACAAGCTCAGAGTCTATGGCTAAAGTATTAGAGGCAGAGGATCCACTTGACATGCAGTCAACTGGTATTGTTTAGGAAATAATATGTCAGCCTCCATATCACCCTCACTTCAGGTGTCCTGGAAGGTTTCTTTCTTTATTAGAAGCTTTGTTCAATGTTAATAAGAATAAAGAGTTCTAACTCATAGCTAAGTTTCTTACACAGAACAAATAATTTCTTATGCACAGAATTTGTAAGATTTGAGAGGTTAGAGAAATTTGAGAACCTTTTAGGATTCAGATTGGAAACAAAATTGTGGTTTGGCTTATCTGTAAAGTCTGAAGATAGCCCTTGTTATATAGAGACCATGATGCTAGATTTATAACATGGGGAACAGGAGGGCAGCACTTGTTATAGAAGGGCATAATGGCTGTGTTTGATGATTTACAGGGCGTACAAGACGTTACTTACAGCAGAGAGTTGACATGATGCTACTCTTTTTTTTATATGGGGGGGCGGGTGGCAGAAGACTACAATTATATGAGGAGCATGAGGACACAAGCCGAGGACCAGATCAAAGTACATGATATTCCATTTGTGCATGCTGCATTTATTTTTTAAACAATCTGTATTCAACCTCAGAGTTTTCAATGCTGAACTAAAAGGAAAAGCAAGTTGGTGTAGTAAAACATTTTGGTTAAAAAAACAAGCAAAAACAAAACATAAATCCAGGCTCATTACCTCAAGTGTGGACATTTAAAATAAGTTATTAGGGAGGTGCTAAAGGGGTGTGGCCATCAAAATGGCAGACAGTTAACCCTTTGCACACTCACATACATATGTTCATTCAAATGCTTTCACAGAAATCAACCATCCAGGAACCACTGCTATCCCTACAGCTAAGTTAAAAGCTGGAGTTATCAGACAGTGGAAGGAGGGAGTGCACTGGATTTATATGTTTTTTTTCTTGTAGCTTATGCTTGTGGCCAGGGTTTAATCCAGTGCACTCCCTCCTTCCCATCTGTGACCATTGTCAGGGCTGGTTCTAGCTACAATGGGGTAAACGTCTGGGGCCTCCCTGAACTCGGTCAAGGTGTGTGCCTGTCCCCAGGGGCGTAGCAATAGGGGTTGCAGAGGTAGCGACCGCATCGGGGCCCTTGGGCCAGAGGGGCCCCATGGGGCCCTTCCTAAACCAAAGTATAAGCTGTTTATTGGTCCTGTGTTGGTAATGATCACTTCTATAGATGCTTTGAATGGTAGTAATCAATAACAAGCTGTTCCCCATCCCCTTCTGGCACCTCTGACACTGTAGTTGCCATTGGCAGGTTTTGGTGCACCGTATCAATTGCTACGTATAGAGTTCTTGGGGGGGCTCCAAAGTAAAACTCGCACCAGGGCCCCAAGATTTATAGCTACGCCACTGCCTGTCCCTACTGCTTCCATAATGCTGCTAGGGAGGAAGGAGCATGCAGTGAAAGGGACACTTGGGGGCCCCTATAAATGCTGGGACCCTGGGGCAATTGCCCCTATGGTAGCGCTGGCACTGACCATTGTCCGTATGCACACAGCTTATGCTGGTGTTTGTATGGTGCACATGGATATATTTTGTTAGCTCCCCTGTGAGTTTAGTTTGATGCACTATCTGTCCCAAGAGAGGACGTCAGGATGTGTGCTCCTAATCGCTTGATAGGATTGATGCAATGAATGTTTGTATGTTTGCACTGTGCATGTTACAGTGCCAGGGTTGGGACACCTGCGAGTAGTGGGGTACCTCTGTGCAGTGTAAGTGACTACACAAAAGAATGCATTATTTTGTAACAAGACCCCAGTTTTAGTTGTAGGGATAACAGGGGTTCCTAGATGATTCATTTATGTCAATGCATTTGTATGAGCATTTGTATGCGAGCGTGCAAAGGGTTAACAGACGATGCCACATGAGCGATCTCATCATCATGCAATCATATTTGGTCATTTTATGTGCGTCATATTTACTATGCAAAATAATATATTTATTTGTTTAACTTTTAATACAGCAGTATACACCTTCAAGCCCAGCCTGCTATAAAATACATGGCCACATTTTTCTTGAAAATGTCATGTGCAGGAACAGAAGGCAGCCCTATTTTATTTTACTGTTACATTGCTCGTTTATGCATCACTATTTTAACAGCAAAATATAGGAAGTAGAATTTTATGCATAGATCTAGTATATAGATATTCAGAGAGCCAGAATTTCTTCACAATAACAGTGTGCATTGGAGGCTTGTCATAATGAAAATGCAAATCGCTGACTGTGTCTGCATATGGATGTCCTGCAGTTTTAGTTGACATAACAGATGGTGCTTGACGTATTTCAAGGCAAAGGATTCGAGGTGACAGAAACTCAACTTTGTTGCTATCATAAACTATCAGATTAATCAAGGGCACAGGCAAGTTTAGCCCAGTGACAACATCTCATTTCTTTAATTTATTTCACTGCTGCTAGGAGTACCTCTTCCACTCACAAGCCAGAAAGAAGAAATTACATAGGGTGGAGCATAGTGGCTTAAAGGACAACTGTAACGAGAGGGATATGCAGGCTTCCATATTATTTCTTTTTAATGTGAACCTAATGTGAAAATAAACTGATGAGATAAACAATTGTATTTATCCTCCTCCTAAAAATGACCTTTTTTATTTTTAGATATCCCATAGTTTTATTTTATATTTAAACATTTACAAAGAATGAATGTTTGATTGTCTCTGCTCAGTGGCAGCCTATAAGTGCCCCTAAATGAAAATACATGAAGAATTGACCTTTTCTATACCCTTTGCTATCAGAAGTTGTATCCTGCCAGGAAAACTTTTATGGCTGTAATTTGCTTATCAGTGATTTTTGCTATACTCCCAACAAGGTACTGACAAGACAGCAGCTGTCACTTTTATGTGTCAGTGTACATAAAGTGTGACTTTTTTTTTCTAAACGTAATTTTGCATGATAGACAGGAAACATAGATGAAGCCAGTTGCGTGTGGTCTGGTCATAGATTCATTGCTACTTTGCAGCTTGATGATAACATGATCTCCAGTCAAAAAGCAGACAGAGTGCAGCAGAAACATTAGGCCAAGGAAGCATGCCCTGAGAGATTATGCGGTTGGTGGTGGAAGAGGTCAGCTCAGCACACTAGTAGCAGCAGTCTGGGCCATAGAAGCAGCAGGCTTGCATCCCTTGCAAACCCTTAGGCCCTGTTCACACTTGCGTTCTGGGATGCAAACGGACCAGATCCGGATCGGATTTGGACCGAATCGGAACCGTACGGTTCCGATCCGGCTCCGGTCCGTTTGCATCAGGCTGCCATACGGATTCGTGTGGTAAAAATAGCGAAAAAAACTATTACAATTGTTGGGGTGTGGGAGGTCAGCAGAAGGTGCACCTGTATAATCAGGTTCTCCGCTGTTTATGGCCTCACCTCCACGTCCGACATACTGCTAACAGCTCCAGCACAAAGTCACTGCTGCTCCACTCCAGGAATGCTGGGCCCATGTGTCCCCATCCGAAATGGCCGCTAGAATATGCATAGAAAGTGGGGTAGAACGTCCGGTTTTGATAGCCAGTGTGTTCTGTGCTTTCCGTTCCCCATTGGTTTCTATATCCTGATGGTGCAGGCTCCGGTCCGGGTGCGTGGGCCGGATGATCCGGACCCGAAAAATAGCGCATGTTGGAAAAGAGTCCGGATCCGATCCGGCTCCGTTCTGTACTGAACGTACGCATGTGAAGGTCCGCATAGACTTTGTATTGCTATGCGGAACGTATGTTCCGTTTGTACAGTATATGGTCCGGATCCGATCAGGCGGATCCGGACAGCGAACGCTAATGTGAACCAGGCCTTACACTGGATTGCTACTACACTGTTCTCTCAGCTGGTAGCCGTAAATGCACGTGATCAGGCCCCTCTTTGGGTTACAATTGTTATCTCCCCTGATATTACCTGGTACTTTACAGGCTAAGAAGATTAATCTTCAGGCTATTAGGAAATTGTCCCCTATTTTTAGCCCATTCTCTTGAAACAAAATAGATTCAAATATAAACTACAGTCACCAGTTAGCTGTATGATAGAAATATTTAATAACCCAGAACTCTCCCCTGGTGACCAACCCACTCTTTTTAGGTGGTGGAGTTTTAATGGTTTTAATACAGTTGGAACATTTCTTAGAGCTTTTAAGATTGTTCCAAGGCCTCAATTTAATATAGAAACTAACCTCCCATTTTGGGAGCATTTTAGTTTTCACTTTTTAAACTCCTGGGGCTTGATTCACAAAGCGGTGCTAACCTAGTTAGCACGCCTAAATACTTTTGGGAGTGATAAGCATTGCACTAAGTAGGTTAGCACTGCTTTGAGGGAAAAACTCACGCGCAAAGTCCGTGCGCGCGAAACGTGGCATAGGGTTTAATGGCGTTGCGCACGTAAAACTTTACGCGCAAAACTTTGCGCGCAAGTTTATTTTATCACGCCTAAACTGAGTTTAGGCGTGATAATGCGTGATAAGGGTAATGATACCCTTCAGGCAGGGAACACACTTGACTGTTTTCGTGCGCTTTTTCTGCACAGAAAAACTGAGAACTCATGTTAATCAATGGGCTAGTACACACTTAATATTTTGTTCGCACGCAGAAAAAAAACTGACATTCTGCATCCTGATTCTGCACATTTTGTCAGATTTTTCTATCAACTACATCAGCTGCTGTGAAAAACGCGCGCGTTTTCCTGCATAGAAACACACTTGGTGTGCAGAAAAAGTATGCAGGAAAACGCGCGCAGAAAACTGAAAGACAAGTGTGTTCCCTGCCTCAGTAGTCATCCTTCCAGGTTAGGTGCGAGAACTATCCACTAGATAAAGGCCTTGAGACATATCTACTGTATATGCCACTCTAACACCTGTAGACTTTAATAGTGGGCATAAATGGTAAGTGACTGGCTGACTTGCTCAGCTTCTGCTTGATTAATCACTGCAAGCTAGGTGTATTATATGTGTGCACTTCTCATTGGCTTATAAGCAGCCTGCAGGCTTTATAAAGCAGCAGAGAACTGTTTGGGAGTGAGTTTCTCCATTTGTGTGTTTGGTAAGTTTTAGAGCAGTAGGAGACAGGCCTTGGGGGTGGCAGCTCCAAGGGTTTGGCTGCGCTCACATATGGTGTTAGATGCTGGTTCTGGGGCCCCGGGCAGTGAGAGTTCCCGGGGCCCCAGGCTGGCTCATGCACCATTGTTTTTAATTTTATTGTAGTATCCCATGCAGTTTAGTTAGGAGGGGGGCAGATGAGAGGGAATATCCTGCACGCTGGTGCCCCCTGCTGGTCATATAGCCATTGTCTATATGCAACTGAAGCCCTCTCCAACTGACTGGCTGACTTGCTCAGCTTCTGCTTGATTAATCACTGCAAGCTAGGTGTATTATATGTGTGCACTTCTCATTGGCTTATAAGCAGCCTGCAGGCTTTATAAAGCAGCAGAGAACTGTTTGGGAGTGAGTTTCTCCATTTGTGTGTTTGGTAAGTTTTAGAGCAGTAGGAGACAGGCCTTGGGGGTGGCAGCTCCAAGGGTTTGGCTGCGCTCACATATGGTGTTAGATGCTGGTTCTGGGGCCCCGGGCAGTGAGAGTTCACGGGGCCCCAGGCTGGCTCATGCACCATTGTTTTTAATTTTATTGTAGTATCCCATGCAGTTTAGTTAGGAGGGGGGCAGATGAGAGGGAATATCCTGCACACTGGTGCCCCCTGCTGGTCATATATCCATTGTCTATATGCAACTGAAGCCCTCTCCAACTGACTGGCTGACTTGCTCAGCTTCTGCTTGATTAGTCACTGCAAGCTAGGTGTATTATATGTGTGCACTTCTCATTGGCTTATAAGCAGCCTGCAGGCTTTATAAAGCAGCAGAGAACTGTTTGGGAGTGAGTTTCTCCATTTGTGTGTTTGGTAAGTTTTAGAGCAGTAGGAGACAGGCCTTGGGGGTGGCAGCTCCAAGGGTTTGGCTGCGCTCACATATGGTGTTAGATGCTGGTTCTGGGGCCCCGGGCAGTGAGAGTTCACGGGGCCCCAGGCTGGCTCATGCACCATTGTTTTTAATTTTATTGTAGTATCCCATGCAGTTTAGTTAGGAGGGGGGCAGATGAGAGGGAATATCCTGCACACTGGTGCCCCCTGCTGGTCATATATCCATTGTCTATATGCAACTGAAGCCCTCTCCAACTGACTGGCTGACTTGCTCAGCTTCTGCTTGATTAGTCACTGCAAGCTAGGTGTATTATATGTGTGCACTTCTCATTGGCTTATAAGCAGCCTGCAGGCTTTATAAAGCAGCAGAGAACTGTTTGGGAGTGAGTTTCTCCATTTGTGTGTTTGGTAAGTTTTAGAGCAGTAGGAGACAGGCCTTGGGGGTGGCAGCTCCAAGGGTTTGGCTGCGCTCACATATGGTGTTAGATGCTGGTTCTGGGGCCCCGGGCAGTGAGAGTTCCCGGGGTCCCAGGCTGGCTCATGCACCATTGTTTTTAATTTTATTGTATGCATCGCTAACATTTTTGTCACCCTTTGTGGGGGACTATAATCAACATTGAAACTAAAATGGCATAAAAAAACATGAACACAAAATGCAAACACAAATGATGTAAGATTTCAGTGTGCGTTTTGCCTTGTGACTATTTGTGCCCCCTTCCAATTCAAGCAAAAGTCTGTGCCATACAGAGTATACCTACTACTGTACATACCACAGATGTTACTTGCTTTACTTTCAGCACCCACTGTTGAGATACTTGTGGGCAAACAAGTTGTCAGTCACATGATCCCCCCCCCCCCTTGTGATAAAGCAGACAGCAAGTTTCTCTGGAACAATAATTTGCTGTCAGGCTTGCCAACTCCATACAATGCTGCATCAAGTTAAATAAAAACAAGGGAACTGTAATTTGAATGTTTCTTTATTAGACACATCACATAAGGAGATCATTGTGTGCTACTAGCATGCAGGAGGAAGACAGTTTTAATTCGAGATCTTGGGTAACATCAGTTTTAAATCTGACTTTTTTTTTTTAATTTAAAATCACATCATGCTATATAAAATGCAAACATCAGCATATAATTTTCTGTGCCATTTCAGATTGTACGTGCATGCGCTATGTACAGAGGAAAGAGTCTTCTGCTCGGCCCACGTATCTGACAATGGCGCATTAAACCAAGTGAATAAATGTAGGCGTGAAGAGGGCTAAATCATTCTAAGCAAGGTTTCTCTGGAAAACAAGTCTTGTAACCAGGAGACAGTTAGTTTACTTGAGATGCTGATTATCCGGAGCGGAAGGGAGAAAAACAAAGGTTTTTGGAGCGTTAACCTTATGACTGCCAACCTGTGATGGTCTGTAACAATGGTGATTTTGATTACAGTATTATTCATGCAATTATTTATCTATTTTTTCATATGAGGTGATGACTTGGTTTACAGAGACATTTGCTTCACAGGATGCGTTTCATTACAATGTCATTATCCAGACACCCTGTTGATGCCACAGCCAGGGCTGTCATGAGCTTTTCTAGAAGACCTCCAAAGCAAAAATGACACATTTCGTAGCATAATCACAAAACCAAAAATATAGCACAGAATCTGGTTATGTAATGGGCTGTGCACAGAAGACACAAACCTCAATTTTATAGATTTTTGTTTACATTATACAGCTCAGAAACGGAAGATAAAGACACCAGAGACAATCACATGGGAGGCTGAACTGCTCATTTGCCGGGCAGGTCAGCTTCCCAGCCGCTGGCCACAAGCACTTTTTGGCTGCAAGTTCATGCAGCTAAATGGCAGCGTTTGTAGTCCCACGTGTGACCCACTTGACTGTGAGGTGAGCTGGGGAAAAAAGATACTCACCTATTTATAGGGAATACCATAGAGCCTTCCCTTGTCCTTATTCCCCCTCTATCGTCTCTAAGATATTATTCAAATTGCAGGTTGAATAAGTCTTCAGCACTCGTTGGACAGGCTTTGCAAGTACCCATGTCCTCGGCTCCATACTGTGCACACACTAGTCTGGACTTATGCATGCGCAGTATAGGCACCCGTCTTCAGAAGCACTCGTGGAGCGCAAGTGCTTCCAAGGAGTCCTTAAGGTGGCAACTTTGTATGGGGGAAATTAGGGAAATGAGAATACTGAGAGAGGACCAGCAAGGCTCTACAGGATCCAGAGCCTTCCTTCTATATAGGTGAGTATCTAATTTTTTTATGTTACTCACTACAGGTTTGCTTTAGTCTTGCGGCTGCTTTTCCAGTCACCCTTGCCTTGCTAGCACTAGCAAACACCCAGCTGGTGCATGCGATTGGCTGACGGCCAGTGAAATCACTGCCTTCAGCCTCCCTCCTAGATATTTTCTAGAGATATCTTCTATGCATGTATGCAAAGTTAAGCTTTATTTCTTTCGAACCATTCAAAAAAGTGTAAATTACATCAGTATTCTTTTAATACACTTTACATGCACTTTCATTCCCACGTTCTCTACTTTCTGGAAACAAGATAATATAGCACTGGTATAAAACAGGACTTACCGATGAGATGTGCTCCACTTCCAGCTGAAGGCAGATCACTCTATCACCACCATAGAGATACATTGCTTTCCAGTGGTAGTGTTACACTAGAGCGCTTTCTTCCACATTGACAAACATTGGAGATCCAGCCAGAAGTACACTTCTGCAGCTGTCACTGAAATTAGATTCAGGATAACGGCTTTCTATCTCCATCATGTAGCTGTATGAATGTCATTGGAATAATGATCCACAGGTATGAATGAGTCTACTGTGCACAGCCTATTATGCATTTTATTTAAACGGGCTCTACAGGAATTCACCCACGTCCCCAGGATGGCTGTTCAGCGGTACACAGACTTCAGTTCATCAATGTGTGCAGGAGATGGGGCTGTTGGGAGCTGCATCTCCGCTCATACATGAGATGTGCTGGTTGCTGGTCTCCTAGATACTTATTCAGTTCTGTAAGTATCTATGGCAGCACCTTCTGTAACAGTCCTCTAATGATTGCTGAACCTTCAAACACCCCTTTACTCTCCCGAGTAACTTAACAAGCCTGGAGCTTTGCATCACTGAACAGACATCTTGTAAGTGGAATAGGTTTAACCCTTTCCTGGAGAACCGCTCTCACTGTCAGCAGTTCCATTGTTTTTCTTACTTTTCTCTCACAAAACTGTTTAGTTCCGAATATGTTTAGCTAGTTAAGTTATGATTTGGGTGGTACTGATACTTAGCTTCTTGGTGGACACAATGCATACATTATTAAGCAAGTATGACATAGCAGGAGAGTATATTTTGGTTCTATAAAGACATTCCTCTTTAGCTGTATGTTTAAGGTTTGAGCTGCTCTTTGTTATCCAGGACACATTCTGATACTTCCTCTCATGCTCAAGCTTCAGGCCTGCACCTCTTATTTTCTTAAGCAACTAAGCAAGTCTGAGCTGGAAAACATCACAAATTATAAGAGATTCTGAAAAACTGACCAGAAACTATACAAGTGGTACAAAACTCAAAATTTAATTTCTGCTCTAAAACATTAAACATAAGACTAACAGAAAAAAAAAATACTGGTATAAAGTCACTGGTTACACTTCACTGAAACTACCCGATAAAATTGCTGGTTGCTGGCAAAATTACCAGATTGTTTTGGAATTTGCAAAGTAAATATAGCAGATACATTTCTCTGCTCCCCCCTGGAATACAGGGGGAGCTTATCTGCATTGTTTACTGTTCAAATATAGCTCAAGTCGCTTCAGAGTGAAGTGGAAGTTTGAGTATTAACCCTACCACTAACTTCAAAACCAGTCATATCTTTTTTTTTTTTTTTTTTTTAGTTTTATGTTTTAGACCAGAGAGGAGATTTGAGTTTTATACCAAGCTGTTACTTGGTAAGTAGTGCAATATTTGCCTGTGTTATATCAGACTATTGTGAAGGTTCCCAAGTGTTTACCTGCAATCACACACACATGTACCTTAACCAAGATTTTTTTTTAATCTTAGATCATGATCAATTTTTCATAATTGCTGATGATTTCCAGCTGAGTGGGGCCTCCGTAATTCAGGAGCATGTCAGCTGGTGTAGTGAGAAAAGTTCTCCTACTAAAGCTTCTTTAACTACCAAGAGAAACCTTACAGCAGATTATACAACTGGCCAAGATGCCTCCTGGATAAGGACTGTCTAAGTCCCCGCTAAGGGGTGCCAGATAAGCAAGACTGTAAACAACAAATTCATTCATGAGCCCAAAAATAGTACATTACAGGTTCTAACAGCTCTAGTAACTTCAGCAAGGCCTTGGCATGAGAATAAACATCCCACAAAATGCCTTCTTGTACACCTTCGCACTATATACATCATGTTACAGGCTTTGCTCAGATCTTATATCTGTGGATTAAAAAAGTTAGAAAAGTCCCAGAGTAAGACAGACAGGTGTTCCTTCTAGCTGCCTGCATATTACACTCTATACACTACAAAGAGGACGGATGACCCCTTTTAAACTTTTAACTATACAGATTAAGATACCAGAATGTTATTATGCTGATGTTGTCATACCCTGTAACAAGAGTCAAGGAAGGAGACTTCCTGTAGGTGAGTATAATCAATCACTTGTATACAGAGACATTTATACAGAAGTAGTGGAAGGCATGCGCAAGTTGCCAATCCGGAAAGACTGAAGTTACATTGAGCACTGTGCTGCGGCAACTACCCACTAGCGGAGAGTTCCAAGCTTAATAAGAAAAGCAAATAGTAAGCTGGATTCTATTTTAAGTTGAACATTCTACACTAAGAAAGCTGCATGCAGACTAGAGAACCAGGAGCAGCAGGTACATCATTGTTTAAAAGTAAATACAACTTAACTAGAAAGATCCACTTATAGTCAACTCAACATAAATCAGCAATGCATTAATGCTACAGCATTAAAGATTTACTGTAAAACCAATATTTCAGTTTGAGTTAGGCGTGTGGCCTGAATCCCTCAGCATAGCAGCTTCCTATGTACATTGGGGACTATGGAATTCAGACCTCATCACTGGTCAACAATGCAAGGAGACGTCATCTCCTTTTCATTCTCCATAAAATAAATTGTCAGAAGATAGAGGAGGATTTGAGTCTTCCCAGTAGAGCAACAGACAACTACCAGACTAACTACACCTCACAAGATGCAAAACGCTGATAGGTTTCCTTTATAAATGAGGAGATTATACCCACAAAGCTGGACAGGACTGAAAAATGTATATGTATATTCATTTGATGAGTTGGGCTGATTTTATGGAATGTGATGCATACATGTCACCCATACCTGGTAACATGGCCCAGTCTCATGTTTCTCTTTCTTTACAGACACCCCCTCTAATGGTTATATTGTAGGTAGGACCGTGATACCTCAAAATTTTATCTTTATACACTCATCTTACTACTTTCTCTCCATTAACCACCCGTCAACCCCCCCCCCCCCCCCTAACCCCCACCCCCATTTTCACAATTTTTTTAATCTTATAAATGTTCTACATTTGTGTGCAAGTCATTCCCAAAGAACTTCACCAGCAACTTGGACAAGTTACTATTTTACACAACTTTGCTAATCTGGTGTTTCAGCAAACTTGTATTAAGAATAACTGTTTAGGACAGTCTCTTTACTGCAAGGGTGTTTATTTCTTCCTCCTCCTACTATCGTTTCTCCAGGCTTGACTGCATGGCCATGGTATATAATTACCTTTTGAATCTGTTTAAGTATTTTAGTGAATTGCCATTTGGATGTAACCTGCGAAACCTTAATAAAGACTTCATTTTTGAAAAAAGAAAACAAGCTTCTAGGCAATTCCGTTCCTCTCACTCTCCACCCAAAACTAAAATATTTATTTTGAGGATATGATACATAGAGGATAATAGGAGCTATAAATATACAAAACAATCCTTCAAAAATATAATTGAATGCATTGCAGATTTTGTTGTGCTGTACAAACCTCAGACCCCTCTGGATGTGTATTGTTACAATATTCCCAATTAAAGTGGCTTGTACACAAACATGACATTTGTCATACCTCTCCCACCTGTCTGCTAACCATTACTGCTGCTCCTTATTGTTTGCAATAATATTACATAATTTGCAAGTCAGGTCTGGTCAACCTTCTCTTCATATGAATCATACTTTGATGTGCCTTGGAAGTGGAAGAGGCACTGAGAGATAGGACATCAGACCTGATGTGCAGATTACAGATATGTGAGCAGCTATAACACACAGTGACATGGGCAGTAGTGAAGGAAACACAGAGAGAGTCAAGGAGAAAAACTGAAAAAGCAGTTGGTTGCATATATGCATAAGCTGCTAAGTGAAATACTACTTATCAGAAGGAAAAACCTAACTCTTCCGAAGGGATATCAAAACGATCAGTAATGTATTACTACTAATCATGACATTATTCATTCCAGGGGAGTTTGAGGCCTACTCAGTATATGAAGTTCCCTTATCCTTTATAAACATGTCCTAATCTCTGAATGTTTGCATGCCTTGAGGCCTGAACATCGAAATTGTTGACAACACTATCATGATAATGAGTGACATCCTGCTTTTCAAGAAAGCATTCCCACAACAACATCTGTTCATAAAACATTTTAGAAAGTGTCCATGACAATAAATGGATCACAGGAGTTACCTTATCAAGCGCATGGGCCTAGGAAAAGTCCACCCCCCCCCCCCCCCACCAACCTGCCAAAACTGATGAACGTGTATAAAAATTACCCTAGCTTTAAAGTCAGACTCGTAACCTGCTGATAGACAGGACTTACCGACAAGGTCTTCCCTCAAATCTATAAAAGTAACAAGTAAATAGAGTAAAAGTAAAGCTTCTGAGAATTTCATAGTTACAAATATGCTTTTCTCAGTTAAAGCCATTATTTCAGCCGTTTGTTGTGTTATTCAGCTTTCAAAAGTATGTGATATTTATTCATGAATAAATTACATAAATGGCAGCTGGAGTTGTCCAGTAGTCAAAATACTTAATTTATATGAAGCATAGAACTAAATAATGAATGAATAAATATGAAAATTATCAGCTACAGCCCCCCAAAATGATAACTTTAACTGGACCCATTTTTTTGTGTGTTAGAAGACGTTTTATCAACTAGACATAAAAAAGGCTTGCAGTTGGAATTAGATTATTTTTCTTTGGATACACCAGGAACTGGATAAATGATGATGTATGATATCATGACACCTGTATCTCAGCATCCCAGGACGTAATAGACCATAGATACCCTATATGTATGTGTCTTATTATTATTATTATTATTATTATATATGCACTATTATCAAGTGCTTTCACATATACATTATTTCTACGATCACCATAAAACTATTATTTAGAATACAAATTGTAGAACATCTATCTGAGCTCTCTTAGATTTCTGAACAATCCGTAACAGTGTAATGCCATATATTGGAATCAAGCAATACGTCTCCATTCACTCTAGGGGCCTGGTGCAGGAAAGGTCAGTCCTAATGCTAGGGGAGCACTGCCCAATACTCTATTAGTGGCCCATGTGTTGCTATGGTAATAGCAATGTGTGCATTACCACGGTAACATACATGGGGCTAATAAAGTAGTGGGTAGTGCTCTCATAGGGTTAGGACCAGTAAAATTGCTATGCACTCCCATCACACAACAAAGCTACTGGTCTTTGATGCATCAGGGTTATAAGTTTAATATCTGATCTATATAAAGGCTAGAACACCCAAAATGGAGTATTCACCTAGAGCTGGATACAGCAGTCTGAATTACCTACTAGCTCTAAACAAATGCACCAGCAGGATTTCAACCCCCATGACTTTGGGGTGATCCAACCAGCCAGCAGCCAACCAAAGTTCACAACTCACATTTCAGTGGGTTAACCTTTCATTTTCTCTTGGAATGATAAGAATTGTTCACCTTATAGAACATACTCCATGATAAACTGTAAAAACGTTGGTCCAAAAATACAGTTACTATACTAATGCTACTTGATTACTTTCCACTATGTATACTTTCTAGACTATATGAACTACAGTGGAATATAGATATGTTAGCGTTAAATTTCTATGTTATTCTAATATAATCACATGTGCTATTATTTTGTTTCTTTTGACGTAATCCAGACAAAAAGTTTTATTTTATTATCACACAGGCTGCTCTCATTTTAAAAAAAGAGCGATATAAAAATACAAACTATACCCGATGAAAGTAAAATCCAAACATAAAACACATTACATCCAGCTCTCCATAAACACACACACACACACACACCATTATTAATATGCCTCTTGAAGTACGGACTAATCACATATGTAAAAAATCTGGAGTAATTTGGGTTTGCAAATCGTGAGTAAATTACATAATTATTCTTACTATATTTAAGTCTACCTGAAATGATAACAATATGGAGGCCAACATCTTTATTACTTATTAAAAAATAGCAGTTGCTTGGCTGCAGTGGAATAGGCATGAAGCCCGTGGAGTCAGAGAGAAGACTAATCACATGATCTACATCATAAAATAATAAAAGATCGGCCAGCATCTAACCAACAAAAGTGAATTTGGGAAATACCTTTGGTGACTAACTAAACCTAGTTTTCTTGCATGCTCTTGAAACTTAAAATTTCCAAACCCAGCAAAACTATGTACAGTTAGTCCTTAACAGGGGTGAGGGAAACTGAGTTTTGCCTAGCAAAAAACTGAACTGGCCCGTTAGTGTCCATGGTTGCTGCAGAGATGGTTAACTCACCCATGTCGCTTTCTCTTGCCACTAATGATGATGTTCGAATTTCCTTATTCAGAAATCTGGATAATGCAAAGCAGTTCAGCACCATTATGATCAGAAAAGTCGTGGAGTTCTATTCTACGTCGCACTTCACAAGACTATGATTCTTCCTCCTTCTGTCTTGGAAGGAAGAAGAATCAGAGTCACATGGATCGTGACATGGAACGCAACTCCATGGCTCTCTCCAATCATAATATTGCTAAATTGCTGTGCACGGCATTATCCAGGTTTCCCGAATAAGGAAACCCAGATTCGAACAACAACACTACTTACCACTGTTCTGCACCCTGCTGTCCATCTTCCCGGCACTCATGCCTTCACAGCCGGAAGTGAGGAGGATAGAGAGCAGTGTGTGTGCTGTGCAGTGGTGAGAGGCAACAAGTTAACCCTCTCTGCTGTGGTAAAGGCCTCTAAATGCCCTGCTCAGTTTCACAGAAAAAAACATTTGGAATTGCTCACCACAAGCTTATCCCTAGTCATTGAAGGCATTACCCAAATCAACCACTGTTACTGTGATGTTGATGAACTAACACCAGACCATACCTCACTCAAAGTATTCAAAGACGATGATCAGCATTACAGCCAGACAGATAGTATTTTAAAATGAAGCAGAAATGGCACCTCAAATATCCTTTCCGTTTTCTCACATTAAAATACTTAAATGTCACTTGTTAAGGTTTTATATATCCTATTACAGAACAATGCAGCATGTGCACTGCTATGTTTTACTGCAGTTTATTCTCACCATGGACCAGCAGTACTTCTTCTCCACAATCCGATTGCTTGTGGAGCATGGTTACCCAGGAGGGCAGCGGTCAAAGTTAATACAAATCCTGAACTTTTTGTAAGCTAGTTTAGGTTAACCAAAATTTCAGATTACTACCAAAGACACTGGCTCAATAAAAACGAAAGGGAGGAAAAAAGGAGAAAAACACCAAAAAGACATATAACAACTGTGTGTGTTTGTGTGTGTGTTTTTCAAAAATGTCACCAAGTGGTCACTGAAAAATGGCTGAACCACTATTTTGTATCAGTGTGGAATGCTAAAGCTATCAATTTCAATGTACTGCTACTAACACCACAGCTATTACTTTAGTATAGAAAGGAGTCTACACACTAAGTGTAACAAGTCACTAGTGGCAAGAAAAGTGCGTGGAGTTTTGTGTTTCTACAAGAATACAGCTGAATCAGGGGAACTTTAAATAAAACCCTTTAAATGGCACTTTGTATTTACAGTGCCCCAAACCCATCAGCAAGGTGAGCCTGTCCAACACCGACCCTTATTCTCTACCTTTGAAAAGTAATGGACATTTACTGTAGTCTTACCTTATTTCACAGTACAGTTGTTCATATATGTAACAGTAAAAGACTCAAAATTATAAAATTATTTTCTGGAAATTAGACACAATATTGACAGAGTGCTACAGAATATTCACCAGTAACTATGTGTGGTTTTGTGCTCTGAAATAGTCAAGTTGCATAACAAATTACACAATGGAACTAAAACAAAACCGGTCTAGATGCAGCAACAATTTCTTACACAGCAAAAGAAGGTTTGTTCAAGGTAGAATTGTAACCATTGTGCATGAATGTACAAAGATATTGTGCCATAGTAAAGTTTTTTTTGCAAAAAAATAAATAAGTTAAGCTAATATATGTATATTGTTTCTTTAATAAGTAGTTGTGACTATTAAGAAAGTTTGCAAAACGTATTCCACAGGTAACTGTGCAGAGAACACGGCCATGTTGGCATTGCCTGGAGCAGCCAATAACATGTTAGCCAGCATTGTGCTAGAATTCCCTCCAAAACATCTGATTGGCTGCTCCCTTTTCCTCACAGTTACTTACAGAATAGAACATAAAAAGCAAAACACAGACTCATTGCTCATAGTAGTCATATAGAAGCTGCCCTGTTTTACTAACCTGCAAGCTTATTGGTTGGTATGAACTACAAACCAATTTTTTTTATTTTTTGCAGCGCAGGAATCACAATAAATATGTTTGCTAAGCATGTGAAGAAAGGCGTGAAGAACAAATATGTATCGTAAAGATATCCCTTCTATCAGCATTTGTTCTGAAGGAAAAAAAACTAAGGCTGTATTTATACATATATATATATATATAATAAATAATATAGTAAGAGCAGGTATTGTTTCTCTATCTCTAAAAGCTAAAGGTGTGAATGCTTTGGAAGACAAGACATAGAAAGTTTACAGTGACTTGGTACAGAGCGTGAGCATTTGGGGAACACGGCAGCTGTCTTTTAATCACTGGATACGTGGTTCTCGTTCTGTAGAACGTGCCAGCGCTCAATCTTCTTATCTTTGTTCTTCAGGCACTCATACCAGTGTTTCAGGCGCTCTCCTTTGGCACTGATGCCAAGCTGACAGCCACCTATAGGGAAACAAATCAGCATAGTGACTTGACACAAGACAAAAGCATCCTGTGAAAGCAACCAAAAGTAATGACTTTAGAGGAGAATTTATACAGGGTTTTCAGGGTTTTATAGCCGAGTGACAGGTAGGCCTTAAACATTTGCTATGTTTGTAAATGTCCTAGCTTAAAGTATAATTGCAGTTGTTCTTACTAGGATCTCAGAAGGTTGTAGAATAATTGTCTAAGACTTCTTGTGGCCTGCAAATGCTAGCAGCCTCATTGTATACCTGCCCACCATAAGTGATGGGCAATGGATTGTTTATTCATAATGACCGCCCCCTCTTCAATCCAATAGGAGGAACAGTTACTAGGAGGAGGCTCATTTCAACAAAGTGGCTGGTACTTGAAGACCTTAAAAAAGAACTGTAACCAAGGATTGAACTTTATCCCAATCAGTAGCCTAAATCCCCTTTCCCATGAGAAATCTTCATCTTTCATAGGGGGCAGGGGGTCTGGCCCCTCCAAAGCAAACAAGGCATCACACCCCAGAAATAAGTCTTCATATGGAGACAGGGCTACATGCATAGTGCAACCCCTAGGCTTGTGAAGTACTCCCTGTTGGGCAGGAAGTGCATCACTACTTGGATTTCCATCGGTCTGTGCATGCGCGCAGCATTGCATCGCGCTACCATCGTGCACACTTACTACGTCACCTATTGACTTGCATCACTGCATAATCTGTGTGGTAAGCACGGATCATGCAGTATCACGATCTAGGCTTTTTAATCGCCATTGCAACGATTTGGATACTTCCAGCGTACCACATCACGTGAATTGTGCAGATCTCCATGAACTTGCATGGCCCTTGCGGCGGAGATGCAGCAGGGAAGAGTAACGCGGTGTGACACAACGTGCAGGAGTGCAAGGGGCCTAAAACTATAAATAAAAGGACTTGGCAGCTTCCCAGTGCGTCATACTGCCTATTTTCTAAGTACATTTTATTACTTTGAGTCATGGCATGTTTGATGATGATTAACTTGTGTTCATATTCAGAATGACATTCGTGATTGTTACATTCTGATTAGCAAAATTATAAGGTTATCAAAGTTATCTGTTCTGTGTGATTGTATAGGGTGATGCAGCGCAATCATACTGCATTCATCTGAGGCTAAGGCAGTAATTAAACTGTCATAAAATTCAAAGGAGGTAATAATAGTTGAAAGGTATATTTTGTTTCATGAATATTATATAATTAGAGTGGCAGAGAAACCTTAAGGATCCTAAAATGATGAACGCAATACAGGGAGCTTTATCTTTAGAACATTTGTCAGTTCTAATTTGTCTGGTAGTTCTGAACCTTCCTTGTACGGACATAGAAGCAGATCTACCCTCTTCAGATCCCTTTCACTGGGACCAGAGCCACAATTCAGCCCCTCCTGCAGGTGAGATCTGGTAGCCTTGGCACTGTATAAATATGAGGGCCATCCAAAAAGCTTTTATCTGCCACATAAAGTATTCTTTCAGTGTGATTTAACTTGCATCTGTCGGGGTAACCTCTCCTCTCGCTGCACTGCTTGTCAAGTGACTATAGAACATTGGTAACTGTTTGTTCAGCAGCATAAACATGAAGCCCCGCCCCCACCAGTTCCTCCAACCAATAGGTGAGGAGTGATACTACTACAACAAAAGGATTGAAAGCCTTACAAAAAGATATGAAAAATGCTTAAATAAAGGATGTGATTACGTCAAGAAATAATTAGAAGATACAGTGTATATAAGATAAGATAAATGCAATGTTTCCTTAATTGGTTAAATTACTTTCCAGATAACCCTTGTGTATATAAATAGGCAGTTTGGAGGTTGTGGTATTTACATGCACCTCTTTTCAGGAGCAATGGTAAAACAACTATAATGCAGATATATATTAAATGACCAAAATTAAAGAGACTCCGTAACAAAAATTGCATCCTGTTTTTTATCATCCTACAAGTTCCAAAAGCTATTCTAATGTGTTCTGGCTAACTGCAGCACTTTATACTATCACTGTCTCTGTAATAAATCAATGTATCTTTCCCCTGTCAGACTTGTCGGCCTGTGTCTGGAAGGCTGCCAAGTTCTTCAGTGTTGTGGTTCTGCTATGAACTCACCCTTCCAGGCCCCTCTCTGCACACTGCCTGTGTGTTATTTAGATTAGAGCGCCTTCTCTCTTCTCTCTTTTCTATCTTTTACAAGCTGGATAAATCGTCCTCTGAGCTGGCTGGGCTTTCACATACTGAGGAATTACAAACAAGGGCAAAGCTGTTTGCAGGAAGAAAAGAGCAGCCTGAAACTTCAGTGCATGGGGGAAAGAAACACACAAATGATCTCTTGAGATTCAAAAGGAATGCTGTATACAGCCTGCTTGTGTATGGATGTATTTTTCTATGTGTGGACATACTGTACATCAACCTACTTCCTGTTTTGGTGGCCATTTTGTTTGTTTACAAACAAACTTTTTAAAACTGTTTTTAACCACTTTTAATGCGGCGAGGAGCGGCGAAATTGTGACAGAGGGTAATAGGAGATGTCCCCTAACGCACTGGTATGTTTACTTTTGAGCGATTTTAACAATACAGATTCTCTTTAAAGGGATACTGTAGGGGGGTCGGGGGAAAATGAGTTGAACTTACCCGGGGCTTCTAATGGTCCCCCGCAGGCATCCTGTGCCCGCGCAGCCGCTCACCGATGCTCCGGCCCCGCCTCCGGTTCACTTATGTAATTTCTGACTTTAAAGTCAGAAAACCCCTGCGCCTGCGTTGCCGTGTCCTCGCTTCCCCTGATGTCACCAGGAGCGTACTGCGCAGGCACAGACCATACTGGGCTTGTGCTATACACTCCTGGTGACATCAGCGGGAACGAGGACACGGCAACGCAGGTGCAGGGGTTTTCTGACTTTAAAGTCGGAAATTCCAGAAGTGAGCCAGAGGCGGGGCCGGAGCATCGGTGAGTGGCTGCGCGGGCACAGGATGTCTGCGGGGGACCATTACAAGCCACGGGTAAGTTCAACTCATTTATCCCCCGACCCCCCTACAGTATTCTTTAACAAAAACCTAAAAAAAAACTAAAAAAATCTGGGGGATACTTGCCTCGGGAGGGGGATGCCTCTGGATCTTAACGAGGCTTCCCCCGTCCTCCGGTGTCCTTGCAATCCAGCCCTGCAACCCTCCGAACAGCTGCGAGGTAAATATTTACCTACCACGATCCAGCGCAGGCACAGAAGCAGCTCTTTGTTCGGGCTAAGGAGGAATTAGCTGAGCCCGATCATATCCACTCTATGGGCGCAGGCGCGAATCCTTTACGCCTGCACAGTAGAGTGGATACTCTCGGGTTCGTCTATTTCCACCTTAGCCTGAACGAAGAGTCTCTGCTGCACCTGTGCTAGATCGCGGTAGGTAAATATTGGCCGCGCAGGTTTTCGGGGGTGCCAGCACTGGATTCCCCCAAGCTACAGAGGATGGGAAAGCCTCATTGAGAGACCCTGAGGTTTCCCCCTCCTGAGATAAGCATCTCCCAGAGGGTTTTTTTTTTTTGGTTTACAGGGTTTCTTTAAGACTCATACACACACGACTGCATGGAATGCTGGATCATCTAGAGGGCTTTGTTTTGCTCTTTACGCATCCTACTCAAAGCTGTTCTGTCTTGTGCAGTGCTATTGCTCCTACTGCTCCCTCCATAGCAACAAAGACCTGTGACATGTCTGTACAGCACTCGGTTCCAAACTGCAACCCAAGGGCTCAAGTCACGATCCCTGGGAGTGACATAGTGTGCGTTTGTGTGTGCACCTTTGGTCTGCAGATTATTTTTTTCGTTCAGCATAAATGTAAATGCTTTAAAATATTTCAAAATAAAAGACCAACAGGAGATACTTGTAGACCTAGCAGTCTGTCACCCACAATCAGCAATTAGTGTTATAGGTGCTGTCTACATGTGTGCATAGTTTAACTCAGAGAGCATAACAGGCAAAGGATCGGCTTCTTTGCCATGTACCTGCATTTGCAGCAGGTGGTCAGAAATGGATACTACTATAGACCTCTCATAAATGTACTGCAAATATCCCAGGAATTCTGCAGCTATGGAACCTTTCACAAATGTATTGTCTTTATCCTTAAAGTGTAGCAAAAACATGTAAAATTTAAAATTCATACATATAAATGTACAGTTTTACGAGAGTAAGATCCACCACAAATCACTTTTTTACTGTGTAGCCATCACTTATAGTACCTGGTAAAAAAATCTGTTAGACTGTCAGGTTTTGCACTAGTCCATCTCCTCATGGGGAATTCTCAGTTATTTCTTTATTTACAAAAGAATTTCCTGAAATGTAGTTGCCCAGTCCAACTGCTAAAATAGTGTGCAAACGAGTAGGGAAGCTGGCAGACAGAGACCCTTTCCAGGGAGTGCTTTTGTAAATAATTAGTAATACTGAGAATCTTCCAAGAGGAGATGGACTAGTTCAAAATCTGTCAGATCCATTTGTTTTTTTAACTATATCCTGTAAGTGACAGAAACATAAGAAAAAAGGAATGTATGCTGCATTTTACTCTAGGAAAAATGTACATTTTATACGTATGCATTTCAAAAGTCAACAACAGAATCTATTTTTTTGGCTATGCAATGTGCATGGGAGAGCTAAATCTTCATTCTCAAGTCGTTGGTGCACTGAGCAGTAAGATGTACGCTGTAAAGGGGGTTATTTTAATGGAGTTATGCAGGAGATCTCTTTGTGAATGTAATATGAGTGTTTCCCTCCTCTTTCTCACATCTAACCTGCTGATGATGAAAGCTCCTATTTCAAAGGAATCTATACAGACAGCAATATGTAGACTGGCATTGCTATCCAATTTAAACCCAGCTAGTGGCATAAGACTGCAGAGGGTTTTTTTTTTTTGGTTTACGTCTGCTCGCTCCTAGCAGACGTCTGCTCGCTCCCCAACAAACTGGACGAGCTGCTTCTCCTTCTCGACAGCAAACCCCAGATCAGCAAGAACACCCCTGTTCTCTGTTTTACCGAGACCTGGCTGTGCGAAAGCATCCCCGACGACTCCCTACAGGTACCAGACTACAACCTCCTAAGAGCAGACCGTGATGCAGCCCTCTCTGGGAAAACGAGAGGCGGCGGAATCTGCTTTTACATAAACACCTCCTGGTGCTCCAACACCACCACTCTCCACAAGGCCTGCACCCCAGACGTTGAGCTCCTTGCCATAAACTGCAGGCCCCGGTACTCTCCGAGGGAATTCTCTTCCCTTGTCCTCGTTGGGGTCTATATTCCACCCGATGCATGCTCCAAGTCCGCCCTGCATGTACTCAGTGACTGTATCTCGCGGTGGGAAACAGCCCTCCCAGAGGCCCTGTTCATCATCTTGGGCGACTTCAATAAGGCGAACCTTCGGCACGTGAGGCCCCTCTACAAGCAGCACATCACCTGCCCTACCAGGAGCGGTAACACCCTGGATCACTGCTACACGGTTCACAAGAACGCCTACAAAGCCACCCAAGGAGCCCCCCTGGGAAACTCTGACCACAACACAGTACACCTGATCCCCTCCTACAGGAGGCTCCTAGAGACTTCAAAGCCCATCACCAAAACCGTCAAAAAATGGACTGCAGACGCCAAACTGCAGCTCCAAGCTTGCTTTGAAACCACCGACTGGACGGCTCTGGAGGCACCTACCCTTGATGAATGGGCCGAGAACATCTCCTCCTACATCACCTTCTGCGAAGAAGCGTGTATCCCGTCCAAGTCCTTCAGGGTCTACCCCAACAACAAGCCCTGGTTCAACGACAGGCTTCGCCGACTTCGGAAACGCAAAGAGGAGGCGCACAGGTCTGGCTCCTTAGAGGAATTCAGAGAAGCTAGGCTCGCCCTGAAAAGAGAACTGCGATCGGCAAAGAGGGCCTACGCTGAGAAGCTGGGGCTCTGCCTCCAGTCCACCAACACACGGGAAGTATGGAAGGGCCTGAGAGCAGCCACAAACTTCAAACCAACATCCCAAACGGCGACCCCGAGCCCTCGACTGGCGGAGGAGCTCAATGAGTTCTACTGCAGGTTCGAGCAACATTCCAACCAGCCCGTAGGCAAATCCACATCGACCTCTGACGTACTCGGCGCCCTGGCTCCTAGCGCTGTTCGGGAATCCGAGGTACTCCGGCACCTCCGGAAGCTGAATCCCAGGAAATCTTCCGGCCCGGACGGAGTGTCGTCTGTCTGCCTGCGAACCTGCGCCGATCAGCTAGCCCCTGTGCTCACCTCCTTGTTTAAGCAGTCATTATCTGATGGTACAGTCCCCTCCTGTTTCAAGAGGTCCATAATTGTACCAGTCCCAAAAAAAACAGGCAGTTCCGAGCACAATAACTTCCGCCCAGTGGCCCTAACCTCTAACATCATGAAGCTCCTCGAGCGGCTGGTCCTTGCCCACCTGAAGAGGTCCACAGACGCCCTTTTAGACCCGCTCCAATTTGCATATAGGGCAAACAGATCCGTGGAGGATGCCATCAATGTCAGCGTGGCACACATCACTGAGCACTTAGACTGGCCGGCCTCCTATGCCAGGATCCTGTTCCTAGACTTTAGCTCAGCGTTCAACACGATCTGCCCTGACATCCTGATCACCAATCTGACACAGCTCGGAGTTGATCCCACTCTCCGAGCATGGATCAAGGACTTCCTGACAAATAGAACACAACAGGTGAAGCTCGGCAACTATTACTCCAGCATTCGAACCACCAATACTGGGGCTCCACAAGGCTGTGTTCTGTCACCTCTACTGTTCTCCCTTTATACCAACGACTGTATCTCATCCGCTGACTCTGTGAAGGTCATCAAATTTGCGGATGACACCACCATTATTGGCCTAATTGGAAGCAACGGAGAGCATGAATACCGGAGCGAGGTCGAGAGAATATGCAATTGGTGCAGGGAGAACAACCTAGTTCTCAACACAGCAAAGACTGTTGAACTAGTTGTAGACTTCAGGAGGAACCCTCCCCCCCCCTCGCCTGTCCTCATTGGAGGAACAGAAGTTTCTATAGTGTCATCGGTTCGGTTCCTCGGCACGACTCTCACCAATAATCTGAAATGGGGGCAGAACACCACTAAAATTCAAAAGAAATCCCAACAGAGGCTGTTCTTCCTGCGCCAACTGAAGAGATTTGGCATGCCACGGGAGCTGCTGGCCAGCTTCTATACCGCCACCATAGAATCCATCCTCTGCTCCTCAGTCATTGTTTGGTACGCGGGTGCATCGGCCAGTGATAAACATAAACTGCAGAGGGTCATAGCTGATGCAGAGAGAATCATCGGGTCTCCTCTTCCACCTCTTGATCTCCTCCACTCCGCTAGATTGAGTAAGAGGGCCACCATGATCTCCCGTGACCCCTCTCACCCTGGCAGCCACTACTTCAGGCTCCTCCCGTTGGGCCGCCGCTTCAGGACTATACCATCCAAAACCACCAGGCGGAAGAACACCTTCTTTCCCCAGGCCGTTCGGTCACTGAACTCTGACTTTCCCCAGTCCGGCCTGCACTCATAATTGCCGGGTCGACAGCTGGTCCCCGTCGCTGCCTCCTCTGTATATCTGATTACTGCATTTCAAATTGTATGTGCTGTTGTATCTGTCTATGCCATGTGTACCACAAATAATTCCGATTATGGCTCTTGCTGTACTTGGCGAAATAAAACTGATTCTGATTCTGATTCTGACTTGTTTTGGTCCTATGCTCCACATAGCACTAGCAGAAGATGAGAACGGCAGCAATTTCTAAACAGAATACAGATGGCAGCCTGCATATTCTTCTCACAGCAGGATTCCTTTCAGGAGGATAAGGATGCACCAGAGATATCATAAACGTATATGAATACATTTATATGTTAAAATGAGGCAAGCCCCATATCCAGAAATATGAATGAATGAAAATAAATCAGGGCTGCATTTTTAACTCCATGCTGGGCAAACAACGTCTTAAAGCGGAATATAACCCTGCATTTCAAATTTGCTCTAAAACATTATTTACAGTATATTATATGCAACCAGCATTTTTTTTTTACTAGACCAGCATTGGAAGGGTTACACAGAGCTTTAAAGTTCCTGGAGATTTCTGAAGACGCATCCGAAGCTGACATAGATACATTTTGTTTACATAAATGTATCTAAGTGTTGAATGTGACTCACTCTCTCTGACTGAGAAGGAGCTGGAGGACAGCCAAAGAGTGTGTAACATTTATCAATAGATACATATAACTAAATAGAATGTAACAATCTGAACTTCTGCATATCTCTCCACGGAACTTTAAACCTCTGTGTTTAACCCTTCCAATGCTGGTCTAGTAAAAAAAAAATGCTTTTTGCATATAGTATGCTGTAAATAATGTTTTAGAGCAAAGTTGAAATGCAGGGTTATATTCCGCTTTAATGATATAGAAAAACAGAACGAGAAGACACTACTATAGGCAACATGGAGCCTGTATGCAGAGGTAAATAAAATGTGCACTCTACACAAAACAGGAGAAACAAGAGATGCTTGCAGGAATCTAGCACTGCAGAGAATCTTACTGCTTTTTATATTACTGTTATTTTATAAATGTATATAGGAATGACACCTTTTCACTGCAGGTTACAGAGTACATCAGACCATTCCCTCAGCAATGCTCACAATCTAACGTCCTTACTACCACTTATGGCCAGTGTTATGGGAAGCCATTAAAGCTACTGGTATGTTTTGGGGTTGTGGGAAGAAACCCACTCAAATATGAGAATATGCAGATGGACCCTGCCCAGAATCAAGCATGAGACTCTAGTGCCCCAATCCTACCTTTGCTCTTTACCTCTACAGGACCGCGTCACGCCGATGGACGTGGCCGCGGCGGCAGCCCCAGGACCGCCTAACACCGATTGACGTAAAGTCCTGGGGCCAGCTAATGCAGGAGATCGCGCGCAGGCTGCGCGCGCATCTCCTGCTTGGGGGCAGAGCTCCGCCCGCCTTCAGTCTCCGAGCGGCAATGGCTGCTCGGGAGACTGTTAGACGGCGTGATCGCCGTCTATTTACATGTACAGCGCTGCGATCGGCAGCAGCGCTGTACTGGGGACAGCCGAGCGATCGGCTCTCCTAGGCAGAAGCCTATGACAGCCGATCGCCATGATTGGCCGGCTGTGGGGAGGGAGGGAAAATATTTAAAGAGACATTTTTTATTAAAAAAAACTATAATAAAAATATTTGTGTAAACAAAAATGAACATGGGGGACCGATCAGACCCCACCAACAGAGAGCTCTGTTAGTGGGGAGAAAAGGGGGGGGGATCACTTATGTGCTGTGTTGTGCGGCCCTGCAGCATGGCCTTAAAGCTGCAGTGGTCTATTTTACTAAAAATGGCCTGGTCACTAGGGGGGGTTTAGCACTGCGGTCCTCAAGAGGTTAAAGCCCATGTAACTGTGGAATTAAGACAGTAACAGTTGCATTCCATTCTACTAGGCAGAAACCCAGGTTGCTACTTTTTAAATCCCCATTTTGCTTCTCTGGTGGTCTAGTGGGCCACCTCCCATACATGATTACCTGATGTTAAGCATACCTGTGTACAGTGCTCGCCCATATTGCATTACCTAAAATTGAATTGTCCACACCCCACCTCCCATATCATAGCCTACCTGTCCACCCCCTATAATGCATACTTGGTACCTAATGGTCCCTCTAACCTTACAGCATATCTGGTGTCCAGTGTTTTCCCCCTTCCTCCTTCATACAGTTTACCTGGTGTCTAGCTGCCACCTCTACCTCCCCTATGTAGTTACCTGGTATCTAGTGGTCCTCCCTCCCCCATACAGCATACCCAGTGTCTAGAAGTCCCCCCTCCTTCCTCCAAACAGTGTAACTAATGTCTAGTGGTCCCCCTTTCCCCATACAGCATTACCTGGCGTTAAATGGTCCACCCCTCTCTACACGCTACAGCATACCTGATGTTCAGTGGTCTCCCCTCCCTTCCCCATACAGCATACCTGGTGTCTAGTGGTCCCCTTCCCATAGAAGCATACATTGGGGTATGGGAGACAATCACTGAAAACTCTAAATGACTAGGGAGTGGAGCAGTACTGGACAAGAGTGTCCTTAAGTTCAGCAAGGGAACGGCAACTGCAAGCGGCAAAGGAACTATTGCTGACTAGGGGCTAGAGTGCTACAGGACCTGGCAGGAGTTTAGTTGGAGGACTGCCTATGGGAATAATGTGCTCCTGCCCCTAGTGGTTTTGGAGGGGATGGTTTTGTAAAGTGGGCCCAGTGTAAGAAGCTCAAAGAAGTGACTGCCCATGTGGGAGGGGTTTGCGAGATCCTGGTGACCCTCTTCTTCATTCTTGCAGTGTGGAGGAGTGTGGAGTCTTTTCCGCAGCACTAATTACTCTTTGGAGTTTGTACTTGTCCCTGGTGGTTGCACCTGCATACCAGATGATGACGGAGCAGCAGAGGAGGGATTCAATGGTAGCAGCATAAAAGCTAGCCAGCAGCTCTCATGGCATACCAAATTTCTTAAGTTGGCACAAGAAGAATAACCTCTGCTGAGCTTTCTTCTGTATTTTGGTGGAGTTCTGCTCCCATTTGATATGGTGTCTAGTGGTCCCCCCTCTCTCTCCCATACAGTGTACCTGCTGTGTAATGGTTCCCCTTCTCTTTCCCATACAGTGTACCTGGTGTCCCCTCCCTCGCCTATAGCAGGTTTCCCTGGTGTCTAATGGTCATTTGTCCTCCCTCCCCGCATTCCCTTTCAGAGTGTACTGGCAGTGGAGGCAGTGGGAAAGCATCTTACCTGATCCAGGAACAGACATAGTCAGAAAACACTAGAAGATGAATCCGACGTGAAGGAAGACCAAGAATGGTAGCTTGTCTGGCCCTGGATTGGGTAAGATGCTTTTCCACTGCCTCTGCTGCCAGTACACTGCAAGATAATGCGGGAAGGGAGGGCAGGCACAGCCACCAGACAGCAGGGAAATGTATTATGGGAGAGAGAGGGGACACTGGGTATGCTGTATGGAAGAGGGCTCACTAGACGCCAGGTATATATTGTGACCCAAGCATAAATCAGGATTTTGCTCTGGGACGCATTTTAGGAGCAAAGAATCTCACTTTATACAGTAAAGAAAATTTGAACCCTGTTTTTTCTTCCTCTGGGTATGTGAAAGTTACTGGTTTCCCTGAAATGTTTGATCTGCTTTTAACTTTCATTTTTACAGGGCTGTCTTGCAAATTAAAGTGAACCCAATGTGAGAGTGATATGGAGGCTGCCATATTCGCTTCCTTTTGAACAATACCAGTTGCCTGGCAGCCCTTCTGATCTATTTGGCTGCAGTAGTGTCTGAAGTACACCAGAAACAAGCATGCAGCTAATCTTGTCAGTTCCGATAATATTGTCAGAAACATCTGATCCGCTATATGCTTGTTCAGGGTCTATGGCTGAAAGTATTAGAGGCAGAGGATCAGCAGGGCAGCCAGGCAACTGGTATTGCTTAAAAGCAAATAAATATGGCAGCCTCCATATAACACTCACTTCGGATTCACTTTAAAGGTTGCCACGGGAATCCATAAGAAAATTTGCACCCTATATGATGTTCACTTCAAGGCCATTTTGGGCCCACCACACAATGCAAAATTCTGGGCTTCTCTCTTGCACCTGGGGCTGTAGGTTGACCAAACATACCGAAGTGCCCATACAGGACTCGACCCTTAGCAGATATATATCCAACGTCTTTTATTGATTCATAAATGAGGTGTACAACATACAAAACCAGCACAACGTTTTGGGCCTGTCATCCTTTGTCAAGTGCTCTTTGTTTTAGGAGGCTTGATGGACCTCTTGGGGCAAGAGATCTACTAGTGCATATTCCTGAAGCTGGCAGACTCCTCACTCACTATTGCTGTAGGTTGACCAGTACCTTCTCTTTCCCCTCACTCCCACTGGTAGCACTGGAGGTGTACATTAAGCATAACATACTCCCACACACAAACCCCTGGGTTACAGCTCAATCACTCTTACTGAAGATAATTACCCATTACTCATGTCACTAAAATTTGATTATTTGAGATGTAGACAGTTGGAAGTGGGATCACCTTAAATGGGTGGGCATAATGTACAACATAAGCTCATACATAAAACAGTTTAGGGCTAAGTTCTATAAAGACATGTTGCTTGCCTACAAGGCATGAGCAGGAGAACAGTGTCCTCAGCTTGCACTACGCTAAGATGATCCTCCAGTGATCACTTGCTGACACATCAAGATGTATGGGGGGCCACTGTTCACATGCTAGAGACAGAGGCGGACAGTTGGCCGAGACCCATCCAGCGTGTGTACAAGACTTCAGGTGGGGGTATTGATCCATACACATTTGGGCATTGGTTCATGTTAACTTCTTGAATGCATTTACAAAACAAAAAAATAAGGGTTTGTGAGATATCAGGGAAATTCATGAGACCAAAATATTTATGACTTGGTGCTGCCTCCAGCTGCCAACTTATCAGTATGTTATAATAAGTAATAATACAACGACTTCAAAACATCTGTGCATTAGCCCAACATACACAGGGAAAACCTACCTATATAATCATTGGATTTTCCAATATCATAATCCCATACTGATATGTCCAGTTGCTTTTTCGCTAGATCGCTGTGCTTTACGTCAAAAAAGAACTCCTGTAATAAAAAAAAATGGATATGAAGAGTACTAGAAAAAAAAGACTTGAATTCTAATACAGTTACATTATATGTTCTATAGTTCATAAAAAGTGGGTAAAAATGAAGCAAACAAAACACTCCCTCCTTTTAACATCTGTTTGAAATCAGTTTAAACTAAGGCTAAATACAGTGCATGCCAAATCATACAGCTCATATACCGGTAGTAACAAAACTATCCACTAGATGGCTGCAGATTTCTTTCCATATGCACGATTTGGTGCTGAATATTCTTAAGGCAGATCCTCATGTTCACAACCACTGGATACTTAAAGGGAATATTAACTGTAAAAAAAATTAATGTGTTTTACTTACCTGGGGATTCTACCAGCCTCCTGCAGCCATCCTGTGCCCTCGCAGTCACTCATCGCTCCTCTGGTACCCCGCTGCCAGCTAGTTTCGTTTTTGCCGACTGGGAGTTGGCCTGCCGCCATGCGTACGTTTTTACGCATTCCTGCTGGTGCAGGTAGCTATTGCAGACATGACATTTTACGCATTATACCCATAACGCGTAAAAATGTACTTGTTGATGTCTGCAATAGCTACCTGCACCAGCAGGATTGCGTAAAACCATACACATGGCGGCCGGCCAACTCCCAGTCGGCAAAAACAAAACTAGCTGGCAGCGGGGCACCAGAGGAGCCATGAGTGACTGCAAGGGCACAGGATGGCTGCAGGGGGCTGGTAGATGCCCCAGGTAAGTAAAACTCTTTTTTTTTTTTTTTTTACAGTTATGGTTCCCTTTAATTCTACAGGAAGATGCTGACAAACTCTTAAAAGTTTATTATATTTCTCAGTGTCTCAGGTGATATACCGGTAATCTTTGAGCTGAAATCTTAGGCCTGCATACACAATAAACCTAATATATCACTCCGCTGCTGAGCATTAAAGTATATATAAAAAGCAATAGATCGATGTGGAGACAGAAAGCAAGAACTATAAGGCCATTCCACAAACAATCTAAGCAGTGAAGATGGTCCATGAAAAGCAAATAATTTTGACAGGCATGCAGATTTCATGAATATTGTATGCAGCTTAAAATTGGACTAATCATTTTCAACAGGAAGTGCGTTTTATTGGCCCAGCACTTTGATATTTTAAAGGGATACTGTAGGGGGGTCGGGGTAAAATGAGTTGAAGTTACCCGGGGCTTCTAATGCCCCCCCTCCCCCCGAGACATCCTGTGCCCGCGCAGCCACTCACCGATGCTCCGGCCCCGCCTCCAGTTCACTTCTGGAATTTCTGACTTTAAAGTCAGAAAACCACTGCGCCTGCATTGCCGTGTCCACGCTCCCGCTGATGGCACCAGGAGCATACTGCGCAGACCAAAGACCATACTGGGCTTGTGCAATACTCTCCTGGTGACATCAGCGGGAGCGAGGATGCAGCTGCGCAGGCGCAGTGGTTTTCAGACTTTAAAGTCTGAAATTCCAGAAGTGAACCGAAGGCGGGGCCGGAGCATCGGTGAGTGGCTCCGTGGGTACAGGATGTCTGCGGGGGGGGGGGGGCATTAGAGGCCCTGGGTAAGTTCAACTCATTTTCCCCCGACCCCCCTACAGTATCCCTTTAAGTCACTCACCCTGAACAAGTGTGCAAGTTGGTGGTCTTGCTCAAATTTTCCTGCCCAAACTAATTGTGTGATTGTTAGGTGTGCGAGTCAGACCACTGAGACATCTGGGTCAGCATGAAAGCCAGGCAACTTGTATAGAAGAGGCTCAGCTCCAAGAACCTCTCACTGTGTGGTCAATTTTACAGTTCAGTTCTTGAAAGGCAGGATGAGCAAAAAACGCACACACACTGATGCAAGTTAGAGCACTAGCTTGACTCATAGGTCCAGCTACACTAAAGCTTTCTTCATGTGTTATTCCCATCTGATCCATTTCTCACCTGAACTGTATAACAACTTCTTTTTACACAATATTTTGTATAAGATGTATGATATGAGAATAACTCAGTGCATAATCTTTTTAAGGGATGCCCACCATGATACAATTTTGTATATATATTTTCAATTCCAAAATTGCAATCCATTTTTCTGATTGACTGTAACGTGAAAAATCTAACCAATTTAATAAGAAAAAAAAATGATTGAAAACTCTGACCTGCTTGGGTCTAAAAATCAAGGAACTGAAAGTCGATTCTACACCATTCCAATTCCTAAAAATTTGTATAGAAATTTCCACAACTTCCAATCAAGTTTTACAAAAAATTCAATTGTATTTCTCGGTCAAATAAATGAAAAAACTTTTTTTTCTAATTGCTAGAAAATCCTATCTTTTTTATAATATTGTGTGTGGCCATCTTTAGAGTTGTAAAGAAGGAAGAGGCCCGACTCCAATACAGTCACCATCAGGGATCATACAGGTTATCAGTTTTAAAATATAATCTTCCCATCATAGAATATGACATAATATAGCCCAACTGACTACAGGTTTGGACCAATGAGAGGCCATGAGACCAGGGAAATTGTTTCTGCCTTGAAGACAACCAAGAAAATCACTGCAGCCAGAATTTGTGAACTAAAAATCCCAGGATAATCATTTAGGTTCTTATTTAATGGCACTTCTCAAGCTGGATTATAACTCACCACTTGTAAACATGCAGAATCTTCTCTATATACAAATAATTTAATTTATAAAAATAATAATACATTGGTGCTTTTATGAAATGGATGTTTTTACTTCACATTACTCTCAGCTCCGCCTACCCCTCCTGCAATCTCTGGTGCTGCTGGTAACTTACTTATGCAGTTTCACTGATTGTAAGTATTTATTATATTGTTTGTGGTCATATGTTCAGGTACATTGCCCGTGTTTACTCTAGGGACAATTTCTGGTTCCTTTTCTTAAAGTGGTATGAAATTGAAGATAACACATATCGTTGTAAGTGCATACACACGTCTGATTTTATGCCCGATTGTCAATCAAACAAAAAGACGTTCAGACTCCTTGTACACACAGATGACAAAACGTTTGAAATGCAGGGGCACGCCAGGGGGGTGCTATTGGGTGCTGAAGCACCCCATAAATTTGTCCAAGCACCCTATTAGCACCCCCTAAAAAAACAGGTGCTGATTTTAATTTTTTTTTTTATTGCGTAGCAGCAGCTGTCACCGCTTTGTTGCTTTAATTTGAGCCGGCCCAGCCCTGACTCCCAGTCACTATCCCTGTAGCCCAGGCCCCAGCCCCGTCTCCATGGCACTCACGTGCTGTCCTTGCTTGCTCGGCCAGGCAGCATAAAACTGAGCACACCGTGTGTGCTGGCGTGGTGAGGGCGGAGACGAGAGCAGAGACAAGTGCCGAGCTGAGACGAGCTGGTTGGAGGATTGTTGTTGTTGTGAGTCACTCTGTCCCGACTCCGAGTTCCCCCAGCCAGTTCAGCGCGGGCATCAGGCGGGGGGGTTGGGTCCCGCCCGGGGTCTGGGGACTGGGCTGGGGTCTTTGCCTGCCTGCCGCCCGGCTGCCGCTACATGGGCCACACAGGGCCAGCCCGGCCCACTGGGCCTGGCTGCCAGACAGTGCCTGCCTGCCTCTGTTTACTGTGTGGGGTAGCTGAGCTGTGGGAATCGGGATGGGCCGGACAGGGTGTGTAGGCTCTGGCCTGGCCGCTGGCGACATTTTGATTGCACAGACAGATCTGACTGTGCAGTCAAAATGGCGCCAGCGGCCAGGCCAGAGCCTACACACACACCTCCCGACCTGACCCACCAGCCAGAGAGAGACACACAGACTGCCCCCTAGATGGACTGCAGTGCCTGGAGACTGGAGTGGATTTATAGTTACTGGTGCAGCACTGAGAGTCAGATTTACTTTAAGATCAATAATTTCCAACATGTCCAATGTGATTTGCAATCGATTTTTGCATGGAAGTCAAGGGAAAATCAATTGCAAATCTGATTGGACATGGTGGAAATAAGCAAAGAGACAGTACATCTGCAAGAAAATATCACCGTTTGTGCCAGGCATTATACCTGCTGTTCTGGGACACATTTACAGAGTACATAATCATGTCACTGTGTCCTCAGAGGAGCTCACACTCTAATCCTGTCAGTGTAATGTCCATACTATTTATATAGCAGTAACATCTTATCAAGCACTTTACAGAGTACATAGTCAGGTTCTCGGAAGAGCTCACAATCTAATCCGACCATACTCTTATATCCTACCATATCATTATGTATTTATATAGCACTGGAATATACTCCAGCACTTTACCACGCCCCTCTTTTGATGGCCACATCCTATTTTGTTGACCACGCCCTCTTTTTGGGCCACACCCCTAATTTTTTTTGGATTCTTAGCCCCCCTGCAAAATTATCCAGCACCTGCATAGCACCCCCCAAAAAATTCCTGGAGCGGTCACTGTTTAAATGCCAATTACAGCTAATTTAAATGTCGCTTGACTGGTCAATGGACTGGATAGAACAATGGACCAGATCAAAAGACGGATCAAACAACTTGTTGTTTGAATGTCTATTAGTGTCAAAGTAATAGACTTTCAAACAACAAGTTGTTTGTACACATGTACAGACGTTTGAACGACAGTTAGTTCACGGATCTGCTGAGTGGATCTGTCAAAACTGCTGCTATCCAACTGTCGTTCAAACGACTGGTTTGAACGACAAGTTGTTCAGAAATATCAGACGTGTGTATGTACCTTTAAAGAGACTCTGAAGCGAGTCAAAATCCATATTTTTTACTTTTATTTATGTTAAGCACTATAACTAGTGCTAAAACGCTGCATCCCCGCGGCAAAACGAGGGGTTTATACCCCCCAAATAACAGGGCAAAATCCACGACTTTCTTGGTCGTAGATTTTGCTGCCCATGGAGGCAAAGCTTTGAGCTGCAGCTCTGCCTCCATTCGCGTCAATCTGCCCGCGGATCTCCGCCTTTCCCCCGCTTCTTTCAGTGAAGGAAGATTGAGAGGGGCGGGGAGAGATGGCGATCAGCGGGGATTGACGCCCGAAGAGGCAGAGCTACAGCCCTAAGCTCTGCCTCAATCAGACAGTGCTCCCCGCAATTAGACAAGGGGATTTGGGGGGTATAAACCCCTCATTTTGCCGCGGGGATGTGGCGGTTTAGAACTAGCTATAGTGCTTAACATTAATAAATGTTAAAAACATGGATTTTGACTCGCTTCAGAGACTCTTTAAACATTAACCACTTTACCCCCGCGCGTACGTATTTCTCCGCCCCTTTTTCCATCCTTTAAAAACCAGGGACGGAGAAACACGTACTTTCCGTGTTCCCGACGCTGTCCGCGCTCCCGCTCGTAAACACGCCGCCCGCCGCTAGTAAAACCGCCGCCGCCCGCTCGCCCGGAGATCAATGAACGGGAAAATCCATTCCGGTTCGTTGATCTAAGCCCCACAATGACCCGCTGCTCTCCTATGGGCAGCGCGATCATTGTGAGAAGAAACTCACGTGTCCAGCCTCCTTATTCTTCCTCCAAGCTTCCGGAAGGAGGCTTGGAGGTCGCAATAAAGCAAAAAGTTACTGTGGCCATCTTGTGGCCAAATAGTAAACTACACCCTACACATTTTTCACATACAAATAAATGACTTTTACACAAAAAATTAACTCATTACCTCCCACACTCCCCATTTTTTTTTTTTTTGTAATTAAAAAAAAATTCAAAAATTTACAATTAAAAAAAATACATAATTAGTTACCTTAGGGACTGAACTTTTTAAATATTTAAGTCAAGAGGGTATAACACTGTTACTTTATAAACTATGGGCTTGTAATTAGGGATGGACGCAAAACTGAAAAAAATGCACCTTTATTTCCAAATGAAATATTGGCGCCAAACATTGTGATAGGGACATAATTTAAACGGTTTTATAACCGGGACAAAAGGGCACATAAATTTCATGGGTTTTAATTACAGTAGCATGCATTATTTAAAAACTATAATGGCCAAAAACTGAAAAATAAATTTTTTTTTCCCCACATTTTTCCTATTTTCCCATTAAAACACATTTAGAAAAAAATAATTCTTGGCATAATGTCCCACCTAAAGAAAGCCTAATTGGTGGCGGAAAAAACAAGATATAGTTCATTTCATTGCGATAAGTAATGATAAAGTTATAGACGAATGAATGGAAGGAGCGCTGAAAGGTGAAAATTGCTCTGGTGGTCAGGGGGTAAAACCCCTCAGTGGTGAAGTGGTTAAACCCAGCAAAAAAAAAAAAAAAAACATCAGAAAACAAAACACTGATATGTCACTGAACGGCACATATTTACACTTCACTGGAGCTAACTGATAACACTGCCATTTGTAGGACAAATTATTTGATTGACTAGTAATTAAATAATTGCTGAGCATACAGCAGAAGCTTTTCTACTTTGTTCACGCTACAAATAAAAGCTTAACACAATCTGATAATGTTGGACTGAAAAGGCAATCTTATCAATTAGCATCTCAGTGAAGTGAAAGTTGAATTATTAACCCTTCCAGTAACTTGGAAGCCATTTCAAACTTTTTTCTTATTAGATTTAAGCTGTATTCAATGCTTTAGTTCATTGATGAAATTTGAGTTGCATCCCACTTTTATATGACCCTTCTAAATCTGACATAAAAACAGTTTATGCCAATATAACATTTGTACCTCGTTAAATTCTGGATTGAGGGTTTTCTTCTTAATCTGAGTCTTCTGCTTAGCTTTCTTGCCTCCTTCTGGTTTCAGAAACCTATAAATGCATTTAAAAAAAAATATTTAAGGCATATTAGGAGAACACTTATCATAAACAGTTGGCAGTTTTCATAACTTTCGTTGGCTTGGCATACTTTAAAGTATGGAAATACTGATAAAAACTTTTGATTCACACTAAAAGACCTTGTTGTGTGCAGTGAAGTAGCTGTACATCTTACCTTCTCAAGAACGTAGGAGGAGAATATCTGGGAAAGAACAATATGTTCATAGACTCCAGAGAGTATATAGGGGCCCAACATCTGCTTAAGCTTAGGCATTTATATAGCAAATGTCTTTATGTACCAGATATTGATCAATTACCGCCTTATCACAGTGCCACACTCAAGAAGATCAGCTGCTCAGCAGAAATCTGATCTAACATCACTCTCCCCACTATAGCCACAAGCTGCAACACAAAGCTATGGAGTCTGGTTCGTGTGCCCCTCCAGCCCACTCAGTATCCAACAGATCAGCTTTTTCCGATCACTGTTCCATCACCAAAACAACTGAACGTTGATTTGTTGATTGCGGTAGGCCGCCTTTTTTAGTAGATTTTTATTAGGTTCAATAGTTGTGATTAATGTAATGTCTAATCTATTAAAAACAGTGTATAATGGGTGCCTACCTTAAAGTGTACCAGAATTAATCTATTAAAAAGTTTTATACATACCTGGGGCTTCCTCCAGCCACATCCGCTCGGATCGCTCCTAAACCGCCGTCCTCCTCTGTCTGCAGCTTCGGGAACCGGATCCCATCACTCCTGTCAGTCGGAGCCAGTCTACGTAGGAGAAGTGCGCCCTCTACGTATCTCCCCAGCGGCTGCTGGAGAGATATGCAAACATTGCACTTCACTTATATCAGACTGGCTCCGACTGACAGAAATGACAGGACCCGGTACCGAAGCTGCGGGCGGTCTGGGAGCAATCCGAGCGGATGGGGCTGGAGGAAGCCCGCGGTATGTATAAAACTTTTTAATAGATTCAGCTCTGAGTCCCTTTAAAGTAAACATGTAGGGAAAAAAGTGCCCCTGGGGATATTTAGCTCAGGAGAGGACAGCCTCTGGATTCGAATGAAGCTTTCCCCATCTCCCTCCGCCAGCCCAATCCAGCGCTGACCACCCAGAGCACAAGCAGACAATAATGTTTAATTAGGCCTGCCAGCTCAGGCGCAATAGCGGCTTTCCCCTCAGGCTCCGGCAGAAACAGCCGAGCCCGATCGGGTCCACTCGCGCCTGTGCAGTAGTGGACCAGATATTTGGATATTTCCACCAGAGCCCATCGGAAATCTGCTACCGCGCACCACTGACAAGCCTTTGTCAGCGGATCTTTGGGGGTCCCAGCACCAGATCGCATCTGTTGAGGAGGATGGAGTAAGCCTCTTTAGGATCCAGAGGCTTCCCCCTCCCCAGGTAAGTACCCCCTAGGGGTACTTTTTTCCCTTCAGGTACACTTTAACAGACATACATTTGCTGGAGGAAAGTTACAGTTAGAGGGAGTGCGAGTAGCTGAGACACAGAGGGAGATAAAGCAATGTACACACACTGGATAATGTTGCAACAATGATCTTTCATGCAAAGATGTAAATACAAATCATGGGGCCTCCAAGCAAAACTGTGACGGAGCACCCTTATGTTCAGCCTCCAGGAGAGCAAGAGAGGTGAGAGAAGAGGGACTGCAGTGTGCTAATACAAGCAGCTATGCCAGCACCTGTTGCCCTGTGCTGATCTGCATGCTCCCCCCAAGGGAAGTCTAGAGTGGGGCACCTACAGCCCCAGCCCCCCCCCCCCCCCCCCACCACCAGACTACAGCGGCTGCCTTTCCAGTAGTTACATCTCTACTTTCTTATATTGTTGCTTGACAGTTCATCCAGATTTGCGGTCACTTCAGTTGCCTTCAGTTGACCGATAATTCAATGGTATCAGTTGACAGTTGGTGAACTCAGTGCATTCAAATGTCCATGTGATGTAGGCCTAAGGCCCCGTTTACACTTTAAATCAGTTGCTCTAAGTTATAACTGAAAGGACAACTGATTTTTAAAGTAATGCCCATGTTTTCCTATGGCACAGTTCACACTATACGTGTTTTAACTGAAATATTTTTTTAATGTACTGCTATGGAGAAGATTAAAAAAAAGACGTACCAACTGCTTAAGCGTAAACAGGGCCTTAGGCTACATTTGTAAGTGTGTACCCACACAGCTCCTGAGTTATTTGAACCATAGTAGGCTTGTGTCACATGAGCAGTTTCTATGCTAACACGGCTACCAGAGGGCATTTCTAGTATGGCACAGCATATAGAATAATGGCACGCTGGTCAATACTGTTGACATTTAGTTGACAACAGCAGGAAGAGTGATAAAAAAAGAAAAGAAGGACCGCTGCTCACCACACCATCATACTGACCAGAAGCAGGACCATAGGCAGCCACGCCATTGAAAAATAGCATACTTGACAGGCAAATCAGCTCACGCTTGTCAGAACCTCACATTTGCTCCATAGTCATAGCTAGTTAGTTAGCTATGACTAAGGAGCGAGTGTGAGGCTCTGATACGCGTGAGCTGATTTGCCTGTGCAGTATGCCATTTTCAAATAAAAATCTGACTTTTATAGGGACTGGTTTGAGCTGACTTTTCTTCCTCTCTTCAGAGGGAAAGTGAGGTTTGGATCCCAAAGAAAGATTTTCCCTCCAAAGGGGTGACAGTTTGATAAGACAGCATGTCCTCCAACAGAGACTGTGCTGAGGTGGGTGAGTGTTAAAGAGAACCCGAGGTGTGTTTAAAGAATGTTGTCTGCATACAGAGGCTGGATCTGCCTATACAGCCCAGCCTCTGTTGCTATCCCAAACCTCACTAAGGTCCCCCTGCACTCTGCAATCCCTCATAAATCACAGCCATGCTGTGAGGCTGTGTTTACATCTGTTGTGTCAGTCTCAGCTGCTCCCCCACCTCCTGCATAGCTCCGGTCCCTGCCCCCCTCCTTTCCCTCCAATCAGCAGGGAGGGAAGGGATGCAGGCGGGGACTGGAGTTCTGCAGGAGGCGGGGAGAGCAGCAGACTGACACTAGAGAGATAAACACAGCCAGCTCTGACAAGCTGTTTGTCAGCAGCGTGGCTGTGATTTATGAGGAATTGCAGAGTGCAGGGGGACCTTAGGGGGGTTTGGGATAGCAACAGAGGCTGGGCTGTATAGGCAGATCCAGCCTCTGTATGCAGATAATATTCTTCAAACCCACCTCGGGTTCTCTTTAAAAAAAAAAAAAAAAGCCCGTGCCACTTAGTATGCTTTACTATACTGTAATGTTGTCTTTTCGTTCATTTTTTCAACTCAGAAACATATTATTTATTGGATTTAAATAGAACCAACATAATACACAGAGCTGTACAATAGATTAGGTTACAGACAATGCTAATGAGATGGGGGGTGACAGACAGACAACAAAATACAGGTAATTGGCAATAAGACACACAATGCCAGATCATACACTGGAGTAGTAAGTCCCAATAATACAAGTTCCCGTTATTCACATTATTTTGTGAGTTGAGTGTACAATCAAGTATGACACACAAGGAGGGAGGGCCCTGCCAAAAACTTACACATTTATACTTACAATTTAACAAATGGGTCAGAGTAGCCATTAGCATCCATTGCTGCCAAGTGAACACAGCGGACAACACCAACAATGAGTCCTCCTTGCTGACTATTGTACATTAATGAGATCAGAATCTTTCCCCTGTCTTCTATATCAGCACCGCGATCTGTCTGCAGAGAGGGACAAATGGATGAGCCGTAGTTCGGATTACATCATTGCTGCATGTTAATGATTATTGTCTTTGCTGTTCATGTTCTACCATTACACCTATAATTGTATTTCTGTTTGTAGCCATTTCCCTTCATCTTTCTCAACTCAACGCTTTCCATCTCATGCTATTTGAATCAACCTAGCCATACATTTATTGAGGTTTGGTCAAGCAATAGATTTTTTGCTAAAAAAAAAAATATGTCCATCGAGAAAAAAATGGTCAAAGCCAGACACTGGCAGTGATTACGGGTAGCTTTCTTCCAAATTATTGATCAAATATGTTTTAAATACATAAATATATTGAAACCATAAATCGATCTACAGTCGTTCAAATGACAGCCAATTACTGTGTGCGGGTTTTAATTCTTAGCCTAATAACTTTGAACCGATCAAATAGACAAAAGTGTATAGGATTTATAGTCAATTTGATTTAAGAATCAGTGTAAAGGTCGATCAAACACAAACATTGATATAGCTGTATGGCTGGTTTAAGTCAGAAAGCTCAGTAAATTAAAGGACCACTATCGTGAAAAAATGTAAAATTTAAATTACATGTGTACACATACTTCTAGAGTAGTAAATAGTACATTTCTCCCAGATTAAAATGCATTTTAATTACCTATGTCCCTGTCGCTTACAGTAGACCGTAAAATCTGACAGGTTTTAGACTAATCCATCTTCTCTTGGGGATTCTCAGTATTTCCTTTATGCTTTACAAAAGCTCCCCCTGGAAAGAATCTATGACAGCCAGCCTGACTACTTAGTTGCACAGTATTTTTGCTGCTGGACTGACCAACTGCTGTTCAGTAGGTGCTTTTAAAAATAAAGAAACCCCTAAGAATTCCCCATGAAGAGTTGTACTACTCAAAAACCTGTCAGATTTTTATTAATTTTTTTATGTGGGAAAAAAAGCAATATTTGGTGCATTTTACATATACATACACCTCATCAGTCAGCAGCTGAAATGTACAAACAAAAAATATGGGCGAGTTTTCTTAACCAAAGCAAATCCACACATACCTTTTGTTTGCAGATCATGACATTTTAGGTGGCAATGTTTTTTTTTCACCCACGGCTACTATAGTGAGGAGATATGAATGTTGCTAAGTCACTGCTATGGCTTGTTGTGCCCTTTTAGTGTAAGTTCTCTGCATGTAGTTTATAGGCATGGATAATCCTTTATGACTTTGACAATTTGAGAATGTCAGATGTTGCATTGATGCAGGATTATAAACATTTTGTATACTAATTCAGGCAGTTTGAAAACTGACTAATCAAATGAAGCTGAGGTGGGATTCAAATCGTCCATGTTTAAGCTGCATGCATTTGCATATAGAATTTCTACTGCCTTGCATCAACTCATTGACCATACCTACTTATGAGTAGTGTTGGGCGAACAGTGTTCGCCACTGTTCAAGTTCTGCAGAACATCACCCTGTTCGGGTGATGTTCGAGTTCGGCCGAACACCTGATGGTGTTCGGCCGAACACCTGATGGTGTTCGGCCAAACCGTTCGGCCACATGGCCGAACTAAGAGCGCATGGCCGAACGTTCCCCGAACGTTCGGCTAGCGCTGTGATTGGCCGAACGGGTCACGTGGTTCGGACCCGAACGCGCTCTGATTGGCCGAACTGTCACGTGGTTCGGGTAAATAAATACCCGAACCATGTCATATTTCCGCCATTTGTCTGTGGGTTTAGCTTTGGGTAGGCAGGCAGGGTAGTTCGCGCTCCAGCCACGCTAGCCAGGGTCCCCCCAGTCATTGTGTCGCTGCTGGAAATAGTAGTACACCGCTCGGTCAGCCACACTATATAGCATTGTGTTTACTGCCACTCTGTGTACCTCGCTTAGCCACACTATATAGCATTCTGTTTACTGTTCTGTGTCTGCTGGAAATAGTAGTACACCGCTCGCTCAGCCACACTATATAGCATTCTGTTGACTGCCACTCTGTGTACCTCGCTCAGCCACACTATATAGCATTCTGTTTACTGCCACTCTGTGTCTGCTGGGAATAGTAGTACACCGCTCACCCGCCACTGTATAGCATTGTGCTCTGTGTCGCTGCTGGGAATAGTGGTACACCGCTCACCCGCCACTGTATAGCATTGTGCTCTGTGTCGCTGCTGGGAATAGTGGTACACCGCTCACCCGCCACTGTATAGCATTGTGCTCTGTGTCGCTGCTTGGAATAGTGGTACACCGCTCACCCGCCACTGTATAGCATTGTGCTCTGTGTCGCTGCTGGGAATAGTGGTACACCGCTCAGCCACACTATATAGCATTCTGTTTACTGTTCTGTGTCTGCTGGGAATAGTAGTACACCGCTCGCTCAGCCACACTATATAGCATTCTGTTTACTGCCACTCTGTGTACCTCGCTCAGCCACGCTATATAGCATTCTGTTTACTGTTCTGTGTCTGTTGGGAATAGTAGTACACCGCTCGCTCAGCCACACTATATAGCATTCTGTTTACTGCCACTCTATGTACCTCGCTCAGCCACACTATATAGCATTCTGTTTACTGCCACTCTGTGTCTGCTGGGAATAGTAGTACACCGCTCACCCGCCACTGTATAGCATTGTGCTCTGTGTCGCTGCTGGGAATAGTGGTACACCGCTCACCCGCCACTGTATAGCATTGTGCTCTGTGTCGCTGCTGGGAATAGTGGTACACCGCTCACCCGCCACTGTATAGCATTGTGCTCTGTGTCGCTGCTGGGAATAGTGGTACACCGCTCAGCCACACTATATAGCATTCTGTTTACTGTTCTGTGTCTGCTGGAAATAGTAGTACACCGCTCGCTCAGCCACACTATATAGCATTCTGTTTACTGCCACTCTGTGTACCTCGCTCAGCCACACTATATAGCATTCTGTTTACTGCCACTCTGTGTCTGCTGGGAATAGTAGTACACCGCTCACCCGCCACTGTATAGCATTGTGCTCTGTGTCGCTGCTGGGAATAGTGGTACACCGCTCACCCGCCACTGTATAGCATTGTGCTCTGTGTCGCTGCTGGGAATAGTGGTACACCGCTCACCCGCCACTGTATAGCATTGTGCTCTGTGTCGCTGCTGGGAATAGTGGTACACCGCTCAGCCACACTATATAGCATTCTGTTTATTGTTCTGTGTCTGCTGGGAATAGTAGTACACCGCTCGCTCAGCCACACTATATAGCATTCTGTTTACTGCCACTCTGTGTACCTCGATCAGCCACACTATATAGCATTCTGTTTACTGCCACTCTGTGTCTGCTGGGAATAGTAGTACACCACTCACCCGCCACTGTATAGCATTGTGCTCTGTGTCGCTGCTGGGAATAGTGGTACACCGCTCACCCGCCACTGTATAGCATTGTGCTCTGTGTCGCTGCTGGGAATAGTAGTACACCGCTCACCCGCCACTGTATAGCATTTCTGTACTGCCACTGTACTGCTGCCAGTCAGCGTGTACTTTAAGGATAAGTGAAATGAGGAAGAAATCCGGTGAAAGAGGGAGGGGCAAGGGAAGAGGTGTTTCCCCTGACGGTTCACGTACAGGCCACAGGGGAGCACCCAAGAAAACCCACTCAATACCGCCCATGTTGTCCAGGACAACAACCCTCACAAATCCAAAAGAACAGGACCAGATAATTACTTGGATGACCTCTCAAGCGTCCAGCAGTGGGTTAAGCAGCACCAGCACATCACGCACGAGGTCCGAGTCCTCAGCCAGTTACAAGGAGCCAGTGGGCACAAAGCTGACACAACCGGCAGCGACACCACGCACACAACTGCCAGATAACCAGTCCGATGAATTACCTCAGGACACAATGGGGTATTCGCAGGAGCTATTCCCAGCCCAACAAACTTCCACCTTTCAAAGGTCAATGGAGGAACAGCCAGAAATTTTGTGCCCGGATTCACAACCATTAAGTGTGGGAAATGCACCGCGCACTGAAATACAAGGCGAGTCCGAGGAGGACTCGGAAACCCAAATCCCAGAGCAAGTTGGGCAGGAGGGGTTGCAATTGCAGGAGGTCGGCCGACAAGATCTGGAAGACGACGTTGGAGTGAGCTGCGCAGAGGTTGTTCTGGGGAGCTCTACTCCACGGCGGCGGCCCCCCACAATGACATATGACGAGTTTCAGGAGATGGAAGAGGAGGGTATGGACAATGTGGACAGAGACCCAGATTTTGTTTGTGAACGAGAACATCGCCGTCGTAGCAGCAGCACAGATGAGTCTGTTGAAGAACCTACTGCTGCACGAGTTCGCCTTGTGCCACAAGTTAGGCGGCGTGCAATTTCAGGCACCACAAGCTGGAAATTCAAGTGAGAGGCAAAAGAGGAGCAAACAGAAATCGCCAGCAAGGCAGGTGCTCCAAAGTCTGGGCTTTCTTTGAAGACTGCACTGAGGATGTTACCATGGCGATTTGCAAGGTGTGCAAGACCCGCCTGAGCAGGGGGAAAAGTATTAACAACCTCTCCACCACCAGCATGAGCCGCCACATGCTATCCAAACATCCCACTCTGTGGGCAAACGTGGCAGGACAGGGTACCAGCAACACTGCCTCCCTTGGGTTCACCAGACTCACCACCAGACCCGCCTCAGCAGCAGCAGTAGCCCAGCCATTGCGTGGTTCACAACATTCACAAACATCAGACGACGCTGACACTGTCACTTTCCGGAGTAGTGCTCTTGAGGTCTCCCAGTGTTCATCAAACACAACAACCAACAGCCCTTCCGTGTGCAGCGCTACGGTTCAGTTGTCTGTGTCGGAGATGTTTGAGCGCAAGAGGAAATTGCCAGCAAATGACCCCCGGGCCGTGGCAGTAACAGCCAGCATAGCCAAGCTTCTGGCCTGCGAAATGTTGCCATATCGAGTGGTGGAGACAAACAGCTTCAAGGGCATGATTTTAGTGGCCATCCCACGTTACGTGGTTCCCAGCCGCTACCACTTTGCGCGCTCTGCAGTGCCTGAGTAGCATGAGCACGTGGTCAGCAAAATAACCCGAAGCTTGAAGAATGCCGTTGCCTGCAAGGTTCACCTCACCACTGACACCTGGACGAGTGCGTTCGGCCAGGGTCGATACATCTCCCTTACCACGCACTGGGTGAACCTTGTGGAGCCTGGCAGCGATTCCTCACCTGCTACGGCGCGGGTGTTGCCCACGCCGCAAACAGCTGCACCGCCGTCCCTCCCACTGGATAACAACAGCAGCACCTACCTCTCTGACTCCTTCTCCTCCAACGCATCTCAAAGCTGTACCTCATCCGGAAACGCTAACCCAACAGCAGTAGGATCGTGGAAGCAGTGCAGCACAGCTGTTGGCATGCGTCAGCAAGCGTTGCTGAAGCTGATCTGCCTTGGGGATAAGCAGCACACAGGGGAGGAAATTTGGAGGGGAATAAAGGAACAGACGGATTTGTGGCTGGCACCGCTGGACCTGAAACCGGGCATGGTTGTGTGTGATAATGGGAGTAATCTCATTCGCGCTTTAAGGTTGGCTAAGCTGACACACATCCCTTGCCTGGCGCACGTGATGAACCTAGTAGTTCAGCGGTTCCTGAGGACATACCCAGGCGTGGCCGATCTTCTGTTGAAGGTGCGACGAGTGGCCAAACATTGCAGAAATTCCAGTACTGCTTCGGGGGCACTCGCCAAGATGCAGGAGCGCTTCAATCTCCCCCACCATCGCTTGCTGTGTGATGTACCTACGCGCTGGAATTCTACGCTGCACATGCTAGCCCGCTTTTGCGAGCAGAAGAGTGCAGTGGTCCAGTACATGACGGCGCAGTACCGAGGCGCATCCGGACAGCTGCCAAGCTTCTGTGGATCCGATTGGGCCAACATGTTGGACCTCTGCCAAGTCCTCCAAAATTTTGAGCAATCCACGTTGCTTGTGAGCAGTGACAACTCTTCAGTCAGCATTACCATACCACTGCTGTGTTTACTGAAGAGGTCGATTTTGAAATTCAAGGAAACAGCTGTCATGATGCAACTGGGGGAATCTGAGGGAGAAAACGATCAGCGTGATGGTACCAACATCAGGCCATCCGCCTCAGGAAACGCTGGCCCCAGCAGCTATGACGAAGAAGAGGAGGAGGAACAGCTGGAGTTGGAGCAGGAATTTCCTGCCACCACTGACGAGGGCCAGAGCGGTGCACGTTGGACTTCCACAATTCAGCGCGAATGGTCAGCAGAAGCAGACCAGGAAGAAGGTGACGACTATGATGCATCACAACAACTATCACAACGCTCACAAGAGGATGATGAGGATTCTGGCAGGACTCTGGCACACATGGCTCAATTCATGCTAGACTGCATTGAACGCGACCCACGCATTGTGCGCATTCTGGACAACACCAATTACTGGGTTTATACCCTTCTGGATCCACGGTACAAACACAATGTTCCAAAACTGCTTGAAGAAAGAGTCAGACAGGTCAAAATGGAAAACTACCAGCAGGCCCTTGTGGAGACTTTAGAGAGGAGATTGACATCCTCCCCCTCCTCTAGCCAGTTGTACGCCGACAGACTGACTTCCGCAAACCCAGGACGACCAGGAGGGCAGCAAACAACACAAGCCGCAGCTAGTGCCCAAAAGGGAATAGTATCGGCAGTGTCCTTGGAGTGGGAAAATTTTATGACACCCATGCAGCAGCAGCCCACAGAACAGCAAGCGTTCAGATCCACCTCCAACACCGATCGCCTGGAGAAGATGGTCAAGGACTACATGTCAGATGGCGTAGCTGTGTTGAACAATCCATCTGCACCCTTCAACTATTGGGTATCGAAGCTAGACACCTGGCACGAACTGGCAATGTACGCAATAGAGGTGCTGGCTTGCCCGGCAGCCAGCGTTATGTCGGAACGCTGTTTCAGTGCTGCCGGAGGCATCGTCACAGATCGGCGTATTCGCCTCTCCACAGAAAATGCAGACCGTCTGACTCAAATTAAAATGAATCAATCCTGGATTGGAAACGACTACGCAACACTCCTGGACCCCAACCAAGTAACATGAACAATGACCATCTGCGATGGGTTAGCGTTTCTGTTTATTGAACCTCTCATCTTTATTACATTTATGGCTGCATGGCGGCAAAAAGCATTGCTATATCCGCACGCTATTTGTCCTCATGCAAGGCCTGGGATGTTGTGTCTCAAAAAGCGTGGCCTTCTCCTCCTGCGGCTCCTCCTGTTCCCTCACGTGTGCTGCTGCTGCTGCTGGGTTAGCGTTTCCGGTCCCTGTTTATTGAACCTCTCATCTTTATTACATTTATGACTGCATGGCGGCAAAAAGCATTGCTATATCCGCACGCTATTTGTCCTCATGCAAGGCCTGGGATGTTGTGTCTCAAAAAGCGTGGCCTTCTCCTCCTGCGGCTCCTCCTGTTCCCTCACGTGTGCTGCTGCTGCTGCTGGGTTAGCGTTTCCGGTCCCTTTTCCTGGAACCTCTTCTCTGTATTACATTTATGACTGCATGGCGACAAAAAGCATGTTACCTGTGCAAAGAAACATGACATTTTCCACATTTAAAAGACAGTTTTTCCTTTGAAACTTTACAATCAATTTTCTCAAAAACTATAAGCTCTTTTTCAAATTTTTTCCTCTTGTACCCACTCCCAAGGTGCACATACCCTGCAAATTTGGGGTATGTAGCATGTAAGGAAGCTTTACAAAGCACGAAAGTTCGGGTCCCCATTGACTTCCATTATGTTCGGAGTTCGGCGCGAACACCCGAACATCGCGGCGATGTTCGGCGAACGTTCGCGAACCCGAACATCTAGGTGTTCGCCCAACACTACTTATGAGCTCTGCAACTAAACTATTTTTTCAGAATTTGGAAAAAGCAAGATTGTAGCCTTTCTTCTGTGTCCAGCAAACTGAGATAACACTGTGCATTAGTAAAACAACATGTAAAGCATGGCCAAGATAGCAGCCTACCAGAAGCACAGCCATTGTAACGTACCACACATGTAGGGCCAATAATGTCTAGTATATATCCATTTCTATATTTACACTTACAAGTATTATTCTGTGGTCTCTGCATGAACGATAATCATACAAAAGTCATAGAGATGCAGCAGAAAAAGGTCTAAGTTACCACAGAGGGAAATCAGCAGAAGAGGTACTGAGGTCAATGGGGAGCATAGTGTTACAGCTGTGGTTTTCAGCTACCTGCAGGCAGGGTTATGCGAGGGCAAAGCCATATTACTATCTAGACTTTCTGATAGGAAGACACTGCATATACTCTTATGTAAATACCTGCAACTAAAGCACCAGAAAAACCTCAATATTTATCTTGGCAATTATCCCCTAAGCATTTGTATTTGAAGGATTTTTTTTTTATTATTATATTTTATTTTTTTTTGCAGAATTGTGTGTTGAACTGATGTGACCAGGAGCCTGATTATAAGCCTACTGTAACAGTTGCCAGAGCCCTCATGGGTGACAGTGATGGAATGAGCGGGCCAGCCTATTATATTATTCCCCACAACTACCCTGAAGACATGAAAGGAATGTATTAGTCATTAAAGAGAACCGGAAGTGAGAGAAATACTGCATCTGCCGTCTTCATTTCCTTATGAACAGTGCCAGTTGCCTGGCTGTCATGTTGAGCTTTAGGCTTTGGTTGTTTCTGAGTCACACACCTGCAACAAGTATGCAGCCAGTAGAGTCACAGCATCTGATCTGCATGCTCATACTGGACCAGTGACCTAAACAATTAGAGGCAGAGCATCATACTGTACTGTTTCTGACAGTATTGCGTCTGCATCAACAGGAGAATGAAAATGTGATTGGTCTACAATTAAAATTTAGCAGAAAAAAAAATCTGCATTCTCTGATTGGTTCAGTGCTTCCGAGTTCTGTGATTGGGCTAAAATTACAGAGTTGCGTTAAATCGGATTTCCACGGAATTCTGATTTATGTTTTCTGATCGGAAATGTGGAAATTTCAATTCCGTAGAATCCTAATGAGCATCCCTGATCCTTATCAAGAATGTCCAAAATATATATGTGAGAAATACACACTTAGGAGAAATACAATCTCATAAATATGTATTTACAGATTGGAGCCATGCAAAAGCAGACAGCTACATTCTTGTATGTAAAGAAGTGCAAATAAGGACCTACTTCATCCTCATATAGAGCCATGCCCCTTACTGATCCAGTTGTCCCAGCACGCTTCATCTGCGAAGAAACAACAATGTTAATTAGACATCTTTTAGCTCTTAGAGGGAAATCTAGTGGCAATCCTATGAAGTGGCAAAAAAGGACTATATGTATGGGACCCGCAATGGCGCCAGACAGCTGTGTGCACCACATACACAAGCGCAGACATTCAACATACGTAGTCTATTCTTCCATTTATTATCTATTAATTTAAACCTATATATAGGTATTTAAGGTCGCATTTCACTTGAAAAAAAATAGGGAATAAAGGTAACATTTATATAAAAATGCATACTGTAATTTTTGCATCACAACTGCAGTAGGAGTCATGCAAAGCAACGCACATGGATGCGGAGAGTGACTCAGCAACATACCGGTACCACCCGCTCTAGGCACACATTGAAGTTCTTTTTCTGGTTGGGTTTTATCTTCTTCAGAGAGAACCTGCTTTCTCCTATGAATTCATTGTGGCCAAACTTGTCCTCATCACAGACTGAGATTCTGAACGACATAAAGTGACAGTGAACACAGCGTAGAATTACCGTTTCATTGAGTTTAGTAAGTTGCATGAATCGACTTTATGTAATGCACAGAATGTTTACACAGTTACATATATTTCACCATATACATCACTATCACTCCAACCTGAATTATCGCAAATACTTTCTGTTTTAAGAAACCAAACTTTTGTTTTCCATAGCATTTTAGTAAGAGGGCTTTTTGGTCCATTGTAACCCCTTACATACTCCAATGAGTTCTGGTTTACCATGAGCTTGCTGGGTACTCTGTTACTCTGGTGTTTCAAGTGCTACCCCATAAGGCCACATTAATCCATGCCATGTACTCAGGGCCGGGCAAAGGCAGTGGCGAGAGAGGCTCCAGCCTCAGGGCACAGCATAGAAGGGGTCACCAAACTCACTAAGCTATTATTCCCTTATTGTGTTTGAAGCAGAGAGTAATAAGAAAAGGGGATACATGGCAGTGACTGCAAGCCAGATAACTAGAGATTAAGGTGTTGGGGGGTTTGAGGGCCCTGGGTCACCTCTTAGTCTATTAGCAAATAGCAATCATTGTGTGATGGCTGGGGGGGGGGGGGGGGGAACGGAGGGGCGCACTTTCGTGTCTCAGCCTTGGGTGCTGGAGGACCTTGTCCCTCCCTCTGCATGTACTGATGAGGATCAACTAATTTGAAACAGTCTGTATGCATGTTGGATTAGTGTGGCTCTGTATATTTAAATTGGACTTGAACTCTTGCACAGGACAGAAGGAAAACAGAGAGAAATGCACCCTGTATGTATTTAGAGATTTTAGCCTGTGTGTCTAATCACAAGTTGTTATTTAATCTCTCCTCTGTCACATGACTGCCATGGCAGAGATGGCAGATAAGCTCATTTGAAAGCACAGGCTGTTAACAATATGTCTGCTTCCATGAATCAGGAAGTAAAAACAGTGCAGATGTATTTTAGGATTTGTATCAGCTGTAACAAATAAATGTTTTTTGTTTGAAGGTTATTATGCTGTTGTGTATCTTTTAGAGCATGGAGGACGTTCTGAGTTCAGGTCCGCTTTAACAAGCTGACACACCATTGCATTCCAACGGATCTGGAGGTGTGTTTAGCTTACAGAGACATCAATGAATAATTTGCATATTTCAGCAGTGATGCACTGGGAGATATCTCGGAGCGCACTCCAACCTGAATTATTGCAAATACTTTCTGTTTTAAGAAAGCAAGCTTTTGTTTTCCATATACAGTACATCAAAGAGTTAGTTCATTCCAAAAAAGTATTTTACTTTCAGGCATTTCCCATTGACTTGTCTGACTTCCCCACAATGGGGATTATATAAGGTTTTACAACCTCTTCCATTACTTTCCACATATCTTCACCCCTCTATCAATGTTTGGAAGCAATCCCATATGCACAAAACCCTTGAAGCCAAACTATAGACAAATTTAGGGCCCAGCAGTGCACATTACGGTGTGCCTCTTTGCTGCTACCCAGGCACTCGATTTACAATAATGTTTCCATCAGCTCACAAAGTGGGTGATGAGGAGAGAAAAATTCCTGCTGTCTGCATTATGGCTTTGGGAATGGGAATTGGATGGGGCCATGACATACCACTATCCAATGCATCCCATAACTGCATCAAGCAACAAGCCTCACTCAGCAACATTGCTTATTTCAACAGGCCTTTGCTCTTACTCCCAAAGAAAAAACACAAAAAAAATCCAAATGGGAAAGTTTCAGGAACTAAAACTAAAGACGCCTACAACATGGACACCTACATCCATCCAAATTTATCATTTACTCATTTTAAATTCAGCCTTCCATTTTTTAATACATTAAATTTAATTTTTCATCAATTAGCAATGCAGAAAGTTGCACGTACTTTTTGGTATACACCCTTTGCATCTAAACTCCTGGAGCGTCTAGTCCACCAACGCATGACCCATTACCTTGACTCCAACTCCCTGTTTGACCCCCTACAATCAGGATTTCGGCCAGCCCACTCCACCGAGACTGCCCTCACCAAGGTCGTCAATGACCTCACGCTTGCCAAGGCCGAAGGAAAATACACTATCCTTTTCTCCTCCTAGACCTCTCATCAGCATTCGACACTGTCGATCACGCCCTGCTACTCCAGTCCCTGCAATCTGTGGGTATCCAAGACCTTGCCCTAGCATGGTTCTCCTCCTACCTCTCAAATCGCTCCTTCAAGACCTCCTTCAATGGTTCCTCCTCAACCTCCATCCCACTTTCAGTTGCAGTCCCCCAAGGCTCTGTTCTTGGTCCCCTGCTGTTCTCCATTTACACCACCTTCATCGGAAAACTCACCTCCTCTCTGGGTTTCAACTATCACCTGTATGCAGATGACACCCAGATTTACCTCCATACCACTGACCTCTCCACCACCACCATGGAGAAGGTATCCTCTGGCCTCTCGGCGAATTTCATCCTGGATGTCTGCCAGGTTCCTAAAATTAAACCTGGATAAGACTGAACTCCTAATCTTCCCACCCCGTGCTCCCTCACCCCCCACTGACCTCTACGTCACTGTCAATGGCACAATCATTCACCCAACCACACAAGCCCGCTGCCTGGGTGTCACCCTGGACTCTGCCCTCTCCTTCACCTCCCACATCCAAACCGTAGCTATTTCCACCTACGCAACATCTCCAAGATCCGGCCTTTCCTGACCCCAGACACTGCCAAACTCCTTGTCCATGCCCTCATCATCTCCCGCCTGGACTACTGCAACTCACTCCTGTCCGGCCTCCCTCAAAACCGCATAGCCCCCCTACAATCCATCATGAACGCAGCAGCCAGACTCATCTACTCCTCCCACCGCTCTGTCTCCACGACTCCCCTACGCAAATCCCTTCATTGGCTTCCAATTCACTTCAGAATTAGCTTCAAGGTCCTATGTTTGGCCTACAAATCCTACACAAGTCCTGCCCAAGCTACATCTCTGACCTGGTCAGCAGATATACACCTGGCCGCCCACTTCGCTCCTCCAACAACCTCCTCTTAACCACCCCAAGCATCTCGCACTCCCATGCACGACTGCAGGACTTCACTAGAGCTGCCCCCATCCTGTGGAACTCTCTCCCACTGCCCATCAGGCTCACTCCCACCTTCAACTCCTTCAAAAAAGCACTCAAAACTCACTTCTTCAAGGAGGCCTACATCAAATCAACACTGCCCTAATCCTTTCTGCCAATAACTTCTTGCTGCACCCCCTCCTTTTGTGTCACAACCCCTCCCTCTAGATTGTAAGCCTTTGGCAGGGCCCTCTCCCCTTGTGTATCATACATGACTGTGTGCACTTTACCCAGAATTTGGAACTTGTTACCACTACCACTCCAGTTTATGATCTGGCATTGTACTACTGCCTGCATTGTGTTGTGTATCTTTTTGCTATTACCTGTATTGTTGTATCTATTGTCTATTACCTGTATTGTTCTGTCACCCCTGTTATCATTGTCTGTAACCGTATTTATTGTACAGCGCTGCGTAATATGTTGGTGCTATATAAATCTAATAAATAATAATAATAATAATAATACACCAGCGGTTCTGGATGCTTGCTTGGCTTACCAAGGGCGAAAAGGGATAATTTGCATATTCAGTAGCAGTGCATTGTGGGTAATCGCAAATGTTCACTTATAGTTGAATTATTGCAGATTTCCTTCGGTTTTAAGAAGGCAAATACACCAAGTTTTGCTTTTTGCAATACACATATTGAAGGTGTGTGTGTGGTTTCTGGCAAGGAGCATCCACTAACTCTTAATTGCTAGGGGAGTGGGAGTGCTTTCCTTTCAAACAGAGCAGATCAACTGATCCAGAGGTTACATGAAAAAAAAAGAGCGCTCAGAAATGTTGGCAATCAGAAATAGCCAATAGTAAAACATCAGTAAATTTACCCATATTCTAGTGTTGCAGTGCTAATGATGATAGTAATAACTGATAATAGATGCTGATATTTTACTACTGCCAAACCTAGCCCTATCCTCACTCTGAACCACTACTGCCCCCCCCCCCCCCCCCCCCCGGCAGCTAAACAGCTAACCTTAAATTCCCCCACACCTATCCTTAACACACACTGCAATTGGCCAGTGAAAAAAATGCTAGTTTTCTGGCGCCGCCATAGATGCCTATTTAAATACCGGCAATGTGGGGAAATGTAGGCACCGGGGTCACCTTCAATGCAAATTTGTAGCCGTATTTTGCATTGCGGATAGCCTCATCATATTTATTGAGCGCCCAAATTTCCCCACATTGTCCTCATTTAAATTGGCGCCTATGGCTCATGGGCCCAAGTTTCCCGTTTCTGACCCAGACTATCTCTTCCCACTTCACTCTTTGTGGATAGCACTGCAACTACAGTTCCTCCCTTTACAGTGTATAAAGCATTTAACCCTTACCACACTGTTCCCAGTCTGTTCATGTCTTCCAGTATCTACAATAATAGTATAAAACCACTTTTTTGCCGTGAAACTAATTTTGTTTGAAGAAAGAGTTTATCTTTTCTGGGAAATTAATGAAGAGCAGATCACTTCACTGTTATTATCCCATTATTATGGTCGTGTTGCTGCCTCAGTGAGGATTAATGCTGAATCTCCAGAATCTCGCTATGAAAGTGCAACAGAGGTACAGAACTTATTACCTCAGAGTCTTCCTCTGCAGCTCTTCATCCGTGATACCGTGGTACACGAGGGTCTCATTCCAGATCGGATTACGAGTGTTTCTCAAGGTTTTAGTGCGCAGTTTGTTTGCCTGAATGCATAAAATAAATTCACGTTTTACAAGGAGTTCCATTCCAAACAAAATTCAAGGTTGATGAAATAAGGGTTCTGTTTTCCAAATTATTATTAGAAAAACATAAAAGGCGTCTAAATAAACCTGAATAATTATTAACAAAGCACCTATATTTCTTAAAAAAAATGTTTACAAACGGGAAATATCTGAAAGCAGAAGAATGAGATAGTGAAAATTAAATAGAGGCAATGTAGAGAAATCTGTGCAGTTTTTGATTTTCATTAGTAATTGTGCACATCAACAGAGAATGTCAGAGTTTCTCCTTTTTTGATCCTACCCAAGTTTAGTCTAAAGACTTTCTTAAAGAAACCATGACCCATATGCAATTCACTTTTTCTCCTGCGTTTTCTCATAGGAGATAATTTTTCATCTTCACTTTAAAATAATTTTCTATCACCCTGCAATTGAAAAAGTACCAAAAAATAGGTGACTAGGTACTGTCAAAATTTTCTTGCGTGCTGGTACACTATAAGACAGTTTATTTACAAATTGTGAAACTATGACCTAGGAGAGAATTCATGAAATAAGTGAATTGCATATAGGCCCATGTATTCTAAACTACTGCTTAAATAAATTTTATAGGAGCTCTGCTAATTGTCACCAACAGGCACACAAAGCAGAAGCTGGGTATTGGCAATGTGGGGTGAGGTGAAGCTAGAAGTCCGAAAAATGAGAAATTAATGTTATGGCACTGCTAAGGTAGTAATATGCAGCCTTACTAACTGCTGAGATTAGTGTGATCCAAGCTAGAACTAAAATCTGCCTCCAACGCTGCTGTTGACATTTTTACCAAAAGAATACACTACCTTAGTTAACAAAAAAAAATTGTATTAATATTTCACATGAACATGTAGTTTTAAAATGTTTTAATAATTATTGTTAGAACCATAAAGAAAAAATGTCAAAAAACTTTTCAAGTTACATTTAAAGAACAGTTCTTTACTGTTTGATGCAGTGTACTAGGAGAAGTACAGTTGTAGCTTTAGGGGTAGAGTTGGGCCGAACCTCCGATTTTAGGTTCGCGAACCGGGTTCGCGAACTTTCGCGGAACGTTCGGTTCGCGTTAAAGTTCGCGAACCACAATAGACTTCAATGGGGATGCGAACTTTGAAAAAAAAAAAAAATTATGCTGGCCACAAAAGTGATGGAAAAGATGTTTCAAGGGGTCTAACACCTGGAGGGGGGCATGGCGGAGTGGGATACACGCCAAAAGTCCCCGGGAAAAATCTGGATTTGACGCAAAGCAGTGTTTTAAGGGCAGAAATCACATTGAATGCTAAATGACAGGCCTAAAGTGCTTTAAAACATCTTGCATGTGTATACATCAATCAGGTAGTGTAATTAAGGTACTGCTTCACACTGACACACCAAATTCACCGTGTAACGCACCGCAAACAGCTGTTTGTGTAGTGACGGCCGTGCTGGACTGGTGCGCACCATGGCGAGAGTGCAGGTTTTGGTGGCTTTACAGCCCATATGGTCGCCTGGCTGATGTAGGTGAATGACAGAACAGTGACTGTCCAGCTGATCAAATTTGGTCTGACCACAATGAAGCAACGACCTTATCTTTTGTGTGCCCCCCGAGACACTCATCTAGGCGCCGGTCATTGCTTCATTGTGATACGCAAGCCCCTTCACCACGGCAAGGTAATGATCACGAAGGGGAATGGGCGCATGTACATGCCTTTTCTTTTGTTGTTGCAGCTGCCCGCAGTGCAGCCAGAAAAATTAGGCAGTCATGTACACGCACCAGAAAAATTATTACAGCGGCCGCTGCTAGCAGCGGCCTAAAAAATTCAGCAATCCGCCTGGAGTCCCGGACCCTGTTGGTGGTGGCGGAGAAGGTAGTCAAGCGGCCTGCAGACAGACATGCTGTGTGAAGGTCCTTTCTGACAGGACGCTTGCGGCAGGGCAGGAGAGAAGTTGGATGGCAAATTGGGACAGCTCTGGCCACAGGTCAAGCCTGCGCACCCAGTAGTTCAAGGGTTCCTCATCGCTGTTCACAGCAGTGTCTACATCCACACTTAAGGCCAGGTAGTCGGCTACCTGCCGTTCCAGGCGTTGGTGGAGGGTGGATCCGGAAGGGCTACGGCGAGGCGTTGGACTAAAGAACGTCCGCATGTCCAACATCACCATGAGATCGCTGGAGCATCCTGTCTTTGACTGCGTGGACACGGGAGGAGGATTAGTGGCAGTGGTACCTTGCTGGCGTTGTGCTGTCACATCACCCTTAAAGGCATTGTCATAGTTGACAGCTGGTTCTGCATGTGCTGCATCCTTTCCACCTTCAGGTGAGTTGGTGACAGGTCCGCCACTTTGTGCCTGTACCGAAGGTCTAGTAGTGTGGCCACCCAGTACAGCTCATTCCCCTTGAGGTTTTTTATACGGGGGTCCCTCAACAGGCAGGACAACATAAAAGACGACATCTGCACAAAGTCGGATCCAGTACCCTCCATCTCCTCTTGCTCTTCCTCAGTGACGTCACGTAAGTCAACTTCCTCCCCGCAGACACGAACAATACAACAGGAAGGTTGAGCAGCACAAGCCCCCTGCGACGCCTGCTGCGGGTGTTCTCCTGCCGCCGTCCCCTCCTCCTCCTCCTCCCCCAAAGAAACACCTTGCTCATCATCCTCTGAGTCTGACTCATCTTCTGCACACGACTTCTCTTCTTCCTCCTCCTCCCCCCTCTGTGCTGCCGCAGGTGTTGAGGAAACAGCTGGGTCTGATGAAAATTGGTCCCATGCCTGTTCCTGCCGTAACGGTTCCTGGTCACGCTCATTCGCAGCTTCATCCGCCACTCTACGCACAGCACGCTCCAAGAAGTAAGCGTAGGGAATTAAGTCGCTGATGGTGCCCTCACTGCGGCTCACCAGGTTGGTCACCTCCTCAAACGGCCGCATGAGCCTGCATGCATTTTTCATCAGTGTCCAGTTGTCGGGCCAGAACATCCCCATCTTCCCAGACTGTTTCATTCTACTGTAGTTGTAGAGGTACTGGGTGACGGCTTTCTTCTGTTCTAGCAGGCGGGAGAAAATGAGCAGGGTCGAATTCCAGCGAGTCGGGCTATCGCAAATGAGGCGTCTCACCGGCATGTTGTTTTTCCGCTGAATTTCCGCAAAGCGTGCCATGGCTGTGTAAGACCGCCTCAAATGCCCACAGAACTTCCTGGCCTGCTACAGGACATCCGCTAAGCCAGGGTACTTTGCCACAAATCTTTGAACAACTAGATTCATGACATGTGCCATGCAGGGTATGCGTGTCAGCTTCCCCATATGCAAAGCGGCAAGCAGATTACTGCCGTTGTCGCACACCACGTTGCCTATCTCCAGGTGGTGCGGGGTCAGCCACTCATCCACCTGTTTCTTAAGAGCAGCCAGGAGAGCTGCTCCAGTGTGACTCTCCGCTTTGAGACAAGACATGTCTAAGATGGCGTGACACCGTCGTACCTGGCATGCAGCATAGGCCCTGCGGAGCTGGGGCTGTGTAGCTGGAGAGGAGAACTGCCACTCAGCCAAGGAGGAGGAGGACAGCGAAGAGCATGTAGCAGGAGGAGAGGAGGTGGCAGGAGGCCTGCCTGCAAGCCGTGGAGGTGTCACAATTTGGTCCGCTGCGCCCTGCTTGCCATCGTTCACCACCAGGTTGACCCAATGGGCTGTGTACGTAATGTAGCGGCCCTGCCCGTGCTTGGCAGACCAGGCATCAGTGGTCAGGTGTACCCTTGACCCAACGCTCTTTGCAAGAGATGACACCACTTGCCTCTCAACTTCACGGTGCAGTTGGGGTATGGCCTTTCTCGAAAAATAAGTGCAGCCTGGCATCTTCCACTGCGGCGTCCCGATGGCCACAAATTTACGGAAGGCCTCAGAGTCCACCAGCCGGTATGGTAACAGTTGGCGAGCTAACAGTTCCGCCACGCCAGCTGTCAGACGCCGGGCAAGGGGGTGACTGGCCGAAATTGGCTTCTTCCGCTCAAACATTTCCTTCACGGACACCTGACTGCTGCTGTGGGCAGAGGAGCAGGAAGCGCTCAAGGGCAGAGGCGGAGTGGAGGAGGGTGCCTGTGAAGGTGGAAGGGAGAAAGCGGCAGAAGCAGATGATGCACCTGAAGGAGGAAGAGGAGAAGGAGGGTGACTTTTCTTTTGTGTGCTGCTGCTGCTTTTGCTCAGGTGGCCATCCCATTGCTGTTTGTGCCTTTTCTCCAGGTGCCTTCGTAAGGCACTTGTCCCTACATGAGTGTTGGCCTTTCCACGGCTCAATTTTTGTTGGCAGAGCGAACAGATGGCTTTGGTCCGATCTGAGGCACACACATTAAAAAATTTTCACACCGCTGAGCCACCCTGGGATGTGGGCACTATGGGGACCTCAGCAGCTGATGCTGAAGGGCAAGTTGGCTGGCTGTACATAGGTGGCGATACATGGTGCCGGACACTGCCACCAGCTGTTTCTGACAAAGAGCTGCCCCAGCTTCTTTCAGCAACTTCTCTCCTCCTACTACTCTCTGACTCCCCCTCTGAACTGTCCCCCCCTTCATCTCCTCTATTGGGAACATACAGAGGATCCCTATCATCGTCATCATCGTAATCATCCTGCCCAGCTTCGCTTGCCTCAGACAAATCCAAACATGCACCATCAGTAGGTCCTTCATCCTCCTTACACGTTACATCCATAGTGTTGCCGCGTAACTCAGACATATGAGCTGGTGAAAATTCATCTGGCTGTAACAACAATGGCTGTGCATCAGTGATTTCAACACTAAATAATTCTTGCGAAGTGTCAAATGCAGCGGAAGTGGTGCTAGTAGTAGCGCTGGTGGCTGAGCAAGATGAGGTGTTCTGTGTCGCTAAATACTCAACTACGTCCTGACAATCTTGGGAGGTGATGGGACGTGCCTTCTTCCGAGCACTGTACTGTGGGCCAGGTCCACACGAAATTACATTTACACGACCTCGCGCAGACCTGCCGGGTGGCCTTCCTCTGGCTCTGGCACTACCTCTTCCTCTACCGGTTTTGTCCATATCGGGTATGCACGGAGTGGTATATCACACTGCCTGCACTCACGTAGGTAGGTGGGTTCACTTAACTGCACAGGTATGCGCACTGATGCGGTGGGTTCACTGAACAGAACAGGTATGCAGTGGCAGGTTCACTGAACAGAACAGGTATGCAGTGGCGGGTTCACTGAACAGTACAGGTATGCAGTGGCGGGTTCACTGAACACAACAGGTATGCAGTGGCGGGTTCACTGAACAGAACAGGTATACAGTAGCGGGTCCACTGAATAGAACAGGTATGCAGTGGCGGGTTCACTGAACAGAACAGGTATACAGTGGCGGGTTCACTGAACAGAACAAGTATACAGTAGCGGGTCCACTGAACAGTACAGGTATACAGTGGCGGGTTCACAGAACAGGTATGCAGTGGCGGGTTCACTGAACAGTACAGGTATACAGTGGCAGGTTCACTGAACACAACAGGTATGCAGTGGCGGGTTCACTGAACAGAACAGGTATACAGTAGCGGGTCCACTGAACAGTACAGGTATGCAGTGGCGGGTTCACTGAACAGAACAGGTATACAGTGGCGGGTTCACTGAACAGAACAGGTATACAGTGGCAGGTTCACTGAACAGAACAGGTATGCAGTGGCGGGTTCACTGAACAGAACAGGTATACAGTAGCGGGTCCACTGAACAGTACAGGTATACAGTGGCGGGTTCACTGAACAGAACAGGTATACAGTAGCGGGTCCACTGAACAGAACTGGTATGCAGTGGCGGGTTCACTGAACAGAACAGGTATACAGTGGCGGGTTCACTGAACACAACAGGTATACAGTAGCGGGTCCACTGAACAGAACAGGTATGCAGTGGCGGGTTCACAGAACAGGTATGCAGTGGCAGGTTCACTGAACACAACAGGTATGCAGTGGCGGGTTCACTGAACAGGTATACAGTGGCGGGTCCACTGAACAGGTATACAGTGGCGGGTCCACTGAACAGAACAGGTATGCAGTGGCAGGTTCACTGAACACAACAGGTATGCAGTGGTGGGTTCACAGAACAGGTATGCAGTGGTGGGTTCACAGAACAGGTATGCAGTGGTGGGTTCACAGAACAGGTATGCAGTGGTGGGTTCACAGAACAGGTATGCAGTGGTGGGTTCACAGAACAGGTATGCAGTGGCAGGTTCACTGAACAGGTATGCAGTGGTGGGTTCACTGAACAGGTATGCAGTGGTGGGTTCACTGAACAGGTATGCAGTGGTGGGTTCACAGTACAGGTATGCAGTGGTGGGTTCACAGAACAGGTATGCAGTGGTGGGTTCACTGAACAGGTATGCAGTGGTGGGTTCACAGTACAGGTATGCAGTGGTGGGTTCACAGAACAGGTATGCAGCCAGGAACAAGCTAAGCCTAACTAATCTTTCCCTATGAGAGACAGTCTGCAGCAGCTCGCCCTACTCTCACTAATGCAGGCACACGAGTGACCGTAATGGCCGCCGCTGCCTGCCTTATATAAGGGGGGTGGGGCTCCAGGGGCTAGTGTAGCCTAATTGGCTACACTGGGCCTGCTGACTGTGATGTAGAGGGTCAAAGTTGACCCTCCATGTGCATTATGGGGCGAACCGAACTTCCGCAAAGGTTCGCCTGCGGGACGCGAACGCGAACCACGGAAGTTCGCATGGAACCGTTCGCAGGCGAACCGTTCGGCCCAACTCTATTTAGGGGTAAAAGTATCTGTAACCGGGCTGCGCCACTCAATAATAGTCACGACTCCTTTTAATATTATACACAGTATTTAGTATTGCTGGTTAGTATGCAATCATATTAAACTCAGTTCCTTCTAGAATGATACACACATATAGCACCATGGGTTCGCTGTCAGAGTTCCAGTTGCATCAATAATTCCACATTCAGGACTGAGCAATCCACCTTCTAATTATGGCCTGCAAATACCTAAACCGCTCCATGTAGCGCAATACTGCAATCACAATTCAAATTTCAACTCAGTGTTCCAGTGTTCAGTATTCTTTGTGTGTACCACGTGTCAAAACATCTTTCACCACACTAATATATGCTGTATCTGCTCACCAGATGTAAACCACCTAAGGGAGAAGGGGGGTCTAGGGTGTTATTGCCAACCACAGCTCTGACAAATCCAGAAGAAAATCGCTCACAGGTTCAGATGACTTCAAAAGTTTTTATTGACAAAGCCTCCATAAAATCAGGGAGTGGAGTCAGTGCGTCTGACATCACGGAGGATATCGGGCAGCCATTGAGTGAGAGGAAGCCGCGGTAGGAGTGCAGAAAGGAGACGGGACGCCGTTTTCCAGACTGGAAGGCAGACACCCCTGTTTGTCTATTGATGTGCTTGTAAACGAGAGGAGACGTAAGTGCGCACTGAGCGCAGGGCAGTCCCAATTTTAAAGGATTTTATGCTATGCTGTGTTTTAGGTTTTGATTTTATGGAGGACTTGTCAATTAAAACATTTGAAGTTATCTGAACCTGTGAGAGATTTTCATCAAGGTGTTCTGACACTTGTGGTACACATGGAACACTGGACAGCGTGTGGTTTGAGTTGAAGTTTGAATTGTGATTGCAGTATTGCAGTATGGAGCGGTTTATGTATTTGCAGGCCATTAGAAGTTGGAGTGCGCAGTCCTGTATGTGGAATTATTGCAGTTTTAGGGGTGCCACAGAAGCCCTCACATCTCATTCTAGGTTAGCAATAATGGAAAGAGTGAGCTGCAGCACCCCTTCAGCTGTCTCACTCAAATATTACCAAAAGATTACAGACTTCCTTCCTAAAGCATCAGCAACCCTGCATCTCATCACAAACCATGTAAAGAGACTCATCCAAACACCGCTAGGTGCCATAGATCCGTATAGGGTGCTTTGCAAACCCTGCACAGTACACCATGAGAAGTGATTGCTAGAAAAAAAGCCTTAAATCTCAAAACAAACAGAGAGGTCTATATTAATTCATTAGCTCAAATATTTATTATAAGCCATTTTTAAATAACAGTCAGAAGACTTATGCCAAGGAATAGTATAGCCAAGGTGCTCACAACTTCTAAACCTACCCTAAGCCTACTGAAAGCCCCTCACACAGACACATGCATTCAGAACTCCATCATTCATAATAAGGATTGCAGTGCAAATCCTGAGGCACTGTTGGATGTGTTACGTCAAATACCTGACTCGCTCCAGCAGCAGAAAAATTAACCCTTTGTACCACCAGCTTTTAAGCCCCGCCTCATCCTTACTCTCCTCCTAACCAAGTGCTGACATTACCCTTTACGTACTTAGAGCACCTCCCCATTAGGAGCAACCACAAACCCCACCTTTACAACAAACCTTTCACAGACAAACTCCTACCCGCCTTCTAAACAGGACAGTACCCTTTGTACATTACCTTACTAGCACCAGGCAGAAGATGCAGCTTCACATATGGGTCAGCTAAACCATTGGAATCCATGGGTTTTAGACCCTAGAAGTGAGATTAGAAAACAGCATAATGAGCTTATATGATGTGTTTTTCAAATTTCATTACATAATGCAAAAATAGTCAGTTACAGTTATATAGTTGTCACAAAGCACAGGGACATATAGTAATTACAATCATGGTTTCAGTTGTGCAAACCAGTCTATACCCGGCCAACATAGCATTGAAAGTAATAATTCATATTGTTGGCATATGATCAATGCTAATAATCCAAATGATTGGTCGATGAACTCAGTGTTTCCCTATCCTAGTGAGGACACTGTACTAAAACAGACTGCTCTACTGGTTTACAATCAACATTCTACTGTATTTTTACACTACATTTCAATAGAGAGATCAATGTCATAAAACAAAGGAGTGGACTGATGACCTCAAAGTAGCCAAATGATAATATATAAACTATAATATAAAATATTCATGGTCAGTCCAGGCAAAAACTGCTCATCTTTACCTTCCAGACAATAATTGTAATCAGCTGTTTTTATAATGGCATAATCAGAGTAGAAACTACAGCTCCCCAGTTCCCACTATCCTCGATTCAAAAAACAGAAGCACTCAAGCTAGTGGTCCTGTTCAGTATACTATCAGGTAAGGCAGCATGATCATGTCTGCATGTATAGGGCATAGCATGCCTCTAGATATCTTTAGGATCCATGTATGTGGGTGTCTACAATTGCAAAGAATTAACTGCAATTGCACTAGAGGTTAATTAGCAGTGCAGTACAGATGTGTTCACAATATGCCACTACTGTGCCCTTCCCTCCATTGTACCAGACCTGGCCACTTGGTGAACTTTATGGGCAAGGGATGCACTGCAGTAACTGAACAATGAAATTAGGCCAAGGTGGCCGATAAGACTGCCTCTGACATTCTAGCATGATTACAGCTGTCCCCAATGTAAGTTGATACCTCGGCCAGCAGTTGGCTCGGCAGATCATTTCAGCAGATTGCTGTCTGATAGCATTGTTTTCCCCACCCCAGCCACGACGTGATGTCACTCTCGTACTACTCCATCAGCCCTCTTGCATAGCAACAGAACACTTTGCTAAGCTGCAAGCTATCGACGCATTTGTACAGTCATGTTGCCCAAGACATTGGGTGCCAATGCCCGCCAGGCGACATGCCTCGTACCTGTACTCCTCTCATATCTCCTGAGCCTGAAACAATATTTTGAGAAGTTTGCAATATCCAAGTGTAGCTGCGTCCTCCTTTGTCCCTGGGTCCGTGCGTTTGTGCTTCTGCGCATGTGTACGAACAGCCGTCGGGACAGGGGGAGGACGAGGACAGGGGGCCGGGTGGGTGGATGTATGTGCATGCGAAGGGCGTGTGCGTGCAGCAATTTTGTGCGCGCGGCGGGCGCGAGCTGACATGTGGAGGTGGCGGCAGCTGTGACAGACCTAGAGCCCGTTTTTAAACGGGTTTAGGTCTACTAGTACTTTATAAATGCTCTGCATACTAATAGCAGCACATATGCAAGTCATGCAACATGAAAAATATTCTAATTTGCTATACTAGAATGCATACCTTTCCAAATACAGTACATTAACAATGAATTCAAATCACTAAAGTGAGTAAAAACTATGTGAAAAGTGCTGTGTGTCTTCGGTTCAACACTTTAAAGAGATTTTTCATGGCAAAGCACAACATGAACCCAGGTCTGCTGAGAAACAACTCTTTCATGTGTTTTGTAAGAGTAAAAATATGAAATCTTTTCAACAACCTCACACTGGGGGTTTCCTACAGCTCTGCATTTACACGGGTGTGTCAGTCAACATTCCTAAAAACTATGCCTGCTGAGGATCTCTGAGAAAGTCAACAATATTGAAGGAGGGTACAAAACAAAAGCCAGAATGCATTTAAGCATAAAAAAAAGTATGTTGCTGTCTATGTGGATGCGCACATGTGACTTTCTGAGTCTGATTCTTAATGGATGATATTTCCCACAATTGCAGAGAGCAGATGATAGGCAAATCCACAACATTTCTGTTAAATCAGTTAACTTTTGGCAAATCATCCAAGATCTATCATTCAGTAGATTGGCTGCAGAACCCATTGTCTAGGCCAGTGGCATTACTACCACCAGAGGAGAAGGCCTCACAAGTTCAGAGAAGCCCAAATGGAGGGGGGTGGGGGGGGGGGAGAGAGGTTGGGGAAGCGTTTTTTCCCCTTCTTTTCCTCCATCCCCTGATACTCTATGACGGCTGCCTCTCTATCCCTCATTAGCAGGGGAGCTGAGATCTTAATTCATGCAGCACCGGGTCTGCCATCCATCCTCTACTGCAGCTGCCAAAAATCTTCAGCCTCTGTCTTGGTATTCTGCCATGTGACATGCAGGATGATTTTGGCCCAATAGGCAGAGGAGAACGGGTGGCTGCAGCAGAGAAGGATGGACTGAACTTAGCATTGGAAGAGCTAAGATTCCAGCTACAATGCTCTGCTTCTCTGCTGATAAGCAAAAGGGATGAGAGGGAAGGAAGAAATCGAAGCTATTCTACTCATTGGGCAGTTAGTAGGGAGGGGGACAAGTTGGACACACACAGTGTGTGTGTATAGGGGGGGGGGTCTGGCCACAGGTTATTACTTTGTACAGCGCCGCGTAATATGTTGGCGCTTTATAAATCAATAATAATAATAATACCAATACTGACTTCACGTATTATGGGGAGAGGTCTTGCTAGCTGCATCTAAATTATTGTACTTGTGGCTGTAGGAGAGTTATGCTGGCCACACTTTTAAAGGGGAGGGGAAATGGTGAAAACTCTTGTTGTCAGAGGAGGGGATTCATAGCAGCACTTGTTATGGAGTGATGGTGACTGCACTTTTTATGGGGTGGAAGTAGAGGGTTATGGTGGTCACACTCACTATGTTATAGAGCTGGAGTACCGAAGGTGATTGGTGGCCACATTAGCTGTAGGGAAGCTATGGGGGAGGAAAGCTAAGGTAGTCTTTTTTTTTAAACAGTCCGAGGGAAGGCTAGGAGGGCTAAACCAGCTTTATGACCATTCAGTTACCACGTGTGTGTGTGTGGGGGGGGGGGGGGGGGGTTGCTAACACGAAAACGTTGGTAAAAAAAATGTGTAGTACAATCAGTCAATTGCACAAGTATAAGGTTGAGAATTCTGGGGTGTTCCATTTACCAAATGATATAGTGCTGTTTTGGTTGCAAAAAAAAGCATTATTTGAATCATTTGAGAAGGCTACATATTTTTTTCAGTAGCATGATATAAAATAAAGGCATTAAAAAGAATTTTTACTGTTCCCCAGGATGCCTGAATATAGATATCTAGCACCGGCAGCTCAGTGCACGTTCCTGGCCATGACAACAGTGACATCACACTGTCTACCCAAAATGTTTTAAAGCAGACAGGAAAGAATGTCAATATAATTTATAATTCGCCAATGTGGAGCAAGAAGGGAGTGCTAACGGATCACAGTGGCCAGATCTGTCAGTCTGATATCTTAGGTTAAATGTTCAATATTGTCTGAGTATGATTTGTAAGAAGGATCAAGATCACCTTTCATTCATAGTGTCATATTTCATTCTAAAGATGGACATAACTATGTGTGACTTTAAATAACACAAGTTCCGTTACAGTAGGACAAGGAATTGTGTACAAAATAAACCTGTCACCAGTACCCAGAGACATGGAAATTAGGTTGTACGTCTCCATAGGGCTCATTGATAAGAAAAAAATGGAGAAAGCAAAAAATAGGCTGACCCAATTTCTAGACCACAACTCATAAGACATACCGTAGGTTTTGTACTGAACTCTCACAAAAGGGTAATTGTTTCTTTATCACATAAAAATAGAATCCGTGAAAGGGAATGTAAAATTGGATAAAAACAATAAGGAGAAGGGAATCCAGATATAGTGTAGCATGTCACTGGGGAAAATAGGTTGTTCTATGTCTAGGTAATGCAATCAGGTCAAAGAATATCAGCTACCGTACAATACAGGTATGCAGAAGAACCCAACAATTATACAATAGGTAAAAAGTGTAAAAACAGAAGGAAATTCATAGACATTAAAAATGGTAAAAGCAATAGCAAAAAAAATACAAAAACTTATAAAAAATAAAAATGAACGATATACAAATATAACTACCTACATTGAGGCTTTATTCACAGTGGGATGTTGCAGAACTACGTTATAAACTCTTATAACACAGCTTACCGCACTGCACTGGTAAGCCTACTCACAGTGTGACTTTAGCGTCGCATTGTAACGTGTAGCGTTTTGGTAACTCCCTGCTTGCAGTGTTTTAACTTTAAATGCACACGTTAACGGGTACAGGAAAGCATACTTTTCATTGCCTGTATGCTTTACTGTACCTGCTGTTTGTAACGGTAACGCAGCATTAATGTGCGTTACCACCTTTTTCTTGCATTGCGTTGTAATGCTGTGCTGTGACTTTAATGTCGCATTACAACGCAATGTCCCACTGTAAATAAGGCCTCAAGGGAACCTTAACTAAGAGGGGTATGGATGTTTCCTTTTAAAAAAAATACCAGTTCCTTGTCAGTCCTGCTGATCTCTTTGGCTGCAGTAGTGGCTGAATCACACACCTGAAAACCATGTAGCTAATCCAGTCTGACTTCAGTCAGAGCACCTGATCTGCATGCTTGTTCAGGGGCTGTGGCTAAAAGTATTAGAGACACAGGATCAGCAGGAGAGTCAGGCAACTGGTATTTTAAAAAGAAAATTCCATATCCCTTTCAGTTTAGGTTCCCTTTAAGGAAGGTAAGTATTTGAATTAGCTGTACTTTTATTTATTTCTCTATTTATTTAGAAGTTGCATTTAGCCACATCCCCTCCCCCCATCGAGTAACTACGTCCTTGCAAAATGCCACAACTTTGTGCAGGGACGTAGCTATTGCACCCCTCCCTGCCGCACGTTCCCACTCGCCCCCCACCCTCCCCGGCGCACTCGTTACCGGCACTCATTACCGCTGACTGGTAGCCGCTAGATCAATGCGGGGGACATAATTCCAATTCACTGATCTAAGTCCTCGTGTGAATGACCGCAGCCGTCTATTAGACGGCTCCGCCATTCACAAAACCCGTCCACGCATCACTTCCTTTATGCGTTGTAATACTACGCAAAATTACATCTACTTTTTTTTTTTTTTTTTAACTGTTTTAATCTTATTTTTACATGTGAAATTACCCCCTGACCTCCCATTAGCTACCAACATTTTTTTTTTTTAATTAAAACATTTTTTTACAAATAAAAAAAAAATACATAAATAGTTACCTTAGGGACTGAACTTTTTTAGTATGTATGTAAAGAGGGTATATTACTGTTACTTTATAAATTATGGGCTTGTAATTGGGGATGAATGCAATACTGAAAAAATGCACCTTTATTTCCGAATACAATTTTGGTGCCATACATTGTACTAGGGGAACATTGTAAACGTTGCAATAACTGGGACAAATGGACAAATATAATGTGTGGGTTTAATAATGGTAGCATGCATTATTTTAAAACTATAATGGCCGAAAACTAAGAATAACATTTTTTAATTTTTTTTTCTTATTAGTCACTTTAAAATGCAGTTAGAATAAAATAATTCTTAGCAAAAACTATCCCCAAATAAAGCCTAATTGGTGGTGAAGAAAACAAGATATAGATTGCTTCGGTGTGATAAGTAGTAATAAAGTTACAGGCAAATAAATGGAAAGAGTGCTGACAGGTGAAAATTGCTCTGTTTTTTAAGGGGAAAAAAACCCTTGGAGGTGAAGTGATTAATGAATGGCAGATTGCTGGCTGGGAGTGAGCATTTGCTTCTCTTGTGTTTTGCATTCAGCATTTAGATAGAGGCATATTTAATGTATGGATTGCTAGACTATTTTGAATGTAAGGAAATTGGTAGTCCTTCAAAACATTGCTTAACCTCCTTGGCGGTAGTCCCGAGCTAGGGCCGGGGCAGAAAACCGCAGCTAAGAGCGGTGATCCCGACCTCTGCTCAGGGTGGCCGCCGGAGGCTGAATGCAGAGCAATGCGCGCAGCGGGAGCGTTTCTACATACCTCCCGGGGATCCCAACGTCGGCTGGCATTCATCTTCCTCTCCTCCGGGGCTCTGCTACCTGCTGGTGAGATCGCCGACTGTCGTCATGACGACAGCTAGCAATTTCACTTTAGAGTTGCAGTGCCACCCGGAGGATGGAGGCTTAACTGCAGCACTGGAGCTAGGGAGGTAAGTGATTGCTGGGCTGCTGCAGATCTCCCTGGCAGCATGATTTTTTCCAGGTTTTGGGGTCTGAAAGGGTGCAAAAAAATTGCACCGCTTTTAGACCCTAAAATCCGGAAAGAATCAGAACGCCAAGGGGGTTAAATATCTTACTAAAAGTCTCTACCACAAACATTCACCTACGAGTAGTGAAGCTTTACAGTGAATACTGTTAATAATAAAAAGTGGTTTACCATTTCCTCCTGTTTTTATACCCTTTAATTATTAAATGTTTTGTTTGTGCCTCTATATTTGTATTGTGAAAACGAATCAGTAAAGTAAAAAAATAATAATAAACCCCGAAAAGAGGATGTTTCTTTTGGAGGCTCAGAATGCATTAGTACATTTTAAATGGAAAACATTACATGTACTGATGGAAACAATGTGTTGATCTAAGAGAAAAATAGCACTAATTGTCACAAAATGCTCTGTTACACTTGCGTTATTTCTGTTACAGATAACAAGATCATTTGCTACTGACATTGGGTGATCACAACACCCGCGGAGTGCAGAGAATTGTGCACCCCTGCTAATTAAGACCTTCACTGTACCAAAATAGGCCATCAAGCCATGATAAAAATAACCTAATGATCAGATATACAGTTGAATGTTTGTAATTAATGATTTTAACAAAAGGTATTTTTTTTTTTATTTCTGCCCTGAAATACCCAAGCCTTCTCTACAGGATGTTTAAATCCCATTTACATGGCAGGGCTGTAATTAGTTTCATTTTTTGGAGAGAATCATATACAAAATAATGCTAGTTTTAATGAAGTTACTTTATAGCATGGCCAGTAGCACAATAACAAAGCAGCTGTGATGACATCCAGTTGTGGGGGTGCTAGGCTGCTCACCACAGTGCTGGATTTGTGCTTGAACAATTTAATTTCAAATTGATTATTATTTGTTTCATTTGCATTGGAATATTTTTTATTTTTTATTTTTTTTTGCATTTGATAAGCATTTCATTTTGGTCACAGTCATCAGTTTAAAAAAAAGATCACTAAGGCACTTCAAACGCAAAATAAAAGGATAATCTATGATCAGTAAAACATAACACAAAGCAAATTCAAACACTGATTCACATAGAGACTTTTTCTGTAATCAGCCCAGGAGTCACCAACGGTAGTTAGAATCTAGGCCGAATCTGCGGCTCTCTAATCCTGATGCCGCGCCAATCCCTGCTCGCCACAGCCACAGACTCAGCTGTCATGTGGCAGCCAAGCTTCCTCATATGGGTAAGGAGACAGTTTCATTGGCAAAATTAAAAAAGGGGGCCAGGGCCTGCTGTCCTAAATGGGTTAAAGTGTAATGGATTACTAATGACCAATCTACATTGTTCTTGTAGAAAAAGCTATTGGTGGTCCCATAACAGAGCACTATTTGATTGTCCACTCCTTTTCCCTATTCTTCAGAGTACAGAACAGTCTGCTCACTACATAGCTGAGCAGTGTGTCTATGCAGCGATCATTCTAAATCTGTCACCCAAAATGATCACAAATGACCGTTTCAGGTGACAGAAATGTAAAGTTTATGCTTAATATGCATATGCAAACCACAGTACTGGTGGATTCTCATGCTAGCAAGATCAAATGTACACCTTACAAGAAAGCCATAGGATCAGCCATTGCTGACCTATTTCAACAAAATACACATTTCCTGGCTGTAATGATGATCCTCTGGTTATAATGATTTCCAACCCACTGGAACTGGTATGCACATTAGGTGCTTACAACCTGTAGACTTGTTCGAAAAGAGAGACTCAAAGTAGTATAACTGGAACCCACAATACAGCCAGGCAAGGTCTCCTCTGGTAATATCCATATTGTTCATGTCAGATATACTTCTCATGTCAGATATACTAAATCAGAATTCCCAGTATGTATATATTATTTTGCAGAAGCATAGTATATTAACCATAGCTCTCAACAATTTACCCACACTGAACTTAAAGGGGTTCTTCCGCGAATGATGAAAAAAATAAAAAGTGGTTTATGCATAAACTATTAAATATCCTTCTAAAATAGTGCAAAAAGTTTTTCAAAAAAATGAATGCTTTCCTCAATACAACATGTAATATAAACAGTGACAAATGACGGATTGGGAGGCTAATCCATTTGATAGGGGTGGGTTTTTTTTTACTTGCATTTCACCAACAGAAGTCCTGCCTACTTAGTTTTCAGTTGTGTAATCCATTGCGGTTAGGAGTTTCAGTTACAGGGATAACGGCTGATCTCCTATGTATATGCTTCTTGTATTCACTCACAGAGAAAGGAGCCCCCTCCTCCTCCCTGCAGGAATGGCTAAGCGCAAATGCCGGCAACGATTCAGTGACTTCGTCATGTGTTTACATAGTTGCCCAGCAACCAGACCCGGCATCTGTGCAGAATAGTTTGTATCTTCTCCCAGAGAGTCTTCTGCTATCAGCTGTAGTGTGTCCCCTTATTGAACTCTTAGTTCTCCTGGCAGAGATAAGATAAGGGGACTGACTCGCTGGGAGAAGATACAAACTATTCTGCACAGAGGCCGGGTCTGGTTGCTGGGCAACTGTAAACACATGACGAACTCAAAACGTCGGAACACCGGCATCTGCGCTTAGCTGTTCCTGCAGGGAGGAGAAGGAGGGGGCTCCTTTCTCTGTGAGTGAATACAAGAAGCATATACATAGATCAGCCGTTATCCCTAACTGAAAAATACGTAGGCAGGACTTCTGTTTGTAAAGTGCAAGTAAAAAAAAAACACCCCTATTAAATGGATTAGCCTCCCAATCCGTCAGTCGTCACTGTTTATATTACATGTTGTATTGAGGAAAGCATTAATTTTTTTTTTAAACTTTTTGCACTATTTTAGAAGGATGTTTTTTAGTTTATGCATAAACCACTTTTTATTTTTTTCATCATTCGCGGAAGAACCCCTTTAAAGAAAACCTAAACTGAAAAGTAAAAGTCAAAATAAGCATACACAAGTCATACTTACCTTCCATGTAGTCTACTCTTCAGTGTCTGTCTCCTGTCCCTCGTCCTGTTTGTTCACTGTGATCAAGGGAATTTTCCGTCCTCCATTTTGAAAATGGCCGTTACCCATAACAGCTTTCTGGTCAGCACACAGTTAAACTGTAACATCGCCCACTTGAGCCATAGGGAAAGATGGACATTACCTGGTACATCAGTTTTCCTCTCAGCTATAACTGACAGCAACTGATATTTTATTGACAGCAACTGATATACAGTATTTCAGATCTGACAAAATATTGTCAGAACTGGAAGGGATTATTGTCAGAAGAAAATGGTGAGCTTCTGAGAGGAACTGATGGCAAGGTAACTATGTAATGTTCATTTGAAGTTACCTCATGTGTTTATTTTAAATATTTTTACTCAGTACAGGTTCTCTTTAAGCCTCAATGCTATTCTTTCACCAGACTAATCTAACTAGAGGCATGCCAGCTCTCTTTCTGTTGACCCTTCACACCTGTCAGGCAGGGAACACACTTGCAGGGGCGATTTTCCCTGAGATGCCCGGGTCTCTGCTGCAGCGCTTTTCTGCCCATGAGTTTTTGCATTAGTTTAGGAATTTTTTGTATGCATCAGGATACAGTGTAATTGAGAACATGCGTTGTGCGTGAAAAAGCAGAAAGATGTACGATTTAAGAATGTATGGCAAAACACAAATGGACGGTAACGACATGCATTTACCGAGCGTGGCTATTGAATTTAATATCCAATGCAGCCGTGTGTGTTTTGCCGTCCATGGAAAAACACGTACAATTCTAGCAAGTGTGTTCTCTGCCTTAAAGTACCTACATTCGCCTTGCACTGAATACATGGACATAAAAAGAGTGATTTGTATATTCCACCCTCCAAGTGAACGACCAATTACAGTCACACATAAAGAGGGAAATTCTGCAAAAACCTACTCTTTAGAAAAGGCACCACTGTACCCATTCATTATTAGCAGCTTATTGTGAAATGTAGCTGGTGTTATTAGGCCTAAGTGCTCCTTGCAACTAGCATAACTGCCAGCAACAGTACAAGAGCTCCTCATCTTGCAGTGACTGCTGATAAAACATCCATGGTTTCTCCTCAGCAGGAGGCTCTATTGTGGCTGGTGGCCTTTACATTGCTTGTGTCATTTTTAGCCTGAAGGAGGCCTCAGCTCACCATGGAAACCCTCCAGCTGTGCTTCTATGAAGGTTCTCGGCATTTGTAGGAGCCTTATCAGACACACTCATACTCCCAGCCCCCACAGGAGATTGTAGCTGTAACTCTGCAGTAGGGATGGCAAAACTGAGCTCCAGGCCACTAGTTACATTATATTAACCATTGGTAGATCTCTGCTATCAAAGAGGAAATCAATTTCAATTTAGAGGATGCAGTAGTACAACATCAACATTTAGTGAAAAAAAAAAAAGTCTCCTTAGTGACACTGCCCTAGAGGCAATCTCAAGATATGGAGGTTCTAAATCTGTAAATTCAGAGAGATAAATATCAATAGAAACCTCATGTAATGTTTCCTTAAAGTGAACCGAGAGCATAAAAATAAATTCCACACTGTCAGCACTAGTCCGCAGAAGTTAGAGCGGAAATGAAAAAATGCCAGTCGTTTTTTGGCCCTTGCAAAGGCTCTTAAGAGATTGTGCCATAGTAGGACAGGCGTTAGTTATAATTTAATAATAATCAGAACATTTATTTAGCACTTTTCTCCTGTTGGACTCAAAGCGCTCAAGAGCTGCAGCCACTGGGGCACACTCATGAGGCCTCCCTGCAGTGTTAGGGAGTCTTGCCTTGAACTCCTTACCGAGTAGGTACTGACCCTAGCCAGGTTTCGATCCCTGGCCTCCCATGTTGGTTCTTAGAGCAGCCCAGATGTGTCATGTGCCACTAAGCCAGTCAATTAAAGGAGAGGAGGGGTGAAGAGAAAAGGAATGCATGGTCAACTACAGCAGTGGCAGATACACTATGGTTCGGTATAGAGCTGCCGCAGTGCTTCCCTCCTGCTGAATACAGAAATCATCTATTGCCGCAATTGGTAAAAAAAATAAAAAAAAAAGAGGTGGGACGATCATAGTAAGTGTAATCTGTAATTTTTCATTTTGGAATTTATGTATGTATGTATTGATTATTAGTTGTGGGGGGGTGATAGTCTAGAACCTTTGCTATTTCTTTTTCTCTCATTATGGCAGATCTCCTCTCACCTTCTGTCCAGGTGACTCCAACATAGGAAGTAAAAGAAACTTCCCCAGCACAATAAAAAAAGGATTATTAGGAACACCATACTAATACGGTGTTTGACCCCCTTTCGCCTTCAGAACTGAGCTCCAGTGAAAGTAATGTAATAAAAAGTGCTTCATTTTTACAATAATTATGAATAAATGATTTAGTCAGTGTTTGCCCATTGTAAAATCTTTTAAATCCCTGATTTACATTCTTACATTTATTACATGGTAACATTTTTACTGTTGGCAGGTGATGTAGCTGCTGCATGGTTTTTTGGCAGATGGAAACAGCTGTAAACAGCTATTTACCACAATGCAACAAGGTTCACAGACAGGAAACTGCCAGGAGTACCATGGCCCTCAGAGCTTCTTGTGGGAGGGGTTTCACCACAATATCAGTCATACAGAGCCCCCTGATGGTCTGTTTGTGAAAAGTAATAGATTTCTCATGTAAAAGGGAGTATCAGCTACTGATTGGGATAAAGTTCAATTCTTGGTCGGAGTTTCTCTTTAAATCTATGTGGCATTGATTCAACAAGGTGCTGAAAGCATTCTTTAGAAATGTTGGCCCATATTGATAGGATAGCATCTTGCAGTTGATGGAGATTTGTGGGTTGCACATCCAGGGCACGAAGCTCCTGTTCCATCACATCCCAAAGATGCTCTATTGGGTTGAGATCTGGTGATTTTGGGGGCCATTTTAGTACAGTGAACTCATTGTCATGTTCAAGAAACCAATTTGAAATGATTTGAGCTTTGTGACATGGAAGTAGCCATCGGAGGATGGGACATGGTGGTCATGAAGGGATGGACATGGTCAGAAACAATGCTCAGGTAGCCCGTGGCATTTCAACGATGCCCAATTGGCACTAAGGGGCCTAAAGTGTGCCATGAAAACATCCCCCACATCATTACACCACCAACACCAGCCTGCACAGTGGTAACAAGGCATGACGGATCCATGTTCTCATTCTGTTTACGCCAAATTCTGACTATCAAGACTCATCAGACCAGGCAACATTTTTCCAGTCTTCAACTGTCCAATTTTGGTGAGCTTGTGCAAATTGTAGCCTCTTTTTCCTATATGTAGTGGAGATGAGTGGTACCCGGAGGGGTCTTCTGCTGTTGTAGCCCATTCGCCTCAAGGTTGTGCATGTTGTGGCTTCACAAATGCTATGCTGCATACCTTGGTTGTATTGAGTGGTTATTTTAGTCAACGTAGCTCTTCTATCAGCTTGAATCAGTGGGCCCATTCTCCTCTGACCTCTAGCGTCAACAGGCATTTTTGCCCACAGGAATGCCACATACTGGATGTTTTTTCCTTTTCACACCATTCTTTGTAAACCCTACAAATAGTAGTGCGTGAAAATCCCAGTAACTGAGCAGATTGTGGAATACTCAGACTGGCCCATTTGGTACCAACAACTATGCCACACTCAAAATTGCTTAAATCACCTTTCTTTCCCATTCTGACATTCAGTTTGGAGTTCAGGAGATTGTCTGGACCAGGACCACACCCCTAAATGCATTGAAGCAACTGCCATGTAATTGGTTGATTAGACAACTGCATTAATGAGAAATTTAACAGGTGTTCCTAATAATCCTTTAGATAAGTGTATATTAGTATATTATGTATAGTTAGTTAGGGTTGCTGTGTCTTGGGTTGGCTTCACAGTGGGAATTTGCCATTGCTCATTTGTATATTTTTACACTGACAATAAATATTTTGTTTATTCACATTTATGGTTTCCATCTCAGTTTTTTTCTGCAATTTAGGGCCTTTTGTTCTGCTGCTAAGTGCAGCCGTAACATCTGCCAAATCATGAACCAGGGTCAGCATAGTAGGACAGGGATTTTTGGGATTACACTGCATTTTACACACATTTAACCCCACCCAACACACATTTGGCATGCTTACCTTGGCTTTGATAATGGTGCACTGCAGATTGCTATTGGCTTGATCATACAGCAGACTGAATTCTAAAGCTCCCAATGTGGCTGTACAGGAGACAACCAAAAGTCACGTTAATGCAGTACATTAAATCACTCAGAAGTGAAAACATGATCTATGCAGATGCTGGAATAACTTTGTCAATGGATCTGCCTACACTGATATGAATATGAAAGGAGATCTAAGCTGGGATGTGTTGCTCCCATAACTCAACTGTACTGAGTACTGCCATTCTGTACATTGTGAATGACTGCAAGTCAGCTATGGACTTTCTATTTGTCAATGGAAAAGAAGCCATTTTTTTCATGGCCAATTAGAAAACAATTTCTCATTTGCAGGCAGAGAAACAAAATAAATGGAGCATCACTCTTCTGAAGTAGTTTTACAAAACACTTGAAGCAAGCATCATTACTAGTTAATGAACATAACTGGAGATATAGTGAAGGCACCATTGACTATCAACTAATTACCTTTTTGTTTTGATGGTGAAATCTGCATTAGGAAATTAGAAATTGCATTTGTTAGCCACCTGCAGTGTCTTCATTCATGTACCATAGCCAGCACCTCAGCTCTTGCAATAAGCATTTGTTAGTTAAAAACATATAAAGTGGAAGAATACAGCAGTATAGGGGTCAGTTTACACTTGTTTTAAAACCTTATCGATGGTTCCGTTTTTTTGCCCTAGGACAAAAACGAAGCCACGAATGCCAATGTTAAAAATAGCGCCGTCTTAACACACTTCAAAAAATTGATCCGTGGGCTCCGTTTTAGAAAACTGAATGGAGAGTCTGGATTTTGCAGATTTTCACAGAGCCCGGATAACCCCGTTTTTGTATTGCCAATGAAAGGCAATACAAAAACGGATCTCCCTCTACACAGATAACTTCTGCACACAAAGCAGATTGCCTATTGCTGCTCCTCCCCTCAGCATCATCTTTGTGGACCTCTTAATCCAATAGAAACACACAGGAAGGAAGGACATGTTTTTGACATATGTTTAAACGTATGCTGCAAAGGCACAACATTTGGAAAAACGGATCAGTTTTTAGAAAAACTGATCCGTTTAAAACGCATTCCGACCTGCAACCTGACAAGTGTGGACCGATCCTTAGAGAATGGTGAGATTCCAGCTGAGCGGTAAATTGGTCTGTAGTCTGTTTATATACAGAATAAAGGTATCATGAAGTAAATATTCCACAATAATCCAGATTTCGGCAAGTGGCAGCTCAGGAAGAGTCTTTCTAAGCCAAAACCTTGTCCTGGTTGTCTCATTCCCAAGGTATTACAGTCGTGTTAAACAAAATTAGACATGTGTAAAATGTCACATATATTAAAAACTACCAAAAACAGATGCAGCACTCAGTGTGCGCCCTTAAAGCGTTAGTGTAGTTAAGTGCACTTAACCTAATGGAAATTAAGCTTGTGATCAATAATGCAATATACTAGTATGGATTTTGCTTTTCTTCTAAAGTACAAGCTCATCTAAGCCAAGGATTACATTATGGAAATTAATGAGAAGCATCTGATACTCAGTGCTTGCAGATGTCATCAGCACTTCAGACATATGCCAATGTGTTTAGAGAGTAAATTTATCTCTAGAGAAGCAGTGGGAATAACTTCAGACTACAGGTAGTCCCCAATTAATGAATCAGATAGGGACTGTAGGTTCATTCTTAACCTGATTCTGTCCATAAGCCGGAACACTGTGCCATCTCTGTCCCCTGTAAACCCTCTGTGTCACCTCTGTTCCCCTGTGCCTTCAGAGTCCCCCTCTGTGCCACTTCTGCCCCCACCCGCCCACTAGGTCACCTCTGCCTCCCCTTTGCCTCAGTGTAATACAGCAAAATGTCATTTTACCAGTCACCGTACACATTTTTTTCCTGTTAATATTTTAAAATAGTTTTCTCAATAACTAAAGGATCTTTGGAAAAAATATTTTGACTTGTTCCCACAGACTCAAATTTCACCTTTTCGAGCCATTCGTATCTGCGAGTCATTCGTAATTTGGGTGTTTGCAAGTCGGGGACTACCTTTATACTATTCAAGCAAAGATCGCCACAGACTGTGGCTGGTTTATGATCAGTATAAGCACGGTGTTACAGCTCCTACTGTACATACTGGAGTTGACAAAGCAGATTCTTAACATTATGTAAAAGGGATTACAACAGTTCATTGCATTATTGATCAGGGCCTCATTTGATTGTACTTTTATCACACAAGGCTCTTTTCACAATGCATGCATTGCATCCCATTGTGTTTGGTTGCGACAAACAATAAAATCACCTCCCAACACAATGCATCTATAGGTCTATGTTACGATCACATCAGGGCATTGGCAGTTCTGCAGGATCCGTCAGGATGAGCAGCATGCAGTGTGTTTACAGGTCAATATGTGCATTTACAGTGGCAGTGAAGCATTTATTTAATGGTACTGTATGCCTAACATCGTACATTAGGCACCATTATGATCTTATCTCAACGTAACGTGCATAGTGTGAAAGGAGCCTTAAAAGTTGAATCCTAAAAACTTGTCTCACGATGAATCATCTCCTCCTACTTATTTTTCACCTAATCTAGAAAATGACTTTTTAGCACTTTCCAAGCTAATGAAAAAATAAAAATCACTCAAAAGCAGTTAAAGAAATCTAATAACCCCCCTCCCCCTCTCTCTTCTTTTCCCCAGGGGATACTTACCTTGGTAGCAGGAAGCCTCTGGATCCTAATGAGGCATCCTCCGTCCACCTCCGTCCTGGTGATCCTGTCCCGGAAAGCCCCGAACACCGTGGAGGTAAATATTTACGTACCGCGATCCAGCGCAGGTGCAGTAGCGGCTTTCCGATTGGGCTCAGCAAAAATAGCTGAGCTCGACTGGGCTCAGCTATTTCCAACTGAGCTTGGTTGAAAAAAACAGCTCCTACGCTTACACTGCAGCCAACATCCTTGTCGGCAGTGGTTTCAGGGGCTTCCAGGGCTAGATCGCCAGGACAGAGAAGGACAGAGGAAGCCTCATTGGGATCCAGAAGTTTCCTTCTCCCAAAGTAAGTAACCCCGGGAGGTTGGGTATTCTTACAGTTTCTCTTTAATTTATGGGTTTTTTTTATATACATTAGGTGAAAAACAGGTAAAGAGATTTCATTGATGAGAAACGTTTGGGGAATACAACCCCTTAGTATAAGTGCCCTGACACATAATGGATGAACATGAAGGAAATTACACTGTTGCTCAGTACTCTGAGCAGAAGCTTCATGAAATCGAGCTTATTTCAGCTGGAAATTCAATGTGCCCTTCAAGGAACCTCACACTTTCACAGGCACTCACTTGCTTCATCGGAGTCATAGCTATTGGCTTCCTCCTCCTCTTCTTCTTGCGGTTGGGGTTGCCGTGCAGGAGGTGCTGCGGTGGTAGAAGGCACAGCAGCAGAGTAGGATACTGTCTGGCGTAGAGGTCGGTCCTCTCTGACACCTTGTGCTGTGAATCCGCTGGGCTTCTCTTCCCTGGATGCTGCAGCTGTAAATGGCTGTTCAGACTGAGAAGCAGGAGGACCTCCTATAGAGAAAGTTTACTTTAATTAACCAAATGCCAGATGCTACATGAAGAGTCTAGTTCGTTTTTTTCTTATAACTGTTGCTCAGAGCAAAAAACTCTACAGTTTCATAAATATTATATATTACCTATAGTTTTTCATTACATCTTTACCGACACGAAACAAAGGTGAATGGGTTTGCCTAGTAGTGCAAAAACTATAGAACAAAGTGCAGCAACAAATAGAATACTTGGTCTGTTGTGAAAAGGGCATGAAATAAGTCAAGTTACCCTGAGATATTAAACTTTGAAGCATACATTTAGAAGAGGTGTGTGCAAGTTTTTACCAATAGCTAGGATACTGGCAATGTTCTGTTACCACAATTCAACCAGTGCCTTTGTGATGGTAGTTTTGTCTTGGTTTTCAGTGCTGCTTCCTGTTGAGCTCCTAACACTTCTACTTGCTAACCCCTAACTAATAACCTCTCCGTAATGTAAGCCCTTACACAAATGTTAATGTCTTGCTGGCACCTGACCCTAACCCGTCCCCCCCCCCCCCCCAACCAATACAAACCCATTCCTAAATGCCAAATCCTAACCTCTTCAACTTAACTATTAACTCTAGTTACCTGCCATATAGCCCCTGAATTTTGATTTTTTTTTTAAGAAATCCATGTGCAGACCCTGTAAGCGTAGAAGTGGTCAGCAGGGAATCTCCCATGATGCTCAGTCTAGTGAGAAGGTAAATGAGGCACTAATAGAGCTTATGCATAATGTATATTAACTGTATGCAAATTGATGCAGTTTGCAATTAGACAAAACAAATGCTGCAGCTGGATGATTTTGATTGGCCAAATTCCATTTCCAGAACATGAATATAATACTAGCTCAAAATTATTAGCACCATATGTGTTTACCAGAGCACCAGAAGGGAATTCACATTCACATACTGTATAGCAGGACCCAGGCGTCAGGGTTTCCAGGGCATGCTGCTAAGGAAGTGACCATGGGTGTTTTTAAGGACAGACACTACAGGCATTCACCTGGAGTGCTGTCCAGTTCCAAGGGTGCACTTTTGTGCCCTTTATGTTCCCATGGTATGGCCCCTTGAAGCCACAGGAGTTCAGCAATGTCCCCTACTGGCTGCTGTCTATCTCACTTTTGCTTGATACTCTGATCCTGCAATGAGAAGGCAAGACAGTCTTGCTTATTAATCTTATAAAGCAATGTGAATGACCTAATACATGTAATTGATATGTGTGGACAAAATGTCAGAATGTGTTCTGAGGGCAATGCAATATCTGCTGTCTTTATTTGAGGTGCAGGGCGGCAGCATCTATTATATCGTGTAAAATATTTTTTTTCCTTTGGTTTGGGGGGATGGGGGTGGCTGGGGTGACAAAATGGCTGGGAACAGCCCTGGAAGTGACCATGCATACAGGCCCTTCTGGATGCATTTTAACATTATGTCAACTACTAATAAAAAAGTGCTTCATTTTTACAATTATGTATAAATGATTTAGTCAGTGTTTGCTCATTGTAAAATCTTTTAAATCCCTGATTTACATTCTGACATTTATTACACGGTGACATTTTTACTGTTGGGCAGGTAATGTAGCTGCTGCATGCTTTTTTGGCGGTTGGAAACAGCTGTAAACAGCTATTTCCCACAATGCAACAAGGTTCACAGACAGGAAACTGCCAGGAGTACCACGGTCCTCAGAGTTTCTTGTGGGAGGGGTGTCACCACAATATCAGCCATACAGTGCCCCCTGATGGTCTGTTTGTGAAAAGGAACAGATTTCTCATGTAAAAGGGAGTATCAGCTACTGATTGGGATAAAGTTCAATTCTTGGTCGGAGTTTCTCTTTAAAGTAATTTAAACTGTTTCTCCAGACAATACTGCTGTTGTTGCTTTTCTGCAACGTTAAATTAAATATAGTCTTACCTATCTCAATGAGTACTTCTATGTTAAATTCATACTAACAAGTGTCAACAATGAATATGGTAAAGACAGCCTTATCACCTTGGCCCTCAGGAAATCTGCTGCCTGGAGCTGGCCTTGGTGCTGATCTTCCACCAGCAGAAGGAGCTGAAAGAAAAGTGATACTTTGTTGTAAATACAGTAATTATGTTTTCAAAGCAATTGTTAAACATCAATTATACTCTGTCAGCTTGTGTCCTGTTGTATCAATGATGTGGGAAGTCCATGAGAAATGTTTTATTCCTTCAGTCAACATTTAATAAAGCAAAGAAAGAATGGCCATGCATGCACATACACCATTTCCTAGAGGCTCATTTATACAAGTCAAGAGATTTGCTAGCATATTATCACTGTGGGCTATTAATGAAGTTGTGAATCACAAGTGCCAGTTCACAGTTCTCCACAAGAATAGCTCTGCCACCCTCAAAGTAGTCTATTCATTTTAGGGAATTAAGGTGGGTACACACATCAGACTATAGTCTTTGGAAAATGAAAGATCACAGACCAATCTTACCACCCTTCATGTAGTATGAGAGCCATACTCTTCACTGTCTTTTCTATGGAGCTGCACTCCCCATGAGAAAAAAATCTTTGCAAGATGCTGCACACACAGATGCTGTACAGACACAAAAGATCAGTATCTGCAAAAGATCTGTTCCTGCCAGAAATCCATTCCTGCAAATTGCAATGATAGTCTATGAGATCTGCAGATCATCATACACACATGATTTAACTGACATTCATCTGCAGATCAGATCTACCAGGATGGATTTTCAGATCTGCAGATGATTGCTTGATCTGATGTGGAGTTCAGCTCCATAGAAAAGACTGTGTAGAGTATGGCTCTCATACTACATGAAGGGTGGTAAGATTGGTCTGTGATCTTTCATTTTCCAAAGACTATGGTCTGATGTGTGTATGCACCCTTAAGGCTCATACACACATCAGTCTTTGGAAAATGAAAGATCACAGACCAATCTTACCACCCTTCATGTAGTATGAGAGCCATACTCTACACAGTCTTTTCTATGGAGCTGAACTCCACATCAGAAAAAAATCTTTGCAAGATGCAGCACACACAGATGCTGTACAGACACAAAAGATCAGTATCTGCAAAAGATCTGTTCCTGCCAAAAATCCATTCCTGCAAATTGCAGTGATAGTCTATGAGATCTGCAGATCATCATACACACATGATTTAACTGACATTCATCTGCAGATCAAGCAATCATCTGCAGATCTGAAAATCCATCCTGGTGGATCTGATCTGCAGATGAATGTCAGTTAAATCATGTGTGTATGATGATCTGCAGATCTCATAGACTATCATTGCAATTTGCAGGAATGGATTTTTGGCAGGAACAGAGCTTTTGCAGATACTGATCTTTTGTGTCTGTACAGCATCTGTGTGTGCAGCATCTTGCAAAGATTTTTTTCTGATGTGGAGTTCAGCTCCATAGAAAAGACTGTGTAGAGTATGGCTCTCATACTACATGAAGGGTGGTAAGATTGGTCTGTGATCTTTCATTTTCCAAAGACTATAGTCTGATGTGTGTATGAGCCTTTAGAGTTGCAGAAGATAAGCTTGTGCTCAGAGTTTTGTCCCAGCCCCTCCCCTCTAAGGTGCATAATCTCAGGTCCATCTGATATCCTCCTATACTGGATGCTTTTTTCTCTTGCTCTCTGATTGGTCAGTTTACATCATGTGATGAAGCAGAAAATCAAGTGATGAAGAAGAAAATCATCCAGCAAATTCATCAGTACAACTTTCAGTATGTTGAAGTGTAAGACAATGTGCAAGAAAACAACAGGATTTGTAAACTGACTCGTATGTTTTTTTGTTTTTATTTAAATTTGGAAGAACATTACATTTATAAAACACTGTATAAATCACCCCAGGTTGCTGTCCTCAGATGCAACATTTTTTTTTACCACCAAGCAACACTCCTGCATGTCAAATGTGACCTGTGCGGAGTTACCAAATGCTATTGCAGCCAAATGGCCCTTGTGGCCGGCCAGATGTACTGCCCGACAACAAGCATTTCAGCCACCTGTAGAAAAAAGGTCTAAGTGAGACGAGTCATCTAGTATCTCCTGTTAGTGTAAATTCTCAAAATTTACTTATGAATCAAACTCAGTGGAAAAAGATCATAATCAATGGAGAAGGGGGCAGAGACCTCTGACTGATGATTCTTCATTATTTTGAGCCACACAAAACACTTTTTGGTCATGCATTCAATGATTTACCATATGAAGTGATTGGGAGCAGATGTGGACAATTTAAAGAAATGCTAAACTTTATTATAACATCGCTAGTATGTAAGCTATTTTTTAATACAAAATACTTTTTTATAAAGAATTGATGACCTCATGAAAGATCTCAATTTCTTTTTCTTTGCCGGCTTTAAAAATAATCACACCAGATGCCTTCTTAATGAGATAGAGAGCATTGAGATTGGCGGTAAGAGCGTGGTATGTGCTTTATTCGCAGATGATATATTATTATTTTTAAATAAGCCCCAAGAGCAAGTTCCACTGATACTAAGTGCCATACAAGAAATAGTCGGGTGTGGATCAATAAGAAGAAAAGTGAACTACTATATCTGTCAAAGAAGTTAGAATCCCAAAACTAGACCCCCTTAGGAGTAAAGATAGTCCCCACTGAGATAACATATCTAGGTCTTAAAATCAGCCAAAACCCCTCACTTATTTATGGACACAATTTTACCCTGTTATTCACAAAGGTAATTTAACAGAGGAATGGGCGAACATCCCCTTGGTGTTCTCAGGCAGAGCCACAAACATAAAAATTATATGTTTTGGGAGGCTCCTCTACCTTGCCCCTCCACTTCAGATAAAACATACTGACATCATAAAACTTAACAGGGCCTTTTTGTGCTTTCTATGGAAAGGTAAAGGGGTGAGAAATCATATTGGGTGCTTATAGGTGCCAAAGGAGGATTAGGAGTCCTGGATATCAGAAAATACAACTTGGCGTGCCTGGCAAGGCATGTACAAGACTGGGTCTCAGACACTAGCCATTTCTCAAAAGTAATGCTGAAAAAAAACTCTGACAGAACCATGGTCCTTGAAAGGGCTTTTACATGCATCTTGGGCACAATTTCCGTTGAGAATGAAACACCACCAGTTACTCAGGGACACCATAGTGGCTTGGAAGGAGCTGTGAAAGCTGTTCTCCTTGCCATGGCAAGTGTCCATATATATGTCCCTGTGGTGTCTACCTGGATTTGTGGATGATGCACAAGGTGTTCGTACAGTGGGAGGAAATGGCAATAACTAAACTAAGCAACCTGTTAAACATACATGAACACACCTGGATCTCATTTAGGGAGTTAAGGCTAACCTATGGGGTACCAAGTCATCCATTTCAGATGTATGCACAAATTAAACCCTTTGTAAGCAATAATTTAGGAGATGTAGCCAGTATAGCACAGCTGATAAATTCCTGAATCCAGGAAAGGTAAGGCATTCACACTCAGAATTGCAGAAAGTCATATTGGAGGAACATCTTAAACCTAAAGCACAAGCAAACTTCAAGGGATGGGATGTTTTTAAAGCAAGGTTTGCATACAATATAAAATATGCAAGTCCGCCTTCACATTAAAGTGACTCTGTAACAAAAATTACAACGTTTTTTCTACCATCCTACAAGTTCCTAAACCTATTCTAATCTGTTCTGGCTCACTGCAGCACTTTGTACTATCACGGTCTCTGTAATAAATCAATGTATCTTTCCCCTGTCAGACTTGTCGGCCTGTGTCTGTAAGGCTGCCAACTCTTCCGTGCTGGTCTGTTCCTCTATGCACACTCCAGTGTGTGTTTTATTTACATAAGCCAGCAGTTTCTCTGCTATCTTATCAGTGATAGAAGAGAGCTGGATAAAAATCCTCCTCTGTTAGGCTGTGAAAATAACTGGCTGACACATACTGAGGAATTACAAACACAGGCACAGGCAGAGCTGTCTGCAGGAAGCCTGTAATGTTCAGTGCATGAGAGAAGAAGGGGACAGAAGGTAAACACACAAAATGATCTTTTGAGATTCAAAAGGAAGGGTGTATACAGCCTGCTTGTGTATGGATGTATTTTCTATGTGTGGACATATTGTACATCAATGTACTTCCTGTTTTGGTGGCCATTTTGTTTGTTTATAAACAAACTTTTTAAAACTGTTTTTGACTACTTTTAATGCGGCGGGGAGCGGCGAAATTGTGACAGAGGGTAATAGGAGATGTCCCCTAACACACTGGTATGTTTACTTTTGTGCGATTTTAACAATACAGATTCTCTTTAAGTTAACCCCTGTCTGAAATGTAGGCTCACAGACATAGAACTTATACACTTTATATGGAACTATCCATTAATAAATAAATTCTGGGACAGGGTCGCTAAAGTGCTAAAGGAGATTTGTACCAAAAGAACCTGGACTTTACTTGTTTCATTTTCTGGCCTGCAGTGCAGGAGAAGCAGCTCTCAGAACTCCAACAACTAGTATATCTGACATAGGGCATCTCATCTTGACAGCTGTCAAGAAAGCCATCTATAACCAATGGATATACACCACCATCCATATCAGACAAAAAGAAAGTATCATATCTCATGCAACTAGACAGACTGGATTCAACTTTAACAGCTTCCAGACCATGCTAAGTGAAATCTACCCCATGTTTGGGACCTGTTATCCCTGCCAGGGTGTAAATTTCAATTAGCCCACTGCATGCTACCGCCGGTCGTGCCGATCTCCCACCGCTGCAGCCCACTTTGCTCTACTGTCGGAATGACATTGGCTTTTCACCTCGTGAACACTGTGAGCCAATCTCATGTTTATGTTGGGAGACGTGTTAGGGCATTAATATTCTACGTTCTATTGTAACACTTTATGCCATTGTTTGGTGACTGAATGTGGCAACCACTTCTGTAATGTGTATTTGTCATATCTATAAAGTGGCAAGCTATCTGATTTTTTACAATGCAGACCTATGATTTGCACCTACTGTATTTATCCTAATGTGGCGATAGACCGCTAAATACACTTGAAATATTCATTTTTTTATGATCTGTAGATTGCCACGTTAACAAGTATGCCCCAAAATGTTATTAAAGGGGTTCTTTCGCGAAAAAAGTAGGCAGTTAAAAAAATGTGACAGATGACAGGTTATGAGCCAGTCCATCTTTTTAGGGTGGATTCTCGGGGCTTTCTTTGTTTTCAACAGCATTTCCTGAACAGCAGTTTAACTGCCAAAATAGCAAGATACCAGCCGGCCTCCCTAATCACTTGCACACTATTATGTCAGTTAGATTTTGCAACTGTTGTTCAGGAAATGCTGTTGAACACAAAGAAATCCCTGAGAATCCCCCTTAAAAAGATGGACTGGCCCAAAACCTGTCATCTGTCACATTTTTTAACTGCCTACTTTTTTCGCGAAAGAACTCCTTTAAAGAGAATATCCAGTCTGCTGCCAGTGTGATTTTCCAGACATAGCAGATGACTCAAAATATGCTTATTTGCAGCCAAGACAACAGCACATTGTTCAGTGAATGGCACATTCTGAGCAGTTCATATGCAGAGGCATCCACTTATCACATTTTAATCACAAATGAAGTCCTGCTGTGAATATTTCCCTTTATGACTGATAATGTGCCACTCAATATGTAATTAAGGCAGTTGACGCATGCATCTTGTTAAGTCTATGTAACACAGATGACCAATAGAGCTGTACCTGGCTGAGCTGACTGTTGATTGGAGCTTTGGTTTGCAGGAGGCGCAGGTCTGGCAGCAGTTGGAGGACGTTTAGCAACTAAAAAAAAAAAAACAGAAAACAGAAAAAATGTAGATGTCTTAAATATGCCATCTATAACATACAATAGAGCATCGTTCAAAGGTCCACATTAAACTTTTTGTAGACCTATTTAGTATTTATATAGCACCAACATCTTCTGCAGTGCTGTAAAGACCCTTAGAGGATCTCACAATCTAATCTCTACTATGGTAATTTGTCTATGTATGCATGTATTGTTGTGTAGTGTATGTATTGTAGTCTAGGGTCAATTTAGGGGGAAGCTGTAATGGATAGCGGAGGTGCCGCTGCGGAGACAAGCAGCATGGCGGCTATCTCCGCGTATCAGCCGGCGGCTTCGGCCGCGCAGTTACATGCTGGTGCTCTGCCTGGTCCTTCTATTGCACATAGATTGAGGGCTATGCGCGCTCGTGCCAGGCGACAGGACCTTTATGCGAATAGAAGGGGAGTCAGCTGATCTGCCAGGCCAGCTGACTCCAAACGTTATCTCGGATTGGCTGAGTGACTGGGGCGGCGCTGCGGAGCTGCTATGTATATATAGTGGTAGTCTGTCAGTTGTCCTGTGTCTGCTGTTGCGAATGCTAACCTGTGAGCGCTCAGACCTAGTCAGATCCCAAAGTGTGCTAGAACCAGCCGGAGCTGGGGATCCACACTTAGCCAGATTCTGTTGATAGCTTAAAGTACTAGTTTATTGTATTATCAGTTATGACCACCTGCTTCCGTTGACTATTCCCCTGCTTACTGACTCTGTACCTCTGCTCATCTGATTCATGTTGCCGACCCTGCCTGAACCTAACACTGAATCAGTCTTCTGTCTTTGTACCTTATCTGCCCATATGTTGCCTACTCTGCTTGTCTGACCTTCTTGCCTCACCAGTGGGCCTAGCCACTGGCGAGGGATCTGTGGCTTTGCACCTGCTCCTCAGGTGAAGCTCAACTGCAGCACTGTCTGTAATACCTGCTCCGCAGGTATCCCTTGGCTGCAGTGTAGTCTTAATCACCTGCTCCTCAGGTGAATATCCTTTGCAGCACTGTCTGTAATACCTGCTCCTCAGGTGCCCACTGGTTGCAGTATAGTCTTAATTACTCGCTCCTCAGGTGATCATTCTCTGTAGCTCAGTTGTTGATACCTGCTCCACAGGTGTCCACTGACTACAGTACAGCCTGACTCGCCTGCTCCTCAGGTGATCCGAGGCTGCAGTATTGTCTGAATCACCCGCTCCTCGGGAGACTTCATATTCCTCATTACTGTTGCGCCAAACACTATCTCACATTGGTAGTCCTGTGTCTGGCTATACTAGCATTATTGGTGATTCTGCAGATCACCACATAATCAGGTATAGCATCTGTATTATTGGTGATACTGCAGATCACCAATAATCAGAAAATCTGTTTAGCTGACACCAATCGTTACAGAAGCCAACTAACTTATCTGTATGTTTTTGGGGATGTGTAAGGAAACCAGAGTGCTTGGAGGAAACCCACACAGACACAGAGAGAACATACAAAATGCAGATAGTGTCTTGGCTGGGATATGAACCCGGGGACCCAGCGCTGCAAGGTGAGTGTGCCAACCACAATGCCACCGGTCTATCCTAGATCAATGCATGTGGATGCATGTATGCAACACCTCTGCTATTCAGAAACAGAACATGCAGACACCCTTCATTCACCTCCAGACACTGGTTTATGCACAGGCGAGTCATTGAAAATCCAGCTCACTGGACACAGTGTGCATGTTACCTAGATCTAACTGTGCAATGCATGCTACATAACTGTAGTAAGTATGGGTAAAATTACCAAGCACTGCCTGCACACATCAGTTTTACAGCAATTTTGTAAATCAAGCCCAGAGTGTTTAATTAGATCACCTACTCTGCATAAATATCAATACATCTGCAACATGCCACTGCTAGAGAGAGACTTCTACTAGATTTAACCAGACAGAAAATCTATAAAGACAATTACATGAATTGCCATACATGCCTATACTGTACAAGATGGTTCTGCCCAAAACCAAGTGCTAGACAGCTGGAGAGGGGAAGGTGGCACAAGAAATTAAGGGGCAGAAAGTAAAAACTGTGTTTTGCTCATGTCCAAGTGCAAACCAACATACCGTATATTCCGGTGTATAAGACGACCCCCCAACTTTTCCAGTTAAAATATAGCCTGGCATATACTCGCCATATAAGCCTACCCCTCTTCCAACACACACCAAATTAAAAAAAAAATAATCATATACTGGTGCTATGTATGGACAGATACTGGTGCTGTACTGTATGTGGTATCCTGTATATAACTATATATAGGCGATTGACTGGTTGGATTGGTCAACTCTCCCTAAGCGGATTGATCAGCTCTCCCGGTTTATCAGAGCGGTATGAAAGAACAGATCGCGCTGTGCCCAGAAAACATGCCTCTTTCACCCGTCTGGCCCACCCTTGTATCCTATTTACCTTCACTACAGTCCTCAGCAGCGAGATCTGAGAGGCGGTAACAGGATAGGGCGTATCACCCAGCATCAATGACACCCGGCGTATCGTATAAGACGACCCCTGACTTTTCAGAAGATTTTCAAGGGTTAAAAAGTAGTCTTGTACGTCAGCAAGCAACACCCCATTGAATGATGGCACATTTGTACAGGAGGTGTGAGATAGTCAAACACTATCAATCAAATTACTTGCAAATCTTATAATCCCTATAGTTAATTGAAAACTGTACAAAGCCAATATAGGATGAAGCAGGAGGATTTGGCACATGGAGCTCAGCGCCAAGCACGGAAACTGGGAGCCGCTATAGCACTTGTGCTACAGTAGGCGCCCCACACAAGGGAAATTCGGGGATCCGGCAATTGCCGGACCCCAAATAACTTCGTAGACCAAAAGGAAAGCAGATGGTTGGCTCTACAGTAGAATCAGAATCATTTTATTTCGCCAAGCGTGACTGGGTCACGCCCGGAATTGGATTTGGCACAATGGAGCAGTACAAAGAGAGAAAGGCAGGAAAAAATGTCAGGATAACAGTAAAACATACACAAATCAGAATAACAGTAAATCATACACAAATTGCAGAATAACAGTAAACATACACAAATATACAAACAGCATCAGATATACATATAGCTCTGAATTAATCTTTCAGAACCGCACTGCTGAAGACTACCGCTCCTATGCAGGTGGAAGGGCGCTGATAGGGGGTGGTAGAATGTTAAGGGAGTTCAGGAGGCTGACTGCCATAGGGAAGAAAGAGTTCTTGTGTCTGGTGGTCTTGGTGGAGATGGCCCGGAGTCTCCGACCCAGTGGAAGTGGGGTGAAAAAACAGTGGCCTGGGTGAGAGAAGTCACCTGCCATCCTCAGAGCCCTGGTTCACAGTCTTGTGTTGTACAGGTGGTCAAGTGGGGGCAGAGGTCTCCCAATGATCCTCTCCGCCGACCTGATGATCCTCTGTAGCTTGTGTCTGTCACTGGCGGTGGCTCCCGCATACCAGACCAGGATGGCGGAGCAGAGGATCGATTCAATGGTGGCAGTGTAAAAGCATTTTAGAATCTCCTGCGCCATGCCGAACTTCCGCAGTTGGCGGAGGAAGAAGAGTCTCTGCTGGGCTTTCCGTTGGGTTGCCATGATGTTGACTCTCCAACTGAGATCGCTGGAGATGGTGGTGCCCAGCAGGCGGGCGCAGGGCACTCTGGCCACCTCGATGCCATCAATGTAGATGGGAGGCGAGGTAGGAGCAGACTTCCTGAAGTCAATTATAAGTTTGACGGTTTTGGCTGTGTTGAGCACCAGGCTGTTCTCCTTGCACCAGTGGCATAGTCTTTCCACCTGCTTCTGGTAGTCCTGGATGTTGTCCTTGGTGACGAGGCCGACAATGGTGGTGTCATCCGCAAATTTTATGACTTTGACAGAGTCTACCATGGATCTGCAATCATTTGTGTAAAGGGAGAAGAGCAGCGGGGACAGGACGCAGCCCTGGGGTGCCCCTGTGTTGGTTATCACTTCTCGTGAGTAGATGTCCCCCAGCTTGACAACTTGGGATCTGTTGGAGAGAAAGTCGGTGATCCATAGCCGTAGAGTGGAGTGGACCCCAAGTGTGGCCAGAACATTCTGGAGGGTGCGTGGGCATATAGTGTTAAATGCCGAGCTGAAGTCTAGTAGCAGTACTCTGGCATACCTGTCTTTCCTGTCTAGATGGTTGTAGATGTATTCCAGACAGATGTTTAGAGCATCATCAGTGGACCTATTCGCCCTGTAGGCGAACTGGAGTGGGTCTAGTAGGGGCAAGGTGGATAGCTTGAGGGTGGATAAGACCACTCTCTCTAGGGACTTCATGATAACGGACGTCAGGGCTACAGGCCTGTAGTTGTTGAGGTCGGAGATGCCTTGTTTCTTAGGAACAGGAATGATGGTGGACCTCTTGAAGCAGGCCGGGACTCTGCCCTCTGTCAGTGACCTGTTGAAGATTACGGAGAGGATGGGGGCAAGTTGCTCCGAACAGGTTTTGAGGCAGGCTGGGGACACTCCGTCGGGTCCTGGGGCTTTCCTGGCATTTAGTGTGGACAGGAGGTGCCAGACGTCTGCCTCCCTCACTTCCAGGGAGAGTGAGTCCTCACTTGGGTCGCTGTGCACAGGGGCAGGGGGGGGAGGAGGTGGTGAGTGCCCCCCAGGCTCAGCCTGCCTTTCAAAGCATGGCATACATGCCAGGTTTTAACATGCAATTGGTGGGTATTGATATCAGATGTGCCTCTTCTTAAAGGTACCTCTTCAGCATGCTCTAGCTATCTAGCATGAGTAGCAGTCAAAAAGAGTGGAGGAAAAGCTGGCACTACTTCAGGTATATGTTTATTGGTGCGAGTACAAAAGGTGCAAAAAAGTACAAAAACATACAAATAGTAAAAAATTGCACATACCAAAGTGAGAGGAGGCACAAAGTGGTGGGTGCAGGGCACAGGATGCCCAACGTCTGTTTCGCGCTGAACAGCGCTTCTACGGAGGCCTCAGTGGTTGCCAGGCATCCTGTGCCCTGCACCCACTGCCACTTCGTGCCTCTTCTCATTTTGGTATGTGCAATTTTTTACTATTTGTTCTTTTTTTGTACTTTTTTTGCACCTTTTGGGCCGATTTGCAAAAAGGTGCTAACTCAGTTAGCACGCCTAAAAGCTTCGGGCGTGCTAACTAGGGTGCTAAGCAGTTAGCACACGCAAAGCTTTTATTGATCGCGTGCAAAGTTTAGCGCTGCACGGTGCGCGTGAAACATCGCACCTGGTGCGACTAAAACGTTGCACCGGGTGCCCCTAAAAAGTCGCACCAGCTGCGCCCGAAATGTCGCACAGTGCAACTTTGCGCATCCTAAAGGTCTTTAGGCGTGCAAAGGGGCTTTTAGGCGTGTTAAGTAAGTTAGCACCCTTTTGTGAATCAAGCCCTTTGTACTCGTAACAATAAACCTATACCTGAAGCAGTGCCAGCTTTTCCTCCACTCTTTTTGACTCCCAAATAACTTCTCCCACTGAGTTGCTGTGACGCGGAGGGGGAATAGTATTTTACGCCACTGGGAATTTGAGCAGCAGGGTGAGCGGTCATCCGGCTCACCATGTGCTCAGCTCACTGGCGGTCTACATACGTACACATATAAGAATGGTTAAGACTCGGTTTGGACTTATTGATTTTTGGAAAATATACAGTATGCTAATTGTCTGTCAGTTTTCTGTGCGTATTTTTCTGCATGCGATTTCTGCACACCATGTGTTTGTATGTGGGAAAACTCTAACTCTTTTCACAGAAGCTAATGTAATTGATAGAGAAAATGCATGCAGCGCTTTCCTGCTGTCTTTTTTTTTCTGCATATGAAAAATGCACTAGCCCAATGATTAACATTCATTCTCAGTGTTCCTGTGCAGAAAATGCACACGAAAACAGATATGTGTGCTCCCAGCCTCAACATTTTTTGGGATGTAAGGAGACCAATTGTTATTCTTTTTAAAGTGTTGTCCCATTGTTGCACCATTACTTAAACATAAACAACAATATACCTTAGCATACTACTGTATACTGTTTTATACATGCATACATACATTTTTCCTATGTGGATTTGCCAGATGTGAATGTTGCTATGCTATCTCCACACAACATGAAGTAGCCAGTTTGTACTGACCCCCAACCCCCTGCGTCTCTTTGCTGCGAGAACACGTAGCAGTCACTATAGCTATAGTTACACTGCTGTGCATCCTTCATATATATTTTATGCTCATACAAGTCATTTGTGAAGATTGACAGTTCCACATGAGAAAACACAATGGGGGTTTCACAGAGAATAGTAACACATAACTGTTATTATGTGCTTGATGAAACAGATGGGGCTGTATAAAATCCATAAAATGATATAATATAAAACAGAGCCAAAGCCTATATAGGTTGTGTCCAATAGGCCTGATGCATGTTTCACGGCTCAGAAGAACAGCTTTTTCAGTGGACGTATTAAAATAACCAAGACACAATGATTTACGGTTGTGGCCACGTGCCAATCTCAACCACAATTTCAAGGACACTGGAGAAACAGGAGAGGAACCAAATAGTGAAAAGGCTTGAAAGCCCATTTTCAGCAGACATCTGTGGGCATCTCTCAGTTTCTCTACACATACTACCCTCACCAGTACTTGGGGCTTTCATCCTTTATCTCTTTGGACTGCCACGAGTCTGGAAACCTTCAAACGTACTCTGAAAACACACCTGTTCAGACAAGCCTATAATTTGCTATAGGCAGCACTGAAGGCACACTGGCTCACCCACTAATCCTTGTGTTTCCTTCCCCTTTGTTTCCTACCCACTACCCTCTAGATTGTAAGCTCGCAAGGGCAGGGACCTCCTCCTAGTGTTTCTCATACTGCTGTAATTTTAACATATGCATATGTACCAACTACATATCAACTATGTATGTATCTGTATTTACTCTATTCAATGTCATGACTGTACAGTGTCTTGTATTTCTTATGTATATTTGTTCCCCATTATTTGTTTGTACTATGTACAGCGCTACGGAAGATGTTGGCGCTATATAAATAAAAAATAATAATAATAATAATAACCTCTTTTCGGTCATCCACTGGCAAAATCACTGCAAAAAAAAGATCAAAAGTGGCTCCATATGTATATTGGTCATGAAAAGTTTCCGTTGAAAAATATCCTTATTCTCCAGCTTCAGGCTTTGGAAGTGACCTTTGTTTAACTGAGGTAAGCCAATAACAGATTGTAGTGTTACTAGACAGGAATCCACCATGCTCAGGGCTTTCTGCCTGTGGGGTGATGCTGAAATGAACACTCAGCTCAGCATTATGTGGATGTCTATGAAGAGGTTGGGCAAATGAATGAACCTCTTCTGAAGGTGGAGGGACAACAGTGATACGGGACAACAGTGATACGGACAAGTCTTCCATCTTACCTTACCACTGAGATTAGCTGGCACTCAGCTCTGGCAACATTAGTCATGAGATTGTTACCCGGATGAAAATGAGGCAACTGACATCTCATGTCTCTAATAACCCAAATCAACTGAGCCCACTGGCTCTGTGTGATTTTGTGCTGCTGGATGAAGGAAAAAAGCACAGCTTCATGCTCTGATTAGCCATCATTGCACTAGAGACTTCTTTTCATGGACCATGGGCCAAATTAAAGAGGAACTGTACTGAAAAATACATGTTTTTTACAATATTCATTTATAAATGATGTAGTCAGTGTTTGCCCATTGTAAAATATTTTTGCATCCTTCCCTCACCCTGATTTACGTTGTGAAATTGATCATGGGTAGCAACATTTTTACTCTTGGCAGGTGCATCGCTGCAGAATGTTTACTATGTGTTCCAAAGCCAGTAGAAATAATACCTGGTTTCCCAGAATGCACTGGAGAAGGGGAGAATTCCGCTAGGATAAGCATCACTGGGGAGGGTGGGCTAATTTACCAATAAACAGAAATGTATTCTTAAACCAGAACAATTGATGGAAAAGTGGGTTTACTAAATAATTTACCACGTTCTACATCAGTTCAGGGGAAGATGTATTTTAGATACATTCCCTTAATTTGACTGGGACTGTTGTGTAGTCCATGGTCACCTTTGAGTTACCCTTCTTACATACACAAGCTTATCTAGTAAGAGATAGAATAATGGCTGATTGTAACGTACACTCGTCATTATGAACAGTTAAAGCTTTTAGTGTATGGTAGCCACAATGGAAGAAGGTGCTTTTCTAGATGGCTGAACTGTGCATGCTATTGTCCGTTTTACATGCCCAGTCAGGCGAACCCTACCTCTGAATGCCAGTGTGAACTCTCCCATTAGAATATATCCGACTTTAACAACTTGGCAATTGGCAGCTGCAGAGATGATCAAACACCCTCTGCAAACTCCATTGTGAATAATCACTTACTGAAAAAGTCCAAGCAATTTCCTCTTCACAGTCAGTGATATATCTGGCATCTCTTCCGAGCATGCTTTGCATCACCTTCTGAATTGGATCAACCTTGTGAACTGTACTGTGAAATGCTGCTATACATCTTAACAAAACATTCCGAGCCAGTGCTAGCATTTAATTTATTCCTATTTATTGTATTTATTTTTAACTTTCTCTTGGTTTATTTATCCCTGCAGCAGCCAACTTAGCAGGCAGCCTGATTTAGACAACTGATAGCGGGCCTCCACTTCCCCCTCCCGCTGCATAACTGGAAGAGAGAAGAGGAATTGTGCGCTTGGAGCATTCTGCACAACAAGCATGAAGAGGAAAACAGCCAACTGCAAAAATCATTAGCTTATGTATCAAATCGGAGAAAGCCAAACAGCTAGAGAGAAGCTGGATACTGAGCAGGCTGGATGCTGGAGAGATAGATATAGCAAACTGCAAGACCAAAAACTACAAATCCCAACCCAACTAAAAATAACATATTAGAACTAAACATATGTGCCAAATAAGTATATCAATTTTTATATGAAAAAGGCATTTTAGTTAGAAATATGAATCCTTTTTGCTTTAGAAAACTACTTTAAGGGGCGTGGCCTGGCTATGAAGCAGTGAGGACGCGCGGCGCCTGAGCTCCACAGAGTCTCAATATCCTGCTTAATCCTGCCCGTTACAGACTGCTCCTTCACTTACCTTTCCGGTGGATTATTGTTGGTACATCCTCCTGGCACATCTAGAAGCACAGCCATGGCTTCTCCGAGCGACAAATCGGTCTCAGCACGCCTAGCCAAGTATACACATGGCGGATCCAAAGATGGCGGCGGCGCTTCCTCCCCCTCCCCAGAACCTCCGACACAGGACCTGCTGGATGACACTATCCCGTTGGAAGGGGTCGAGGAGGCCGCAAACATATCGTCCACATCACCTGTGAAAGGTCGCAGTGAGTACTCACAGGCACATGCTGTGGCAGGTACAGCACACGGGGACAAAATGGCGTCGGAAGCTGCACTAGGCCCAAACGCAGATACAGAACCCTCCCGCTTGCAGTTGCTGGAGGCCATTATGGAGCTTAAATCCTCTCTCACGGTCAAACTGGATGTTATTCAGACTGAATTAACATTTGTGAAAGCAGATATGCAGAAGCTCCGCGATCGCACTAGCGATGCGGAAAAACGTATTAGTGACTTAGAGGACGATGTAAGGCCTTTACAATCCGACATGCATTACCACAATAAGTTTGCTGATGCTCACTCCTTCAAACTATCTGATCTTGAAAAAATATCAAGGTGGAACAATCTCCGCTTTTGTGGGCTTCCCCGAAAAGGCTGAGGGATCCGCTGCTGAGGAGTTTTTGGAGGAATGGATTGCTACTGAAATTCCTGATTTTAAGCCTTCTAAGTTGTTCTCGATTGAAAGAGCGCATAGAATCCCAACTGGTCCTCCCAAGCCGGGCTCGGCACCTCGCCCTCTAATTGCTAAGATACTGAACTTTAGGGACAAAACAGATATCCTGAAAGCTGTGAGAGTGAAGTTGTCTGTCTGGTTATATTCTTTTACTGCTAAATGTGCGAATTCAGTATCCATATTCCTATTGTATGACAATGGCTGATTTTAAAATAATGTCATGGAATGTCAGAGGCATGAATCACCCTATCAAACAACGCTTAGTCTTTGATCATATGAAAAAATATAATCCATATATTATGTGTCTCCAGGAGACACATCTGGTTGGTGCTAAGTTGACCAGCCTTAAAAAAACGTGGATAGCTGGCGTATACGCTGCACAACACTCCAACTACTCTAGAGGCACAGTTATTTTGATTGCAAAATCGGCCCCCATCAAAATTATTTCTGTCTACTCTGATCATCTGGGTAGCAGAAGTAGAAAAGCCAAACGCTCTGAAACCCCCAAAACAAAACCACTCCACCGGTGCAGGATCAGGCAAGCCACGCCAGAAGTAGAATCAACAAAGGAGGATCCGCAGTCACAGCGAAGTAGTAAAAGCTGGTAATTTTTATTGAAAAACGCCACAAAAAATGACACACATAGGAGCAGGAAATGACTGACGCGTATCGGGCTCAAAATCTGCCCTTAATCATAGTCATACAGATTCTGAAAGAGGCGGGGACTTTATAGCAGAAGGAAAAGGGAGGGGAAAACCCCACACCCAATCGTCCTGAGAAAAGCCACAACCCCTTAAAGAGAACATCACACAACTTGTAATGAAAGACAACTGGATGGTTAAATAGAAATAGTGTATCATCACAAAAGTACAAAAATGTAGCAAGGTTTGTAAAAAACATCTAAATATAAAATTTCATACAAATAGTACAAGTGAATATAAAAACTGGCAAATGAAAGAAAAAATGTTACTGTTTCTTAACTGTCGTATATTAAGCTGATGTCCCAACGGGTGTTTAGGCCATCAGGAAAACGGGTACCCATGCGGTGGATCCAGAAGGCTTCTCGTTTAAGGAGAAGCTTCTTGTGGTCACCTCCCCTAAATGGGGTGACCACTCTTTCCACGCCCTGGAATTTGAAGGAAGTCATATTACCACTGTGACAGTTCTCAAAATGTTTGGAAACAGCCGATTTTTTGAACGTGTTCCAGCTCGTCCCACAGTAGTGTTCACCTATCCTCGCTTGAAGATTGCGGGTGGTGCACCCCACATACTGAATGCGACAGCTGGTGCACGTGATGACATAAATTGTATGTTTAGTGTCGCAATTAATGTATTGCAAAATGGGAAAAGACTTATTAGTGGTATGTGAAAAGATAGAAGTACCCCTAAGGTGACACTTGCAATAATGACATGTAGTGAAACCACAGGGGTAGGATCCTACTGTACTTAGCCAAGTCGGAGTGCGTATGGAAGCCGGGGACCTGAAAAGGCTGGGGGACAAAAGGGACCCTAGAGTGCGTGCTTTACGAGATGAGAAACGGCACCCTGCATCAAGAACTTCTTTAAGTTTCAGGTCTGAATGTAAAACCGGGAGATATTTTTTGATGGTATCAACAATATTCTTATATTCTAAACTATATTCCGTCACAAACGTGACAGGACCCTTCCCTGTTTGTTTTTTGTCTGACCTTACTACTGTCCAAAAGTTCAGCTCTAGATTTTTTGGCCACTTTATTCCGACTGATCTTTAAATGTTTATCTGTATATCCCCTCTGTCTTAGCCTACCCTCAATCAGACCGCACTCCTTATTCGCACCCTCCAAAGTGGAGCAATTGCGAATTGCTCTAACAAATTCACCTGTCGGTATGGCATTGATTGTATGCATGGGGTGACAAGAGTTAGCTAGAAGGATAGAATTTCCCGATGTGGGTTTCCGGAAAGTGCACGTAGAAACCATGTGTGATACATAATCTCCTGTCAAAGTGAGATCTAGATAATCTATCGACGTTGCATGTGTATTCATGGTGAAGATCAAATTTAATTGATTGTCATTGAGGTAATTCAAAAAAGGCTCCAAATTATCAGGAGGACCCTCCCACACCAACAACAAATCGTCTATGTATCTGCCATACCATTGTATATGGGAGGCAAAAGGATCGTCATCCCCAAAGATGCGGAGCTCCTCCCACCAGCCCATATATAAATTGGCTAGGGAGGGGGAAAATTTGGCCCCCATGGAAGCCCCGCATCTCTGGAGATAAAATTGGGAATCAAAGACGAAGAAGTTGTGCGTGAGGAGGTACTCAACTGCTAGGAGCAAAAAGGACTGGAGTGAAAGGTCAAAGGTAGAATATGTAGTTAAATGAAAATCTAGTGCTTTTAAAGCTAGTGCATGGGGAATGGAGGAATATAATGAAGTGACATCTAAGGTCACCCACCTGAAATTACGATTCCACCTGAACCTGTCGAGACTAGAAAGAACATGTCTGGTATCCTGAAGGTAACCCGGTAACCATCTGGGTAGGTTTGTTATAGTTCAATTCTCCTTTGAAGGGCAGATCATGAAAATTGCCTCAGTATATGTTCCCCCTCCGTTTCATGTCTCTGTTCTGGAGAAACTGTTCTCGCACATTTATGATTTGGCTCCTGCTCCTCTACTCTTATGTGAAGACTTTAATAATATCCTAAATCATACTCTAGATAAGTCTAGTACGGGAGACCAGCGAGGCCATATAATGTTTAAGGACTGGGTACAGAAGCACAGTCTTTATGATATCTGGCGTTGGAATAATCCGAATAAAGTTACTTTTTCATGTTTCTCTGACCCCTCGAGATCCATGTCACGTATTGACTTAATGCTGGGTACACATGATATACTATCTAAGTTTAATCAACTGAAATATCTTCCACATGGAATATCAGACCATTCTCCCTTAATTGGCGTACTAGATGCAGTTCATGGCTCTAGAGTTAGGGGTCTAAGGCTGGGTGCTAGTTGGCTTCAAGATGAAACTGTACTGGAGCACTGTAAAACCCAAATGTCTGAATACTGGCACCTGAATCAGGGATCCTCCTCAATAGGTATAGTCTGGGAGGCCTCAAAGGCAGCTTTACGGGGTCACTTTGGTCATATAAAAGGTATTATACTAAAAAATGATGAAGCATATATAGGTTCCACCGAGTCGTCCATGGCAGCAGCCAAACAGGAGTTTGAGGGTTCTCGCACTGCAGTTAATTACCAGGCCTGGATTAAGGCCAGACGAGAGCATGAATTGAAATTATTAAATAAAGCTAAACGTAAGGAATTTATAGGCCACTAAAAGCTTTTTGAATGGGGCAACAAATCGAGTAAAATCCTGGCAAACCTGGTCAAAACTCAATCCCCATCAATTGCAATTCCTAGGATCCTATCTGCAAATGGCCAGGAATGCTCTACTACCACTGAAATTCTGGGGGTGTTCAAAGACTTTTATAGCAACCTATATAGTGATATACCCACCTCGGACCCGTCCCTTATCTCTCAGTTCCTGGCAAAATGTATGATACCTGCCGTGGACGACTCGGACAGATTAATGTTAGAGGCGCCATTTACCATCGAAGAAATTCTAATGGCTATAAATAGTCTTAAATCCAATAAAGCACCGGGCCTTGATGGGATACCTGCAGAGTGGTATATAAAAAGCAGGACAATCACTGCCCCTATGTTACTTCAAACCTTTAATGGGGCCTTTGAGTCCGGCTCTCTGCCTGCATCCATGAGAGGCGCATATTACTCTCCTCTTGAAGCCGGACAAAGATCCGGACTCTTGTGACTCATATAGGCCCATCTCACTGTTGAACTCGGATGTTAAAGTGCTTGCTAAGGTCCTAGCGAACAGATTGAAATTGGTGATTGGAAAACGTATTTTTCAGGATCAGACCGGGTTTATCCCTGCTAGATCTACTAAACTAAATCTTAGGAGATTATTCGTTAACCTCCAGCACTCTAACGGTAACTCTGGTTCCAGGACTCTTCTGGCATTAGATACAAACAAGGCATTCGACACTGTCTCATGGCGTTACCTGTGGGCAGTGCTGGATGCCTTCAGAATTGGAGATATATTCAAGAAGTGGGTGCAGCTCTTGTATACTAGTCCAGTGGCCCGTGTTAGAATCAATAATCAACTATCTGAGCAATTTACAATTAATAGGGGCACCCGACAAGGCTGTCCCTTGTCGCCTCTTCTTTTTGCCCTCGCAATGGAGCCGTTGGCAGCCTTTATACGTGAAGACCAAAGTATTGGTGGATGGAAAATTAACAAAGTACAGGAGAAAATCTCCTTATACGCAGATGATGTCCTGTTATATTTGGATAACCCGAGTTCCTCCCTGGGTAGAGTGCTGGAGGTTTACAGGTCCTTTGGGGAAATATCTGGGTTAAAGGTCAACTGGTCGAAGTCAGTGCTATTTCATGTGGACCCTGTCCACATGAAATAGCAGGTCCTTTAGGGAAATATCTGGGTTAAAGGTCAACTGGTCGAAGTCAGTGCTATTTCATGTGGACCCTGTACCCCCCCCCCCCCCCCCCCGAGTCTATACTTCCCAACCAGCCCCTGCAAATAGTCTCCACCTTTAAGTATTTAGGTATAACCATTTCCAGACATAATGATACCTATATAAAACATAATTTAATCCCGGTTTTAGTTAATATTGAGGGGAAGCTAAAAAGATGGTCTACGTTGCCTTTGGATCTGCTCGGCATGGGTGAATATAGTCAAGATAATTATTGCCCCAAAAATTCTGTATGTTCTATTAATGTCTCCCTGCTGGATTTCCGATGTACATTTTCGTAATATTAATGCCGTGATCCAAAATTTTCTGTGGGCAGGTAAGTCACCTAGATTGTCGCTAGATGCCCTGCGTATGCCTGTTAGCCTGGGGGGCCTTGCTTTACCCCATTTCCAACTATATTACTTAGCTGCCCAGCTTACGTATGTTAGAAGATGGCTGCACTACATTAGAGATGACGCCTCTCTAGACGTGGAGGCGGACATAGCGTCCTCCTTTGAATCCCTCTGTAACATAATATACAGGGGGGGTACTATTTCATATGAACAGATCCCAATATTGAATTACTCACTTAAATTTTTTTTATAAATCTATGAAAATGACTGGAGAGCAGCTTAACAAGTGCTCCCCTAGCTCCCCAATTTGGGGGTAATAGACGCCTGCCTGAATTTTTAACCATTGATGAGGTGGGTTTCTGGGTTCAACATGGGGTAAAGTATATACATCAGTTATATCAAAATGGCATGTTTAAAGGAGAACTGTAGTGAGAGGTATATGGAGGCTGCCATATTTATTTCCTTTTAAGCAATACCAGTTGCCTGGCAGCCTTGCTGATCCTCTGCCTCTAATACTTTCAGCCATAGGCCCTGAACAAGCATGCAGCAGATCAGGTGTTTCTGACAAATTTAGACAGATATGACAAGATTAGCTGCATGCTTGTTTCTGGTGTGATTCAGACACTTCTTTAGGCAAATAGACCATCAGGGCTGCCAGGCAACTGGTATTGCTTAAAAGGAAATAAATATGGCAGCCTCCATATCCCTCTCACTACAGTTCTCCTTTAAGACATGGTCTCGAATAAGGATAGATTTTTGCCTACCTAGATACTCTGTATTTAGGTACTTTCAAATCAAGCATGCTGTTATGTCTCAATTCAAATCTCTAGAGATGCAATTAACGCTAGGCACGGTAGAGAGCTGGCTTTTGTCCAAGGATGAGGGTGGACTCATCTCCAAATTATATTCCAACTTGATTGTTTGTAGGTGTTCGCCTCGCCTGAGCAGATCCAGGGCACTATGGGAAGACTGGGGCGAGGTAATAACCCAGGAAGAGTGGTCTGACTTTGCAGATACATACATGAAAACAGTGATCTCTTCAAGAGATAAACTGGTTCAGATACGTTGGTTCCACCAGGTCTACTTTACCCCAGTCAAAATATCTAAATTCTCCAGCGGGTCTAGCGATGTGTGTTGGAGATGTGGGCATAGGCCTGGTACCTTTAGACATATGACATGGGATTGTGGGGTGGTACAGGCTTTTTGGCATAAGGTTACTTCTTTTATGAGGGATGCTTTGGGTCTTCCAATGGTTCCCTCATATAAGGCATATTTATTGGGTATGATAGGGGACTGGCCCATGAGCAAGCATAAAACAATACTTACTAGAATACTACTATTCTATACCAAGAAGACTATTTCCATTGAATGGAAATGCACCTCGGAACCCCCCTTGGGTTTGTGGAAGCAACAAATTAACAATGCACTCTCGCTGTATAAATTGACATGGATGGCGAGGGGTTCTCCAGCTAAATTTGATAAAATATGGAAGATATGGTTAGATACTTTGGAGTCAGCAGTTGATAATCTAGATATCAATCCACACATTTTGGACTCTTTATAATTTCATTCTGGTTTTTGGTCTGGATGCATTTTCAGTATTAACGTTACTCATGCCTCTGTGAATGTTTGAATGTCATTTATCATATCCTCCCTATATACGGATTTTTTTTAATTTTTCGTTACTGCCTTTGTCTACTTGATGTATTGCTCAATTTGTACATGCAGATAAAAGATTTGTATTAATGCCCAGATACACACTGTCAATGTTGGGGTTTTGTGTTTTGTTTGTTTGAAACTAATAAAAATACTTTAAAAAAAAAGAAAACTACTTTAAATTACTATTTGCACCATTATGAAAAGTTACCCAAAAGTGATGTAAATTGATTAGATAAACATGTGCATGAAAAGTACCAATCCTACTTGGAACCAGGCTGTTTTTATTCCTTTCTTCTTTTTCTCACTGTAAGGGTTAAGAATTCAGGGCTCTAGATGACAGTTTATCTGCCGTCACACTGTAGTATAACCATTACTTATGATTACTTAGAGCTTATAAGACTCATCTGACAAGACAAACAACATTTATATTGCACTTTTCTTCTCTTGGACTGAAAGTGAGAGAGCTGCAGCCACTAAGGCGCCCTCAGTAGGCAGTAGCAGTGTTAGGGAGTTTAGCCCAAGGACTCCTTACTGAATAGGTGCTGGCTTACTGGACAGGAAGAGCCGAGATGTGTCGGAGGCAGAGCACTTAACTTTTACACTATCCAGCCCTCTGTGGCTAAGAAACAGGAATGCAGGAAAAAGCTTTAAAAAAAATCAATAGTTCAAATTCTGTTTGTGTAGGAGCTGGAAGATATAACATGCTGTGGTCATTCACCTGAGACAGTAAATATTTCTAACTTTCATTTTAACTTTTAGATACAAAATAAAAGTATCATATGCCAGGGCGTACATTTCATAAAGGTGCCAGATGAAAAGGGTGCAGTAATAGTCAGTAAAACCTTAACCTCCGCCTGGTGCCTAACCTTAACCCCCACTGGTGAGTGCCTAACCTTAACCCCCACTGGTGAGTGTCTCAACTTAACCCCTCTCCACCCAGTGAGCAACTTACCTTAGCCCCCCATGGGCACCTAACCTTTACCCACCTACCCCCTTGCACCCAACCTTAGCCTCCCCCCGGGGCAACCCGCTAAGCGAACTATGGCTACAAATAGTGGCCACGTCATGCCTGCTATTTGTAGCCACAGCTCACATAGTGGGTGTTGTTTTCAACAGGTTGCGTATTGCACCCTTTTTAACTGCTTAAAGAGACACTGAAGCGAGACTAAATCTCGCTTCATGTATTATATATAGCAGGGGCACGTGTGCCCCTGCTAAAACTCCGCTATCCCGCGGCTGAACGAGGGTCCCTGACCCCCACCCCCCGCAAACCTTGGTCGGAAAATGGTCACTGGAGATATTCTTCCTGGAGGCAGGGCTAATGGCTGCAACCCTGCCTCCCAGCGCGTCTATCAGACGCGCATTGCCGCCTCTCCCCTGCCCCTCTCAGTGAAGGAAGACTGAGAGGGGCGGGGGAGAGGCGGAGATACGCGTCTGACAGACGCGCATGGGGCAGGGCTGCGGCGGTTAGCTCTGCCCCAACCAGGAAGCGCTCCCCCGCTGCACGGAGGGGGTTTGGGGGGACAGGGACCCCCGTTAAGCCGCGCTATAGCGGCGTTTTAGCAGGGGCACGCATGCCCCTGCTAGCTATGAGGTCTGAAGCGAGATCTATTCTCGCTTCAGACTCTCTTTAAATACCAGGAGAGTCCTATGTGGGATTAGGACTATAGAAACATTTTGTTTATTTTATCAGTTTATTTTCACTTCAGGTTAGCTATAATTGTTATTATAGCTGGTGCTGCTTTGGTGCTGTAAAATACAGCCACATGTGTGTTTTTTAGTCAGAAACATAAAATCTAAACCTTTTTTTTTTTTTTTAATCCGGTCGTACGAAATCTATGTAGTAGGAGGATAAACTGAGTGAATATATTGAATGGATAATTTAGTCAGTTCCCTTATATTACATAGACATGGTAAGATTGGACAAAAAAAGACTGACTCATTATTGGGCACCTTTACGCTAATTGTTTCCCATAATACACTCCTAACTGTAACCTTTAAACTCTCTCAAACACAAACTATATTTAACCTTCGCACTATCCTAATCTTCCTACCGTTACGCTAACACATAGTTCTGACCTCTTCTCAAAGGAAAATTCTCTGCTCTTTCTTCAGCAAAGAAAAGACAGGAAACACTTCTCTGTGTCCAATGACTGTTCCACATAACAGATTGAGTGAGCTTTACAAAGGAAAAGAGAATTTTCAGATTTTCAAGCACACTGTGCAAAGCACTGAATCACCAGGGCTGTATGTACTTAAAGTGTACCAGGACGACAAGCGTCCCAGGTTTAATACTTACCTGGGGCTTCCTTAAGCTCCCTTGAGGCCACTCATCTCTCGCCGCCTTCCCAGGGCGTACGAGAGGAATCGGCGCGGGAGGACTTGGGCGCAGGATACAGGCGGTATATGGCTGATCCTGCTGCTGCACAAGTGCTCGGCCGTGTAACATAATATTCCCCCTCCAGGGCACCATGGATAGTAGGGAATAAAATAATTTGGCCCACAGCAATTGCTGAAAGCCGAATTATTGTGCTTTAAAAGTAACTTCAGCTCGTTCTTCTGACGGTGCCGACGTTACTCATTGTGCGCCCAAGTCTCCTGCGCTGGATTCACTGTGTGCGTCCCCAGTTGGCTCCAGTCACTTGCAATTCAGCCCGAAAGCCTGACCGAGTCTCGTTTCGTCACTCATGTATGACCCGGCGCGATCCCCCATCTCGCTACCACGGCTGGCCCAGGGCACTCCCAGGGATGGGAGCGCAACGGTGGGAGCGCCTGGCCGGGCTGTGCATGCATGATAAAGTGGGACAGGGGACACCTGGGGAGATGGCAAGGGATGAGCGGCCTCAAGGGGGTTAAGGTTCCCTTTAATTCAAGAATACATGATTCTGTGTAGTGGCTATACGGGTGCTATAAGCCAGTAGCTTTGGGGGAATTTCTGGCACATACATGCAAAAAGGGAATGATTTGCATGGCTACATATCCAGAAGTAATACCTATCAGTCTTGCTTTATGGACACCTGCCTGGAAGCCATAAACTTCTTCTTGAACCACTGCGGATGTAGACCTTGTTTTCCCCTTATGAACCAGAGCAGCTTTGACAATTTAGCTATGTCCCCATTTAATCAGCAACAACTTTATCCCTACTTATGACACCTAAATGATTTTTTTTTTCAGGACAAACTAGACTTTAATTGTATAGCATCTTTTCCCTAGAACAATATAGTTTTCTATGCCTGTTAATGGGACAAAGAGGGACAAAATGGAAACATTGCATTATTTCACACTTTTACAAATTGTTTTCTTAAAAAGTGCTAATGTAGTTACAAAACACAAATATTGTTTGGCTATTTCTACCATTTATCACAAAACGTAGATTATGTCCCTGTCACAATCTATGGTGAGGATATTTGATTCTAAAATAATGCTACAATGGGTATTTTTTTGTAAGTGTGGGTCTTTTATTAAAATAAATGCATGTAGGTGTAATTTTACTATGTGGCCACAAGATGTCCTTGCACATTATTTCCCATTAGTGTACTGATAGGAAATAACGTGTGGATGTGTTACTTTGGAAGTTATAATGACACAGGCATCTCACTGATGCCAGCAAGCATTGACACAGGGACTTTGATTAATAAATGAGAACTGCCAGTCCAATAGCAAAACAACACGTGGACACTAATCTATCAAGCAATTAGATTTATTGCAGCACAGCTTGTGACAAACAGCATACAGCAGCAACAAAGCACATTTTATAAATGTCACAATACATTAACATTAGATGACACCACACACAGTAGCTCTACTAAGATCCAACAATTGTTTCATGCTGCTCCGGCACTTAATCATGGATCCAGCAAACACATGGCGGGGAAATAAGTATCAAACATGCCACGCCAGAGGCATGTATAAGTACATATCTACGTCCCTGTGACTTCAGATGACGTCCTGTGGGATGTAGATATACTACAACAAAGGCAGCAAGTAGCTAAATCCCACCTGTAGCTTTAAAAACAAAAAGTTATATACTTATTTACTTACATCAGTAGGGGAAGCCTCTGAATGCTCCAGAGGCTTCCCTGATCCTCTGCAACCCCTCCGATACTGGCCGGGAACCTCTTCCTCATTGTGGCTGCACTCCCCTTCATGTACAAGCATGGCTGCACTGTGCAGATGCCAGTGAGTTTGCACCTGCGCAGTGGAGCTGCTTGTGCATGGAGAAAAATACATGAGCGACTCTGTGCTACTGCATGGGCTGAACTTAGCATCCGGGCATTGGGGCCGCACTCATACATGGAGGGGAGCGTGGCTGCAAGCAAGCTTCAACATTGAGGCCGGATCCACACTATAAGTGCTTTTGTGAGCGCTTGTGTTGGATTAGTGCTTGCTGAGCGCCTGTTTAATAAAAATCGCTCCCATTCACTTTCATTCGAATCGCGGCAAAAATCACGTAAGAATCGCAACGATTACCGCAATCATGTACGCAAAATAACATATGCGATCGATGCGATTTTTTCCGTGATTTTAATGAAAGTGAATGGGAGCAATCATTTTACAAGCGCTCAGCAAGCGCTAATCAAACTCAAGCTCTCACAAAAGCACTTATAGTGTGGATCCGGCCTTAGGTGTCCCAGTACAGTACGGAAGGGGTGTCTAGAGCCTTCCCAGTACTGATTGCAGGGGTCTTTGAAGAGGAAATAAATATGGCAGTCTCCATATCCCTCTCACTTCAGGTTGAGCCAACTTTGAAAATGACTAACCAATCATAGTAAGCTCATAAAGGTAAAGGCCCCGCCCTGTGAGGTTTTCCTTGCAGCACAGTAAGCATGTAAGAGGTATTCCCAACAGTACAGGAAACCTGTATGTCACAAACAAAGAAAAAAAACCCTTACCAGTACACCAAATAAAAAATAATTAAAGGGAACCTAAAGTGAGAGGGATATGGATCTTTCTTTTTAAACAATACCAGTTGCCCGGCAGTCCTGTGTATCTCTTTGGTTCCAGCAGTGGCTCAATCACACACCTGATCTGCATGCTTGTTCAGGGGCTTTTAATATTCCCACCTCCATCAATAGGAGTTTATCGCGGAACGCCTCAGAAATGTTTGCAATTCATGGCACAAGAGTTTTGTCCTGAGGATGGCCACTTTAAATATTGCTGAAAGAACTGGGTGGCTGTAAAACGGTTTGCTACGCTGAGCGCATTTTCTGCATTATATAAGGTTTATAACCATGAAACAATGAATTGTCAATATCAATGTCATGAAAATTAGTAAATAGTCACATTAGATAACACAAATTGAGTTTTGTGCTAATTTTAACCAAGTCTTATCCTATTAGCGTAAATGTGCGGCCTGGTGTAGTACCGCTGTAAGCACATTATAATTTTGATGGTTTGCAAGTTGTCAGAAACAATAATCAAACAACTCATTTTTTTTCTAAAGATTATGCTGTAAGCTGCAGGCACGTCTTTCCAGCAGGCTGCTTCTTATCTGGGATTTTATCTCAGGAAACCATTTATATTTCATCCCTAAACAAACACATCATAATGATGTTAACTTCACTGCATTATTGCATAGAGCAGGAGCGAAAAGGCTATGTTCTGGAATGTGTGCAAAGCCTACTCTACACTGAGAAAGTGAACAGTTGCAAAGATAACAGCATAAGTTTATATTTGAAGAGTACCTCCATCCAGGAACACAGTACCTCCATTCACAGAAACAGTTCTTTCCCCTCTGCTGTCAACCTCTTGAACTCTCTCTGCACCCTTTCCCCCTGTCCCCATCCTCCCTTTTTAGCTTGTGGTTACTGGTAGTTGTCACCAACAAATTGTAGTTTTGAGTCACTGCCTTCTCAACGTATCTTGCGTACACTGCTGTGTAGCATATACTGTATATTGTGTTTATTCTCCTGTTTAATGTGTGTCCTATCTCCTACTTGTGTCCTATGATGTGACACAAAGCTATGTGTGTTAAATAGAACAAAAAACACACATATGTTTTTTTGTGCACAGTTGAAGTCATGCAACACAATCCATCCAGTTATAAAGAGGATTCAGTCATTTCACCAGTTTATGAACCACTGGTAAAAAAATAAAAAAAATAAATAGGAACACTAACCTCTTGTGATAAGTCAGACAATATAATATAAGGGCTCATTCACACTATGTGCTGTGCTGTTCATAGACTTTCATGTTACCATTGACATTACAGGTGTGCGTTCCCATGCGTTACGATGTAATGCTTTTGGGAACATTTTATGGCAAAACGCACACGTTTCCCAATGGGTACAGCTGCTGACGTCTGCGCTCAAGTGCACCACAACGTGTATTCTGTGTGATGGCCTCACGATGGCAACGCGTGCACAAAATCACGTACGTGTATGCGCTCTGTAGTGTGAATGAGCCCTAATTGAAAGGCATCTGTGGCTACAATAGATCTATATCTATCTATATTCGTATTTGTTGGTTTACACAAATCTGTAATGACAGAAAAAAAACTGTTACATTTAGAAGTTCAGCTCTCTGCCCATATGGAATGTAGACAGTTTAAAATAGGATACAAAAGTTTGCTTTCTTAAAACAGAAAGTATTTGCAATAATTCAGGTTGGTGTGAGCCCTGAGATATCTCCCAGTGCATCACTGCTGAAATATGCAAATTATCCATTAGCCACACCTCCAGATCTGCTGGAATGCAATGATGTGTCAGTATTACAGAGCCACAATAATCCAGCATGCATACAGACTGTTTCAGATTGACTGATCCGCATCAGTGCATGGCACGGATTAAATGTGGCTCTATGGGGTAGGACTTGAAACACCCAAAGGTTAAGAGTACCCAGCTAAGCTATAAAACAGTTCTGACTACATAGCAGTGCTGCTCAATAACTGCTTTAAAATGCTGAAAATGTAATGTAAGCAGTCCCCAGCACAAAGCAATTGTGAATAGTAAAGTAGTAGCTTATGACTAGGGTTGCCAGGTCGGCTGATGGAGAAAACCGGACAGGGGGTGGAGTTAGGGGCGGAGTCAGAAGCGCACTTTTATGTAGAGTGGGGCTAAGCAATGGGCTTTTTAAAAAATGTTTTTTACAGTATTTATATCGCACTGACATCTTCTGCAGCACATTACAGAGTACATAGCCATGTCACTAACTGTCCTCACCAGTACATGCACATAAGAGACCACTTTTCACCAGTAAATGCACATAATAAGAGACCGCTTTTCACCAGTAAATGCACATAATAAGAGACAGAGCAGAAAACTATTACAAAACTGGAAAACTATGCAAATAATGCAATGCATTTATGGCGTTTTTGCACAGTGAAGTGGTCGATTTCTTGCGGGAAGTTTTAAAATTTATTTATTTTTTCCCACCAAAATTTTTTATTGAGAACAATAAAGTGGACATAGGCATAAAGTTAAAATATAAATCTGCTCATACATGTATGTACACATTTTGAGCAAATATAACAAATATAACAGTATAACAGTACAAATTGCGTTGTACAATAGTATGAATTCAAGTGTAAAGTATAGTAAGCAGCGGGCTCAGGCGAGATTGAATGAGATTGAAAGTCACGCCTGGACTATACGGAGGGGAGATAGAGCGGAGCCAATGCACACAAAGAGCGGAAATACAACCAGAGAATTATGGGTCACTCACTCACCATATCTCCAGACTCCTGACCTTACCTTGCTTCCTTCGCAGATGCAGAATCGCATTGCAAATGACGTGAGTGACGCACGTCATGCGTGCGTTGGCAACGCAGCGTTGGCGTTGCCGTAGCAACGTCGGGAAGCGCGGGCTCGGGGGCGGTACTTAAGCTGGCGTAACTTACGCCGCGTAAGCTGGCTGGCTGTGCCTTTGACTGACAGCCAGGCAGCGAATCAGCCGTCGTGCAGCGTTGGCGGACGGGTGGCGGCAAGTGGCAAAAGGCATAAAACCGGACATCTTAATTGTCCGGTTTAACATGCCTTTTTGGACAGGACACAGCGGCCAAAAACCGGACTGTCCGGTCTAAAACCGGACACCTGGCAACCCTACTTATGACTTTACTGGGCAGACAAAGCAGTACTGGTGCTCAATGCCTGGTATAAGATGCTGCAACTGCAAATGTGCTAGAGTAGGCCCCATATCAAAAAACAATAATGATACTCTGCATAGGTTAGATTAGGTAGGTGCCCCCCAGTATAGGTTAGATTAGGTAGGTGCCCCCCAGTATAGGTTAGATAGGTAGCTGCCTCCCAGTATAGGTTAGATTAGCTAGCTGCCCCCCAGTATAGGTAAGATTAGGTAGCTGACCCCCAGTATAGGTTAGATTAGGTAGGTGCCCCCAGTATAAGTTAAATAAGCTAGCTGCCTCCCAGTATAGGTTAGATTAGCTAGCTGCCCCCAGTATAGGTTAGATTAGGTAGGTACACCCCAGTATAGGTTAGATAGGTAGCTGACCCATAGAGTGGGTAGGTAGGTAGACCCCCCATAATGGAGGGGGGAGTCAGCCACGGTGAGAGGCGATTGGAACCAGGGAGGGGAGTTGTGACTATTTCCAGTGCTTCCTGCTGCGCTCTACTCTGCATCGGAGGGGGGAGCACGAAGGGCAGCCCGGGGAGAGGAAGGGAGGGAGAGGTCGGGCTGCCCTCCCCGCGGCTGATTCCCCCCTCCATTACAGCGCCCCCCTCCCAATAGCGCTCAGGGCGCCCGAATGGGCCGCATGGCGATAGAACCGGGCCTGTTCCCGCTAATCACCGAAGCGCTATCAATTTTTAAGTGCTAGTGCAATAGTAACTATATCTGCCGCGATTGCCGCCGATCGCGAGCAATTCGCGTCAATCTCTAAACGCGTTCTCTGCATTTTTTGGGGGAGATTAGGGCGCGGTTGCGATTAGCATGCTATTCACAATTGCTCCAAGAATGGGTATTTGTCCAGTGAGTTTTCCACATTAATTCACCTGCGCAAAACGTTTTGCGTTTTTAAGTTTGAATGGGCCCTAAAGCTATATTGTACCACCAAGTACTACTGTTCATCATTGCCTACTTCTGCTTTTACTAGTTACTGTATAAAAACAAGTTCCAATGCAAATAAAAAAAACACACATGCAGCAATTTTAAATGTGGAGCTGGAAGTGATGAATCGGCTGCAGTGTCAATTTGTCACCTGTCTGTCGGTATAAAGAGGATGGCAAATACACTTCTATTCTTTGAAATAGGTAGACACTTTTAGTTCAATACAAAATTCAAGTTGAAGAACAAATACACAGCCAGTAGTAATACAGAACTGAATGTCAGCGCATTTTGTGCTCCAAGGCACTTATCCAGTCAATCAAAGATTTTGAACTTACTAAATCACAAGAGCTGAACTGGTAAACTGCTATGTCCTTAATATCAAAGCCAAGCCAGATCAAGGAGGGCTACTTCTAGTTTAAGATAGATAGATACTGTAGATAGATAGATAGATAGATAGATAGATAGATAGATAGATAGATAGATAGATAGATAGATACAAGCAGGTTATTATGTGTACCTACCTGTTAATTATTGTACATGCCTTTGAAGCAATCTGGGCATCACACTGAAAATGACCGCAGGTGTTGCTACACTAAGGCTGCTTGCACACAGGGACGTTACAGGCGCACGTTAGTGCAGCCTGTAATGCTCACCCAACGCACAGCAATGTAACAAGTGGGCTGTTCACACTGCCCACGTTGCGTTACATGTAACGCTGCACGTTGTAGTGAAAGTGCAGCATGCTGTGCGTTCTAGCGGCTTTAGCCGCATTAGACTGTTTGCACATGCTCAGTGGGGGGCGGAGAGGAGGCGGGGAGATGCCGCTACAGTAGCCGCGCACATGGCTACTTAATATGCACTGCACTGGCAGCCGCTGATTGGCCGGCGGGACCACGTGATGCGAAGTGTCTCGCTCCGCATCATGTGGTCCCGCCGACCACTCAGCGCCACCCTGGGAGACCTTATGCGGATAGAGCCGCCTAACGCGGCTCACTCTACCCTCCTCTACCGCACTACCATACGTTGCGTTAGGTACACGTTATGCGACCTTAACGTAGCACCTAACGCAACGTCTTAGTGTGTAAGCAGCCTTAGGGCCCGTTTCCACTATCGCGGTTTCCGCCGCGATTCCGCAGAGTTTCCCCGCACATGAATCGCACGGGGAAACTCTGCCATAGGGGATAGCGGCGCCGCGCCCGCTATCGCTTGCGGGAGCGATTTGGCCGGAACCCCCCGCAGAATTCGCGGCGGAGGCTTGCAAATCCCATAGCCGTGCATGGCACGGCTCATGGGATTCGCCTGCGATCCCGCCCACCCGCTCAGTGCCGGCGTGCGTCTGCGAGACGCACGCCGCACTAGTGGAAACGAGCCCTTACACATGAAATAAATGCCATGGTTGCTTAACAAAATAATAACTCCATATATGATTTTTCCCCATAAGAGAATCAGCACCTCCTATGTTGTTGGTTAGATGAGGCAGCCTTACATATATTTACCCCTTAAGAGAATGAGCACTTCCTGTCTTGTTGGTTGGATACGGCAGCCTTATAAGGGGCATCATTTTCATCCAGGTAATTTGCCTTGACTGACTTGTTAGGCATAATTGTGAGAAGAAAATCCTCACACCACTCCCTCCCTCCTAAGGCTCATAGTTTTTTTAATTACAATAAAAAGCCTTTATAACGCGCATGAAGAAAGTAGGACAATGTATATCTGAAATATGTTCTCCAACTCCCTGATTAACTATATAGGCCTCACCCCTCCCTTATTTGAATTGCCGCACCCCCTCCTCTCTCAGTCCGATTTGTGACTGGAAGTCTTTGCATTGGCAGCAGACAGCTATGAGACACTCTGCTTATCCTTCAGATCAGATAAAAAGGAAGCAAGAGGGTGAGCCATGTTTAACTTTTTGTGTCAAAGTATTGCCAAGAATCGCACATGCATATTTTACAAAGGCTACACACACATGCAACTTACTGAGCATGTTCTAGGAGGCTGCATCTCTCCTCATCTCACTGTAGGCTTGATTCACTAAGCGTTTATAGTGGTGATATCATTTCTGTAGGTATTTGCTCATTTGCATATGATACATCACCAAGGTGAATTCACTAAGCTGTTTGTTCTTTTTTTACCACCTGCAGTGCTAAAATAAAGACCATTCATAAAGTCCAAAATACAAAATTCATAAATATCAGGTCCTTTCTGCAAGGAGAGGTTTTGTGACAAATTTTAAAGGGATTGGTCGGCAGCAATGCACCATGGCCATTTTTGATTGGCTCCTTTGTGGAGCTACCACTATATAAGGCTGCTTTGATTGATTGTATTCAGAAAGCATGTTGACTTGATAAAGAGGAGCTCCTCTCCAAACATCATCGCTACTTGCCCTATTTGCTGTATCCTGATGCCTTAATAGAAGAGCTTGAATTACTGAAGACGGCGCTGGGTCCATTCTCTTTGAAACCTTACTGCTGTTCCTGGGACAGAGTGACAACAACCATAGCACGACGCTCCTGGATGGTGGGGTGCTGCCTAATGCTTTTTTGCTACAAGAAAATAAATATGGCAGCCTCTATATCTATCCCACTTCAGTTGTCGTTTAACTTGCAATTATTTGCATCTCATTGACCATCCCTAGTGTGTTTAAGAAATGCAGTTTATAACCAATGTTAATTAAAATGCATCTGGCTTCCATTTTCTATGTACTGCAATAAGGGAGTAATACCACATGAATCCCTCAAATAAAGTATGAAATATCACATGAATTCTTAAAATAAGAAATCCATCTTTAAAATAAAGCATGGGGTGAACCTTTGTGAATTGACATGAAAAGTGTGATATTTTGCTGTAAAATATCACCATCGAGGAAACAATATCACAGTCTTAGTGAATTGAGCCCTGTATGCTTTGCGTGTTACAGAAGAAAAGTACTAATATTAGCTCATTTCAATTACTTTATGTTCGTATATAAATACTGTCTCCTGAAGGATTTTAGATTTTGCCCCAGAGTTATACTTCAGTACAGGAAACGAGTAGTTATATGACGACTGATCGGTTTTTAATGTATTTTACAAGTCACATGATTTACATCTAGAAAAGTATGTATTTCACAGTTTTTTCCCATGTGAGGAAAAAAGACTGCTGTTGAAGACTATGGGGTGTGTATTATGTCCACATTAGAATCTAAAGACACTATACTGTTCAGTCACACTGATCATCCATTTGCCCTATAATTTATTGTCTGCATATTCTTATAAAGACAATGAACAAAATACACCAAAACTAATTGTTTTCTTCAGAGTTGTGTTGTCAGGCTCTGCTCTCACCTTGGAAACTTGGCTGCAAGTTTGCCAATTAACCTACACAACCTCCTCTGGCTTCTGCAGCAGAAGATGTCATTCATCAGCCCCCATCATAATAATGGACTGTAGCTTTGAGGGAACATTGCTGTTCTTTGGAACAATAAAGATATAGCAAGAAATGTCTGCCATTTCACCAGTCACAAAAACGCCTAAGGGAGATGTACAGAATCCCGAGCAGCAGGAGCCTGGTAATGGAATACACAAAAAGTAGTCCTTTCACTAGGACAAAAAGGAAAAAATACAGACATGTTGACAATCTGGCCACATATCCGATTATAAGCCTGGCTGCAAAACTAGCTGCGGTGTAAATGTGTCCATTTCGCTCAATACTGCTCTACATTTACTAAAATAAAGCAGATGTCTTAATGAGAGATGTAAAGTCATTAAAAGCACAAAACATAATACAATTTAATTCATGCATATGCATTCACTGCTACATCCTAAAACAGAAGAGTTTAATTTAAAAAAAAAAAACAAAAACAAAAAAACAAGATATTAGAACAGAATGCTTTTTTTTTCTCATGTCTCATTAAGCCATATGAAAAATTATGCAGGACTCAAGTCTACGTAATCACTCATCAGCTATCTCTTCCAATGACTCATGTTGAGTCCTCTCTCAGCATATCTTATGATAGCATGAGTCACCAGAAAGGAGGGATGAGGAACGATCACATGGGAGTAAGCAAGTTCGACTGTCACTTGACTACTGAGTAGTTGACCTGCAGAGTTTTCATATGGCTGGATAAGACAAGTTTCTGTTTCCGGACAGAACAGTGGATTCATATACATGGATCCTATATAGCGGCCTTTCTAAACCTTCATATCCAGGCAGGTCCTCATAGTCTGGTGCCCTACACAGTCTCAGCTAGCTCCATCCTAGGAGTGAATTTCCTGTTAAAGAGTTTACTGTTCCAAGCCATCTTGGATGTCACAAAGAAATACGATTCACAGATAAGCCCAGGCAGGATTTTTCTGCAACGTTTCTAGTTTTTTTTATATACATTACATTCTAAAACAAATGTCTTCCACATGCTATTTTAGTCTAACTCCTACACCAAAAAAAATCCACCTCCTACACCACACGACTACACTCTTTGCAACATCTCAAATTTACATTGAAGAAGCTTTATAACACATTATAAACTCTCAAAGAGCTCAGGATTTCCTTGCACAATAGTTTCAAGATTTCAGTGTGGATAACTAGCGATATAATAAAGGTGATTCTCTTTGTCGGTCATCAATAAAGGGTAAAAGGCATCTGTAAAGCCAAGACCGCGGAATATGGAACAAGGTGCTGTGTCTAACGTTCCCTACTGAGCTACTACATTTGGTTATGCAGTTCACAGGTGCAGTGAATAGGACACCCTAATGAATCGCACATGATGTGCATGAAATGCGTAGGTGGGCAGAATTTATAATTGTTTCTTACAAAAATAGGGTGATTGGAGTAAACACTCTTTAAGAGAAACCGTGACCAAGAATTGAACTTAATCCCAATTAGTAGATGATACCCCCTTTTACACGAGAAATCTATTCCTTTTCACAAACAGATCATCAGGGGGCTCTGTACGGCTGATATTGTGGTGAAACCCCTCCCACAGGGAACTGTGAGGACCATGGTCCTGGCAGTTTCCTACCTGTGAACCTTGTTGCATTGTAGGAAATAGCTGCTTACAGCTGTATCCAACTGCCAAAAAAGCAAGCAGCAGCTACTTCCAGTGACATCACCTGCCAGCAGTAAAAATGTCTCCGTGTGCTAAATGTCAGAATGTAAATCAGGGAGAGGAAAGATTTTACAATGGGCAAACACTAACTAAATCATTTATACATAATTATTGTAAATATGAAGTACTTTTTTATTACATTATTTTCACTGGAGTTCCTCTTTAAGTCGCTCACTACTTCAATATCTGTGTCAAATGATAGTTTAAAACAAGCTTATGTAGAAGCACTAAAACAGGTACCGTATTTTTCGGACTATAAGACGCTTCTGACCATAAGACGCACCTAGGTTTACAGGACAAAAACCATGGGGAAAAAATATACTAAACCTGGTGCATTCATGATGCAGGGACATCTTGTGGATTATGCCCCTTTGTACCTCATGCCCCCTTGTACCTCTTGGATCCTCCTCTGTCTCCCTTGTGTCCTCCTCTGTCCCCTCTGTGTCTGCCTCTGTCCTCCTCTATGCCCATTTGTGCCCCCCTTGTGTCCTCCTTTATGCCCTTTTGTGTCCCAGTGTCCAAGTCAGGAACTCCATACATTTGGACTATAAGACGCAGTGACTTTTTTGCCTCACTTTTTGGGGAGAAAAAGTGAGTCTTATAGTCCAAAAAATACAGTATTTGTTATTTATTATTTATTGTATTTATAAAGCGCCAACATATTACGCAGCGCTTTGTTTAACCCTTTTGGGACCAGACGGCTCTGGGTCCTTAAAGAGTAACTGTTAGGCATGAAGAACAAAATCAATTCTCTATTTCTATCTGTTGATCATAAAAAAGGAATGCTAAAAAGGCAATGTATAACTTTAAAATCAATCTTACTTTTTTATTTCAGAGATTAATCCTCATGTCCCCAGCTCCTTAGTATGCAGCCAGTAATCAGCCGCAAAAGAGAAGTTGCAGTGCAGGCTGGGGGAGTTTCTGCACAAACACAGCTAGTTCAGCCTGATTGGCTGCAGCCTGTGTCACTCGCACTCCTTTTCCTCTCATTGGCTGCCTCCCATGACTGTCCATGTCTGCCCCCTCCACACACTCCAGCCCGACAGGCATCTCCTCCAATTCATGAGGGCAGTGGCTGCCACCACCGCATCGCTTCCATGGGGACCCCAGTCCCTGCTACCATTTCCTTAGGGATTCCCTGCATTTGCAATCAACGCTCGCTATTGGTGTGAGGAGGAGGGCGGAGTAAGGGAGGAAATGACCTCACCATTGGCTTCAGCTGGAGGGAGTAAAGATGGCCCCTGCCAGTGAACAGAATTCTCTCCATTTACCTTTTTTATTTTATAAAGTTCACTGAAATCAACACTTGTACCGCGCAATACACATTATGTAAGTAGAGCTAGTATTTATCTACGTATATATGCCAGTTTTTTATCTGGCATAGTATGGCTGACAGCTCCACTTTAAGGACCAGAGCCATCCTTTCCCTATTGTAGGAAATGGAAAGTCTGCACAATACAGTTAGTAGAAAAGTCCAAAAAGTTTTATTTAAGCAATAGTGACTACAATGGCTATTTCCCTGTTGTGCCCTGTGGTTGTGACTCGTTCACATTAATCACAGGGTCAGGAGCCAATGAAATGGCGGATTTCACTAAGACAGCAGGGCGAGCTGGTGCAGCAATGCGAACGGCGAGGACGGCGTGAGTGCGCGGGGGTGCATAGTTGGAATCAAGGTCCTGTCAGAGCCGCACAGCCTCCAGCAGGGTGTAGATTCTTACTACGTTGGTACGGGAGCTGTTAATAATAAATGTAAACTGTACAAACATTAACAATAAAAACATAATGCTCAATGATTGCTCTTTCCATGCAGCCATACATTTACATGGAGCTGTTTATAGTGGTGTTAGATTATAGGTAATCAATCCAAAACTGTCAGGTAAAAAAAACCTGGGCAAATCCAGTCCCAGTGAAATGACGTGCTGTGCAGTGAACAATAGCACTGGCCAAGGATTTTCACTCCATTCACTGAAGGGGTGGCTCCGGACATGGAGGGAAATCTGCATGCATGTTAGATTTTCATCCAAAACAATCACTCTGGGCAACAAAAATCGAAGGTTTGTATATTGCTTTGCAATTTATAACATGGGATATTAACTGCATTACAGAAGTTAAACTTTGAATACTTTTTATTTTTGCATCATTTTAATGAAAGGAACATACATAACACCCTCCTGTCAGGCCTCCCGCTGAACCACATTGCCCCCTACAATCCGTCATGAACGCCAGACCAATCTACTCCTCCCACCGTTTTGTCTCCACGACTCTCCTGTGCAAATCCCTTCACTAGCTCCTGATCTGCTTCACAGTAAGCTTCAAGATCCTGTGTTTGGCCTAAAAAACTATACATAAGTCGTGCCCAACCTACATCTCTGACCTGGTCAGCAGATACACACCTGGCTGCCCACTTCGCTCCTCCAACAACCTCCTCTAACCACCCCACGCATCTTGCACTCCCATGCACAACTACAGGATTTCACTAGAGCTGCCCCTATCCTGTGGAACTCTCTCCCCCACTGCCCATCAGGCTTGCCCCCTTCTTCAACACCTTCAAACAAGCCCTCAAAACTCACCTCTTCTCCCACCTCACTGCTGCCCTAACTCTCTCTGCAGAGAACCTTTTGATGTAGCCCCAGGGCCGGCCCTAGACTTTTTGCCGGCTGAGGCAAATTTTGAAAAAATTGCCACCGCCGCCCCATCCCCCCGGGGGGGGGGGGGGGGGTGCCGAGCTGGAGGGGTAGCTGGCAGGACGGGGGTATTGGGCCTAGTGGCGGGAAGGGGGGTCGGACCCCCCCTCCCTCGCCTGGGTCCCCCAATCTGCGCTCCCCTCCAGCCTTAAATAGAAGCAGCCGCTATTTTTAAGAGGCACGGGCGGGGAGGACTCACCTCTTCCCAGCGTGCGCTCCACTGACGTCACTTCCTGCAGCGTTGCAGGAAGTGACGTGAGTGGAGCGCACGCTGGAACGAGGAAGAGGTGAGTCCTCCCCGCCCGTGCCTCTTACAAATAGCGGCTGCTTTTATTTAAGGCTGGAGGGGAGCGCATATCGGGGGATCCAGGCGAGGGAGGGGGGGTCCGACCCCCCTCCCCACCACTAGGCCCAATACCCCCGTCCTGCCAGCTACCCCTCCAGCTCAGCGGCCGGCTCCCCGCACCCACGGACGGGCGGGTGTCGCCCCTGGAAATTTGCTGCCTGAGGCAAAAGTTTCACCCCGTCTCATGAGCGGGCCCGCCCTGTGTAGCCCCCTCCTTTCGGGTCACTACCCACTCTCTCTAGATCAGCGCTGGGCAAACTACGGCCCGCAGGCTGGTACGCTTTTACTCTGGTGCACCAACAGGCGGCCGGATTCCTCTCCTAGTTCCCATCCCTCCCTACAGAGTTGCGAGTGGGCGGTTACGGTTACTTAATAAAATCACCTGATCGACGATTTTTGTGTTGCGACTCCATGGCAACAGGGCATCACATGAAACAATGTTGAGATGTGCCAGCGTATTACACAGGAAGGAGAGAGGAGGGGGAAGTATTTCAAGAATGCCGCCTGCAGTATATTATGGCTTATTACCTGTATTGTGCTGTCGGTCACTGTTATTATTTGTAATCTTATTTATTGTACAGCGCTGCGTAATTTGTTGGCACTATATAAATCCAATAAATAATAGTAATAACCCTATCAAACGGCACCCCCCTTCACAAAGCAATCATCTCCTCTGCTGTAATACTGGGCACCACAGCATGGAACTGGTGGCAGCATACAACAGCTAAATCTTCGAACTGACAGGAAAGATGGCATGCAAAAATACTCACAATCACATAACCAAATCATATTAGAGCTCTAGAGATATCAATTTAAATGCAATTAAATTGTTTCTTTGCTCCTGAGATGGCCTACATTATTTACTCCGTTCATTTCAATACGTTAAACTATCCATATTATTCTGTACACAGAAAATGAATCAGGATGAGTACAGCATGGAAAGATGAATGTGAATCTGAGACAGCAGCAGAATCCATCTTCCCCCAACACTGAAAGCAACAGAAAGTGTAATATAAGAAATGTGACTTTGCAGTACGGCTAGTACTACATCAGAGATAAGTGACAAACAAGCAGCAGACAAGGTTATGATGTACCCAACTACCCAGGGAACATCACTGCATGGCAATGGATTCTAATTAGCACACCAACTGTTCAGTCAAGCATTTAAGTAAACACCAGAGTGCCAGAAACAGTCTCTTGTTAGTTGTACCCACAATCCTTCTCATACCATAAACAGGGATGTCATTCCAGGTAAAGGTTGAGATGGAAGAAACTTGGTTGACTGGTTTATATTTACAGTAAAGCCTTAAACTAGCAATAATTCAACTCTGCAAAGTCTTCATGTGCTTATAGTTAAGTGTACTTGAAAGGCGGGTACACCAGGAACCCAAAATGGTGTAGTATTTTGACCATTATATTGTACAGGAATACACAATAACAAGTTCAATGAGGTTTATTTGAAAAGCACTTAAAGTGGATCCGAGATATAACAAGTAACTTGTCTATATATCTTATCTAAAGTTTAGATAGTTTACACAGCAAATCTAGCTGCAAACAGCTTCAACAGTATATGATTATTTATCCCTGTGATACAATGAGAGCAGGCATGTTCTGTTTGTCACATTACACACAGGCAAGCTGTGAAAACCTCAGCCTGTGAAAACTTCACTTCCCTCTCCTCCTCCCTCCTCCCCTCTGCCTCTGAAATCTTTGGCTAGTAACCTCCTCCTCCTACTGCCTAGACTGAGCTCCCATAAGCCCTTGCTACTACGGCTGAGAGTGCCAAGGCACACTAGAGAAGCTGTGGGCGAGGCTTGTTTAGTTTATAGGGAATTAGAGTATTAAAAAAAAGTATTTGGCTTGAGGAATGCCCTATAAACTATTTGAAAGGAACACAATTATGAAATGAGTAAAAGTGTATCTCTGATCCACTTTAAGACAACATACATCATAATATAGCTGCTCTAGGCTCACCTACACACCTGCTGTAGCCTGTTGATTGACCTAAAGAAGCAGTTGATAGACCACAAAACATGTTTTCTTAAGTGCTTTTTGAATAAACGTTGAATTTATTTTCATGTATCCCTGCAGGTAAACCAACACTCTCCTTTTAAACTTTTTTTTTTTACTGTATTTACCAAGGTTTGTCAAAATACGGCAAAAATCAATAATGCAAGCAAATTGCATTCATTATCAAGCCCCCATTTCAAGACACTTTGACCAACTTTGAGTACAAATACACTAACATTTTAAATAGCTGTACATAAGAAACGAAAACAGAATACATTTAAAACAAAAAAGTTCTGTTTTTGTACAGAGTATACAATTTACCACTTTTAAAGTGGACCTGAACTCTTGCACAGGATTGAAGGAAAACAGAGAAATACACCCTTTACGTATTCAGAGAGTTTAGCCTGTCTAATTCCCCCTCATTTGTGTCTAATAACAAGTTTGTAATTTGATCTCTACCCTGTGTTACCTGACTACCATGGCAGAGAAGCTCATTTGAAAGCACAGGATGTTAAAAATATGTCTGCTTCCATGAAAGCAGGAAGTAGAAACAGTGCAGATTTATTTCAGGGTTTGTATCAGCTGTAACTAAAAAAAACTCTTTATCTTTAAAAGTTATTATGCTGTTCATGTCCACTTTAAACAAGTAATTATAATACACAGACTGAACAAACACTGGCTGCAGAGGACCTTGCGCCAGTAAAACATCTGAGACATTTTTTCATGTTTGTGCCATTTTTTTTTATGCAAACCTGACAGAGTCCATTATCAGGAATTCAAAGAGCGCCAACAAAATAGTGTGCCAGCAAAAGCCAAAAAAGCTGCTTATTCCATCTAATCTCTCTGCCACCCTGACCCTGACTGCCAAATCTATTCCCTCCAAGTTCCACAGCACTGCTAGCAGCAAATAAAATCCTCAGATGGTTTATGCTTCACTGGTAATTGTCTCAAAGTTGTAAACCTTCATATTATAAAGTAAGATGTTATGCAGTACAGCAACTTTCTAAAATGCTCAGCCTACTGTTCACCACTGTTATTCGGTCAGAAATAATGGCAATTTTAGGTCATCACATTTATGAAAGTGGCGATCAGCTGAAAAGATCACATTCCTGCAGTTAATAACCCCCAAAGTTACTATTTATCACCACTTAAAGAGAATCTGTACTCTAAAATTCTTACAATAAAAAGCATACCATTCTTATTCATTATGTTCTCCTGGGCCCCTCTGTGCTGTTTCTGCCATTCCTGCTGCAATCCTGGCTTGTAATTGCCATTTTTATCCAGTGTTTACAAACAAAAGACATCGCAAGTAATAGGCTGAGAGTAGCTCAGTGTGTGAGTCATACAGAGTGTGCAGGGGGCCTGGAGAGGGTGTGCATAGCTTCTATCCAATCACAAGCAGCACAGCACATTCCAGCCTGACTGCCTAAGCCCGACAGAGCCGACAGAGGAGAGAAGATTAGATCATATGACAGAGATAATACAGCCACTGTGCAACTAGGAAAGGCTGCAGTAAGACAGAGCACATTAGAACAGGTATAGGAACTTATAGGATAGAAGAAATAAGGATGAAAATTTTGTTACAGAGTCTCTTTAACATTATTTTTGCACCAAATGCCATATTGATAAAGTGACCACCTGTCTTATGTTTTTATTTTCAGTTATATAGCTTTTTTTAATTTATTATTATGACAGGGCATCATACTATCACAGTTGCAGGTTTTACAACCACACACTTAATTTTAAACTATAAAACAAAGCCGGAATAATGACCCTTCGAAATTTTCTGTAGTGAAACCTTATCTCAGACAGTCTCTCACTGTTTTTTGGCTGTTTAAGTGCTTCAGAAAACAGGACTGTATTTGACACAGTTGGGTCGACCTGCTCAGAGAACCTCTTTTCCATAGAAAACAACTAAAGTGAAACCTGAAGCGGAAAAAAGTATGACATAATGAAATTGTATGTGTAGTACGGATAATGAATAGAACATTAGTAGCTAAGAAACAAGTCTTATATTTTTATTTTCAGTTATATAGCTTTTTTTTTTTTTTTATAACAGTGCATCATACTATCACAGTTGAAGGTTTTAAAACCACACGGTCTTTTAAGCTATAAAACAAAGCAGAAAAAACCCTTTGAACTGTGCTGCAGTAAAACCTTATCTCAAGCTGTCTCTTACTTTTTTTTTTGGCTGTTTAAGTGCTTCAGAAAACAGGACTGTATTCCATACAGTTGGGTCGAATAGCTCAGAGAAGCTCTTTTTCATAGATAACAACTAAAGTTTTTCAGTGCTTCCTGTACTGGAAAACAATGAGACTCTTATTTGCTACTAATGTTCTATTTCTTAGCTGTACCACACATACAATTCATTATCTCATAAGTTTATGTTCACTTCATCTTTACTTTAAAACTGATTGTCCATGGTGTGTGTGTGGCGTGTGTGGTGTGTGTGTGTGGTTGGGGGGCGGGGAGGGTGTTAACCAGGCAACAAATCAGTTTACACATGTGACGGTATAAAAATGATGATCAGAATTTTAAAATTATATGGCAACAATGAGATTTTTTCTCTCTAAATATGTAATATATATATATATATATATATATATATATATATATATATATATATATATATATATATATATTTCCCTTTTATTCTGAACACTTGCGAGTTATCTTGTTCAGTAAATAAAAGCATTGGCAAACCTCCAGGACTTCTGTTGACTTCATTGTCAGCAGTGCTGTAGGAATACTCTCTCCCCTCGTGGTCTGCTGCAGCGTAATCTCCCCCACTCGGGGCCATTCTCGTCTCAGGTTGCCTACGAGAAGGTGGCGGGCAATTCCCTCTTGCAGATGGAGCAGTGCTGGTTTCAGTGCCTGGAGGCAGACACATTTATTTCAGCATCACTAATGCAGTACAGGTCCTAATAATATATTTGTAAACACTCTATGAAGAAATCCAAAACTAGCCAGTCATAGTTTGCTTTAATTGCATATTCCACACAAGTCTATCCAACAGTCTCGCTGCAGAAATGGAACAGATGTCTGCTTCTCTGGAGAGAAATGGAGGCGTGATATAAACACTGCTTGCTGGCTTTACGCAAGGGAGCGATATGACAGGCTTCATAAACATTGCAGTTAGTGCACAGCTTGTCCCAATGGATGACCGCAAAAGCAAAGGTCATTTGAACCCCGCTGTCACTACAAGTAGGTATACCACCAGCAGACAGCATAAGCAGGCTCACGGCAAGGTGGTGGACAGCAGCACCAGTGAAAACCTGCGAAAAAATTAAGATATACAAGGAATCTAAACCTGCCTGAAGAGAAAGAAGGCCTTTCAGGACAGCAATATACATTGCAAAGATTTACTATAACTCACCACAGCAAGCTAGGGAGTGGATAAGACTTTGGCCACGTGAATGTCTAAGCTGCTAAGGAGGAGTGGAAAATGGGGACAAAATCATCCCATTCTTGTAAAATAGACTTTTATGTTCAGTGATTCCCTGAAATATATACAATCTCCCTGTCCACAGACGGATCTAAAACACTTTTCTGTTTATCTACGTTTTTCCACACAAGCAAGCAAAGAAAGGAGAAGATGAGTGTAACAATAAGCCATACAGCTAGTCAGTAAAACTGGCATAGGGGATCCTGGTATTCATTCAAATTGCCCCCCCCCCCCCCCCCTTCACCCCCTTGTACATGTACACACACACAACCACTTTTTCGCTGGCAACCTCTTTCCAAAGTAGCATGAGTAACAGAGCAGTGCTATATTTATCTGCTTCAGCGCTGTGTCATGTTGCCTCTGTCCTTATCAGCAGCCGCACGCTCTATGCTTGCCTCCCTGACTCCTGATCATGTGACATGCATTAGGAGCTGGAGTTATGCAGCATAGAGTGTGCAGCTATCAGGAATAACAGAGGAGGCCTGACACAGGGCTGGAGCAGGGAAATATTATACTGCTCTGCTTTGCAGAAGGTACCCCCTTCCCAATGTGTCTGGGGTCACGGGGGATAAAGTTACACCACAGACTTGACAGATTCCTGTACACCAAACAATGTACTATTGCCATCATTGCAAGGAAAGTTCATATCATGGCTGCATGTACACTGAAATGGAAAGGTAATGTTTAACACTATCCAATGACAGACTAGCTTCATCGCTTTTAAACATGTAATAGGAATTAAACATTTACAGTCCCCAGAAACAGTTATACTGTTTGGAAGGGCAATAGAAGCAGAGAGGACAGTATGCATAGAAAAAAAGATTTGATGGTAACAATAAAATATACAAGAAAAGCTAGCTATAAGAGATATTGCGTTTGGAAATGGGGCAAATAACAGGGCCAACAATAAAGAGGGCGCAAAAATAGCAGCAAAAAATAAATATATAAAAAGTTGTTTTGTTTTTTGAATCTGCCGAGATTAGTAGCAGAGCAACTGGCAGCTGAAGAAGAAGGCCAATTAATAAAGTGAGCTATAGCTGTCACTTCCTGAAGAATAGCATCTGTACCCAAGATATATTGCTGGCCTTTTATCACAAATGTGCCTTAGGTCTAAAAGCTAATGGTGCCAAAAGAAACAGAGCTGTCCCAAATAAACTAAAACACAAAATAACACAGCAAAGCATGAGAGCTGCAAAGCAAGGATGTTGCACAGTTCAGTATTAAAGCGAATGAGCAAAGATGTCCACTGGTTCTAAGAGAATGCCATTTTCAGCCCAGTCCAATTTACCGGTAATCCCTCACAAAAAAAAACAACAATAAAAAGTCAAAGTTCAGACACAACAGCACTGAAACAGCTGAGCACACAGAATGACTAAGATGTGGGTAACTGCCCTTTTAGGCTCTATCGAGTTTATGCCGAAATTAAAAGCAGTGTGCACAAAATCTGGGTTTTTATCCTCTCCCCCTCAATAAAAGAAAGTTTTGGGCAGACTTACACATCATGCAATTGCTGCTCTCAGTCTAAAAACATGTATGAAACATTTTGTTTATGCTAATGCATTGAATGTCTGAGACAGTGTAGGGATATGCTGTACGAAACTTGAATCTCACAATTCCTGCAAATAAGCCCAAAACCCTCTAGCCTATTATTTTTTGAAACCGTCAACATTAAAGGATACCCGAAGTGACATGTGACATCATGAGATAGACACTGGTATGTACAGTGCCTAGCACACAAATAGCTATGCTGTTTTCCTTTTTTTCTTTGTCTGCCTGAAAGAGTTAAATATCAGGTATGTAAGTGGCTGACTCAGTCCTGACTCAGACAGGAAGTGACTACAGTGTGACCCTCACTGATGATAAATTCCAACTATAAAACATTTTCCTAGCAGAAAATGGCTTGAGAGCAAGAAAGAGGAAAAAGGGAATTTCATATCAGTGAGGGTCACACTGTAGTCGCTTCCTGTCTGAGTGAGGACTGAGTCAGCCACTTAAAGAGACTATAGCCTTTTCTAGTTGCACTGTCTTTGTAATAAATCTTATCTTCTTTCCTCTGTCGGCTCTGTCGGGATCAGGATGGAATGTGTGGAATGTGCAGCACTGCTTGTCATTGGCAGAAGCTTTACACACCCTCTCCAAGCACTGCATGAGCCACTCAGTAAGCTGTTCTCAGCCTATCATACTCTGGTTAGAAGCCTTGTCTTTTGTTTGTAAAAACTGTTAATTACAGGCCAGGATTGCAGCAGGTAGTGGCAGAAACAGCACAGAGGGGCCCAGGAGAACATAATGAAGAGAATGGTATGCTTTTTATTGTAAGAATTTTAGAGTACAGAGTCTCTTTAAATACCTGATATTTAGCTCTTTCAGGCAGAGAAAGAAAAAAAGGAACACAAGCATAGTTATTTGTGTGCTAGGCACTGTACATACCCATGCATATCTCATGTCAAATGTCACTTCGGGTATCCTATAAAAATAAGAGTTTGAAATCGGAACTGTGTTCCACATTCTTCAAGAAAAGAACCCAAACCACATTGCCGACGGCAGCAAGGTGATGGGGTTGTTTAATTCATCTTTGTCATCGCCTCTGGTGACTGCGCTCAACGTTGCTATCCAGCTCTCCAATACTTCCTCCATCTGGCTGTGAAGGAGGAAGTATCTGGAAAAGCAATGTGAACTGCGGCGACAAGGGCTAGTAAAAAAAAACCCATCCCTGATGCGGCACGTATGTAGAAATAATAAAGGTTCTGGTACTGATCCCAAGCATTTGGAATACCGTTGCAATTTTGAGTGCTCATCATTATATTATGAAATATCAGTCCTCAAATCGCTATGCGAGTGTCCTTTCTTTTTCTTTTAAAACCATTCACCTAAAGATTCACCTCAGTTATACTACTCCTGGGACTTTGTAGAGGACCAGAGCTCTTTTAGGCATAGACAAACCAGGCAAATGCCTAGGGTAACATATGTAGGAGGGCAAACCCCAGAACTATTCTTAGCACTCTGTGCTTCATGGTGTTGGAATTCTTGTACACAACTGCCAGTTCCATTAAGAAAGGGAAGGATAGTACGTTTAACACCTTAATATGTGTTGATGATTAACACAACAAAGGAGGCCTGAATAACAAAAAATATTATTACATGTGCGATTAGTGTGCTAACTAAGCTGTAATTGTTTGAGATTTTGTCTGTATGGACTGTTCTAAAGTTACCCATACATCTAGTGACTTGGTGGCCGGTTGACCATCTGATTGAGAGGAAAATCTGTCCCGTCAAGTACATGCCCGATCAACGATGCAATCAATTTCAGGCTGAGCATGTCGATCGGACATGTTGCAAGATGTCGGGCCATCTGGTGCTGTTTCCACGGTGTATAAATGTGCATGTGTGTATCCAAATATACATCACCTGTCCTGTATTGTGGTGCCCGTCTGTCTTCCGAATCCGTTGCTCTTTTGTTAGCCCTATGCACGCCGCTGGCACAGGTTTGAGGTCACACGTGCCATGCTGTGTATACAGCTAATGCAAGAGCGACAGATTCGGAAGACAGACAGGCACCAGAATACATGTAATGTATATTACCTGCGGGAACAGCTGTGAGGCGGCAGACTCTTCTATTAGCTGTATACACGTCGCCTGCATGGCACGTGTGACCTCAAACATGCGCCGGCGGCGTGTATACAGCTAATGGAAGAGCAACGGATTCAGAAAACAGATGGACACCACAATACAGGGCAGGTAATGTGTATTACCTGCGGGAACAGCGATGAGGCGGCAGACTCTTCTATTAGCTGTATACACGTCGCCTGCATGGCACGTGTGACCTCAAACATGCGCCGGCGGCGTGTATACAGCTAATGGAAGAGCGGCGGATTCGGAAGACTGATGGGCACTACAATACAGGACAGGTAATGTATATTGCCTGCGGGAACATTGGTGAGGCTGCGGACCCGGCCAATTCCCGAGAGATTTTAGCATGAAATTGATCGGGAATCCACCTGCGGTGAATGGGTGGGAAGCAGCTCTCTCTCTGATCAGATTCGATCAGAGAGATCTGTCTCTTGGTCGATCTGCCCATACATCATCTGATATATGGGCAGCTTTACTCTTTTGGATTCCTAGGACAATCTTCTGACCTGTAATGTTTTTATAAGGTGGCTAGGCTAAACACCCATCATACCAAATACAGGAACGGTTTTTGTATGTGGTTCAGTGAGTTTGGGCCAGTAAGGCATATCTGGCCTGGTAATAAATTGTGTTTTATTGATAGACTCATTTAGAGAAACATCACTTCTATGTATAACCAGTGTGTTATTGGTGCCTGCAAAACAAGTTAATATAGGCTACAATCTTCCTCTCTCTCTACAGATAGCCATGCTATGCTTGCTACACTCCATGAAAGTCTCTCTGGTTCTAGAAGGTGAATTGGAACTCATTAAACATACGTAACACATACTCTCACTTCCACAGACACATGTGCTGTTTAGGACAAATGTGATTAATTACAAAATAATTATAGAAGTTCAGGATCTAATTTAGAATACTTATCATGCATTAAAATGGCAAGCCTGGACGGAGCCTTTCATTAACGGGTTTTATTTGCGAGACTGATTCGTTTTGTGGAGTAAAGCATACTGTGGGCTATAGTGCAAAGAGCAATAACCTATTCCCATCCTCAGCCATCACTCAGGCTTCATTCCTTGGCTCTTAAAAACTGCATAAAAATATCAATTTCTAATGAATGTACTCCGGTCTCTAATAACACCGCAGTACATTCATTAGAAATGGATATTTTTATGCAGTTATTTAATACTCAGTTACTCATTAACACGAATGTAAATACACAAGGAGGTCATTCAAGATAAACATTCAGGGATTAAGGAAATAAGTGATTTTTCTAGAGGCAGATTCATAAAGGCTCATGAGAAATAAAGGGCACAACAAAGACATCAGTAGGATAATCGTACAGATAAGGTGGATAAAACCATTTCTATCAATCACGTCACTGAAATATATTTATATTTAATCTCGAGTGTCATCTAAAGTGCTGGATGATATTGTAACGCATCTTCAATAGCATCTAAATCTGTGCATCTTCAATAGCGCATAAATCTTATAGATAAAATTTGTATGAAGGTTTAACTGAAAACAAAAAGTAAGTGAATATTTGTGAATAGTTTCATATGTACAAATGATTTGTACACCCAAAAAACTAAACTTTTAGTCAGTGGTGTAACTACAATTCATGCCCCCCCCCCCCCCCCCCCAAAAAAAAAACTTTGATGGTCACTCTCATTTCCTTGCCTCCCCTTGGCGGTCTTCACGGCCTTGGGGACCATCTCATCATAAAACATGTGCGGCTATCATGGTCTTCACACCCATAACAAGTGTGGCCACAGAACCAGCTGATCGGAAGGATGGCCCCTGTATCAGAGGAAGGGTTAGTAGTTGGGGCCCCCTGTGATGGCATGGGCTGCTCCCCTCCCGTTATGCCCCTGCTTGCGGTTGACAAGATTCATTCATTCTGCATAACAGGTAAGTGACACCTCAGTTGCCCATCTGTTCTTTGCAGCTACCTGCTTCCACCGCCTGATAGCTAGACACTGAGTGAACAGAGTGATGAGGCCAAGTTTATTGACCAGTGAACAGACACCCAATACAGAAAGGTGCAAAGGTAAAATAGCATCGAAATTGAGTGCACAATGATTTTGGGTGCCATGGTAATTTGAGTGCCCCACTGCAATACCCACAAGTTAGCATGTATATTTTCAGGGCGAGTCAGAAACATCGTGGAAGGGGGTGTAGGTGTGAAGGTTTTCAATATCATCAGGGTCAGGTTAAAGTTAGACCAGGTTTTATAGGAGGGGGGAAAGTTATAAGTTAGAATAGTCTTGTGCAAAACACCAGCACACTCAGAACAAATACTTAAAAGTATCCAGCAAATTTTACATGCAATTCAAAAATAGTGACAATCTAGCAGATCAATTGGCAATAGGATAATTACCAGACCAGTAATCAAAGTCCATCAAACACGCCAGCCCAGACCTATCCAGCCATTTCCTTAAAGGGATGTATGAACTGGACATAATAACTCGTCAGACTCAGAATAATGAATTGGTTGTGTAGTACGGTTAATTATTATTAGTAGTAGTAGCAAAGAAAATATTCTCATATTTTTATTTTCAGTTATACAGTATAGTGCTTTTTATAACATTGCATCATTCTCTAATATTTGCAGTTTACACACTACTCAGCATTCTAAATGATTTTACAGAGCAGGCCAGTAAAATTTTTGAACTGGCCTCTGGAGAGAAAAAGAAAATACAGTGACTGACAGTTGAGATGATAAGCTTCAGAAGACAGAGCTCTCTGCGACTTTGAAAGTCGCGGAGCTCAATGGCTCTTTTGCACAGATAACAAATGGAGTTTCTTAACTCTTCCTGTACTGGAAACAATATTAGACTTATGTCTCTGCTCCTAATGTTTTATTTCTTAGCTGTACTACACATAAAAATCATTATATCATATTTTTTTCCGCTTCAGTGACTTCAGGGATTTTTTTTTGGCCACAGAAAAGGGAAGAACAGAAGCTGGAATTATTTTAGTAAAAATATTTTTCCACAATAAATGGAAAACTGGCATATGGACTTCAGGTCTCCCTTAGTATCTGAAAAGAATGAAGAAATATTTCTGGCTTGCATGCAAATTTCATGCACATTGCATGCATCTTAAGGCTCATACACACATCAGAGCATAGTCTTTTGAAAATGAAAGATCACAGACCAATTTTACCCCCTTCCATGTAGTATGAGAGCCATACCTTCACAGTCTATTCTATGGAGCTGAACTCCCCATCAGATAGAAATCTTTGAAAGATGCTGCACACAAAGATGCTGTAGACATTCAAAAGAACTGTTCCTGCAAAAGATCTGTTCCTGCAAAATGCATTCATAGACTATGATATCTGCAGATCATCATACACACCTTGTTTAACTGACATTCATCTGCAGATCAGATCCACCAGGATGGATTTTCAGATCTGCAGATGAATGTCAGTTAAACAAGGTGTGTATGATGATCTGCAGATCTCATAGACTATGAACGCAATTTGCAGGAACGGATCTTTGGCAGGAACAGATCTTTTGCAGATACTGATCTTTTGTGTCTGTACAGCATCTGTGTGTGCAGCATCTTGCAAAGATTTCTGTCTGATGGGGAGTTCAGCTCCATAGAATAGACTGTGTAGGTATGGCTCTCATACTACATGGAAGGGGGTAACATTGGTCTGTGATCTTTCATTTTCCAAAGACTATGGTCTGATGTGTCTATGTGGCCTTAGACTGGCCCAATCAAAATCAACAGTTAGGGTGTTTGTCTAGGCCATTTCCAAGCTACATATAATTTGCATGACATTTGCATGCAAGCCATAATCATTTGCATCTCATTGACCATCTTGGGAGTGTAGACAGGCTGTTGTGCACGCTCAGATATCCAGAGTACATCACAGCAATGTCTCAGCATGTTTCATATACTGCGCCTCAAAACACCACATGGACACAACACATGCTAAACAGCAATTAAGCCAAAAGAAATGACTAACAATGTAATTCTGATGGACTGGAAGCTGCGGCATCATCACTACAAATCCTGTCTCCTATGCGGCCAGACAACATGCTGAAGATTGAACAGATGTCCAACTCAAATATTCCTGGTTTTCTTACTTTAAAATCTCTTCCTATTTTGACTTGCAAATCGCAAAAGGCTGATGAGTAATCTTGAATAGAGCCTCTGATTGGTATGGAAAATCTAAAAACCCATTTCTTCAATTGTCTCTCATTATCACAAATTATGCTCAAAAGAATCAAATGTGCTGCTTGTACTATGTATGAGTGCTGATGCTTTCTTGCTGTGCAGGGGAAAGATTTGTAAATCCCTATATATAGACATACTATGCATGAATGAAAGGTTTCTGTGTTAAGCACAGGATACACTCTTCAGGGCCCACTGAATATTACATTAGCCCTGATAACCAAAACAATGTTAATTTAAAACTTCAATTTATTTTACCTGGTTCCAGATAAGTTCCCCAATCTCTGTACAATACATAACTGCTAGTCTAATAAAACAAAAGGTTCCTAAATATCTTCTGTCAATAGTCACAAGTCTTTATGAGAGTCTGGCTGTCCAGGCTTTGCCCACGGTCAATATCCATTTCATAGCCCATAATGGGAGTTTAACCCCCCTCCCCCCCCCCCGGCGGTAACACAGAGTCAGGCTTGGGGCGGAAAACCGCAGCTCCGAGCAGTAACCCCGAGCCTGACTCGTGGTAGGCTCCGGGAGGTCTGTGCAGAGTATAGCTCTCAACAGGCACCCTGTGCCATGCTTCCCTTCCAGTTAGCACAAGCGGAAGAGGTTGAGTGACATCTCAGCCACAGCCCTTGAGAAGGAGGTCTACTTGGCATTTATGGCAGGGGTCCCACCTGTGTCCGCTGCTGCGTTTTCCATGGACGAATATGCAGTTTTGGCCAACAGCCAGCTGAGAGCATCTGACTGCCAGCTATGGGGAATCGCACATGTCGTGTGAAAAAAAAAAAACAGCTGTGTTATTTATTTTACAAGCTACGGAAAAACACACATTACCTTCCCTTTCTTGTGATTACCCATAGGAAAGCATTATGTGCATTTTCATTTGCGTTTTCCACATAGAGGTCACAAGTGTGACTCCAGTCATGTGACCATGCAAAATTACTATGCAGAGTTGCGATGTAGAGTTTAAACACAAGAATATTCAATTTTCTGAACAGATTTATAAAACGTGTGTCTTCACAACAACTTACCATAAGACTCTTGGTCTGGCTGAGTTGTAGGCTCCACTTGACCTTAAAAAAACAATTAAGAGTAAATATTAAATTGAATAAATACCTTTAAACATAACTTACTTAGTATGTACCAAGGAAACAGATGTGAATACAAAAAACTGGACTAGAAAGATGACTGCCTTCAGCCATCATTAAGAAGTTCGGTTTAAATCAAAATACTTCTATAGTTTCTAATAGCAGATGCATCTGTATGCAATCTACTACTGATGCAGTCTCAGTTTAGATGCTGGAATAGCCCATTTATAAGCAGGTAAACTGGATTGCTAAAATGGACACCAATAACAACTTGTTGCCCATAACAAATTGCTTTAAGATCATTAGGAGCAGGTAGTGGGGTCACAAAGTAGAAATCACAGTCATCGGATTCTAAAGTCCTAGCACTTTGACTTGACGATCAGCAAATGCTCCAAAAGTGCTTCTAGTGGAACCCAGCCCTAATAGTTGTGCTTTTTGTAGGATTGGTAGTCCCATGAAAAATTCAAAGATAGCAAGAGTTTTTATTTAAATTTGACATCCGTTTAGATGCAAACAGTCCTTTGAAGTTCATCATTTTTTTCTGCAATTAAAAAAAGCTGAAGGTTGATTGAATGACATGGTGCCACTTTATCTTTTCTTTTGTGTAAATAAATCTGAACTTCCAGAAAGTCTATTTTGGGCTCCTCAAACTTTGACATTAAGAGTCTGAGCTATAGCTCTGATATTGTGAATCTTTGTAATCCAAGTTCCCTAGTAAAATGCTGCTCATAACTATAGGAACAAGTGAGCATGAGCATGGAAATCAAACTGGGTCAATTTTTTGAGGTATCTTAATCTCTGTCTGTTTGCGATTTACCCCTAAATCTATGGAGCCCATTCTCTGCTATTGGTGTGAGTTGTGTGGTTAAGCACGAGGAGAAAAGCATGGATGCAGGCGGTGGAAAACAGGCATTTTTGAAGGGCTTGTGTCCTTACATCTTCATGACAGGGTGAGGTGTTTCATATCCCAGATATGCCTTTATGCGAAGCAGTTGGTTCTTCGTACTAAATGGGAAAAGTTCTGTGGGTCATAGAATGTTACATACTAAACACGTGAAATGAGAAAAGGACACGGGGCAGCATCAAAGCTCTGGTAGTATTATATATGTACGCAGGTTGACCTGGAAATCCTTTGGGATCTCCAAGATAAGCCAGCATCTTTTGTCGGGCTCAGCAAGTCTAGATGGCATAGGATAATGCAACACCCACATGACTATCTACAGCATTGAAGAAGACCTATCATGTACCATCCAAATCTGTAAATAAAGTATGGAAACCATATCACAGTATATACCATCAATAATCTTTTGCCCAAAAAAAATATACTTCTCTTAAAGAGGATCTGTAACGTCAAAACGTCCCCTGGGGGGTACTCACCTCGGGCGGGGGAAGCCTCCGGATCCTAATGAGGCTTCCCAGGCCGTCCTCCGTCCCTCAGGGGTCTCGCTGCAGCCCTCTGTGAAAGATGACGTCAATATTTACCTTCCTGCCTCCTGCGCAGGCACTCTGACGGCTGTCGGCTCCGAAGTAGGTGGAAATACCCGATCGCCGTCGGGTCTGCTCTAGTGCGCAGGCGCAAGTTTCCGGTGCCTGCGCAGTAGACCGGACCCGACTGAGATTGGGTATTTCCGTGTAGTTCGGAGCCGAAAGCAGCCACAGCACCCCCGCTGGAGCCAGCAAAGGTAAATATTGAATTTACAGTCGGGTCTGTGGCCGGCTGTTCGGAGGGCTGCAGCGAGACCCCCGTGGGACAGAGGACGGCGTGGGAAGCCTCATTAGGATCCGGAGGCTTCCCCCACCCGAGGTGAGTACCCCCCAGGGGATGTTTTTGAGGTTACAGTGTCTCTTTAAGGAAACATTCCCTTGAATTTCCATCTCTGAATTTCGCCTTGGCATACATGTCGAGATCTGCCTCACATAAGCATTATGGGAGAGTAATGTCATCTGTACAGTGTAAATTATGCATTCTTGAAGCAGGCTGGATAGTGTACTGGTTAATGTGTCTGCCTCTGACATGGGAGACCAGGGTTCAAACCTGGTCTGGCTAGGGTCAGTACCTATTCAGTACGAAATCCATGGGCAAGACTTCCCAGCACTGCAGGGTGGTGCCTTGAGCGTGCCCATAGTGTCTGCAGCCACTGAGCGCTTTGAGTCCAACAGGAGAAAAGCGCTATACAAATGTTAGGATTACAAAATAAATCACGTAGAATGGAGAATAGTGAGAAGATGCTCAAGGTTTTGTTTTAGTCCCCAAGAACAGCTGGGGTTTCTAGACAATACAAAATTAAAATCATTTTTTTGACCACTTAAATAATGGCTGTTCACCTCGGGCCTGTGAACGAGGGTAGCGTCTTTGCTCTGGAGCTGTTGCTTCTGATGTTTGGTCAGTTGGAGGGTTCTGGGTTTTGGTTTTGCTCACTGGCATTGGTTCTGGGAGTTCATGCTTTGGAAAACCCTTGAAGAACCAGGCCCCAGACCTTTTCCATACCTACAGAGAAAAAGGAAGAAAGCATTTTCAAAGATTTAGTTGAATAAAATTATTTAGCATGACATCTTCATCAGAATTTTACAAATCTATTAACATTGTATTTCTGACTGTTGTGTTCACATTATTCTGGCTTTCCCTTTACTTACTGCCAGCTACCTAAACACAAAGCATTATCTCTGGTACATGTTCCCGTGCCCTTCATCTAAGTGCACAGACCGCTCCATTACTAGGTAGGACTTCATAATTATAATGTATGTGTAATTATTACGATGACATCAGGAAAAATCCTCTTGTGTTTAAACTTAATTATTTATCTAATTGGGAAACCTAGGATAAAGATAGTTGACCCAAATCTTGTTTACTTTGATTATCGTATACTTAAACTCTGAATGTCTTTTCAAAGTAAAGGTATTTCTATATTCTCATCTGAAAAATGATGAGCTTCTTTTTTACTTTGTCTCTGTAAAGTCAAATTTCCCAGCTGTTTCACACACAATATTTTTTTCAGAATTATCAGCAGCAGCAAAGTGGTGTAGTGGTTTGATTATGCACAGAGTTTGTATGTTCTCCCCAGGTTTGTATGTCTGTATGGGTTTCCTCCAGGCACTCCGGTTTCCCCCCACATCCCAAAAACATAGATAAGTTAATTGGCTTCCCCTTAAATTGGCCCTAGACTACAATACATACACTACAGGATGCATACATAGACATGACTTTGGTAGAGATTAGATGGTGAGCCCCTCTGAGGGACAGTTAAGTGACAAGACCATATTCTCTGTACAGCATTGTGGAAGATGTCAGCGCTACATAATCACTAAATAATTAGCAGAACGCAGTATGGCAGCACCAGAGGCAAATTCTGCAATTCTTGCCAGAAAGGTAAGATAATGATCTGCATTGACAAACAATGTTATTGAGACAAATAGACCAGCAGAGATGTAGAAAATTTATTTCAGGGTTCTTTCAACAATGCTGTTTCTGGTCCAACCACTTTGTTTTCCTTCAGGTAGCTCTTCTTCTGGAGTCGGTAAAGGTTCTGTTAATCTGCCTCTACCAGAATAAGGGCAGCTGACACTAAAGAAACACTCCATATGGGTTCCCCTCAGTCCTGATCTCTAGACACAGCGGGATAAACCTCCATACACTACGTACCTCCCGTTGTTCGCTGCATATTTTACAAAGCCAAATGGTGTGGGGCCGACTGTTGGTCTGTACACCACACTTTGTACAAACATTCTGTTAAAACAAAAAAAGAGGTATAATACATTACAGAAAACAAATCTTAACCATAGAGATCTAAACATTAACAAATAAGTCGCAGGAACTTTTCTAGGCATATCCTATACATTCTAACGAAGATTATTGGCATAAATAATTATTATCAAGCAGAAATGAATCAACTACAACTATCTGCAATACATTGTATAGAGCCTTTTAATTTGACGCAGTGCCTGCATTTGTTGGCAAAATGTGTCTACCGTCTTAGTCTGAACATATGTGCTGCATTCACATGTTGGCAGTCAGCCCATGAAAAATGAACAGAAATGTTTATAACCCTTGTGTGTAGGTAAGGTAACATCATCAATCATGTCATGAATAAGTGTATATAACTCAATGGGAAGTACAGTATTGCCTTTAAAAATCAGTATTTGTAAAGTATAATTTCTATGGGTCCGATACCTTCAGGACAGCGTATAACTACAGGATTGCAGGTGGAGTGGTGCATTATGGGTGCTGTTCTTGGACATAAAACAGATAACCTACAAATATCCTTTGTTTAAAAAGGAACCCAAGGTGAGAGGGATATGGAGGCTGACATGTTTATTTCCTTTTAAATAATGCACATTGCCTGGCTGTCCTGCTGATCCCCTGCCTCTAATACTTTAAGCCATAGACCCTGAACAAGCATGCAGATCAGATGTCTATGACAAATCTGACAAGATTAGCTGCATGCTTGTTTCAGGTGTGTGATTTAGACCCCACTGACCAGAAAGGATCATCAGGACTGCCAGGCAACTGGTATTGTTTAAAAGGAAAGAAATATGGCAGCTGCCATAGGTCTCACATTTCGTGTTCCATTTAAGGAAATTCTGTAGTCTGCAGTGTTTTTTCAGTACAAGATACTTAGATCCTTTTTTACCAATACAAAAAAAAAATCCTGAAAGTCCTAGCTCTCCAGAACTTGACCTAGCATCCTGCGTGCCACACTAGGATTGATCAGCTCATTATTGGACAATACATATTTGAAGAGCAGAGATTTCGACAAAGTTATAAGCATACGAAAGTTATAGTAAAAAATATATATCTAATAATAATAACCTTCTTGCAGTCTTCACAAACCACACACTTTGATCCTGGCAGTCCTAACTGTTCCCCACAGAGGATGCATCGATTCACCCCATCCCCAGTCACTGTCTTCCTCATGTCTTCTAGTCGGTCCACTAAGCGGCTATATGGACAAAAGGAAAATCATTACAGGGTGATTTATGTGCCTTGAACAAACAAAACAATATAGGTCAATAAAGTAGACTTTTTTTTAGCACTCAAAATACACAAATACACAAAGACACAGTTCCCAGGAAAATAACTATTTGCCTCACACCCTGAAAGGATTATAAAGAAACCCAATTGCATATACCTCTTGCTGCTCTTGGCCACATCCTAGAAAAACAAACTTTATTTTAGCAGTAAATAATGTCAGTACAAAATACTGCTAATAATATTTGATGACATTGCACTTTTTCTGTAAACATACTGGGCCAAGAGTGCTAGTGTGGCCTTTAATCAATTTGTAAATACTTACCCTTTTGAGTTAATGCCCTCCTGATGAAGTGAACAAATGTTTTACAAAACTAATTGAAAAGATCATCATTGCCTTATTTTACTTCTACTTTTAGAACTGAAAGTATAGTAATACATATACTAAACTCTCCAAAGACAGAGTATAAAACATTCTATAAGTCACTCAAAGTAGATAATATTAAACATTACTAATATAAATTGGAAACTGGTGTATAATTATTGATGATATCACACAAAGAACATGTTATACAAGAATACAATAGAATACACGTTGAACATTTATCATCTTGTGGATTGACTGTACTTTCTGTTCTTTTTCATTACTAATGAAATTGCATTTCTCTTTATTAAGACTGCCTAGCGAAATAAATTAATCCACTAACGCTGCTATCGGTACATTTCCCCATGTCCCCTTAAAAGTCGCACCAGACTCACAATTGAGTTTTTTATAAGCAAGGAAATTTAGCGGAAAAAAAATGGGTCTCAGTTTTTTGTTGTCTTTTGTTTGGCTCTGTAACATTAACAAGCTGACATATCATTGCATTCCAGCGGATCTGGGGGTGTGTTTAGTTCACAGGGACAACAATTGGTGATTTGCATTTTCAGCAGTGATACATTGTGGGAGACATCTTGGAGCTCACTCCAACCTGAATTATTGCAAATACTTTGTTTTAAAAAAGCAAACTTGTTTTCCATGATTTTTTGTTGAAAAATAATCACCATAGACAGTAAAGTTACATAATATATGCAATTAATGTATGACTAGTAATTGTGATATCTATGGGACTAGTCTGCAACCAATCAAAATGTAAAAAAATATGGCTTTTAATTATTTTAAGCATGATGGAATTTTGATGTGCATTATCCATAATACTACAGAACCCAATGCACGTTTAAAAAAGAAGACAGAAAGAAAAGAAAACACAGAGGATTCTGTCTTTATTTTGGCCTGAGCCTTTATTTTGAAGCTGAATACAAAAGCCACCATCTCTAAAAATAACAACCATGACTAGATAATTTAGTCACTCAAAAGGCAGGCCTCAGGAGATGAAATTAGGAATCCCAGATTCATGGATGCTTTATACGCTCCACTTGTGTGGTGACCTATATCTAACAGAGCAGTGGAGAGCAAGCATGAAAGGAAACATGGACTCTGTGTATTTTCCTCCACAATATATCCTGGAAAGGTCCATGTGTGATGTAGATTGTGTTATTGGACAAATTGGCTTCTAGTAAAAACCCATAATATGCACAAACAGACATCAATATGCCAGACTACAGCATCAATGTCGATATGTGCAAACAGCAAAAGCTGCTACATTTCAAGCCAGATGCCTTCCTAAAAAAAAATATAACATTATCACCACCTTTTCACTTATGAAATCACCTGGCATTTTCTAAAACGATTTAAATAAAAAAATTCACATTTTATTTTTCTTGCAAACAAAACTAGCAATTCAAGACCTGGTGTAGGGGGTTTGCCAGATATCATTGCTTCCTGCATGTATAAAGGCCCATGCGCATGCCAGATTAAAGTCGGTGAGGCAGATGATAACCGCCTCGGTCAATAATCTAGCATGTGTACATTAGCCACCAATCCCTGACTGTCAGCCGATAGCTTTGGTCTTGTCATTCGCACCTCTCATTACATCTGCCCGCTCCCCATATTGCAACAGAACGCATCGTCAGCCTATAGGCAGACTCCACGTCTGTACAGTCTCTGCCCAGTGATGTCACTCGAGGGATTGGGTCCCAATCCCCATCAGGTGACATCGGTTGAGTGTGTGTACCGCCCTTAACCAACTGCACAGGGCAGGAAGTTAAATTTAAGCATACACAGGCATAATTCTAAGTTTACAAAGGCAAGCCTTTATTATATGCATATGTAGAGGTGATGCAAGCTGCTTTGTTTCTCATTTTTAAAATGTTGGGACTATCAGTATCGCAGACTAGCACTCCTATTTTTATCTAAAACTCAACAGCTTGTGTTCCGTATTTGAACAAAAGAATCTTGTAAGAATCTGCAGTGAATTTCTAGTTCGGGAGAAAAATACCTAAAAAGTATAAGTGGGGATCAAAAAGATCTTAATGGCTAGGGAGAGGGAGGATCAGGGGCTAATGGGCTAGGTATGGGGCTATTGAGATAGCCAAGTAGGTAAATTATTTTCCACCTTTAATAGATAATATCAATCTCATGTTATATGCACACCAATAAATAAAAATCATGCAGCAAATTAAACACTTTCAAGCTGTATAATTTTGAAAAACAAAACAAAAATGGTTGAAATGACAATTTCTTCCGAGATAAACCCAAATAAACTTCATGTGTTCGAGTTAAATCTAAAGAAACTTCATGCATCTTCCCTTTAATGGGAACCCGAGATGAGAGTTACAGTGGTGTGAAAAACTATTTGCCCCCTTCCTGATTTCTTATTCTTTTGCATGTTTGTCGCGCTTAAATGTTTCTGCTCATCGAAAACCGTTAACTATTAGTCAAAGATAACATAATTGAGCACAAAATGCAGTTTTAAATGATGGTTTTTATTATTTAGTGAGAAAAATAACTCAAAACCTACATGGCCCTGTGTGAAAAAGAAATTGCCCCCTGAACCTAATAACTGGTTGGGCCACCCTTAGCAGCAATAACTGCAATCAAGCGTTTGCGATAACTTGCAACGAGTCTTTTACAGCGCTCTTGAGGAATTTTGGCCCACTCATCTTTGCAGATTGCAGAATTGTTGTAATTCAGCTTTATTTGAGGGTTTTCTAGCATGAACCGCCTTTTTAAGGTCATGCCACAACATCTCAATAGGATTCAGGTCAGGACTTTGACTAGGCCACTCCAAAGTCTTCATTTTGTTTTTCTTCAGCCATTCAGAGGTGGATTTGCTGGTGTGTTTTTGGTCATTGTCCTGCTGCAGCACCCAAGATCGCTTCAGCTTGAGTTGACGAACAGATGGCCAGACATTCTCCTTCAGGAATTTTTGGTAGACAGTAGAATTCATGGTTCCATCTATCACAGCAAGCCTTCCAGGTCCTGAAGCAGCAAAACAACCCCAGACCATCACACTACCACCACCATATTTTACTTTTGGTATGATGTTCTTTTGCTGAAATGCTGTGTTACTTCAATGCCAGATGTAACGGGACACGCACCTTCCAAAAAGTTCAACTTTTGTCTCGTCGGTCCACAAGGTATTTTCCCAAACGTCTTGCCAATCATTGAGATGTTTTTTTAGCAAAATTGAGACGAGCCTTAATGTTCTTTTTGCTTAAAAGTGGTTTGTGCCTTGGATATCTGCCATGCAGACCATTTTTGCCCAGTCTCTTTCTTATGGTGGAGTCGTGAACATTTACCTTAATTGAGGCAAGTGAGGCCTGCAGTTCTTTAGATGTTGTCCTGGGGTCTTTTGTGGCCTCTCGGATGAGTTTTCTCTGCGCTCTTGGGGTAATTTTGGTCGGCCAGCCACTCCTGGGAAGGTTCATCACTGTTCCATGTTTTTGCAATTTGTGGATAATGGCTCTCACTGTGGCTCGCTGGAGTCCCAAAGCTTTAGAAATGGCTTTATAACCTTTACCAGACTGATAGATCTCAATTACAGTACTTTGTTCTCATTTGTTCCTGAATTTATTTGGATCTTGGAATGATGTCTAGCTTTTCAGGTGCTTTTGGTCTACTTCTCTGTGTCAGATAGCTCCTAGTTAAAGGATACCACAACTGACATGTGACATGTTGAGATAGACATGTGTATGTACAGTGCCTAGCACACAAATACCTATGCTGTGTTCCTTTTTTTCTTTCTGTACCTGAAAGAGTTAAATATCAGGTATGTAAGTGGCTGACTCAGTCCTGACTCAGACAGGAAGTGACTACAGTGTGACCCTCCCTGATAAGAAATTCCACCTATAAAATACTTTCCTAGCAGAAAATGGCTTCTGAGAGCAAGAAAGAGATAAAAAGAGGAATTTCTTATCAGTGAGGGTCACACTGTAGTCACTTCCTGTCTGAGTCAGGACTGAGTCAGCCGCTTACATACCTGATATTTAACTCTTTCAGAGAGAGAAAGAAAAAAAAGGAACACAGCAGAGTTATTTGTGTGCTAGGCACTGTACATACACATGTCTATCTCATTATGTCACATTTCAGTTGTGGTATCCTTTAAGTGATTTCTTGATTGAAACAGGTGTGGCAGTAATCAGGCCTGGGGGTGACTACAGAAATTGAACTCAGGTGTGATAAACCACAGTTAAGTTATTTTTGAACAAGGGGGGCAATCACTTTTTTACACAGGGCCATGTAGATTTGAAGGTTTTTTTTCTCACTAAATAATAAAAACCATCATTTAAAACTGCATTTTGTGTTCAATTATGTTATCTTTGACTAATAGTTAACGTTTTTTGATGAGCAGAAACATTTAAGTGTGACAAACATGCAAAAGAATAAGAAATCAGGAAGGGGGCAAATAGTTTTTCACACCACTGTATATGGCAGCTGCCATATTTATTGCCTTTTATATACATGTTGCCTGGCATCCCTGTTGATCTTCTGGCATCAGTAGTGTCTCAGTTACAACCATGAAACAAGCATAAGGCTATTCCAGTCAGCGTTGAGTCAGAGCATCTGATCTGCCTGCTCATTCAGGGTCTATGGCTAAAAATGTTAGTGACACGAGATCAGGGGTACAGCCAGGCAACTTGAGTTGTTTAAAAGGAAATAAATATGGCAGCCTCCCTATCACTCTCACCTTGGGTTCACTTTAAGAAATATGTGGAATATGGAAATATTGTCGGTCGTTGGTTAAAATTAGCAGTGTGGTTAACAGGTAATTAAATTTATTTTATTTCTTATTTTCTTTTTCTGCAGCAGCTGAAACAATTGTATGAAACCAGCGCTGTATAGTGTGGAACTCCGCTCACAACCTCCAACTGCCGAATGTGCAGGAAACAGGGCTGTTCAAACCCGAAGTCCAGTACAGTAGAAAGTGAGTTCCGCACAATGTCAGTAGAATCAATTCGGCTTTATTGTATCAAACACATGAAAAAGCTAAAATCCATCACCACATGCTGACATGTTTCGGACGTTACACGTCCTTAATCATAGCACAGGTGCAAGTGAACGAGGGTGGCCCTTAAATAAAGTGAAACCACACCCAGTAACACATGCTCAAAACCCCAACCTCACAAAAAGGTGCATCATAAAAGATTGGGGATAACCCCAAACGATTAGAATAAAAACATAATAACATATGATTAGATACGTTGAAAAACTACGCAGCAGGAAATATGGCAAAAAGTAACACAGTACTGAATGCATGATATAATATAAGACAGGCAAGAGAGGATAAAACAAAACAGAAACAGTGTATCTGTCAAGTAACTGAGTGTAGGTCCCATCTAGCATTAAGGCCTCTTGGTGAGCGTGTCTCCCAACTGAAAAATCCAAAATGCTTCCCGAGTGAGGAGACGTTTGTACACGTCGCCTCCTCTCTGGGGTCTATTAACACGCTCAATGCCCTGAAATGAGAAGGAGGACATATCCCCTGCATGGACCAGTCTAAAATGTTTAGCCACATTGGAAATCTCTGTGGTAAACCAACCGGCCCCCCTGTAGTGTTCACTGATCCGTTGTCTGAGGTGTCGAGTAGTACACCCCACATACTGTACCCGACATATGGCACATGAGATAAGGTAAACAACGGACTTGGTATGACAATTGATATATTGTCCCAGTAAAAAAGGAAATGGCAGAACGAGTGCAATTGTGAACACCACAGTAATTGCAGGTGGAAAAATTGCATCTGTAAGAACCGGGGACAGTTAACATTTTCTACTAAACCAGCGCTGCTTTTGTATTTTGCACAAATGACTTTTTTTGAACTTGCTATTTACATCAACCGCACATGTTCCCGTCTTGCAGTGTAACTTCTTTCAAATAGCAGAATAATGTAGAGCAGTAATTATGTATCTGATTGATCACTAGCATGGTGGATGCAGGTAGTATCCTGCTGATCCTCAACATCAGCTCTGGTGCAAATTAGTATTCTTCTCATTCACTGGAAGATAAGAGGTTTCGTTTTTATTGTACCCCGAGCCATAATAAAGTGGGAAATTGCTATTTTTTATACCATTTGTTTTTATAACTCCACACAAAGTAAGCTTGGATTTCGCTAAGCATATTCCAAAACACAGAGTGTTGTACTTGTAAAGCAAATTTATGGAGAACAGTGAGAAAAATGGACCACTGGGATCAGGAAAAAAACTACAGAATTGGTCTTAAGGCAGACCATTCAATATAGAATAACACAAAAAAAATGTACTGGCGACAGGAGCGCAATTCATGGAAGTACGCAGGAGGGACTGTGCATGCACAGTAGTTGGTGACAAAGCTGGGTCAGAGATTTTTCTGAGGGGGCAGTGACAATGAATGTGAGCCCAAATATACTGAGGGGTCTCTAAGACTGGAGGGGGGGGATAGGGTGGGGGGGCTGGATAAAGACCCAGGTAAAAGCCTTTTTTGTTGTTGCTTTGTTCTAGCTCATGTGAGCTTTAACTTCTAAATCTCAATGAATCTCTGTAGAGTGCCAAATCTCATTAAATCTCTGTAGAGTGCCAAATCTCAGCAAAACTCTGAAGAGTGCCAAAGTGCAGTGAATCTTTGTAGTATACAAAACCTCAGTGAATCTCTGAAAAGTACCAAATCTCCAAAAATCTGTACACCGAGTCCATCATGCTTTGTGTGTTTACCAGTACTAGCCACAGTCTGGCATCCTCAGTATACCCGTTTTATGCAACTCATGGAATTCAATCAAATTGGCTGTTTTGGAAAATTGAGTTATTTCAAATTTGTGTAAAGTAAAAACATAACAAGGAAAAAGGATCTACAGCTCAAAAAGAGAAAGATAAAATCCACCATATTATAAATGAATAAGACATTGGACAGAAAAACAGCTCATGTGTCTCAGGCAAGATAAACCGTAAGCCCTTAATCATAGCTATGGAAACACTAAGGCAATAGTTACAATTAAGGGCTTATTTTTAAACAGAAACGAGCTGGAGGTTTTTTTGTCCGATGTCTCATTCACCAATAAAATAGTGGTTTTTACCGACCTGTCTGAGCTGCAGATCTTCCTTGTTGCTTTGAGCATGGCTGTTGGAGTTTTAGGATCCTACACTAGAATAGGTTAAATCAGCAAGGTTAAGTGAAATTAGAACCTCCTAAATGTTCCTGCACTGCCTAATGCTCCTCCAGCACTCCTCACAATTTTGTATTGTAAGGCCTGGCAGATATCCTGCCTTCTTTTAATTCCCTATGCCCCAATCTCCACCCCAGTCTTCATCCTATGTGGTACATTCCAACTCAGCCTTGGAGACTTACTCCATCATTTCAGCACTCGATTACACCCAAAGTAAAGAGACTGAAAGAAGAAGGCAAAAGTACCACCAGTACCCCCCACTAGATTAGCTAGTCTACAGGCAAGAGTGGAGGTCAGGCAGTCCAAGATGGCAACAAGAAGTGATCCAACAGGCCAAGGTGAATCTTTTGCCCCATTTACACAATGGCATGAGTGCAAGAGAGTGCAGTTATGGTAGTGATACTTATCAGAGAGCAGGCCATCACTGCTGGGGAAATCCCAGCATTCTGATCTTTAGCAATAGTTGAAAGACTTCTCTCCATACTTTGAATCACCAGCAGGAAGCCATGCGCACTGAAACTGCATAGTGGTTGCCAAAGTCTAATAGTGGGGCTACAGGAACAGTTTTCTCTCCAGTTAGTAAAAGTAACATAGCTGCACTCTGCATTCTATAATGTGGAGTAGAGTTCTTCTGTACTTGAAATTGTGATGCATAGGCCTCAATTCACTAAACTTTATCAAACACTTTATCAAATGTTTGATAATTTATCTCATGGGCAAAATCGAATTTTGAATTCACTAAGGTGTTATCTATTTTTTGAATGTTTTATCGATAAAACGTTCAATAAATCTATAACACCTTAGTGAATTCAAAATTAGATTTTACCCATGAGGTAAATTATCAAGTGTTCGATAAAAAGTTGGCTAAAGCTTAGTGAATTGAGGCCATTGTGGTTTTCTAATAGCATGTATACAATGTGGTATGAGTGAGACTTGTTCCCATATCACATTTATAGGCAGTTGCAGGTCAAAATATGCAGATTTTAAAGAATAACTGGTAAAAGTAAGATTTTATTCATTCCTATTATTTGATTAGTATTGGCAGATAGTTAATTAGAGAAAGTTTGCTTATTGATGAAATTAGCAATTTTGCACATGGTTTTGTCTAAACCTTAGAGAGTAAGAATTTCGCTAATGGATTAGTTGCTGATACATATTATACAGTAAAAGCCTCGGGTAATGCAAGTGTATTGACCATCCGTGAAATGCTTAGGTGGTACTGAACTGCAAAGGTTTTTTTTTACAGCTACATTGATTTATTCCACTAATGAATAATGAAAGGTTGCTATAGGTAATACTTTGCAATTGCTTTGCTCTATTTTCCTTAGCTAAGATTTATAATACTGCAAGGAAACACATTTTGATGGGAGGGGGTGAAAAAAAGCTTTTAAAGCAAACCTCAACTGAAAGGAACATAGGAGTCATTTTGACTTCCATTTGAAAATGTTACTTGCCTCACAGCAGCATACCAAGACATTGCGAGGCTCCATTGCAATTGTGATGGGGCTCTTAGATGTAGGCACACTATGACAACCTCTTCTACAACATGCTTGGAAAAACAAAGAGAAATCGAGAGCCCGATATGGTGTAGTATTGTTAAGTTGGTTGTGGTTAAAAGCAAAATATTTTAGATATACTCACAAACATGGGTTACCCATAGGCAACCACTTCAAGTGCAGGTGGGGAGTATTAGAACCTGACTCCACTCAGGTTTTTAAGATGTCGCTCTCTGTAGATCGGAAACGGGGTAGCACCCCTCCACCGAGGGTGGACTCAAAATTTCAGCAAGGCTTGGTGTACAGAGGCGCCAGAGTAGAATAAAAACGTTTAAAAACCGTCTAAAAGAGGGGGATGTTCAGGTGGACTTACCTCCCTCAAAAATCTAAAACTCAATTGAGTCACAATATATCAATACAAAAATGTTTATTGAACTCCACTTAGTGCAACGCGTTTCGCAGGTGTGGTCCTGCTTCATCAGGCAAACAGGAGTATAACTCAATGGGTCTAGATGCATAAGTGAGCGCTCACTTCTGCATCAAGACCCATTGAGTTATACTACTGTTTGCCTGATGAAGCAGGACCACACCTGCGAAACGCGTTGCACTAAGTGGAGTTCAATAAACATTTTTGTATTGATATATTGTGACTCAATTGAGTTTTAGATTTTTGAGGGAGGTAAGTCCACCTGAACATCCCCCTCTTTTAGACGGTTTTTAAACGTTTTTATTCTACTCTGGCGCCTCTGTACACCAAGCCTTGCTGAAATCTTCTACAACATGCACATGTGTAGACATTGCATAGCGGACTCTCATTCAATGTGTAGTCTATACAGTACATGAAAACACCGATGAAAATCATTGGGATTGGTTTCAGTGAGAGGGAGTTAAAGAGAAAACTGTTCCTGGCATTTTCCATTTCATTTACTGCATAACATTAACTGAAATCAAAATGTGGACAGTGCAATGCATATGTCATGTGAGTAGAACAAGTATTTATCTACATATATACGTGTTTTTTTCCTGGGATAGTATGGCTGGACTGTTGCTTTAAGGTTATGAGCGCCTATTATTTCTGTTAACAACAAGTTTTTCGGCATGAGAAAGCCGAGTCCCATGCTAAAATGACATGCTTTCATTAATATCTATATGAATATATCTTTCTTGGGCAATCAAGTGCAACTAAATATAATAAAATTCTCCCGTGTTTTTACTAAAATTCAAAAAATGGAAACAAATATCTAGTTTTTCTATAACATGCCTCCACTTTCTTCAGTGTTCGACATGATATCCAATGTCTTCGAATGGATTTGGCATCTCTTAAAAATGAATTTCATCATGTTACGCTCCTACGGAGAACATTCTTTATTCTTACTCACTAGTCAAGCAGACAACCTACCGATTCCAGAGATTTACTACCCAATGTAATGCTAATTAGAAGCCTCACCATTAATCATATGGGAACTGCACATATAAGCAGCACAACAAAGATATCATCTCTATGCATGTGTAATCGTGCTCAGTCCTTATATTACAAGTCCCTAAAAGAAGTGAATTGAGCAAATGAGGATTTGAGATCAATACTTTCACTAATAGCTTTGCTGAGACCAATACTGTAAGCAAGATTGTATCATGCAGTGTAGAAGGGTTACATCAGGACTATGGTTAGCGTGAGAGTAACTGTGGCTGTAGATATAACATACTCTGGATGTGCAGCAAGAACTGGCTTTTAACGACAGACTTTGAAATAATCACTTTATGAGTATCTAGAATCATAAGCAAACAATTTGAAGGCTGTGCTCATCTCCCAGTTAACGATTTCCCCAGTATGAGCAATCACTGGGATTGGCACATAGTGGGTATTAGAAGACTTCGGTAGAACAATATGCTCTACTGTAGGAGATCAGTGTGACGCCGGGCGACGCCCAGTCGTCCGAGGATTCGCGGCCGATTGTCCGATCGCAACCGTGATCGGAAAACTGACATTCTTTATTTTTAAAATAGAAGTTTTTCCTTCCTGCCTTCCCCCCCCTTTTGCCATGAGGGCTGAATGGGCCTGCGTTAGCATATGGCTAAAGCAACCTGGTTTAGCAAGAAATCCTGTTAAGGCTCCCGGAAAAGCTCTGGTGACACTAATGTGCTAATTGGGCAGAGCTGAAATACCAACAGAGTCTATTCAACAGGGGAAGCTAGCACAGCATGAGGTCTATTGACACCTACATTCCTCCCAGTCTTGACGGCACCGACTAGACTGAGTATGGAATGCATGGTGTTGATAACTTTGTCACATTTTGCAAATACCATCCATGGGAGGAATATGAAAATTACATAATTTTGTTTCCCTAATTCTGTAGAATATGGTGATACTAGACATAGCCAGGTAACCCGAGCAGGGGCTGAGATATGAATAATGGGGTCCCCGTGCGCCCCAAATATTGCAAGTTTGATGTCCTATGAACGTGTATTCTCAGCCCAATCTGAATATGAAATCGGTTTGCATGTGCGACAAAACCCCGGCGGGGTATGAAATTGGACATATTTTGTGGATGGTTGGAAGTTCCTCCCCTGAGAACTCACTGCCTGACACGCCCCTGGGCTGAGCTTGAGACTCCGCCCAGAAATGTCAGTGCTCAAAACTGATTGCATGAGGACACCCAGCCAATTCCCCCCACTTTCCATCATACCGAAAAGACTGCCACTGCTTGGGGAAATAGCAGTGGCCATCTTGCAGGCGGAGCAACGGCCATGTGGTTCGGCCATATTGCGAACTAACTGCAACAAAGGAACTTTGTCTTTTCCCGAACGGACTTTCCACAGAATCATAAGTATTCGTTCTTTTTATCCCTTTTTCTTTTATGTACTGTGTTATCACTGTCTCTCATCGTTTAATTGTTCACGATTGTCTGTATATATTAATTATTTATATTGTAACAAATAAAGGCTTTTTAAAAGGTCTTTACCTCTCAGTAAAACCTTCTATTCAGTATACACAGACGAGACCTAAACTTCCGAAGGGACGCTACTGTTTTGATAGATAGATAGGAATTGCACAGTTTTAACCGGTTGTTTGTTTCACAGGTCTATAGCCAGTTAGCAGTTTTCTCTGGGCTGATAGAAAACAGAGATGGTGGCAAATCTACCCCTGGGTTGGAGTAAAAGTGTATTTTCGTAACCTCACAGGCTCCCTACTGCGTCGTGACGCTCAAACTCCGCCAATTCTACGCAGATTGCGTCCATAGCTCTCAATCTGTGTGCTAGAATCGGATCGGACGGTTTTGCGTGTTCACGGCCAGTGGGGCTCTTGTGACAGTGGTCAGCAGCGTTTGGGATCTGTGTGTGCTGATAGTATCTCAGGTAGGGCTATCGAATTAGCCCTATCGAGAAACGAACTAATTCGTTGGTAGTGACTGAGTGCAATATATTTTTCATATATACAGAGAGACTGTGTAACCAGTACCCCTCCCCTAAGTTTTCTTTTATTTGGCATGGAAATGTCCGGGAATTACAAGGTCATGGTCCTATCCGACCTGCAGAGTCTGTGCGAGGCGAGAGGCATGGACATCCGCGGCAAGAAACAGCAGGACCTGATAACGGACTTGTACCGATGGGATAGCCAGAATCTGCGGACGCTGGAGGTGTCCACTGTGGAGGACACCGGCTCATCTAACGCAAGTCGAGGGGAACCAGAGACTGAAGATCCTGTGCGTACCGAGGTTGAGCAACCCGCGGGCAATGCGGCAACAGATACGCCGGAGGCTGTCAGTGTGATCCCCGACCCCAGAACCCCTGAAAGTACTCGCCTGGAACCGGCCAGTACTGGACTGTCCAGTTATGTTGATCCAGTAATGCAGCAGGCATTGCAAAAGCTGATGGAAACTGATGTGGACAAGTACCTGCAGTACATGGCGGAGCAAAAGCGAGAGGAACGCCAATCTGCAGAGGCGCGGGAGAGACGACAGCATGAGCTGAACATGGCGAAAGTGCAGCAAGCCAGCCGGAGTTCAACGCCCAGCCTCCCTGCTGAAGGGACTGCCGCTCCAGTAAGTGCAAAATTTAAATTTGCTATTATCGAAAAAGACACTGACATTGACTTGTTTTTGAGGTCTTTTGAAAAGGCCTGCCGTCAGTATCGTCTGTCCCAAGACCAGTGGGCCAGACATCTGACACCCTTGCTGCGCTACAAAGCGCTTGATGCTTTCTCAGAGCTGCCTGTGGAAAAGGACAATGATTATACCGCTATAAAGGAGGCTATAATCACTAAGTACCAGCTGACGCCAGAAGCCTACCGGAAAAGGTTCAGGTCCTGGCAGAAAAAATCTACTGATTCTTATCAAGATGTGGTCAGCAGTCTGCTCACCACACTCCGCCAGTGGACGCTAGGCCTCACTAAAGGGTCTTACGGTGTCCTGGAGGACTTAATCGTCCTGGAGCAGTTTCTGAACATTTGCCCGGCTGATGTACGCCAGTTTGTGCTGGAGCGCCGACCGGCGTCAGCGACGGTCGCTGCAGACCTCGCTGAGACCTTTGCAACGACCAGGGTGCCGGAGACCCGCAGGACTGCCCCATCTAGCTGGAGAGGAGGTCAGTCCCACAATTTTGCAGACTCTCCTACCTCTGTGAGCCGTGCGCCCCAGAGGCCCTCCAGCGCAGCTGCTGCGTCCAGGCCTGCAGTAACAGAGGGCATCACCTGTCACTTTTGCCGCAAGCCCGGACACATGAAGTTTAACTGCCCGGAGCGGAGGCAGACAGCGCCAGCTCCTGCACCACCTACACCTCGCCCACGGCAACTGCCGCCAGCCAGCGCACCCCAGCCGGGAGCACCAAACAACGTCATGTTCGCAGGTGGGAGAGGGATCCACTCCGCTACGAGCAACCACCAGCTGGTTACAGTGAACGACCAGCTTGTTACCGGTTTCCGCGACACTGGAGCGGATGTCACCCTGGTGCGTGCGCACCTGGTCCCGACGGAAAATATCCTCCCTGACAAATACCTTACCCTCACTGGAGTGGGGGGCACTCTTTCTCGCATTCCCCAGGCTCGGGTGTCCATCGATTGGGGGGTGGGGGTTCAAGAGAAGGTTGTTGGGGTCCTGGACCAACTGCCGGTCCCAGTTTTGTTGGGGACCGACCTGGGCAAGCTTGTGTCCTATTATGAACCTGCCCCAAGCCCCTCAGACTGCCAGGAGGGAGACGGACTCTCCGCCCACACTAAGGTACTTTGCACCAAGGGGCAAGAACAGGGGGGAGGTGGGTTGAATGTGCCCAGTCCAGGGGTACCGAGTCCAATAGTACCTGTGTCACAGGTACCTGTGTTTGATATACCGATTGTTTGTGATGAAAATGTTGTTGTACCTGTCACTGTAATTCATGCATGCAGCCAGGATGTGAGTAATGCCAGTATGTGCCAGTCTGAAGGTGTACCTGTACTGGCAGTAACACGCAGCCGCGCTGCTCAGAACCTGGGCTCAGAGCAGGTGGAAGAGGTTCCGGCCTCCTCCCCCTCCTCTGACCACAGGGATGGTAGCCTTCAGCCACTAACTGCATATGCCACGGGCCAGCTGGCTGAGAGCGAGAGTGCTGCATTTGTGCAAGCACTCCAGACTGACCCTAGCCTCGAGGCACTCAGAAGACAGGCTTCGGAGCCCCTCACGAATGAAGATACCTTCAAGGTATATTGGGAAGGTGGTAAGCTGTACAGCGAGCCTGTACAGCCCACCGAAGGTGAAACAAGTGTGGGTACCAAGTTGCTTGTGGTACCCAGTGCCTTCCGGGGGCATGTGCTGAAGTCCGCACATGACATTCCCCTGGCAGGGCACTTGGGAATCCACAAGACACTTGACCGTATCCAGGGTCATTTCTACTGGCCCAGGATGCGGATCGATGTGACCAACTATTGCCGCTCATGTACTGTTTGCCAAAAGGTAAAACGGGCTGGGAACCCCCGCAAGGCTCCCTTGTGTCCACTGCCAATCATAGGTGAGCCCTTTCACAGAGTGGCAGTCGACATAATTGGACCATTGCCCACTCCCAGCAGCAGTGGCAAAAGGTACATCCTGACGGTGGTGGATTACGCCACCCGCTATCCTGAGGCCATGGCGCTTTCCTCCCTGAGGGCGGACAAGGTAGCAGACGCGCTACTTAACATTTTCTCCCGAGTCGGGTTCCCTGCGGAGATGCTCTCCGATCAGGGATCCCAGTTTATGTCCGAACTCATGGAGGCCCTGTGCAAAAAGATACACATGACGCACATTGTCTCCAGTCCCTACCACCCGCAGACCAATGGACTGTGTGAACGGTTCAACGGGACGCTGAAGCAAATGCTGACCACGTTTGTTGAGTCGCAAGGTGGGGACTGGGAACGATACCTGCCTCATCTGTTGTTTGCGTACAGGGAGGTGCCGCAGGAGTCAACCGGGTTTTCCCCGTTTGAACTCCTGTATGGGAGGAATGTCCAAGGACCCTTACAATTGATGCGGGAGACATGGGAGGGCAAGGGCGACCCCACTGATGTCTCCGTGGTCGATTACGTCCTCAAGTTCAGGGACAAAATGGAGTCCCTGTCCGCAGTAGTGACCAACAACCTGGCCCAGGCTCAGGCCAAACAAAAAGCATGGTACGACCGCACTGCTGGAGAGCGGTCATTTGATGTGGGTGACAAGGTATATGCCCTTCTTCCCGTGAGGCAGAACAAGCTGCAAGCAGCCTGGGAGGGGCCTTTTATTGTAGTGCAGCGGTTAAACCCTCTGACGTATCTAGTGAACATGGGGGGCAGGAAGCAGAAGAGCTTTCATGTAAACATGCTGAAGGCCCACCATGACAGGACCCAGTATGCGCTGCCAGTGTGCAGCCGGTTAGAGCAGGGAGAGGCAGACCCCCTGTTAGACCTGCTGGCTGACGTACGAGATGTGGACGGCGACCTAAACGTCAATCCACAGCTCGCCTCAGCCCAGCAAGAGCAGTTACAGAAGGTGCTGGGCCAGTACCAGCACACCTTCTCCGGTATCCCGGGGCGGACCAGTATGGCGGTGCATGGGGTAGATACAGGTACCCATCCCCCCATCAGGCAATCCGCTTACCGTGTCTCTCCCGAGGTACAGGCGGACATGCAGAAGGAGGTGAGGGAGATGCTGGAGTTAGGGGTGGTTCAAAAGTCCAGTAGTGCCTGGGCAGCCCCTGTTGTCCTGGTCCCCAAGAAGGACCAGACAACTCGGTTCTGCGTAGACTACAGGAAACTGAACGCCATCACCACTACAGACGCCTACCCCATGCCTCGCATTGATGAGCTGCTAGATACACTGGCATCAGCCAGGTACCTATCAATCATGGATCTGAGCCGGGGGTATTGGCAGATACCACTTGCACCTGACGCGAGGCAAAAGTCGGCCTTCATCACCCCTTTCGGCCTCTTCGAGTTCACGATGATGCCCTTTGGGATGAAGAACGCCCCCGCCACGTTTCAGCGGGCCGTGAACGACCTGCTAGAGGGAATGCAAGGGTTCGCTGTAGCGTATCTGGATGACATTGCGGTGTTCAGCCCCACCTGGGAAGAACACCTCAAACACCTGTCCCAGGTACTAGAGAGGCTGGCCATGGCCAATCTGACGGTTAAACCAAGTAAGTGTCAGATTGGCATGACCGAGGTGCAGTACTTAGGTCACCGGGTGGGGGGTAACACCCTGAAACCTGACACGGGAAAGGTGGACGCCATCCTGGCATGGCCTCGACCTATCACGAAAAAGCAGGTCCAGGCGTTCCTGGGGACCGCCGGCTACTATAGGAAATTTGTTCCCGCCTATAGTACACTGGCGAAGCCCCTGACCGATGCCACTAGCAAGAAGCACCCCAAGGTTGTTAGCTGGACCCCCGCTTGCGAGAATGCCTTCCAGGCCTTGAAGCAGGCCCTCGCAAGCGCCCCTGTGCTTCAGGCCCCAGACTTCAGTCGTCGGTTTGTGGTGCAAACCGATGCCTCTGACTACGGTCTCGGCGCAGTCCTCAGCCAGGTGGATGGAAAGGGGGATGAACACCCTATCCTCTACCTGAGCCGGAAGCTCCTGCCCCGAGACGTAGCCTACTCCACAACTGAAAAGGAGTGCCTGGCGATCGTGTGGGCCCTACAGAAACTGCAGTCGTATCTGTACGGCCGCTCCTTCACGATCGTCACTGATCACAATCCCCTGAGTTGGCTAAACCGTACTGCTGGAACCAACGGCAAGCTCCTACGGTGGAGCCTGTCATTGCAGCAGTACGACTTTACGATCCAACACAAAGCAGGCAGCCGACACCAAAACGCTGATGGGCTGTCGCGGTGTCAGGGGGAACCCGACCCAACAGCGCCAATAGCTGCTACGGAAGGCGTCCTGTTGACACCTCCCTGAGCAGAGCTCGGGAAGGGGGAGGTGTGACGCCGGGCGACGCCCAGTCGTCCGAGGATTCGCGGCCGATTGTCCGATCGCAACCGTGATCGGAAAACTGACATTCTTTATTTTTAAAATAGAAGTTTTTCCTTCCTGCCTTCCCCCCCCCTTTTGCCATGAGGGCTGAATGGGCCTGCGTTAGCATATGGCTAAAGCAACCTGGTTTAGCAAGAAATCCTGTTAAGGCTCCCGGAAAAGCTCTGGTGACACTAATGTGCTAATTGGGCAGAGCTGAAATACCAACAGAGTCTATTCAACAGGGGAAGCTAGCACAGCATGAGGTCTATTGACACCTACATTCCTCCCAGTCTTGACGGCACCGACTAGACTGAGTATGGAATGCATGGTGTTGATAACTTTGTCACATTTTGCAAATACCATCCATGGGAGGAATATGAAAATTACATAATTTTGTTTCCCTAATTCTGTAGAATATGGTGATACTAGACATAGCCAGGTAACCCGAGCAGGGGCTGAGATATGAATAATGGGGTCCCCGTGCGCCCCAAATATTGCAAGTTTGATGTCCTATGAACGTGTATTCTCAGCCCAATCTGAATATGAAATCGGTTTGCATGTGCGACAAAACCCCGGCGGGGTATGAAATTGGACATATTTTGTGGATGGTTGGAAGTTCCTCCCCTGAGAACTCACTGCCTGACACGCCCCTGGGCTGAGCTTGAGACTCCGCCCAGAAATGTCAGTGCTCAAAACTGATTGCATGAGGACACCCAGCCAATTCCCCCCACTTTCCATCATACCGAAAAGACTGCCACTGCTTGGGGAAATAGCAGTGGCCATCTTGCAGGCGGAGCAACGGCCATGTGGTTCGGCCATATTGCGAACTAACTGCAACAAAGGAACTTTGTCTTTTCCCGAACGGACTTTCCACAGAATCATAAGTATTCGTTCTTTTTATCCCTTTTTCTTTTATGTACTGTGTTATCACTGTCTCTCATCGTTTAATTGTTCACGATTGTCTGTATATATTAATTATTTATATTGTAACAAATAAAGGCTTTTTAAAAGGTCTTTACCTCTCAGTAAAACCTTCTATTCAGTATACACAGACGAGACCTAAACTTCCGAAGGGACGCTACTGTTTTGATAGATAGATAGGAATTGCACAGTTTTAACCGGTTGTTTGTTTCACAGGTCTATAGCCAGTTAGCAGTTTTCTCTGGGCTGATAGAAAACAGAGATGGTGGCAAATCTACCCCTGGGTTGGAGTAAAAGTGTATTTTCGTAACCTCACAGGCTCCCTACTGCGTCGTGACGCTCAAACTCCGCCAATTCTACGCAGATTGCGTCCATAGCTCTCAATCTGTGTGCTAGAATCGGATCGGACGGTTTTGCGTGTTCACGGCCAGTGGGGCTCTTGTGACAATCAGTATCCAAGTTCTCAAAATTTCTGCAATCTGCATTGATCTGTATCTATTTTCTACTAAGCACACTCTTCACACACTTCAAACAGCAACAAGTGTGCCCAGGACAAGTGCACAAAGTCAAGATATTGCCATTGTGTAGTAATGATATCCTTTAGGAACTGATGAACAGGAAAATGTCCACCCTGTGCCTGTTACAGGCTAGCATTGCTCTTTGAATCCTGGTTGCTTCCTCCTTTCAAGGCAGAAGGAGGAAGTATCAGAATCGCATGAACCATGACGAGGAATGCAGCACTGTGACTCTCTCCACAAGTAATGGTTCTGAAGGGCTTTGGATGTAATTATCTGGATTTCTGTAATGTAATTATCTGGGTTTCCGGATAAGAAAATGCGGATTTGAACAGCACTAATGCAGGCCTCCATAGACTGTATCCTGTACTGAAAAAAAATAGAGAAGGCTCCTGAATGTTTTCTATAACAAAAACGGCTTTGAAAAGTTAGTCATTCTCCTCGGCACCAAACAGGAATGAACAACTTTAGGCGTGTGGCCAGGGCCGGGCCGAGGCATAGGCATAGGCTGGAGAGGCTCCAGCCTCAGGGCGCAGTGTAGGAGGGGGCGCACAATTCATTCAGCTGTCATTCCTAATTGTGTATGAAGCAGAAAGAAATAAGAAAAGGGGATACATAGCAGTGACTGCAAGCCAGATAACTAGATATTAAGGTGTTGGGGAGGTTGTGGGCCCTGTGGCCCTCTTAGTCTAATAGCAATCAGTGTGTGACGGCTGGGGTGGGAGGGATGGAGGGGCGCACTTTGGTGTCTCAGCCTTGGGTGCTGGATGACCTTGTCCCTGCTCTGCGTGTGGCCCTAAAAATCAGACCCCCTCTGATGCTACTGTTTTATCCTTGGTGTCTGAGTCTTGCATATACCACTCTTCCTCCTCCACATACACTTTCGCTGATGACGGAGGTTGGGAAGAAACAAACACAGGCAAGGGAAATGAGAAAGCCTGACTAAGCCCTGCACACATAGAATCCTGGAAATGTTGCAAAATAGCCTGCACTTCCTGTTGCATAAATTGCATAGCCTTCTTAACTAAATTAGCGGACTCAGTCCCTATAAATTAATCAATATAAGGCTAACATAAATTTCTATCCCAGGAGCTAGAGAGCTTAGTATTACAATTATTACAGGGCTCATCTCTCTGAACAGATTGTAGAAAACAAACACATACAGAAAAAAATACAGGAACTTAAATCTAAAAAAAAATCCATAAGGTGAAAGCACACCTGAAAAGAGTACTGTAACTCACATGAGCCCCCCCTCCTATCTGTGCCTAACAAGAACCTTCCCCTATCAATGTCTAACAAGAATCCTCAACTATTAACAACAGGATGAAAAGGTGCCCAGAAGGTAATAAAATACATTAAAAACAAAATAGATAAGGGTTGAGGTGGCTTATCTCAATGAAGTTAGATTCATATGTAAATGAACTTTATTAGCACTGACTTAGCCAGTAGGTTTACAGTATTTTCCGTCGTATCAGATGCACTTTTTCTCCCCAAAAAATGAGACGAAAAAGTTCCTGCGTATTATACAGCAAAGGCAGGGAATCCCCAACTTCCGAACGCCCTGCCAATATGAACCGCCGACCTGCCGCCATCAGGGATTCCCTGCCTTGTCACATGTTGTGCCTGGCTTTCCCACCACCTGCCTGTCCTGCATCCCCCTTGTCTCTCAGTGACCCCCCCTCCCATGCGAGCAGTGGCTGCAGCTTACCTACTCCATCATGCCCGTAGCAATTAAAGACATCCGGCTTCTGTGTGCAGCTTCTTCTAGTGCTGGCTTCTAATGACGCATCATTGATGACGTGTCATTAGAAGCCGGCACTAGAGGAAGCCACACACAGAAGATGGAGGTCCGCCGTCCACGCGGGCATGACGGATGAGGCAAGCAGCTGCTGCTAAAAACCTGGGGGGTGGCAGACAACACAAGGGGAGGGGGCAGGGGGAGGCATGGACACATGGGGGAGACAGGAGGACCATGGGGGAGGGACAAAAGAGAAAGGAGGAGACATGGTGGGGGTGACAAGATGACCATGGGGGATACAGGAGGAGACCTGGAAGTGACAGGATGACTATGGGCGAGACAGAAAAGACAGGAGGAGACATGGTGGGTGAGACAGAAGAGACAGGAGAAGACATGGTGGGGGTGACAGGTGGACCATGGGGGAGACAGGAGTACGCATGGGGGTGACAGGAGGACCATGGAGAAGACAGGATGAGACATGGTGGGGGAAACAGGAGGATGCATGGGGGTGATAGGAGGACCATGGGGGACACATCAGAGACAGGAGGAGACATGGTGGAGGTGACAAGAGGACGCATGAGAAAGACAGGAGGGCACTGGAGGAGACAGCAGGACACATTGGGATAGAGGAGGACCCATGGGGCAGACAGAGGACATAGGACATATGGGAGAGACATGGGGACACAGGAGGACACATGGGGCCGACATGGGGGATACAGAAGGACATATGGGAGAGACATGGTGACAAAGGAGGACACATGCATGGGGGAGACATGAGGACACAAGGGGACACAGGAAGATACCATTTGAGGGATAAAATGTACAAGGCGCTCCTGGAATATGGATACACCAGGTTTAGTATTTTTTTTTCCTCTTATTTTTGCCCTCTAAACCCAGGTGCATCTTATATTCCGGAGCGTCTTATACGGCAGAAAATATGGTAGCTACTTTTTAGCAATTTTTTGTATGTGAGATCAATAAAATTTAGATTTATAGTATCGAAGTATATACTAATTGATGCAGTTAAACAGATTTGCCCGTCACTGTTGAATATTTGGAACATTTTCCAAAAAGCAGAATGATATGCAAGGGACTATTTCTTCGTGTTGAGATTGATCAAGAGAATCACTGGAACTCTGCATCAAGAGAAGTACCAACGCTGCCCACTGGGGACTACCTTTTAAGGTTAGCAAACCAGTAGTTATGCTGGTCTTTTTGCTGGAGACAGTACGTAGGCGAGTTGCTCTAACTTTTGCCTGATGTCACTTTTTTCACTCTTGTTTCAGGTCAGTGATATTGTCAATGAGGTCATATAAGTAATGAGGTCAAACGATCTGAAGAACCATCATCCAAGTAAAAAGTTTATAATTAGGATTACATTGGTAGCTTTCATATTTGCTCACCTCCGATTTCATTTAAATGAAAAGAAACTGCTACTTTTAATCCAATTCACAGGTAATACAGTACAACCCTGCAATTGGATTCAAGGAAATTATAGTAAAGCTTTTTGTTCCTCTCTCCAGCATGGATTTCCTGCTATCATTGACTAGAAGCCTTCAAAAGTAATAAAGGAAAAAAGCTTGGCATGGAGAACAGTGCTGGCTTCCCACCAAATATCTAAGACTCCAGGCTGACTGAGTGTCTGTGTGGAAGTAGCTGGCATCTTTATCAGAGAAGCCACAAAGGCTCCAAAAATACGCTGCTGCTTTAGCCAGAGTAAATAAGCAAAATTATTAGACCAACCTCACAGATCCAATTAAAAATGAAATATGTGAAAAGTGATGAGAAATATTGTTCATAATACGTAAATACAAGGTTCCTTGGGTCAACAATCCATGATAAATAAACTGAACACATAAACACTATTTAAAGTGTACGTATGAGACAATTGAATAAATAAGTGTATGCACAGAAGGGATGAACAAAATTAGTTTGTGAAACTGTTTTGGTATGTAAATGGGCGTGGGCAGCTGCACAGAGGGTTAACTTACCTATATGGCCGCCTCTCACTGCTGCACCGCATGTGGCTTTTCATCTTTCCAACACTTCTCCCATCATGACTAGAAGTCAGGAGGCTGGAAAGCAGTGTAGTGGCAACAGGAGGGTGATATAGGCAAGGTAATCCTTAACTACTTAAGGACCGCACTAATTGAAATACCGTATATACTCACATATAAGCCGACCCCCCAACTTTTATCTGAAAAAGCAGGGAAAAATGATTGACCCCCATATAAGCTGGGGGTAGTAAATGCTGGATTGGTGCAGGCCACGTGATCCCCCCAGTGTGTCTCAGTATAGCTAGTATAGTGCCCAGTATAGCTAGTAAAGTGCCCAGTATAGCTAGTAAAGTGCCCAGTATTGGTAGGTAGTGTCCCAGTATAGCTAGTATAGTGCCCAGTATAGGGCACAGTATAGCCAGTATAGTGCCCAGTATTGGTAGGTAGTGGCCCAGTATAGCTAGTATAGTGCCCAGTATAGCTAGTAAAGTGCCCAGTATTGGTAGGTAGTGCCCCAGTATAGCTAGTATAGTGCCCCAGTATAGTGCCCAGTATAGCCAGTATAGTGCCCAGTATTGGTAGGTAGTGGCCCAGTATAGCTAGTATAGTGCCCAGTATAGCTAGTAAAGTGCCCAGTATTGGTAGGTAGTGCCCCAGTATAGCTAGTATAGTGCCCCAGTATAGTGCCCAGTATAGCCAGTATAGTGCCCAGTATAGTGCCCAGTATAGCCAGTATAGTGCCCAGTATAGCCAGTATAGTGCCCAGTATAGCTAGTATAGTGCCCAGTATAGGTAGGTAGTGTCCAGTATAGTGCCCAGTATAGCTAGCAAAGTGCCCAGTATTGGTAGGTAGTGACCCAGTATAGCTAGTATAGTTCCCAGTATAGCCAGTATAGTGCCCAGTATAGCTGCCCGTTCCCCCCGCGGCTCCGCTGCTATTACCTGTTTAGGCAGCGGCTTCCTAACCTGGGTTCCCCGCTCTCATACGCAACATATTAAATGATCACAGCAGTGCGCCCGGCGCTGCTGTTGTGACGATGCAGGGAAAGAGCGCGGCTCCCTGTAGCGGCGATGTGTATCGCCGTTACTAGATGAACCGCTCTTTCCTGCCCCCTGCATCGTCACAGCAGCAGCGCCGGGCGCACTGCTGTGATCATTTAATACATTGTGTATGAGAGCGGGGAACCCGGATTAGGAAGACGCTGCCTAAACAGGTAATAGCAGCCGCGGAGAAGGGGGGGCACGGAGAGGGGGGGCGCGGACCACCGACCACCAGGAAAAGACTCGCTTACAAGCCGACCCCCCAACTTTTGAAACCCTTTTTGGGGGTCAAAAATTTGGCTTGTATGCGAGTATATACGGTATACGCTCTGTTTTGATGGCTATCTGGCTGCCAGAGCGTAGATTTCAATACACCAACTCCGCGTGTTCTCACCGCTTTCGTCGCTACCGACGATCTCTCTGCTGTCTCCCCACTGCAGCTTACTCACTCTGCCATCTCTATAATGGCAGAGCCCTGTGAGCAGGTCAGGAGCCGATTTCATTGGCTCCTGACCTTGTCTATCAACATAAGCAGCTCCCATTGGCTTACATTGATAGGCAGGGTCAGGAGTCAATGAAAGCGGCTCCTGACCGGCTCACAGGAACTCTGCCATCAGCGATGGCAGAGTGGGTGGCTGAGGATCCCGGCATGGACGGCGATTGCGGCGGGTACGTGCGGCGATTCGTCTGTATTCGTCGTTATTCTGAAGTTTCTTGTACCAGCGGTCTCTGGTCCTTAAGGGGTCAGAGACCGCTGGTACTTAAGTGGTTAAAGGAAACCAGAGCTGGAATAAGGTAAATGTTTTATACATACCTGGGGCTTCCTCCACGCCCACGCTCCCACGCCACCATCCTTGGTCTTCTCCATCTTCTGTACCGTGGCTCATTACTACCTTCTCTTGCGCAGACTGGCTGCAACTGGAGGAAGTAACAGGACCTGGTACAGAAGATGGAGGTGTGGGAGCGATCTGTGCACATGGGGCTGTAGGAAGCCCCAGGTATGTATAATATGTTTACTTTATTCCAGCTCTGGTACTAGTTAGTGGTAGCTATATAGCTAGTTTTTGTGCTATGTGCAACTCAGCACTTTCATAGACCGCCATACAAATGATGGCCTGAAATAGTAGAGCTGAAATACATTGCATTTTCCAAAATTTCCATTAGAAATCCATATCGAAGTTGCTAAATTATAGTTATTCAAGAGCTCAGCAGTACATGAATGTATAATCTTAGCATAATGACAGTAATATAGGAGCAATCAGAATGAATAGGCACAGTAGGCTGAATGATGACTACTATATCTCCTGAATATGTTTGTGAATAGCAATTTCTATAGAAAGTTTGTGCAGACACAGGGAAGCTCTGGGACATGAGTGCTTCTGAACACTGCCCAGGGAGGGCCAAAGACCTATTTGACCAAGTTGGTTGAAGAACATTACCCGGTCCTTGCGTTGGGACAACGGCACGGAGCAATGACTGGGAAGGCTCTATGGTAGTCTTATGTTGCACTGCTTCAGTATTGCTTTAAAAAGCCTAAACAAACATACTGTCATTTAGTTACATTAGTTATGTTAATTAAAATAGATCGGTAATATAATCTCTTACCCACACTGTTTTAAAAGAACAGGCAAATGTTTGATTTCATGAGGGCAGCCATCTTTTTGGTTGAAAGGAGGTGACAGGGAGCATGAGACACAGTTCCAACTGTCCTGTGTACTGATCACCCCTTCCAGTTGCTAGGCAACGTGAACAGCAACATAGGAAATCCCATCATGCTTTGCACAGCATCAGGGAAAAACTGCCCGGCAGTTTTCTTTGATGGGTGGAGCTTAGCTAAAAATGCAGCTAAAAATGATGCTTTGGTAAGAAAAACAAAGTTCTGATGCTGTGAAACTGTTAAAGAAACACCAAGCCTTTTCAGTTCTGCTGAGTAGATTTTTAGTCTGGAGGTTCACTTTAAAGACACCACCATTGACAGAGGAGAGCAAGGATTGAATCCTGACTGCAGCCAGTTACCTATTCAGTATGATTTCCTTGGCAAAACTTCCTACTGCTCCAGGTGGCCTATTGAGCATGATCTTAGTGGCTGAAGCTCTCTAAAACGTTTGAGTCCAACAAGAGAAAAGCTATACACAAATGTAACCATTACTATTAAATTCAGTCCTACTCAAATGCTGAAAAAGCATCCCTTTATAGCTCTGTACGCAAAGTCAAATGCATAAATATAAAATTTCACTTTTGCCATATGCGTATATCATGTATCTTTTTGTTCATATTAATAAATATTACATTTCAATTTGCAGCCAGCTAAGAATATCGAAAAATGACTAAGCCCAATCTGCACTTCTGAAATCTGGACTCTGCAGAAGTAATTGCTCGCCATGGCTTCCTGCATAAGTAATTACCTGCACAGAGTAGAAGAAACCTTGGCGTTTCCACTGTCCACACATTGTCAGTTGGCGTATCACTTTGAGAAACTTTGTAAGTGGCTAAACAAATAGAGTATGCATTTCTATACTCGAAGACGGGGAATAAAAGTCTAGCAAACCAGTGGCTCAAGACAGAGTTGTTTGTCATGGATGATTCAGACAATACATTTTATCACTGTAACATCTAAAGAGACAGACGTGTCTCAGGGAGACCAATTTATATCTGTGCTTCTCCCATTCCTGTTCCCAGAGGCTGTATGACCCACTCTCTGCCACACACTTGGGAAACCTTAATACGCTGTAAAACTGACAGATTTCAGGAAGCCAGCAGCTTGATTATCATATAGCTAGAGATCAGCTCTGTGAAGCCTTCCTTGTTATGGTAAGTAGGAGAACACTCACCCTATGTTATAGAAGGCTGAAAGCTCTGGATTATTTAACTCTGTAATAAGCAATGGTCCAACTACTAAAGCTTATACCATAAAACACACATCTGTCTGGAGAGCAGCAGCACCTGCAGCATTATGAATGGGATTCAGGAAACCGCATCATTAGTGATTATATGTAATGGTGGTTTAGGAGGGGGGCACTTGTCGGATTCAGTCAGGTAAAACAAAAGTGACCATATAAACATGCTTTGCCTTTGCACACCACTAACCAAGCTAAATCACTTTGGGTTCTCACAAAACAAATTCAAATTAAAAATGAACCTGTTTGTGAGATTACTACTCATGTACAGCAAAGTTCTGGTTATCCGGAACTCAGGAAACCAGAAGTCTCAACTTACCGTCATGCCTGAGGGGCTAACGGTGACTGCTGTAATTTGAGGGGGGGGGGTTGCAGGCCATTAAATACTCATCAAGCCTCCAGCGACGTCTTGTAGCCATCCTGAAGCTCCTGGCGGCTTCCGGCATCTGTGCACGGCTACCGGTGTGTCAAGCGACCTGGTGTGGTTCAGGTGACACGCCAGGAGCTGTACACGGAGGAAGTCGGAAGGCTGCTCGGACCTTCATAAAGGCTACAAGACATCACTGGAGGCTCAATGAGTATTTTAAAGTGGTTTAAAACTCTGACATAATATTCAATAAAAACATGTTTTCCTACTTTTTATATGCCATACGGTTATCATATTTGCATTTGTGCATAAGTATTATTATTCATTTAGAAATTATGCATTCCCAAAAGTACAGTTTTTTGCTTTGTGAGCTGACTTTGCATTTTATTAATAACTGGTTTTATTCATTATGTATTGAAGGCAGACATGCTTTGACTCTCTGTCTGTGTCGAGCTGCTTCTCCACAGTCAGAGAATGTGCCATCTTCCTCACTTGATACATTTAGGTAAACACAAGATAACATGATCTACAACTTCAGATGCATACAGATTTCAATGCACTGAACGTTCAAGCTCTGTGTGTAACCCTTCGAATGCTGGTCTAGTAAAAAAAAAAAAAATGCTGTTTGCATATAATATGCTGTAAATAATTTTTTATAGCAAAGAAGAAATGCTGGGTTATATTCCACTGTAAAGAGAACCTGAACTGAAAATTAAAAGTCAAAATAAACATACACACGTCATACATACCTTCCGTGTAGTCTACTCATCAATCTCTTTCTCCTCAATCGATGGATTTCTCTGTCCTCCGTTTTGAAAATGGCCATTACCCCATAACAGCATCCTGGTCAGCACACTGTTAAACTGTTATATCGCCTACTTGAGCCATAGGGAAACATGGACATTACCTTGCACATTCAGTTGTAACTGACAGCAACTGATATATAACTGACAGCAAAATCTTGTCAGAACTGGAAAAGATCACTATGAGAAGAAAATGGTGAGCTTCTGAGAAGAGCTGACGGCGAGGTAAGTCTGTAATATTCATGTAATATTCATTTGCAGCTACATAATGTGTTTATTTTAAATAATTTTGCTTAGTTCAGGTTCCCTTTAAGCTGCACAGGAGGGGGGACCCGTGCTTTTTCAGCCTGTTGTTCAAACAACCGGCAAGCACATGTATCCGGCATCAGGTGATCCCCGACAATGCCGGATACTGAGGACTTTGCTGTACATTATTTTTCTGAGGAATTCTTAACTGGTAGTCAGTGCAGATTGTTTTTAATGTTTAGGATCCATGAGGATTTCATTGTGGTTTCATTGTAGGTGGTTTTTACTGTTACCTGTAAAGGTGGCCACACATGATTTTTTGGTATATACTGTATTTTGCTTTAAACTTAAAAAGTACAATCAATTTTTCTGATTATTTGTAACATTTTAAAAAAAATCTGACCAATGTATCCCTCACATTTAATTTTTACCCCCAATTATGAAAAATCAAGATTGAAAACTCAAAAAAAATTGCGTCAATACATCAAGAAGTTGACAATCTATCCTACACCATTCAATCTTCGGAAATATTATACAGAAAATTCCTCCACTCTTGAAGTTTTATCGGGAACAAAAAATGGATATTTGATCAGATTTCTTGCTTGAAAAACAAAAAAAAAACAAAAAAAAAAGCTTTTGATTTTTCTGCACAACCGATAACGAATTGTGGTAAAATAGTATCGTGTGTGGCCACCTTAACAACATACTATATGTTCCGGTTGCAAGAACAGTGGAAACATTCTATATTGTATAAGGTATCATTTTCAGTGCAGGTAGGTGGGCCTTACCCTTGCTTTCCTCTAACTTCATATTGTATTTCTGGCAGAAGAATTAAAAATAGTCTAAAAGTCTTCCAAAGAAGCACAGTTATAAGAACAAAACACTATTCTATTAGAGATCATCCAAATTCTACACAAAACAAAAAAAGCTTTGTTCTTTCGTCAAATAAAAAGAAGTGTACTCCTATATGGGTAACTAGTACAGTAATAAAATGCATGCAGTGATTTAAAATACAATGTATGTTTAGAGTATAGTCAACCTAGCCTTTGTCTTTTTATAAATATGTTATCAGAAGTCACTTACTATTATGCTGAATGTAACACATGGCTCAAAGCCAATGGGTAGTAGACTTGGAAGTTAAACAATACACTGATTTTTAAATGTCTGTGACTCATGCTTGACAATACATTCTAACTGAAAGCAATCATCCTACATTCAATCTTCCCACTTTTCAGAATGAAAGGGATCAGGGCTTAGATTAAATCTCTAACAGAAGATTGCAGCCTTTAGCACTGTGTTGCAAGAAGTTCCCACTGTTTGGGCTCCTGGTCAGGTACATTAAAAGTGATTTGGAATCAGCCAATCAAGAAGCCTATACACAAAAACAACGGAGTGCCTGCACAGCTCTCACAAATCATTTGTGGTTAAATATGACTAGAGCAACTGCTCAATGTAAATAGAAGTTTGGAATGTTGGCTCTCTTTCCTTCAATCCAAAATTACTCTTTACTAGATTGATAAACATTTATATTACCGGTGCCTCATCTGTAAGTGGCTGGAAAACAAATATAAACCCCAAAATATAATGGGCACACAGTTCTACTGTATACAGTAGTTAGTTTGGTTAAAAAAAAAAAAAGACCGACAATCAAATTCAACCAGGAAAACTGAGCGCCTCTGTGTGGTGTTGATGCTGTTAAGCTGTATGCTCCTTTTTGATTGGCCTGATGAAGCGGGATTGAGCCCGTGAAACGCGTTGTCTATTTTTACTGTGGAGTATAATTAAAATTGTTGTTTGACTGTTGATGCCACAGTCCTTCCTTTGTTTGCTTTGTCTGCATGGATGGGATAGGCCCACCACTGCCTCATCGGTTTTAAGCTCATTTAAGTGACTTTTATTCTATTGGCGCCTCTGGAAAGCTTCTACATATTGCTAAGTCCACCCTTGGTGGAGGGTTGTACCCATCTTCTTCCCATCTACAGAGAGCGACTTTTAATCCTGAGTGGGGTCAGGTTAATCTCCCCACCTGCCTTCACAGTGGTTGCCTAATGGTAACCCTGGTTTGTGAGTATTAAATTGTTATATTACTCATTATTAATTATCATCTATACAATATCACACTATTGGGCTCTTGGTGTCCCCTCTCCCTTTATTTCCCTTAACTACTTCCTGTGCTAAAATATTCCATATTCTAATTTTACTGTAAAGAACCCGTTTCTAAAGCAAAAACCTTTTCTTCCATAAGTAGATCATGTCCCCTTATCATTTTTACAAGCCTAGGGACAAAAAAAATAATCTTCCAAGTTTTGTATTGCCCTCTGGTATATTTATACATGTTAATCAGGTAATCTCTCAGTCATCTTTTTTCTAAGATTAATAAGACCAGTTTGTCCAACCTTATTTGGTAATTGAGATCTACCATCCCTTTGATTAGTTTAGTTGCCTGTCTTTTTACTTGTTCTAGAAGGTCAATGTCCTTTCTATAGTGTGTTGCCCAAAACTGAATCCCATATTCCAAAAGTGGCCTCACAAAGTGATTTATGAAATTGAATTTACTGTTTTATGCATCCCAAAACTGTATTTGCTTTAGCCCCCTCTGCTTGGCATTGTATATGGTTACTTAACTTATCAATCAGTATTCCCAAGTCCTTCTCCAGGTCTGATGTTACCAAGTGGTATGTCATTTATTCTATATCATACTCTACCATTGGTACATCCAAGGTGCATGACTTCACATTTATTAACATTAAATTGAATCTGCCATATGCCTGCCCGTATGGCCATGTTGTCAAAAGCCTATTGTAATATGTTACTATCCTGCTTCGTGTTGATAATTCTAACAACTTCTCATCTAGAGTATCAGTTTACCACCGAACACGCTAATAGCAGCGCAAGTTAATTTGGGCGCGGCTATTCAGACAATGTATTTATCGGCTACATTAGTTGTTCATGGCGCAGACTGCATGATATGGGCGCAGGTCACGGCTATGCCTGCAATCGGCTATTTATGATACCGCTGAAACTTTTTACAAAGCACTGCCAGCCAGCTTCCGCTATGTGTCATTACCTAAAAGTAACAATTTACAATACACTTCGGCCAAATGAATAGTAAGTGCTGTAATAGCGGCTTGAAGTTTTAAACTATGGCACACGGCTGCTCTGCACTATGCCAATATTTAAACCCTGCTTCTTCTGCCAGCACTATAGACATTCCCCGATTAGTTACCCAGCCAGCCAGCGTCTATGCCGATATCTAAACCCCTGCTTTGTATGCCACCTCTGCAGTTAAATAATCCCCTCTGCTCCCGCTGTATAAGTCCTGCACATCATGCTCCAACAATGGCACATGACTGCGCTATGCTGATTTGACGTCTGGACAGCTTGGCCCTTACAATAAATAACGGTTTAGGAAGTTATGCTGTAATGATCGCTGCTGCAGCAGCTATTACTGGAAGTAGTAGTGCTGCAGCTCAGGCAGTTCTGATCTATTTCCATGCAAGCTGCATAGATTTGTCTGTCTTTCCCTGCTGTCAGCTTGTGACTGATTATCATTCACCTGTGTGGGAATCTGCATGTCTGCTCCCATTGGATGACCTCAGTATAAAGATCTGCTTCCTGCAGGGTTTCCTTGGGTTTTCATAGCTTCAGCTTAAGCCTGCCTTGCTGTCGCTTTAGCCCCGATCGTGTTTCTTGTTATAAAGATACTTTGCTGGTCTTTGCATCATATATTGGTTCATTGCCAATATATATGCATACCAGCACGTTTATTATTTTCCTTGTATTTGTGTTACGTTGATACACCAGTGTCGCTGATGTATACGTACACGAACTGTTTATATCCTGTGTGCAGTTAGTCAGCTTTCCAGCACGTTTTGGTAGGTTGCGCGTACCGTGACCACCCGTGCTGAGGTAGTTACCCTGCTCCTGGTTCTGTTTGTGGATTGCGTTCATCTCTGCGAAGAGATAACGAATCCTTCTGAATCCTGTTCTGTTACTGTTTGTGGATTGCGTTCATCTCTGCGAAGAGATAACGAATCCTTCTGAATCCTGTTCTGTTACCGTTTGTGGATTGCGTTCATCTCTGCGAAGAGATAGCGAATCCTTCTGAGTCCTGTTCCCTGTATTACTCCATCCCTAGTCAGCGTTCCTGTTTATGTCATATATCGGTTCATTGCCGATATATACATATGTTAGTCAGACGTTACAAATAGTTTCATTGATAGCTGTAATTGTAATACACTAGGAAAACATACTTATTGTATATTTATCTGTGTTACGTTCATCTATCTTAATCCTGCTATTTTCTGACTGTCCTGTCCTGTCTTTGTGAGGCACGCCATCGCCGCATCGCATTGGCTGCCTCATTCCAGTCTGTCTGGTTTTGGACGCTTGCTGTCGCTAAGTAGCCGCTAGCTAGCAAGCGTTCATTCTGTCTACCTGTCCTGATCTCCTCAGTTCTGGTTTGTGCGCTCAGCGCTACTTTGCGCTGAGACGTTATAACGAAAGCATTGTTTGTGGCTGTCAGATCTGCACCGGCTCTGTGCGCCACAATCTCCTATTGGAGTCAGTCCTCCCCTCCACTATACTAGGGATAGCCTGTTTCCTGGTGCTAGTGTGTGTACCTCCTCCACGCCAGCTCATGCGTTGCATGCTGACTGTGGAGAATACACCACCAAGCCTAACATTGTACCCCCGCCTTCAAAAGCGGATTCCAGACGCTTTTCAAAACTGAAATTCCCAACAAAACAGTCTGACTGATAATTCATGATGACCGGGACAGCCCGGCAAGACCGAATTCCAGAATCAGTCCCCACAAGACTGGACCCATCAGAACCAGAACCTACAGAACCATGCCCATCAGTACTACAAGCCCCAGTGTGACACCCATCAGAACCATGATTTCCAGAAGAAAGCCCTCCGAAATTCCCTGAGCGATACCCACCGCCTTCCAGGAACCGTTCAGAAACGCCAAAGCCTTTGCAATGCCCACCGGTACTGTCTTTACCAAGACAAAACCCACTGTTGAACCAGTCCAAGGCACCAGGACAAGTTTTCTCAGAGACCTCCCAGAACACCTTGAAGCTCCAAAGAGATCCCCATAGGTCAGAATGCCCCTTAGGCTCACATGGAGAACTATCAAGAACCCCTATGGAACCTAGGGCAATTCCCGAGTCAGGGCCACAAGGACAAACATCAATATCAGGGCTTTCAGGGACCAGAACCATCTCTGGGCATGCAGGCAGACTGGCAACATCAGAACGTGTTCCCACTAAGGAAGCATCAGAGCACGCTAACACCTTAGACACACTTGGGCATTCTGGCACACAAAGAACATCTGGGCACACCGGCACAAGAGAAACCTCTGGGCATGTCAAGGAACTGTGAGCCTCAGGGTCAGCCAAGACAGGACCAAAACCAGGACTGGCCAAAAAAAAATCATCATGACTAAACTTCGCAACTACTGGACTTTTACACGAGAATGCTGGATCAGACTTAGATGTCGCTGATTCCAGCAAAGTCAGTAACAAATCAGATTCAGGGGCACTAACAAGACAGGACAAATCTTCTGATGTATGCACTGAACCAGATAGGGACTCCACAACTACCTCTGGACTGGACAGAGACTCATTTAATACACTGGATTGGAGCTCATGAGGCGCTGCAGAACAAGTCAGTATTGCAGCAGCCCCCACTGGACTAGGCAAAACTGAGGAATTCCCTGGACAGGAAGGGGACTCTGGAACCTCTGCCACAGCGGCCAGAGAACCAGAATCTTTCAGGATACAGGGCTGGGTTTCAGGAACACTCATCAGACCGGACTGAAATTCTGAGATTTCTATTATTTTGACCAGAGAATCAGAATTATCCATGTTACAGGGCAAGACTTCTGAAACATTCAGAGGACAGGGCTGGAGTTCCTCGGCTGTTACAACACTGGAGAGGGACTCAACATTGGTTAAATCAGACTGTGTACAGGGCAAGGTATCTAACACACTTGCTGATGAGGACAATATTTCAATGGCTTCTGGTTTGCTGGGCAGAAATTCATCAAGTTTTATTAGAGCAGACTGTAATTCCAAAACAGCTGCTAGACAAGTGAATATTACTGCAACACCAACTGAGGTAAGCAGTGCCTCAGACCCTTCTGCTAGAGGGTTTGAAATATCCAAAGTACTGGGTGAAGCATAAGACTCTGCGACCACAGCTTCACTGGACAGGATCACTGAACAGTCCATATTGCAGGGCAAAACCATGGAAGCACCTGCTGGACAGCATAATGATTCTGTGACCTGAGTTTCATTGGAGAGATCTACTGCACAATTCATGGTACAGGGCAAATTTATTGGAACATTTTCTGAACAAGGTAATAATTCTGCGATTTCAGGTTCACAGAGCAGATGCTCTGAGCTATTCACGAAACTAGAGCGAGGTGTAGAAACAGGAAGATCAAGACACAATGTTTGCGCATCTGAATCACCATTCATTTGTAAAATTGGAAAATTCAGATGCTGGGGTTCTGAGGTGTCTAGACAGGATTGCTGGGACTCGGAAACTGATGTAGTGCATCTATTGGCATCTGCTGGATCAGACAGGAGTTGAACTTTATTAACATAGGTAATTTCTGCAGAAGTATTTGCAGAGACAGGCAAGATTTTTCTGGTGTCTGTTTCACTGAACAAAGAGTCATGAGTACTGGCTAGGCTGGACTCGGAAGTCAGCAGGACCTCTGGATTCTCTGCTGAGAAATTTGCGCAGGGCAAGGTTAAGAATGTATCAGTGGCTTCTGTTTTACTGGGAAGTAACACTGAGTTATCCATGGTACAGGGTGGAATTGCAGGAACTTCAATTTCACACAAAAAGAGCTCCGAATCACCTGCTGAATCAGCCAAAGGTGCTGAAGCAGGCGGGTCAGAACGCCAATTTTGCGAATTCGGAGTCACATAAAAATCATCCAAAATCAGTTCCCACACATCAATCAAGGGAGCCACACAGTCATACCTACACACACCAGCCTCTATTAGGTTATAGGCTGACTTAATGCATGCGTTCAATACCATTTCACTTTTTGCACTGTAAAATTGACAAAATGAACTTGAATCATTCTTCCATTCACAGACCAGGGCTTCCATCTCTCCCCTCTCGAATGGAGGATCCCATGCATACTTAACAGCGAAACATTTAGGCTGATCACAGTCTGCAGATATGATTGTGGCAGGCACATGTATAGGGTTAATTAGCAGGTGATTGGCAGATTCCTTATTCTTAAGAATCTCCAATACCTGTAGCAAGTGTTGAACTGTAGTGTATGCAAACTTCCCTTGGTTCACAAATAAGTTGATTTGTTCAATACTCTGTAATATCTCCTCATAATCATACTCAGATAATTCTTTTAAACAAAAATCTTTATTTTCCCTAGCCAGGGAGGAAAGTTCATTAGTAGTTTCATAAGTCCATTTAACTCCCCTGAAAGACAATTGCATTTCATTATCTGTTAATGGCAGAATCTCATTATAGGTCTCAGTCGCTAAGGATAACGATTCTGCAGATTGGACACGTTTCTTAGAACGTTTGCGTTTTGCCTTTGACCTTGCGGTTTTTGGTGATTTATTCAAAGCTGCAGGGTAACACTTTCTGCTTGCTGCTCATTCTTGCAAGCAATTGAAGGAGCAGCTGATTGGCCTGCTGCCAGGAGTTCATTAAGAGGAAAAGGCAATGGACCTATGCGCAACCAGTTATGGATCACAAACGCTAGAAATTCCAGCGGTCTATCTTTCAAATCGGAATGATTGAGAACATCAAATGCCCACTGGAATAATTCCCCTTTAAACAAAATATAACTTAGTTGGAGTGCCCAGGTTGAAACAGGAGTCGCTTGGAGATCAGGATTGGTCAGGAACCTGGCACATTCAGAGAAAAACTCATTTTCTGTTTCAGAGCTAAGTTCTTCAAATTTTTTAAAGGAACAGGAACCATAATTAACAGTGTCATACTTTCTGGGAATCCCCCCCACAATGGGGATTGGTAATGGGGTTTTCATAATGTTAGGCTTGGTGGTGTATTCTCCACAGTCAGCATGCAATGCATGAGCTGGCGTGGAGGAGGTACACACACTAGCACCAGGAAACAGGCTATCCCTAGTATAGTGGAGGGGAGGACTGACTCCAATAGGAGATTGTGGCGCACAGAGCCGGTGCAGATCTGACAGCCACAAACAATGCTTTCGTTATAACGTCTCAGCGCAAAGTAGCGCTGAGCGCACAAACCAGAACTGAGGAGATCAGGACAGGTAGACAGAATGAACGCTTGCTAGCTAGCGGCTACTTAGCGACAGCAAGCGTCCAAAACCAGACAGACTGGAATGAGGCAGCCAATGCGATGCGGCGATGGCGTGCCTCACAAAGACAGGACAGGACAGTCAGAAAATAGCAGGATTAAGATAGATGAACGTAACACAGATAAATATACAATAAGTATGTTTTCCTAGCGTATTACAATTACAGCTATCAATGAAACTATTTGTAACGTCTGACTAACATATGTATATATCGGCAATGAACCGATATATGACATAAACAGGAACGCTGACTAGGGATGGAGTAATACAGGGAACAGGACTCAGAAGGATTCGCTATCTCTTCGCAGAGATGAACGCAATCCACAAACGGTAACAGAACAGGATTCAGAAGGATTCGTTATCTCTTCGCAGAGATGAACGCAATCCACAAACAGTAACAGAACAGGATTCAGAAGGATTCGTTATCTCTTCGCAGAGATGAACGCAATCCACAAACAGAACCAGGAGCAGGGTAACTACCTCAGCACGGGTGGTCACGGTACGCGCAACTTACCAAAACGTGCTGGAAAGCTGACTAACTGCACACAGGATATAAACAGTTCGTGTACGTATACATCAGCGACACTGGTGTATCAACGTAACACAAATACAAGGAAAATAATAAACGTGCTGGTATGCATATATATTGGCAATGAACCAATATATGATGCAAAGACCAGCAAAGTATCTTTATAACAAGAAACACGATCGGGGCTAAAGCGACAGCAAGGCAGGCTTAAAGCGGAATATAACCCTGCATTTCAACTTTGCTCTAAAACATTATTTACAGCATATTATATGCAACCAGCATTTTTTTTTTACTAGACCAGCATTGGAAGGGTTAAACACAGACGTTTCAAGTTCCGTGGAGAGAACTGCAGAAGTCAGATTGTTACATTGTATTTAGTTAGATGTATTTATTGATAAACAGTTACACACTCTTTGGCAGTCCTCCAAGCTCCTTTTCAGTGAGAGAGATGAGTCACATTCAAGAATTAGATACATGTATGTAAACAAAATGTATCTAATTGCAGGTTCGGATGCGTCTACAGAAATCTCAAGGGACTTTAAAGCCCTGTGTAACCCTTCCAATGCTGGTCTAGTAAAAAAAAAAATGCTGGTTGCATATAATATACTGTAAATAATGTTTTAGAGCAAAGTTGAAATGCAGGGTTATATTCCGCTTTAAGCTGAAGCTATGAAAACCCAAGGAAACCCTGCAGGAAGCAGATCTTTATACTGAGGTCATCCAATGGGAGCAGACATGCAGATTCCCACACAGGTGAATGATAATCAGTCACAAGCTGACAGCAGGGAAAGACAGACAAATCTATGCAGCTTGCATGGAAATAGATCAGAACTGCCTGAGCTGCAGCACTACTACTTCCAGTAATAGCTGCTGCAGCAGCGATCATTACATATGCACTGCATCCTTCCTCTATACACTGCTCAGTCCCTCTCCTACCTGGTTTTCTCCCAATTCTGCACTGCCTTTTCTATCAGCACTTCACAATTCATAGTGCAGCTGCAGAGTTATGTGGGAGACACTCGTGACATTTTAGCACAGCCTATAGAAATGCAGCACAGACTTTGCAAAGCACTGACTAAACTAATACAGAACTGTATATAAATATACAATTAAAAAAATAGTGCATACTGCATTTTTATTGGCTAAAATGTCAGGAGTGTCCCATATAACATAATTTTACAGTACACAATATCAGCTAGTGTTTTATATCTATTTTATTTCATACATAAGTGACATATAGAGACACCACAATCTTCTCAGATGTAATCATAAATATATTTAGACGTTTTTTTCAAAAAGCAGTAAAAAATAATCATGATCATCAGTTTTGAACCTATACACGATAAATAGCGTTTTATATGAACTTTATAGGCGTCACTGTGCTCCACTTTTCACTGCACTCATTGCTGTAATGGATACGATCCTGGTTTTAGTAATACCTTATCACTGTAATGATCCTCTGAAAATTGGAGAGGGAGGGAGATAGAGGGGGATGGAGGGAGAGAGAGAGGGAGAGAGGGAGGGAGAGAGAGAGAGAGAGAGGGGGAGAGAGGAAGAGAGAGAGAGAGAGAGGGAGATAGAGAGAGAGAGGGAGATAGAGAGAGAGAGAGAGACACGGAGAAAGGGAAAGAGAGAGAGGGGGGGGGAGGAAGAGAGAGAGACGGAGAAAGGGAGAGGGAGACGGAGAGAGAGAATATATTACTACTGATGGGGCTGCTCAAAGTGTCACGACTGTTTGAAGCTCAGAGAAATCGGCTACAGCTAAATAGCATGTTATTTGTGCACAGTGTGTAGGGCACTGGAATAAGTGTGGCTATGAGCGGGTCACAGCTGCAGTAGTCTACTGTATGTACAGCCTGCACACAGTGTGTAAGGCACAGGAGTAAGTGTGGCTATGAGCGGGTCACAGCTGCAGTAGTCTACTGTATGTACAGCCTGCACACAGTGTGTAAGGCACAGGAGTAAGTGTGGCTATGAGTGGCCACAGCTCACATAGCTGCTGTGGCTTTGTGCAGCAGTTGCTTTCCAGGTTGTAGCCACTGTAACTCTGCCCAGCTGCCTACCAGCTTATAGCCTCTGCTGCTCTCTGCAGAAATTTTTGCTTTCCATACCCATCTTGTAGTGTTTAGACACACAGTTATGTGACGTGCAGTAGTTGATTTGGGTGCATCAACAATCCGTTCACCTTGCTGCCAAGCATTTGCAATCAAAGCTTATCCAATGCCAATGAATTGTGCAACTGAATGAATTACTAAATTGTAGTGGTTTATATGCTAAAGTTGACTGTTTACTCCACAAAGATACATTATATATAGTAACAGGTATACATACACAACACGTATTAGCTGGATCAGAATCAATATACACCTGCTATAGCAGCAGCCCTGCCTTCCGTACTTCAGGTTTCTCTGCTTGCATATGTTATTGACATTCCTGTATTGAATACATTATCAAAATGTACTTTAAGTAAACTATGGCTACAGTACTGTTACAGTTAATTACTCCATCATCTACATTTGTATAGCGTTGGTTTGTATCAGCTAAATGTGTCTCTCAACAGCATATTTTTCCCTGAAGTGAGAGCTGAACTGCCCTAGTGCATCTAAATTGAACATTACCAATATTTCACTATCGGATATACCTTACCCCGAATGAACAGATGCCTCCTATTAAATGTAGGTGCCCATATTACTGCTCCCCTGAACGGAAATCCTATGAACAGGTGTGGGCACAAGCAGCCTCTGCTCACTGCTACCTTATGGGCAGTAATCTGCCCTGCTGGCTCTTTTGCTTTGCGGCTCTCTGTACAGCTGCTGCTGACTCCATTTGCTCACCCTCGGAACACTCAATTGCGGATGTATTAGGCGCTGGGATAGAGGGGAGGAAAACTGCATTTTTGGGGTCCTCTGGAATAAGCTGTAGAGTTACATTTTGGCTCCACACACCTTTTGGCAACTGCTTTCTCCCTCAGTTAGCTCCACTACAGCATGAGTTATCAGCTCAAGTGAGCCCATTTTACTTAGGTGCTGCATTCCTCCAGTAAGCCCCTACATCTGGGGCAGAGGACGACCTGCGCATCCGCTGGTCCCCTCGCCACTCTAGCTATACTGAGTATAGCAGAGCCAAAAGCATCTTTGAATTTTGGTTCAAAGACTCCCCATTGGTCTATTAACAGACTAATGGGGATCCTTCTGATCCCCATTGGTCTGTTAATAGACCAATGAGGAGCTTTTGAGCCAAAATTCAAAGATGCTTTTGGCTCTGCTATACTCAGTATAGCAGAGCTGCATCTATCTCCTCTCCCTCCTCGGCTTTCCGCTGTCCTTCCTGCACACTGTACCTATCTCCCCCACCTACACTTGCACCCTGGAGCACCCATAGCATGCATCAGGGTGCTCCAGGGTGCTAGGGAAAGATAGGTACAGTGTGCGGGAAGGACAGCGGAAAGCCGCAGAGGGGTGCCATTATTTTACAGGTGCTGCTAGTCTGATCTACCTATTTAGTGTTTATATTTATAGTCCAGCATTCCAGCAGAGGACTGCCGACACAGATAGGGTTTTAACCTGATTAGCGTTACTAGGGGAACTCAGATGATGGACATGATCTGATTTGGAAAGTAGCCAGTCAAAATTTGCAAATAAAATTATTTGCCCATTATAATTCGGCTATAGACAAAATAAACGGCTGTCCACTCTTACCGTATATAAAACACTTTTTTAAGACGCACTGTTTTTTAATAAACTAACTTATTACTTTAAGAAGCAATAAAGCAACACTCAGTTGATTATTTTAATTCGGCTGCAGAACCGCTGCACACATGATAGTAAGTGCAAGAATACATCGGCTGCTATTGGAAATGTACTTTGGAAACACATTATTGCAAACACAAACAGCCGTTCATTGTAATACATAACCGCTAAATAATTGTAACAACATATATACATATAGCCGCTATATAAAAAGCACGATAATCGCGCCCAATTCAATAAGCGGCTATTTCAAATGTACGCGTTTACCACCACTCTTTGCCTTCTGTCCTTTAACCATTTCTATATCCACACAAACATTTTCTCCTAGACACTTTACCAATACAGCATCTTGGAGGAAGACGTTCAGCTGCAATTGACAAATTTTAGATACCAAAGTCAAAATCTGAATTTACTGAGGCAAAACGAATACACCAGCAGGCATCATTTAAGATATACAAATCATTCTTTCGCTCTTTCACTGACACAATAGAATGCCAATGTGACACTAACTTGTATTATGTTATTAAAGGGAATCTGTCATAAAGCTAAGTATCTGTGTGATTGAGGCTGCCATTGTCTCATTTGAAAGCTGCGTTCTAGTATAAAAGTAATGATGCACCTGTTCAACTACCCTGCGAGTGTGGCGATTGTCTTGGAACACTCAAACTGCTATCATGCAGCTTGTAATTCACACAATGGCAATTTCCATCAGACAGTTATTTAACTTCACAACGAATTCTACATCATGTGAACGAAAATTGAGACAGCTGTATGGTTTTGAAAGCTGTAAATTTCATATGCTTTAAAGCAAACTATCACTGAGCATTTTTTTTTTCACTTCTGTTATTAATACCGTATATAAGCCAACCCGTATATAAACCAAGGTACCCACTTTTCCCTCAGAAACCAGGACAATCTTATGCAGTTGGTTAAAGGAATACTATCGATTCACATGTTTTTTTCAATTGACACAGGAATTGTTTGGGAAGTGCTGCTAAGTACTGGTGTATACATTTTAGTAGCAACTTCTTTGTTTACTGTTAGCAAAATACATTCAAACTTTACTGACGCCAAAACAGACGGCTGACTGAGCCATGAGGAGAGGGGAAATTCCCCTCACACTTGATCAGTGAACTCTATTGTGTAGCTCTGTGTGTGACAGAGAAGAGAGCTCCCAACAGCTGCAGCTTCTGTGTCCTGTGTTTCTGACTGAAGTGTCTGAAGAGAGCAGAGGAAATGTAACTAATTGTCACAGCTTTTCATACTGTTTTTGCTTCCAGAGTTTGATATTTGCTTTCTGTAGTCTGATATGCAACTCTGGCTGTGCATTGAAGCAGACACCCCCTTTGCAATTGATTTGTCCCAATATAGCTAAATCCTACCCTCAATAAATTACAGATTTTGCCTCTGATATTTAACATGAAAAGTAGGAAAATGTTTACACAGCTACTTAGACATTATTTGCACACTGTCATTTTAGAACAATTGGGTATCGATCGTATTCCTTTAAGCGCACATCAATAACACATAAAACCCCAGTAAAACAATCAGGTGTTATCTTCCAATAAGGCAATTCACTATCACTTCTGGGATATTCACCCACCACCAGGTCACCCGTCGGGGAACAAACTCACCAAATATGGTGTAACCCCTGCTAGATGGGTTATAGTGCGCTTTATCCATAGACTCCGGGGGAGGGGAACAAACTCAGCAAATATGGTGTAACCCCTGCTAGATGGGTTATAGTGCGCTTTATCCATAGACTCCAGGGGAGGGGAACAAACTCACCAAATATGGTGTAACCCCTGCTAGATGGGTTATAGTGCGCTTTATCCATAGACTCCGGGGGAGGGGAACAAACTCAGCAAATATGGTGTAACCCCTGCTAGATGGGTTATAGTGCGCTTTATCCAAAGAATCCGGGGGAGGGGAACAAACTCACCAAATATGGTGTAACCCCTGCTAGATGGGTTATAGTGCGCTTTATCCAAAGAATCCAGGGGAGAGCCCGTACAAAAAAAAAACTAAGCACGTTTATACTTCAGGGAGCATGTGAGTGCAATTTTAGAATAAAGCTTTTAACTTTTTGAACGGTATAATGCTATGAGGGTGTTTTTCACTCTAAACTGAGGTACACTTGTGCTGCTGCCTGTATTGCTGAGGACTGGCTGGGATACCTGGACCCTGATGCACGGAGGAGTCTAAGGATACAGCGCACTATAACCCATCTAGCAGGAGTTACACTTTATTTGGTGAGTTTGTTCACCGACGGGTGCCCTGGTGGTAGGTGAATAAGTTTGAATATTTTGACATCAGGATTAATGTAAGAATACGTTATACAGTATGTATTACGGTACTGGGCATACATTTAAAAGCACCACAATTTAAAATGGGTGCAAGATGTTGCCAATAGTAGAATATCAGTAATGTCACTGATATTTTATCAATCATATCCTATCCTCACCTCTATCCAGGCCTAAAACTTACCTCCTTATCGCTATTTCCAGCGCCAAAACTACCCTCCCGGAGCTTGGCCATACTATAGCCTAGCACCTGTTACCGGAACCCTGTGCACAAACTGCTGGAGCTGAAAGATACATACTATAGCCAAACGCCCATTGCTGCAGCATCACCACTATCCATAGCAGAGTTCAGGTATACAGCAGCAAAATTTCGACCACAGTCATCAATGCATTCCCTGCTGCTGGCCAAAATGTATTAATTAATAATAGCTGAACTCCAGCTCCTCCACTGCCCAAATAGCCCTCTTAGGGGTGTTCAATTTATCAGGCATGCATCACTCCCAATTTACTTGTTTGTTTCGCTCCGGGTTATTTCCTGGATACTAAGAATGAGTGCCCTCAACTGGGTCACACATACATATATATAAAAAAAAAAAACATACCTACATACATACATGCATGCATGTGTGCGTACATACAAGATTTAAGAGCTGTTGAATAGCTAGTAAAGGAACAGATGTGATTGCAGACATGCACAGTACAAGAGCTGGCAGCAGGTTTTGAGTAAAACAACTGCAATCAAAAGCTCACTGTGTTATGCTCTCCTTGTGGTCTCCTATGACCCAAATGTGAAAATTATTTTGTCATTTTGCAGCCAAGGGGTAAATCAGACCAAGTATGCATGTGAGACCATAGGCTCAACTAGGGCTCTTCCATAAAATTATTACTTTCCATTGGCTGGTTTGGAAATTGGCAACTTCGGTTATCACAGTAGAAACAATGAAATGCAAAACTATATTTATCGGAACACACTTGCAAATTTAGTGCTATCCAAATTGTGAAATTCTACAGACTTTGTAAAAAAAAAAAAAAAAAAAAAAGCAAGAGATTAAAACTGACCCAAGCTAATTTTAGAACATATTTTCAGCTTCTCATTGTCTTGGAATAATTGCATCTGTCTATATGACTGGAAAGCAACTGCAGCCGTATAATTCCAATTTACTCTGCTTGTCAAAGAGATAAGGAATAACAACTGCCTTCACAATCATGCCCACACAGTCCATCTCCAATATGAAAGGTTAAATTCTGCATTTGTACTTGCAGAGTGGGAGATAGCCACAGAGCTCAAACAAAGAGCTTATCTATGAGCCATGGCAGATTTCATAGCCCCAAGACAAGTTTCTTATTCTGCGCTTGTACCAATAAAGTCAATTTACAATCTCAATTTATTTTCATTTGTCATATGAAAATACAGCAGTAGAGTTCAATGGTCAGGCCTGAGCACACAGGAACCTATTTCTGACTGTAATGTCTTCACAGATAAGGCTGCTAAGATGTACATTGATTTGGAGGTATAGGAATGCGTGACAGCCCAGGTATTGACGGCATGTTTATATGCAGATCTGACAGCATCCAAGATCAATCCGTATCGCAAGAACCAGGAATGTCACGACAAGCCTTCCTATGACAACCCTTTGTTTTCTGTGACAAATGATGTGATGGTATCAGCACGCTAAAATCCTCATTATATTTGTCGTAGACAGGCCTAGTAATTCGATAAATGCCTGCAGTTCTAAAGGTGACTACATACGGGATAAGCTTGTTACTGAAAATGAATGTTTGTGACACACGGTGTCAGCTGATTGATCGTATCAAACAGCCTGCAAAACCGGCGCGTTATTGATCCAACGCTATGCAAGGGCTTACAGGACTCGGTTTTAAACTCTGTTGGTAAATCAGAGATAAACAGAGATAACCACGGTATGTAGTTAGTTTAGGGGAAAGCAACTCTTGCTTTTGAAACCCTAGCTGAAGTTGCATCTCAATTGTATTGTCACAATTCTGTACAAAGTAAATTAGTAAATCAAATGTGATAAGTGTAGTAACTATATTGATGTCAGGTAGGGAAGGAGTCATCCATAGTATATTTAATAAGTACAAAAAATAATTATTATCCATACTAGACACATTCAGCATTTACTGATTCTATTAATAGCAGCCCCACATAAGGAAATTAATTGTACAAGCCAGAGAGTAAGACTACGCTCACAGTGCATTCCATGCAAAAACAGAGACACAACAGGATGAAAAATTCACATCAAATGTTGCATGCAATGAAGCATACAGTCAATGAAAAGTATGCTTCACTGCCTCTGCCAATTCAAGAGTTATACAGTAATGTACTGCATGCTCTCTGAACGTTGCATAAACTTACTATCGCAGTGTTACTTTCTGCATTAAGATGCCCCCATAAGGTTGCACTGCAACACACCACAGAGATTTGTACCCAACAAACATATTAATTGGTATGTTGTTGTGGATATGTAAGCCTCATAATTCCTATATATTAAATTCCCATATCTGTGACCATGCTATGATAGTCATGGTCATGTTAACATAGCTAGCAATGCGTAGTTCTGCACACAGCTCGGCATCACTGCAAGTCACTGTGCTGTAAACAGTGGCACAACTCCATTCAATACAAATTAATGGGGTCCCACCATGCCTTATACCCACACACACACCCACCATGCCTTATAGTACAACTTTTTTTTTCTTGATCACTTAATTACATTTATATCTATTGCCACACTCTGATGCTTGGCTTATTAGATGAGCATACTATTATTTAGATAGCAGGAGCCGGTTTGTAAAGTAAGTTATTACAGTATATAGAATGTTATAGAAACATGTTCTCTCCAGCTTCATTGAAATGTGTTTGGAATTGGGGAATATTAAATACCCAACCATGGATGGATCAATTTCCTCAGACAACCACTGGCATCCCAGGCATTAGGGACGAGGACATAATGTCTACATGTTAGGCTACATGGCAGTATAATCTAATTTAAAGATCCTACTGAGGGGGGAAAAAAATAAATTTCCAATTTCCACCACCTCCCTATACTTAAAATCTCTATACTCAAAATGTTTCCAAAAAATACCTTGACTTCGTTGGAAGCAGCAGATGCCACCATTGCTGCTTCTTGCCCTCTTTCAAACCAATCTGTCACAAACAGGCGCTCGGCTGCAGTTCAGACTACTACTACTTATCTCCAATAATTGTCTGATGAAGCAGGACCTTGCCAGCGAAACACGTTGCAAACTGGAGCTACAAATAATTTTTTTTGTGATAAAAATATCAAATCTTTGTCTGTTTTTTCTCAACAGAGGCAAGTCCACCAACTTCCCCCTTTTTAAACTGTTTTTAGACGTTTTTACTCTACTTTGGCTCCGCTGTACAAACCTCTATATTTAGTCTAGTCCACCCTTCATGGAGGGGTGTTATTCCCACCTTCTTCCTGTCTACCGAGAGCGACTTCTTAAACCTGAGTGGGGTCAGGTCATAATTCTCCAGACCTGCTGTCTGAGTAGTTACCTCTTTGGTAACCCCCGTTTGTGAGTATATCTATTACTGCTTACAGTATACTACTGTTGTTGATTACAAAGTTACTACACTATATTAGGCTCTTGGTCTCTGCTTTTGTTTTTCAAACATCCTAGGGGATGAGGCACTGCTGAGATGCCATCTACCACCTCTCCATTTCAGAACACGGGAAGAAGACGTGACCTGTAATTTATACCTTCACCCATAGGAATCAATAGAAGGGATGATGCAGCCAGTGGGGAGGAGTTTAGACAGCACTCATGTTTTACAAACAAGAACCTCTTGTCACTGTAATGACAGGCGTTGCAATGGCAATCAAGTGATAGACACTATTTAAAGAAAAAAATAAAGATATTCAGGCAGTCTTAAAAAGTTATTCTATACCTGCATGACTAGATGGAGGGGAGAGTGAGCTGTAATTCTAATAAAAAAAAAAACTACTACTATACAACGGCTTTAAAGTGAACCTCCAGACTAAAAATCTACTCAGCAGCACTGAAAGGGCTTGGTGTTTCTTTAACAGTTTCACAGCATCAAACCTTTTTTTTCTTACCAAAGCCTCATTTTTAGCTGCATAGAAGCGAAGCTTCACCCCATCAAAGAAAACTGCCCATGCATTTTTCCCCTGATGCTGTGCAAAGCATGATGGGATTTCTGATGATGTTCTCGTTGCTTAGCAACTGGAAGGAGTGATCAGGACACAGGACAGTTGTAACTGTGTCTCATGCTCCCTGTCACCTCCTTTCAACCAAAAAGATGGCTGCCATCTCGAAATCACAAACATTTGCCTGTTCTTTTAAAACAGGGTAAGTAAGAGAATATATTACCTATCTATTTTAATTAACATAACTAAAGGGAACCTTAACTGAGAAGGATATGAATTTTTCCTTTTAAAATACCACCAGTTGCCAGACTCTCCTGCTAAACCTGTGTCTCTATTACTTTTAGCACCAGCCCCTCAACAAGAATGCAGATCAGGTGCTCTGACTGAAGTCAGACTGGATTAGCTGCATGCTTGCTTCAGGTGTGCGATTCAGCCACTACTGCAGCCAAAGAGATCAGCAGGACTGCCTGTCAACTGGTATGGTTTAAAAGGAAACATCCATATCTCTCTCAGTTTAGGTTCCCTTAATGTAGCTTAAAGGGAACCTTAACTGCAAACAAAAAATGAGTTTTACTTACCTACCAGCCCCCTGCAGCCAACCTGTGCCCTCGCAGTCACTCATGGCTCCTCTGGTCCCCCGCTGCCAGCTAGTTTCGTTTTTGCTGACTGGGAGTCGGCCGGCTGCCAAGCGTACGTTTTTGCGCATCCCTGCTGGTGCAGGAAGCTATTGCAGACATCAACAAGTACATTTTTACGTTATGGTTGTAATGCGTAAAATGTACTTGTTGATGTTCCTGCACCAGCAGGAATGCGGAAAAACATACGCATGGCGGCCAGCTGTCTCCCAGTCGGCAAAAATGAAACTAGCTGGCAGCGGGGGACCAGAGGAGCCATGAGTGACTGCGAGGGCACAGAATGGCTGCAGGGGGCTGGAAGATGCCCCAGGTAAGTAAAACTCATTTTTTTGTTTACAATTAAGGTTCCCTTTAATGACAGTATGTTTATTTAGGCTGAAGTTCCTCTTTAAAGGGGGACTGAAGAGAGGTATATGGAGGCTGTCCTGTTTATTTCCTTTTAAGCGATACCAGTTACCTGGCAGCCCTGCTGATCCTCTGCCTCTAATACTATTAACCATAGCCCCTGAACAAGCATTCAGCAGATCAGGTGTTTCAGTGGTTCAGACTTTAAAGTCTGATCTGACAAGACTAGCTGCATGCTTGTTTCTGGTTTTATTCAGATACTACTGCAGAGAAATAGACCAGCAGGGCTGCCGGGCAACTGGTATTGATTAAAAGGAAATAAACATAACAGCCTCCATATAGCTCTCTCTTCAGTTCCCCTTTAACCTTTTCAGCCACGCGGACGTGAGCTTCACGTCCGCAGCGGCAAGTGCTAGAGCCGCAGGGACGCGCTAGTCACGTCCCTGCAGTTTGGGTGGTCTGCAGGCGATCGTGCGGGCAGATGCCCGCGATCGCGCTGCTGGTGCTAGCAGAGGGGATTGGCTGCAGGGGACAAAAGTCCCCTGTGCCAATCCGAGCATGTCCGCCGAGAATAAACACTGTTTTTGTTAAAAAACAGTGTTTATTCTGTAAATGGAGCCGCCGCGCTATCTCCCGCCGCGATTTCCGCCGGTTTCCGCCGCCCGATTGTTAAATTTATGAATGGAAACAATGTTTCCATTCATAACTTCCCCGCCGCTGCTGTGATCGGAGGCTTCCGATGGAAGCCTACGTCACTTCCCTGGTTACAATGTAGTGATACATTGTATCCCCATTAGCGTACATTGTACGCTAATGGGATTTTTGCTCAGTAGGGACATCTTGTGGCCAAATAGTATAACACACCTACTAACTTTGGGGAATAAAAATAAATGGTTATTTATGTCAAGAGGACATAAAATGAATAAATATTGGGCTAAAAATTAGTGATGGATGTAAAACTGAAAAAGTGCACCTTTATTTTCAAATAAAATATTGTCACCATACATTAAACTAGGGGTATAATTTTAACATTTAAATAACGAAGACAAATGGCCAAATAAAATGTGTGGATTTTAGATATGGTAGCATTAATTATTTTAAAACTGTAATGGCTGAAAACTGAAAAATAATGCATTTTTTTTATTTTTGTATTATTATTCCCATTATAATACAGTTAGATTAAAATAATTCTTAGCATAATTTACCACCCAAAGAAAGTACTGATAAAGCTATTGGGGAATGAAAGGTAGTAGTGCTGACAGGTGAAAATTCCTCTCGTCCATAAGGTGAAAAATCCCCGCGGGCTGAAATGGTTAAGGACTATAGGCAAATATTAGATAATATCCTTTTTTGTTTTTCCCACCTTGAAACCGTTGCTATACATGGACCATTTTGCTCCAACAAGAAAAAAAATAAGTTGTCCAGATTAGTTAGGAAGTAACTGAAAGCTGCCATGCTCCAAATAGCTGATGTATAAGTCAGGTGACAAGAGGATCACCTCAGGGGTGGTTCATCTCCAGACAATGAGACATGCTCATGTATAGTCATTTCATTTTTAAATTCATCACTTAAGAAATTCATGACTGAAATGAATTTAAATTTCAATGCTCAGGAATATTTAGCATACGATTGAGTGAGGGTCATTTCACAGGAGGAAAGCTTTTCAGACTCGACTGGTAATGTCCGCATGTATGGAGGGACAATTGTATCTGTGTACGACAGGAGGCTGGTTCTGCCATCTCTAATTATCAGGAGAAACGGATAGTTCCATGTCATATTTTATTAATAAGATAAGCCACTGTTAGCAGATTTACCCATGTTCATCAAGTTGAAGTCAAAATTACATACTCAGAAATGTAAAATTGCAATTTCCCTTTTCATTTAAAGGATACCACAACTGACATGTGGCATAATGAGATAGACATGGGTATGTACAGTGCCTAGCACACAAATAACTATGCTGTGTTCCTTTTTTTCTTTCTCTGCCTGAAAGAAGTAAATATCAGGTATGTAAGTGGCTGACTCAGTCCTGACTCAGACAGGAAGTGACTACAGTGTGACCCTCACTGATAAGAATTTCCCCCTTTTTTATCTCTTTCTTGCTCTCAGAAGCCATTTTCTTCTAGGAAAGTGTTTTATAGTTGGAATTTCTTATCAGTGAAGGTCACACTGTAGTCACTTCCTGTCTGAGTCAGGACTGAGTCAGCCACTTACATACCTGATATTTACCTCTTTCAGGCAGAGAAAGAAAAAAAGGAACACAGCATAGTTATTTGTGTGCTAGGCACTGTACATACCCATGTCTATCTCATTATGCCACATGTCAGTTGTGGTATCCTTTAAACATTATTGTTATTATGCTGGATGTATACAGCACCAGCATCTCCCTTGGTGCTTTGCAATAGAAAATACACAGCACAGACAGTTACAAGGCTAAATAGCGTATGAAATGTAAGCTTGTAAAGCAATATTCTTACAAACTGTCTCTCCATTTTGATTTGCATTCAGTCAGAACTACATCTGAGCAACCATGGTAACAAGACACAGACGTACTCGTTGAATAGGGAGAAGAGGATCCCAGAGCTGTATAAAACTCAGCACTAAAATTGAAAAAGGGGGAGGTGGCTTACCTCAATAACGACAGTCACATATGTCAATAACATTTATTCAGCACAGGCAACGCGTTTCGTGGGTCTGAGCCCACTTCCTCAGGCCAAGTATAGTGCCGAAGGATTATCAAGCCAGCGTATTGAGCGCCTCTGTGATTTTGACAGAGGCGCTCAATTACTATTTGAGTACAAATTTAATTACTATTGGAGCCAATTGAGTACAATTTTTTTTTTTTTAAATTACCACATTACATTAACTTGAGAAATTTCCATATAGTTTAAGACTGCAGAAATCCCTGCTTTGCCCAGTTTTTTATTGAACCCATCTGCTGGTAGAACACATACATACCCTGGGTGCCAGCTCCCCTTCCATTCACCCAATAAAAGATAAGAATCACACAAAACAGGTGCTTAAAGGACTTACGAGCTGAAGCAACAAAAAAAAGTTAATTACCTTAGCTGAATGTCAGACCTCAGGGCAGACAATCCGTGTCTCCCTTGCCATTTTTAGACCCTCCGTTATGTTAATCCAGCTATCATTAGTGGCCCCGAGTCGGGCCAGGGTCTCCTCAGCTCATGACGATTAGAACCACCGCTTTAAAACTCCTCTGCCTGCGCAGTACTGCGGCTGCGCAGGATTACAGCCCTGGGAGCGCACATCGTCGCTCGGTATACTGTTATACGTCATGTGGGCGTCACCACATGACAGCCCAAATGACTGACTGCACTTCGAGCCGGCCGCGCCCCCTCAGCACAGAATACCAGCGCTAAACGAGGGAGGACGTTACCTAGCTACAGGATTTGTTTACTGCAGATTTGAATAACATAACGTACTCTGCAAATCTGCAGTAAACAAATCCTCTAGCTAGGTAATGTCCTCCCTCGCTCAGCGCTGGTATTCTGTGCTGAGGGGGCGCGGCCGGCTCGAAGTGCAGTCAGGCATGTGGGCTGTCATGTGGTGACGCCCACATGACGTATCACAGTATACCGAGCGACGATGTGCGCTCACAGGGCTGTAATCCTGTGCAGCCGCAGTACTGCGCCAGCAGAGGAGTTTTAAAGCGGCAATTCTAATCGTCATGAGCTAAGGCGACCCTGGCCTGGGTCGGGGCCACTAATGATAGCTGGATTAACATAATAGAGGGACTAAAAATAGCAAGGGAGGCACGGATCGTCTGCCCTGAGGTCTGACATTCAGCTAAAGTAATTAACTTTTTTTTGTTGCTTCAGCTCGTAAGTCCTTTAAAGTGTACCCAAGGTGACAATAAACATGTGTATGTACAGTGCAAAGCACACAAATAACTAGGCTGTGTTTCTTTTTTTTCTTTAATGTGAACCTGAGATGGTTCACTTGCGCTTATTCATACTTACCTGCAGCTTCCTCCAGCCCCATGAGCATCATGGCCTCCCTTGCCGACCTCCTCTGCCCCTCTGTTAAGCCGCTATGACGCCCGGTAATCTGGGAAGTAGTGGCTTTATGTGCTTGCGTGGCCGCACACCCCCTTTTCGCGCACCCGTCCTCTGGAGCATTCTGCGCCTGCGCAGTAGTACTGCACAGGCGCAGAACGCTCCAGGGGATGGGAGCGAGGCCGAGCCGTGCATGAGCAGGCGACTGACTGGATTACCGGGAGTCGTAGCGCCAGAACGGAGGAATTGAAGAGGAGTTGGAGAAAGCCCCAGGTAAGTATAAATAAGTGCTAGTGTTTCATCTCTGGTACACTTTAAGTACCTTACAGAGTTAAACTACAGGCATGCAAGTGAGAGCTTTTGTTGTGTCGGATTTTATCATAAACCTCACTGATAAGGAATTCCAGCCATAAAACTTTTTCCTGCAGAGAACAACTTCTAAGTTCAGGAGACAGATTACAAAAAAAAATAATCAGTAGTTCATGTATTTGAGCTCTGGGACACTGAATTGACTGCCACTGAGCGGAGACAATAACACATGAAATCTACTTTTTAAATGTTTAAATATAAAATAAAACCATAGGATATCTAAACAAAAGTCATTTTTAGGAGTAAAAGGATAGAAATAATGGTTTATCTCATCAATTTATTTTCAGTTCAGGTTCAATTCAACTTGAAAGGTGTAAGGATGTATGGCAGTGTCAAACTAAGGCCAGTGGGCCGAATGTGGCCCCCTGAGGCTTTTTTACCGGCCCCCACACACAAAATATATTACTTACAGATGCGGTCAGCTCCATCTTTAAATATCTGTTGTCCGTATATAGAATGGCAGTGCTGGCACCACCCATCCACATGGAAGCCAGAAAGCAGTAATTCGCTGGTTTTCAATCAAATCCCACATCAGGTGACACTGCTGTCCAATTGGACCGCAGATTGTCACCAGGGTATGCTTCACTGTCTGGCCCACAAAGACTTCCACATAATTTTATGTATACTCCGGCCCCCCTGTAGTCTTAAGTATGTTGCCCTGGACCCAAAACGTTTGGGGACCCCTAATTTATGGTATAAAAATTATCTCTCTGTTTCACACTCTCTGGTCCTTTTACAATTTAGACACTTGACAGTAAGTTAACTGGAATGTAAAGAAACCGATCAACATGCATGCATAGGTCTGTGTTTGAGACAGGGGCAATGACTGTAAACTTCACCATGACTAATGAAAATATTCAGACATAATTTACAATGTGCTGTAAACCACATAAGTGGCACTGTATAAATGATGAATGATGATGGATCGCATGTATTCATCTATGAAACATATGCAGCAGCTTAAATACAGCAGCACTAATGTTACAGAATGAAATCTTGTAAAACAGGCCAACAGTAGGTAGACCAAATATATACTTATTCAGTGAAATGGCCCCAGATGGTGGTAAAGATATTTGATGATGAGCCAGCCATTCTGCTGATTGACACGCCTGCTTTGTAAGCAGCTATTTTTTACGTTTTGATTGGAAAACACATTTTTAAATGGAGACAGTGTCCCATTCAAACAGGTTTCATAACCAATTTTCTATGTTTGTCGAAGATACTACAGACAGTATGTAAAAAAAATATGCTGTCTGTTTTTTTTTTCAGTTAAAGAAAATGTATACGGTCACACAATATTAGAAGATATCATCCATTGGCTCACGGTAAAAAAATATTTTATAGATTAAAGGATAGGTAAATTAATCTGATCAAAACAAATACTAACTGATGCTGCTTAAAGGAATACTATCGATTCACATATTTTTTTCAATTGATACAGGAATTGTTTGGGAAGTACTGGTGTATACATTTTAGTAGCAACTTCTTTGTTTACTGTTATCAAAATACATTCAAACTTTACTGATGCCAAAACTGACGGCTGACTGAGCCATGAGGAGAGGGGAAATTCCCCTCACACTTGATCAGTTAACTATGTGTAGCTCTGTGTGTGACAGAGAGAGACAGGACACAGGAGCTGCAGCTGTTGGGAGCTCTGTTTCTGACTGACCTGTCTGAAGAGAGCAGAGGAAATGTAACTAATTGTCACAGCTTTTTCATACTGTTCTTGCTTTCAGAGTTTGATATGTTTGATATTTGCTTTCTGTAGTCTGATATGCAACTCTGGCTGTGCATTGAAGCAGACACCCCTTCTGCAATTGATTTGTCCCAATATAGCTAAATCCTACCCTCAATAAATTACAGCTTTTGCCTCTGATATTTAACATGAAAAGTAGGAAAATGTTTACACAGCGACTTAGACATTATTTGTACATTGTCATTTTAGAACACTTGAGTATCGATAGTATTCCTTTAATGTATAAAATAAAACTTTTTCCTGGCAAAAATGTTAACATATTTTCTAAAAAACTTTCTAAAAAAACTTTCTAAAAATGTTTTGACAGGTTAGTGACCCTGACATACATAGAAAATTTGGTTATGAGAGCAAGTATGGATCATTTGCAAAGAGCCAAAAACTGTTTGAATGGGATACTGCTCCAGCCTAAAATTAACAATTGAAATTTACAAACTACAAGGAATTTTTGAAAAAACAACAACTATTATTTGTTCCAACAATAGGCCCTGACACATGTAGTCAAATTAGATGATGAAATCATGCATAGAGGTTTTGTAATTAACCACGAAAGTCATGCCATAGACTTCAAAGTAAGTTTTGTAAATATTCACAAAAACTTGGTAGTTTTGCAAAAAACTTCAGAAATGTGATTTGGGCTGATTTGCTCATCCATAATACAGAGATGAGAAAAGTAAGACACACAAACACCACAGTAATAACATTACACCATAAAGAATTCAAAGAAATATATTTGTAACTGATTTTTGAATGCCTAAACCCACAAGATAATCCCATGAATACAGCATACGGTTAGATGGAAATAAACATTTGTCATTGAAAAATGCATGATCTATTAAAATCAGGGACAAACATTCAATGGCAGGGAGACAAAAACTACGCTTTGTCAAATCCAGAAAAAAAAAAAAAAAGAAACTGTGCAAAATTGGCACGCCATGGCAGAGTATTGCCATATTGCAGTGCCACCTGATGAATTGGGCACCAGGTGATGCAGATGATTAATACAGCAGTAATGCAGTATTACCGATAATTTACTATAGACATACCTGGACCTCAATTTTCGCACGAGCCCTCAATTTTAATGCCTAACACTACCGCTCGCTTAACCCCCTGGTGCCCGAACGACCAAAACTCATAGAGAAGAACTAGCCAATCAGCCTCTAATATCCAACCGAGTCTTGAAAAGTCTAGCTGATCAGCTAGTCTAACTATAGCATATGTTTGCCTATATATAGTGGTGGATTGTGTGCCCAACTCACCACATCAGTGCCTGTTTAACAAAATTTAGCACTGTTGTCTCTTAGTCACCTGCTAAAATCGGTGCCCACATGGCCTGAATCTGCCGAGCCAGCATGATATTTATTATGAAAAGGGAAGCAAGGAGGAGCTAATGAACTATTACAGCAATGCTATATGATAGGTATTCACCAGGAATATCTGACTCATCCAATCCCTACTCCTTCCAAACATTATTATGAACAAGAGGCTAAGCAAGGAACATTAGCCCCCTACTGACACTCAAACTTCTAACTCTCTCAGATCGAGCAACATTAATTGACCATCTGCATTAGCTTATTGCTTCTGGTCATATGAAGCATCTGCCTATTGGCAAGCCTGCTGGAAGCCATAATTCTCATCTGTGACTCAGTATTAGTATACCACTAAGTTAATGAAATTTCAATTTTTTCCAGATAACAGTAACTATCAGAAACAGAAAATCCTACCCAATTCGCTCTTGCTCCATCTCCTCCATCTTGGCAGCCCTCGCTATTACTCTGTTGATAATTTCTTTTTCTTCATCTGTTAGATCTTCATTTTTTCTCTGTTGTGGCTCTCCTTGGTAAGCTGGGTGCATGGACCATCCAGCATCCATCCTGCAAATAATAAACAGTGTTAAAGAGGAATCGTAATCAAGAATTGAACTTCATACTAATCACTAGGGGATACCCTTTTTCCCATGAGAAATATTTTCCTTTTCTCAAATGGATCATCAGGGGGTTCCGTATGGCTGATATTATGGTGAAACCCCTCCCACAGTGCGATGTCAGCACCTAGGTACTGACATCACACTGTGGGAGCCTTGTTGCATTGTGGGAAATAACAGCTGTTTCCAACTGCCAAAAAAGCAAGCGGCATCTCCTTCCACTGACATCACCTACCAGCAGTAAAGATGTCGCCATGTGATAAATGTCAGAATATCAAACAGAGAGAGGAAAGACTTTACAATGGGCAAACATTGACTAAATAATTTTATAAATAATAATTGTAGAAATTAGTCCCTTATTTTCATCACATTATTTTCACTGCAGTTCCTCCAAAACATGTCTCCAGTGAAAAGAGAATTATGATGCCAAGCTTCTTTTTCAACACCACACATCCACATAATAATAAATAAACAGACCTTAAAGAGAATCTGTACTCTAAAATTCTTACAATAAAAAGCATAACATTCTATTCATTATGTTCTCCTGGGCCCCTCTGTGCTGTTTCTGCCCCTCCCTGCTGCAATCTTGGCTTGTAATTGCCAGTTTTAGGCAGTGTTTAAAAAAAAAAAAAACATGGCTTCTAACCAGCATGTGATAGGCGGAGAGGAGCTCAGTCTGTGACTAACACAGAGCCTGCAGGGGGTGTGGAGATGGTGTGTATAGCTTCTATCCTATCACAAGCAGAGCTGCACATTCCAGCCTGAGTGCCTGAGCCCGACAAAGATGACAAAGGAAAGACGTTTAGATTATATAACAGAGATAATACAGCCACTGTGCGACTAGGAAAGGCTGCAGTAAGACAGACCACATTAGAACATATATAGGAACTTATAGGATAGAAGAAATAAGGCTGAAAATGTTGTTACAGAGTCTCTTTAAAGAGGAACAACTCTTAGAAGACATGGGGCAATTGTAATTGGTTTAAAACATGTTGGAACCTGGAAGACCAACATCATGATATAACGTACGTATTAATAGATTCTTACAGAGATCTTCTAGTACTTCTCAGTCTTCAAATCAGATATAAATCTGAGCTAACAGACTTATGGCTCAATTTACTTTTCAAGAGCTGTTCAGTAAAAATGTTATGTGTGATACTTTTCCTAGGCAACGGTAATAAATATCTCAGTCCATTACACATGCTTAAGGCACCTAGACAATGAATTTCTTAAAACTTATATCAAACCGGGTACTAGTTCCTATGGGGATTGAGAATCCTGCCAAGTTTGAGTAAAGGTAAATGAGAACTAAAGAAGGAAATAGATTTGCCTAGTTATTAACATTTCAATAAACACTTATGTATAAATTGTGTAATCTGATTAGTTGCTGTAAAATAACCTCTCTGTTATTGCATCTGGATTCATATTATGTCGGGCGGTACTCAAGCTAAGCATATGTAAATATAAAGAATAAACTATTTTTTTATAAAAATAATGATCTACACCAACCCTACCTTCCAAGATAAGAAAAGGTAAAACAATGTTTTCAGGCTGACCTGTAACTGTAGCGTGCCCTCAGCATCTATTATTTCCACTTCCTAAATAAGATCTGCAAGCACGAAAATGTTTGTTGACATTTGAAAGGAATCTGCAGCAATGCAAATCCCATCTCATCTTCCCATTTAGATGTAATCAGTTTAGTTACAATACTCTCCCTCCCTCTCTTTTCTGTTTAAACTCGCCGATTTTGATGTATTTGAATATCAATATACAGGTCCATAGGCACAAAGCAATTAGAGATAATAGAGAAAAGTATTGATTCTTGAAAGTACAATACCAAGAGACATGAAAAATATAAAGATGTTAACATATCGCTAATAATTTATTATTACTATTATTACAATCTGCAAAAAGCATTATGTGATATATGTAGTATTAAAAAAAAAAATAGAATATAAAATGTTTAATAAAAATACCTAAAAATGTATTGATTTAATAGCAAGAATTGCTAATAAAAATGTAATAAATTGTGAATTTCTCATTATAGCGTTTGTCGTTTTATAAATCCATGTTTTTCGTTGTGCCCTTTAGGTTCAGGGCGAAACATGCAAAGGAAGCGATGCTGGGTATGGGAAGGAGTGATAGAAGGATGGTGGTAGGAGTGTGGATGGTGGTAGGAGTGAGGTTGGGTATAGGGAGAAGGGATGGGAAGATGTTGGGGTATTGGATGATGATGCTGGGGTGATACTGGGTATTGGAAAGGGGGACGGGAGAGTGGTTTGGAGAACTAAGATTTGGTATTGGTAGGAGGAATGGAAGATAGAAGTAAGGATTGGTATAGGAGAAAGGGGATGGGAAGATAGTTGAAGGAAGTATGGTTGGGTTTAGGAAGGAGGAATGGAAGGGTGGTTGGGAGAAGTGGGACTGGGTATTAGGAGAAGGGATGGGAGGATGGTTAGAGTGAGTGAGGCTGGGTATTAGGAAAAGGGATGGGAGGTTGATTGGAAGAAGCGAGGTTGGTTATTTGGAGCAGAGATAGGAGGATGGTTGGGTTAGGATTTTGTTAGCTTTTCATCTACATTTTTGTATCTATTTAAGTTTTTCCTTTTTTTTATACCAGTCTAAAAAAATGAGTTATGAAATACAACCCTCTTCTCTATTATACTCATATATTCACACCAAGAGTTACTGAAAGTGGACCTGAACTCAGAGCTTCCTCTCTGCTCTAAAAGATACACAACAGCATAATAACGTTTAAACAAAAAACATTTATTTGTTCTAGCTGATACAAATCCTAAAATAAACCTGCACTATTTCTACTTACGGATTCATGGAAGCAGACATATTGTTAACAGCCTGTGCTTTCAAATGAGCTAATCTGCCATCTCTGCCTTGGCAATCATGTGACACAGGGGAGAGATAAGATTACACCTTGTGATTAGACACAAATGAGGTGTAATTAAACAGGGTAAACTCTCTAAATACCTACATGGTGCATTTCTCTCCATTTTCCTTCTATCCTGTGCAAGAGTTTAGATTCACTTTAAAAGAAAAAGTGAACTCACTTTTGGGGCTAACAGTAAAGTTCTATGAGAGCAGCCTTACCGTTGGGTCCATGGTGATGTCTAAACCACTCTATGGCCCATATGCAATTAACGTTTTCTCAAAACTTTTCTCCAAGTTGATTTTCTCACATTTTGTCAATAAAATGCATTTGAACCCCAAGCAAGCAAGACATTACACAAAATCATTTTGATTGTACTTTTTCTACTGCTTTTGGTACTTTGTCAATTGTCTTTAGGTCTTGGAACATCAAGGAATGTATTTATTTTATTTATTGATTGATTTAAGTATTTATGTAATAGATTATGTAGCCTACAAGTAGCTGTCACTAATGGTAATATAAATCTGCATGTGTCTACCATCAGAAGGGAGTTAGGCAACTTGGTTATAAGTGGGAGTTGTGCCATGTGAAATTCTCTGTTATCCACAGAAATTTGGAAAAGAGTAAAGTTTACTCATTAATACAAAGTAGATATTACATGGTAGGTTTCTTGAACAATGGGGTATATTTACTAAACTGTGGCAATCGGAATAATGTGTGTAAGGCAGGGGTGCCCAATAGGTCGATCGCGTTCTACCGGTAGATCGCGAACGCCTATTTGGTACATCGCGGCCAGTTGGCCGCGTCTTGTTAAATATAGCTGCCGCTCTTGTTAAATATACCTGCCGCGTGTTGCGTCCTATATACGCAGCTGTCAGGATATGCTACCCAGCGCGCGGCTGACTGAGGGGAGAGGCGCGGCTGACTGAGGGGAGTGGCGCGGCTGACTGAGGGGAGAGGCGTGGCCTAAGGAGAGAGGAGCCACTTGTGAGTCTCCTCTCCCTCCTCTATGATGGTGCAGAGTTGTGGCCACGCCTCCCCCAGGTCCTGCGGACTCTTGAGGTGACAGGACTAACCAGCAACCACCGCTCCTCCATCTTGTTGTGAGAAGTGGAGAATGAAGGCTTTGCTGCTGAGGTGGGCAATTTTAAATTACGGTGGTGGGGTGGGTCGGGTCGATTACTTTACTGCGGGGCTGACTCTGTGGCCTATTGTTAGTGGTAGTTGCAGGGTGAAGGGGATTTACAGGAGATTTACAGTATTCATCATTAGAAGCAATGTGCTGTGGGAGATGGGGGAGAAATATCGGGGGGGGGGGGGGGGCGTAAGCGAGGGTTAAGCAAGAGAGTTTAAAAAATGTGGGCACCCCTAGTTAAGAGGATTCTTTGCCATATGCTGCCAAATATGGTGGGGTGGGGGGGGGGGGTTCATCTGACTGTGTGGAGAAGGATTCTTTGCCATGTCTATGGTTGTGGTGCAATTCTGATAGCCGATCTTTACCTTGAAGAGTCCAAGATATCTACCAGCATTTCCAATGCTAAACTTAGCATTTATAATGTTGTTATAGGACTATACAAGACTTGTATAGTAGTATACAAGCATTGTTAATGCCAAGTTCAGTATTTAAAATGTTGGTAGATCTCCTGGCCTCAGCGAATTTTAAAGTAGCTCGCGAGCCGAAAAAGTGTGGGCACCCCTGGTGTAAGGTATTATGCAAGATGAGCAGAGTGTAATGCATTGTATGTAATGTTTTGCATTCTGCTCTACTCATTTTTCAGATTAGTGCAGTTTTGTTAAAATACCCCAATGTACTTTGGACAAAGTGAATACTGTATAGTATTATTTGATCACAGTAACAAATGACAGGCTTGGGAAAGCTCCAAGACAGCATTCCATCACAACAGACTACCAACTGTAAAACATGATGGTGAAAAGGTAATGGTGTGAAACGGTTTGTGGACAACGCAACGCATGCAAACGCAGATGGTGTGCGTTCGTACGCTTTGCGTTCTGATCGCACGGCCATCTGCATTTGGTAATGTGAACAGGGCCTTACTGAGACTTGCCCAAGAAGCTCTTTAGTTGCAGCTTACTGAACAGGTAGAGCCTTTGAACTCAGGTCTTTTGTGTCAGAGGCAGATCTCTTAACCAGTACACTATTCAGCCACGTTAAAGCCCTGAACTAAAATCTCATAAGGATAAAGATGGGTTGATCTTAAAGGCAGTCTGTATGCAAAAAAATGCTTCAAACATCACAGAGGGAAAAAAAATCTGCTTGGCAAAGGAGAAACATGTAAAGAAGGACCACTAGTGTCACTAGACAGGAATGTAAATGGGAACAAATTTGCCCTAAAGGGACCCTGCAGTGAGAGTGATCTGGAGACTGTCCTCTGTATTTCCTTGTAAAGAATGCCAATTGCCTGGCAGTCTTGCTGATCCTGCAGGCCACAGTAGTGCCTGAATCACATACCTGAAACAATCATGTGACCCATACAACCACAATTTAATCAGGGCACCTGATCTTCATCCTCACTTTAGGTCTGTGGCTGAAAATATGAAAAACATAGTATCAGCAGGACAGCCGGGAAATTGGCATAGTTTATAAGGGGGAAAAGGCATCCTGCACATCCCTCTCACTACAGTGTCAGTCAGCATTCTCTCTAAAGACTTTAAACAGCCACAGAAATGAACAGGGAAACAGGTGTTTTAACTGACAGATCTAAACAGAACAGTCATTTCTATAAACAAACTCTGCCTGAGAAACCTTGCTTTTACAGAGAGTTGTACAGAAGAGACTTCCAACAGGTCATTTAAACCGAGACAAAAAATTTTGGGGGAAAAAAAAACACAGATTTAATCGACCTTTCAAAGAAAATGCAACATTTTCTTTTAAAAGGAATTGCAATAATTGATCCAACATGCTTCATGGATTTTTTTTTTTTATTATTTTGAAATGCGATACACAGATTTCTATTTATAAAATTGTGCAGCATAAAGCTGAGGAGGATGAGGACGCATTTTACAATGTATTTTCTTTTTTCCCATTGCAAGAAAAAGTAGAAAAACTCACTAATTAGTTGCATTCTGTGATTACAGACCTCATTTTATAATTATATTGCTTTATAATTAGTTCAGTTCTTTAATGGATCGCTGGCATGAAGATAAGCATCAAGGCTATTGGTGCTAAATTGTTTTAACCAAATGAAACTGCTATTGTGAGTTGCTGCAATCTGATATACAGGAAAATTAAGCATTAACTATAACCCAGCAGCCATAGGCATAGCTGAAATTCTGACATATGTGAGCAGTGCTCTTAGGATGCTCCACACAGATGAACAGGGAGATCCCTTTAGTGGTAACTTCACACTCAGGCCATTACCATTGCAAATAACAATACTGTATTGTACAATTAGATTCTGTTCTTATTTTATGCTATGGCCACACCTCCTTACATGAATATACACGACATAAGGAGGTCCAGGGATGGGGAAGCCTCCAGGTAAGTCTGCACCTAGCATTTATCTGCTGATGCAACCAAAATCCAAAAGGTCCACACACTCTACGTTAGACAAAGCTGTTTGATTCACATAAACTGCCAAATGTCCATTCAGCAAACTAACGTAACATTTCTGAGCCACGCCAGGTCCCCTTTGTCATGGGCAGAATATACAGAATGGTAAAGATAATGGTGTGGTTACCATTCTGTATATGCCTTGACAAAGGGGACTTGCTGTAGCCGAAACGTTACGTTGGTTTGCTGAATGGACATCTGGCACTTTATGTGAATTAAATAGCTTTGTCTAATGTGGAGTGGGTGGAGTGTGTAGACCTTTTGGATTTTGATTTGACTGCTAAACCGGTCCAGCAACTGTCAATCCTGCATGGTGTGCGACTCAATATCTATCTGCTGATGTAAATTCTGCTGATGTAAATATCCAGTTGTAGATTTTTTTGTAGACTAGCCCTGAAGGGACAGATACAGCATGGATAGGAACATGTAGCTTTCAATACATCTGCATATGTATGCAACTAATATCTAGGCTTTTAATTAAGTTTAGAGACAAATGTTTCTTTTGCAGAACTGGCGAGCGCTGGAATGAGTTTTCATATTTTAACTCATTAATCAACATCAGTATTTCTCCATTTTTCAGATCAACAAGGTTGAGACAACATCAAATCTGATTACACTTTTATTTACTTATTGCTAAAATGGAATGCTAATAAACACCTTTAGGACTGGAAACTAAATATGCATCCAGTGCATGATAAACAAACAATCACATAAGTTAGGCAGGGGATTAAAAGCGTTTAAGGAAAAACAGAGCGTCATACCCAAGCTGCGTGACCCTATGGGAGTCCAAGTGCACCCTAAGAGAAATTTTGAGTTAAATCACAAGGGAAGTGAGAAGAATATGGAGGCTGCCATTTATTTCTTTTAAACAACACCAGTTACCTGGTAACACTGCTGATCTATTTGGCTGCAGTAGTGTTTGAATAACAGCAGAAACAGGCATGCAGCTAGTATGGTCAGTTCTGACAATACTGTCAGAAACACCTGTTCTGCATATGCTTGTTCAGAGTCTATGACTAAAAGTATTCATGGCAGAGGATCAGCGGGATAGTAAGGCAACTGGTATTGCTTAAAAGGAAATAAATATGACAGCCTCCATATACCTCTCATTACAGTTGTCCTTCAAATGTAAATTAAAAACGAATCTAGTTTTAAAATGATCTACTAAATCTCTCACTTTAATTGAATCACATCAAGTAAAGCCAGGACTGAATGAGTTGAACAAGAAGAACCACGTGGGCAAAACACAAAAATTCATGGAGAAACACTAAGGGCCCTTTTCCACTAGCAATCGCTAGCGTTCACGCTGAACGCTAGCGATTGCTGAATTGCAAAAGGTAAAAAATTCCCGGTGATTTCCCGACGTTTGCGATCGCGATTTTGCTATGCTATGCACTGCATAGCAAAATCGCTGCAATAATCCCTCTGCCGCGCGATCGCGATCAGGTAAAAAATGAATCGCGGTAGTGGAAATGACCTACCGTGATTCCTATGTTAAAAGCAAACTGTAGCGATTTGAAAAATCACTAGCGGTTTGCGGTTTTGCGATTCAGCCATCGAAAACGCCCTAGTGGAAAAGGGCCCTAACAGAACATCTTATAGAAACGCCAGGCAACCTTAAAATAAGCAATCTAACATGAAGAATAATGGGATTCAAGAAAGAGACGCACACCTAAATCAAAAGATATAATCAATGTTCTGGAGTTTTCTTATCAGCTCTATGACCAGAATCCTAGCAGTGAATGGGATTGTCAAATGTCTTTCAGCACCCCAGCCTCAAGATTTAAAGCCACACAAAAGGAAGATGGATTGTCCATTTACAGTGGAGGAACTGAATCACTCACGAAAGGCAAAGATCAAGGCCTGGCAGCTTCACAATTGAATTTTATTTCAACTCTCCTAATGATCTTGCTCCACACATAGTGGATTTATTAACTTTAAATGTTTTCAAAAATACTTGCTTATAGGACAGAAAAACATTAACATGTTGATAGTACCTCGTAAAACTGGCTTCACGGCACAAAAAGGCATCAGGGAAAATGGCATATTTGTAACTAATGTATTACATTAGAGCAGAAAAATAATTAGGTGCAAAACACAGACTTGCTTGCAATAGATGCTGATGAGGTATTTATTACAGCAACTTGGTCTTTTTGTCTGCCACTCTTAGGAAAAACTTAACTCCTATAACTATTTTTATCAAAGTCATAGCTATGTAAATGTCAACAATGTTTTATTAAAATATCAAATGTAACCTATATCTAGAAATGCTTCTTTTAGCCCTACAGCAAGAAAGTTAATGAAAAGTTTTAAAATAAGGAATATAAAAATCAAAAGTACTATTGCATATAGTGATGACTTATTGCTAACACTTCACTATCCATAAGAGTCACTGGCTCATATTCAATACATTTTTTCACCCAAGTTATCTCCTAGGAGATAATTTTCATCTTCTCTTGAAACTAACTTTTCAGCATTTTACAATTAAAAAAGTACTTCAAAGTTGTTGAAAAAAAGTATTATCAAATTTATATTGAGTATTGTTTTGCTTGCTGGTGACTTAAAAGACATTTTGTGACAAGCTGTAAAAAAATATCACCTAGGAGAAAACTCAGGAGAAAAAGTGAATTTCATATGGCCCACTGGCCCATATGCAATTAACTTTTTCTCCTGAGTTTTCTCCCAGGTGATATTTTTAACCACTTTTTCCACCACTACGGTATATCTACGTCCTCTGTGACTTAATCTAAACCACAAGAACATAGATATAAGTCGTGTAGCTGAAGCACTATCTGCTGCAGCAGTAATTGGTGAAAGTGAATAGATGTTCGCTGAACCAACAATATTGATTTTTACTGTTAAAAATACTTTTAATTTCTCAGTTCATAGTAAAAAATACACACTGTAGCATTATTTTAGAATCAAATATCTTCACCATAAATATTGATAGGAATGTAATCTAAGTTTTGTGATAAACAGTAGAAATAGCCAAACAAAATGTGTGTTTTGTTTTATCTACAATAAGGCTTTTTATTTTTAAAATGGAAATGGTAAAACTGAGAAATGTTTTTTTTTCTATTTTTTTTCCTTTTTCCTATTAAAATACATAGAAAACAAAATTGAGGGGAAAAATGCCATACAATGAAAGCCTAGTTAGTTGAAAAATAAATGGTATATGTTTAATTTAGGAGTCATAAGTAGGTATAATGTTATTGTTGATTAAATAGGGACAGAGCTAAAATGTCAAAACTGCTCTGGTCCATAAAGGGGAAACAAGGTCTACATTCGCAGTGGTTACATTTGTTAATAAAATGTCTTTTACAACCCCAGCAAGCAAGAAAATACTATTGACAAAATGTGGAGAAAAAAAGTTAAGTGCTCAGCCACACTATAAGCACTTTTCTGAGTTCTTGTGATTGATTAGCGCTTTCTGAGCGCTTTTTAAAAATCGCTCCTATTGACTTTCATTAAAATTGCTGTAAAAATTGCTGCGATTTTTTTTGCGTACGCAATCGCGACAATTTTTACGCGACTGTTACCACGATTTTAATGAACATAAATGGGAGCGATTTTTTAAAAGGGCTCAGAAATCGCTAATCAATCACAAAGCGCTCAGAAAAGCGCTTATAGCGAGCCCTTATTGCATAGGAGCCATTGGTCCTTACACATTTCACATTTTCCTAGGAGATAATTTTTCATCTTCAGTTTTCAAAAAGCTTTTCAGGACTTTGAGATTGAAAAAAATACCAAAAAGTAGGTGAAAAGGTACTTTAAAAATTATTTTCTTGCTTGCTGAAATTCATGAAAATACTGAACCTCTGTGTTCACACAAATCCAGCAGAAATTGAACTCCGGGGAGGTTAATACACTAAAGTTGTACTTCGCTAAATTTAGAAACCAAAAAAAAGTCACCAAAGGTGCAAAGGTGTAATTGAACGAAAAAAAAAAAAGTGCTGCCTCATTTTAGAAATATTTCCAGTGGTCTGGCATGACCCAGTTGAGATCTGCATATTTTGCCAAACCATAATAATTACTGGCCAATGTTATCACCTCCATGTAATAAGAGGGCTAACAGAATGTGAATGCTATGAACAGATTGTATAGGTAAGCTCACATACTACATGGAAGTGTAACATTTGCCAATCAAAACTGGATGACTGTAGCAGGCTTCACATTTTCTGCTGCTTTACCGTTCTCTGAAACCCTGATCATCATCATGATATTAAACGATGTCCAGTGTTTGTAGAATAGCACTGGCAGTTTAAAGATCAATTTTACATATCTGGAGATTCCCTTCACAGTATAATATGTAAGATTAGCTCACCGACTGATTTCACTGGCATGTAGTCTCCCTTTAACTGTATAAAAGCAGTGCACTGAACTCATGGTTACTGAGTTTTACACATCATCATTGCTGTTTGCACTGTCTACTGAAGAAGCCTGATGGCATTTGCTTCCTTTAGAGGATTGTGGAGTTTATTTACCATGTGTGGGTAATATCCTCTCTCTCGTTCAGCATAATCTTAGCTTACATTGCCATATTTCTATCAAGCTCTTATGGCCTGCAGTGGGCACAACATGCCTCAGTGCTCCTGCTCATACTCTTGCATAATATAATGCAAATGCAGCTAGCGGATACTGTGCTGCAAGCAGATTAGAAAGCCATGCTCATGATTCTAATTAAAGGTGGCAAATACAGCCTCTGGGAATTTGGAAATGATGTGCCACAGGAATGGTGTGCTTAGCTCATCTGCTCCTCGCAGGCACAATAAAATAGCGGGAAGCCGGAATGGCTCAGCACTAATGTTATATAATACTATGGCCACTTCAATACTACTAATGCTTGGAAAAGTATGTGTTAAGTAAGATCCATGGCATCACCTGCGCCAAAGTGCATATTTGTCAAGAGAACCTGTGGCGCCCTCACCCCCACCACAAAACTCCATGCAATTGCAGGCACCCTTGACACGACCACAGTGGACACAGGGACACGGGAAAATTATTATATTCAGTAAGTATTCAGTAAGCCAGCACCTATTCAGTAAGACTCCCTAACACTGCTACTGCCTGCTGAGTGCGCTCTAGTGGCTGCCTCGCAAGCGCTTTGAGTCCAACAGGAGAAAATCGCTACAGAAAAAAAAGGAATTATATAAAATATGAACTTAAACAGAAACTCCGACCAAGAATTGAACTTTATCCCAATCAGTAGCAGATACCCCCTTTTACATGAGAAATCTATTCCTTTTCACAAACAGACCATCAGGGGGCGCTGTATGGCTGATATTGTGGTGAAACCCCTTCCACAAGAAACAAGAAAAGAATGTACTCTTATCAGTTTCCTGTCTGTGAACCTTGCTGCATTGTGGGAAATAGCTGTTTACAGCTGTTTCCAACTGCTAAAAAAGCATGCAGCAGCTACATCACCTGCCAACAGTAAAAATGTCACCGTGTAATAAATGTCAGACTGTAAATCAGGGATTTAAAAGATTTTACAATGGGCAAACACTGACTAAATCATTTATACATAATTATTGTAAAAATGAAGCACTTTTTTTATTACATTATTTTCACTGGTGTTCCTCTTTAAGGTTAGGGTTATCAACCACTTTACCCCCACGCGTACGAATTTCTCCGTCCCTTTTTCCATCCTTTCACCCCCAGGGACAGAGAAATCCGTACTTTCCGCGCTCCTGCCGCTGCCCGCGCTCCCACTCACTCTAGCGCGCACTCCCGCTCGTAAAGACGCCGCCGGCCGCTCGCCCGGGGATCAATGAATGGGAAAATCCATTCCCGTTCGTTGATCTAAGCCCCGCAATGATCCGCTGCTTCTAAGCAGCGCGATCATTGTGAAGAAAAAAAAAAAACTTTATCAGCCTCCTAGTACTTCCTGCAAGCATCCGGAAGGACGCTTGCAGGTTGCATTAAACAAAAAGTTACTGTTGCCATCTTGTGGCCAAATAGTAAAACTACACCCTAAAGCATTTTTTACATACAAATAAATTAGTTTTACACAAAAAATTAACTCCTCACCTCCCACACTCCCCAAATTTTTTTTTTGTAAAAATAACAATTAAAAAAATAAATAAATAGTTACCTTAGGGACTGAACTTTTTAAATATTGATGTCAAGAGGGTATAACACGGTTACTTTATAAACTATGGGCTTGTAATTAGGGATGGACGCAAAACTGAAAAAAATGCACCTTTATTTCCAATTAAAATATTTGTGCCAAACATTGTGATAGGGACATAATTTAAACGGTTTTATAACCGGGACAAATGGGCAAATACATTTCATGGGTTTTAATTACAGTAGCATGCATTATTTGAAAACTATAAAGGCCGAAAACTGAAAAATAATACATTTTTTCCCACATTTTTTCCTATTTTCCCATTAAAACACATTTAGAATAAAACAATTCTTGGCATAATGTCCCACCTAAAGAAAGCCTAATTGGTGGCGAAAAAAAACAAGATATAGTTCATTTCATTGTGATAAGTGATCATAAAGTTATAGACGAATGAATGGAAGGAGCGCTGAAAGGTGAAAATTGCTCTTGTGGTCAAGGGGTAAAACCCCTCAGTTGGGAAGTGGGTCAAAAAAACAAAAAAACATAACATTAAAATGGCATATTTTTGTATGGGAAACCAGCAACCTGTCAACAAACAAGTGCAACAACATAATCAATTAAAGCAATATGAATCTAGTAAGATAAAAAAAGAAAAAAAAAACAACTTACTGTCCTTTATCACTAGGTAAGCAGACAAAAGAAAAGAAAAAAAAAAGAGACACAGTTACACACAAATTGGAGAAATCTTCGTAAAATAGCATCATTTAACATTTTAAATAGATTTGTTGAAGGGAAAGGAAGCACAGTAACACAAAATACGATTATAAAAATAATATTCTGGTACTCTGTTACAATAGTAATTGGCCAATGGAACCATTATGGGTGAAGCAAGTATGAACACCTGTGAGTTTAAAACCTCCTTTTGAGGATATAATTCTATGAAAAGGTTCAAGGGAAGTTTAAAATAATCTGACTTATTCTTTAAGGCCTCTTTCACAGTGGGAAGTTGCGTTTGAGGCGACGTTAAGGTCGCATAACGTGCCCCTAATGCAACGCATTGAAAGACTATAACTTGGACGTTATAGTACATTCTTTAGCCCTGCGTTTGGTGCGCTGTTTTCATCACACAGTGATGGAACGAAAATGGCCCATGCGTTAAAAAACACATTACTGAGCATGTGCAACACACACAACGCAGCAGATTTATTGCTAAACGCACAGTATGCAGCACTTTCTAAATATTGGTACACGTTACACACAACGCAACATGTGCACTGTGAATGTTGCACAGACTTAATATTGCTGTGCGTTAGTCCACGTTAAACCATTTTCTAACGTGCGACTTTAACGTCGCACTGTGAAAGAGGCCTAAAGGTGATAAGGATCCATAGAGACCCTAACCCATTCAGCACTACCTCTCACTATCAAAATCAGGGATTTCCTGAGGCCTTACAAATCTCAAAAAGTCAGAAAAAAGTCCAACTCCAGACACGACTGTCATGTGTCTACATCATGTGACAAATACTAACATACACTCATAGCTCTTTAGGTAAAAAAAATATATATATTAACAACAACAAAAAAACAAGGTGTTTACACAAATGTATAAGGCAATATGTATGAAAAAAAAAACTCTCACAGATTGTGCAGTAAAGCAGTGTTAATTAATCCATCAATAATTAAAATTGTTTATTATTTATGAATGAAATCGCACTGCTTGGCTTCAGGATATGTGAGTGTTCTGACCATCACCTGGCCTCTGCATTAGGCCTAAAGTCAGTCTAGGATGTGTGATTGGATATTGTCAGGATAAAAATAAATGTGATTCGACTTCCATAGGCGCTCCAGATGGTATACAGTACTGTGTATGCAGCCTCCTCCACTGTATTCTATTCATCTAAGCACAATGCTGTAATGACCGTGTGGTTCTACTGTGATGCTAAACATATATAGTTTGCAGACATAAAACAATTATCAAAAAGGAAGACTATGAATGGCCTCCTCATTCCTCATGACAGGTTAAACTTTCAGCGCAGACATCTCAAAGCTGGAGTACTTGAAATATAGAGAAAAAATGGTCCCTGAAGATGACCATGTTCTAGGTCCCTGTTCAGCATTACTACATCTGCAGCAATGGTCGCTGTCACAGACAGGTCCCTACTAAACCCTGGAGAGTCTTCATAGTCAAATACAATAGTAATTACACTAAGATCTGCCCTATTTTTACTACTTCCAAAATGTATTACAAATACATAAATTTCAAAAACAAGAAGGCTGAGAATATAGGACAGTGGTGCCCTCGTCTCATAACCTCACCCTGGTAAAGACCGAAGACAGATCTAGGGTTTTCCCAGTCTACCTCCATCAGCATGACTTAGCTAGCAGAGGATGGTGTGCAGTAGGCAGTGTCAAATAAAACCAAGATAGACAAGACCCCTGGCCCAGATGGCATCAAACCCCATTTAAGTTCAGTTAACGATAGGTCACTTTTCCTTATTTGATGTTTACAGTTGATATGTTTCCTTTATTTAAGAAATGAGAAAAGTCAGAATAAGGAAAGCTGTATGTCTATCTGTGTAAACGGTCTAAATCTATTTTAAGGGATACGATACAGATTATATTGCACAGAATAATCTAATTTCAGTTCATCAGCATGGGTGTACTAAAAACAAGTCTTAACTTACCAACCTGATTAGCTTTTAGAAAGTAGTGGTCGCAAACTTGGATGTTGGGAAAACCAATAGATGTAGTATACTTTGCAATCGAGGCAGATTGAGGCTACAAAGTCATTTGCGGCTACAGCGGTGCCTGGTGCACTATTTGGGTGCCGGACAGTGCCAGAGCCCGGATTTATGGCAAGAAGGGATGGGTAGTGTTAGGTGTAGGGTGTACAGTAGGGCTAGATTTAGGTAGCAACCTTATAATGCTGATTTTCTACTAGCTGTTATGCCCGGTGGCCAAATTTACTCGCCGCCCTTTTTACATGCCCGCTTTGCAAAGGCTTTTGATATGTTTATCCTCCATAGCCTGGTGCAGAAGAGGAGGATAGAGGAACTGGGAGAAAATGTATGTCCATAGATAGATAGAGAACTGACAAACGGTCAGAAGACAAAAATTCGGGGGCGTGGCTTGCGCATGGCGGAGTGAGGAGGCAGATCAGCGAGGCTCCCGTTCCCTACAGATTTAAAGCTAGCTAAAGTGTGAATACCAACTGTTTTCACCCACATGGGCTCTTCTAAGAAGAAGAAGAACAAGAAGTCACCTCCTAAAAGAAGTTCTGCACACATCCTTCGCTTTCTCAGACCTCTAGAGCGGAGACTGGCAGAAGTGGAAGAAGGCAATATGGCGTCTCCGCGTGCTCTACAAGAAGCTCCGTCAGCCTCACGGAGACACATCAACTCACCCGGACAGTCCCCACGATCTACTCAAGGTGAATCTCGTCCTCCTGGCCCGCAGGATAAGAGCCCCACGGGAAGCCAACACATCACTCCGGACTACGGAGGAATGGAGATGGAGGTATCTACTGCTGCGTCACCACACAGACACCAGAAGCAGGCCTCCCCGGGCCCATCTCTTCGACAAGCAGTCTCCCCTGCTAACTCATCGAGCTTAGCGCCGGACAACCGCCACCAGACTTCAGTATTGGCTTCCCCGGTTACCTCGGATGGAGCAGATTCATACTTGGAGGTAGATCTCCATGACTATGTGAGATCCCTCCCGACAAAGCAAGACTTTGAACGGCTCATTATTCGCATGGAGGCAGCCTACAAGAGGGAAATGACAGAATTCAGACAAGAGGTAAGCCACATAGTCTCAAGGGTAGAAGCGGTGGAAAAGCGCCAGGATACATTTGAGGAAAGACTAGATAAACAACAAGAATCTATTGATGATAACTCACATCACATTTCGTCCATCTACCTTAAGATGGACGACATGGAAAATAGACATAGGCGCAACAACATTAGAGTACGGGGTATCCCCGAAGCTACAAAGCCTCCAGACATCATGGCAACGTTAGAAGGTCTATTCAATCAGATCCTGGGAGCACCGCCCGATCACAAAGTTGAAATTGATAGGGCTCATAGAGCTCTGGGCCCACCCAAGACAGACCCCTCTAAACCTAGAGACATCATTTGTAGGGTACATTTCTATAAAGAGAAAGAAGCCATTATGAAAGCAGCCCGATCCAAAGGGGACATTGATTTTGATGGCGCTAAAATTCAATTACTAGCTGACCTTTCCGGCCTCACCCTTCAGCTCAGGAAAGCAATTAGGCCTCTACTAGAAGCACTGCGCAATAAAGACATCCTTTATAGATGGGGATATCCATTCTCCCTAAATGTTCAGCATGAAGGCAAATCCTTCACATTTCGCTCCCCAGAGGATCTCCCAAAAATTAGATCTTTGTTTGACCTGCCACACATTAAAATCACGGAGTGGCCCTTGTTTCAACCTTCTGCCTCCCGGCCTTCAAGAGTCCGCTGGGAACCGGTAACAAGAAGAAGTGACAATAGAAGGTCACGACAAGAAGCTGATTAGGTTACTATGCGATATCTTACAAAAGCTTTGTTTATAGTTTTACCTGTTCTTCTTTCCTCCCACGAACTTGATCCACTTTCAGTGTCGCTAGAGGACCCCTTTTGCACAGGTTTTTCTATGATCATTTATCCTTAAACGGAAGATTGCACATCACGTGTCCTCTCTCTATCTCAGCGCCAGATTGGACTCCCTTTCTACCTGTGAAGCGCAAGATTGCACATCAGATAAGCAACCTTTGTTTACTATTGATATTATGATAACTACATATGCTCTTGGAGATATCTTATGCAGGTTTCTACTTCCTTCTTAGCCCTCGGGGGGCGCAACATCACCTTTCATCTGTTGTCAGAGGAGAAGCCTCACTCACTTCTGCTTTAAGGGACCGACTTAATCTTTGGACATGCCATACACATGTCCTGTCCAAGATACAAACATGACAACGACCTAACTCAAATTCCTTACAGGCATTTATACGCAATTCAGAATATCAGCCACGCTTCTGCCTATCTTAATTAAGTATTGCTGAGGGATAACGGGGAGGGCTAGAACCTTATGTTATACAAAGAAGGAAGTTGAATTTGTTAGTTTTGTCATATTTCTACTCGAGTTTGAGTGCCTTGTATATGTTCATGTTATAGGATGTATAAGCCCATACAAGGGAAAGTGCCCTAGCGATACTTATATAGAAGGATAGACTTGTTGTAACCAGGTATTACTCCTCTATCTGAGCCCTATACCCATATTAACACTGGGTAAAGATTCACAGATATATACATGTAGGGATGGATCACATCCCATGCGTCTCCACCCCTCGTTGATCAGAGCCACATAGTGAAGCGAAATGTATTTCGCTCCCTTGGTGGCAGAACAGATCGCTGATCACCGACAAGGAGATAGGTGGATAGGTATGTTGATACCAAGTTCTTTCTTGTTTATTTGGTTCATGTTATTGTTATTATTATTTTTGTTCTACTCCATATCATTAATACTATTAGGCCCTTTGCTTCTAACACAAGTCACAGTCATGCATAGTAGAATTGCTAATTCAAAGCATACACATGCTTTCCTGATACACATGAGATGGCTGACCTTACAATAACATCCTATAATGCCAACGGACTAAATGTCCCCCAGAAAAGATCACAGATCCTTTACCACTTCCACAAACAGAGAACCTCTGTCTTAGCACTGCAAGAAACTCATTTTCGTACAGATTCTATACCTACTATGAAATCTAGATGGTATAATAGATGGTTCCATAGCTCCAACCCAGATGGCAAATCCAAGGGGGTATCTATTGGCCTACACAAAAGCCTGAATGCTACCTTGGTAGATGAACTCAAAGATACACATGGGAGATTCCTGTTTGTCAATCTACAAATAGGACTAAAGGTATATACAATAGGAAACATATACCTACCTAATCAAAACCAGACTCAGACACTATCATCCTATCTCAACAAATTACTCAACTTTGCTAAAGGTCACATCATCCTTTGTGGAGACTTTAACTTTTGTATTATACCATCCAAAGATTCCTCATCAGGCAAAACTTCGGTCCCCATGGCCTCTCTCTCACGTATTCGCCTTAAACTACAGTCAGCATCCTTAGTCGATTCTTGGAGGGTGATGAACCCTAATGAATCCAACTATACATTCTACTCTCACCTACATAAATCCCATAGCCGCATAGATTACATCTTCTTATCCCAACCATTACTAGATAGAGGACTTAAAACAACCATAGGTAATAGAATATGGTCTGACCACGCTCCAGTTACATGCTCACTCTCATTAGATAAATCCCTTTATACAAACACATCTTGGAGATTAAACGATAACTTACTCAAAGATCCCTCTTGCCTCCAAGACTTAAAGCAAACCATAGATAATTTTATAAAAGACCATGAACAGGACGAAACGGCACCCCCTATTAAATGGGAGACTCTCAAATGTGTACTTCGAGGGGTTGTAATATCTCATGGGACTAGACTAAAGAGAGAGAAAGGTGCACAAATATCCCAACTGTTAGCTAAAATCTCTGAACTAGAAGACACCCTCAAACAAAAAGCCCTCCCAGAAGCAGAACTGGAACTCTCGAATACACGACACAGACTGTTATCTATTCTAGACGAGAAATCCCTCTCTGATAGAACAAGACTAAGAGGAATTATCTATGAAAAAGGAGGGAAATGTGGCAGACTACTAGCTAGGTACCTAAATCCAAGACTTCCTACATCATCTATCTCGTCAATTACTAAGCAAGATGGTTCTAAATTATTTAGAAATAGCTGACGCCTTTAAGTCTTACTACCAGTCTCTATATAATATAAAAGGGAAATACAACGAGATGCAGACCCCCACCCTAAGAAACAAAATTAAAGAATACTTAGAGAAAAATAAAATCCCCCAAATATCCCAAACCACAATGGAGGAGCTAGACCAAGAATTTTCCTCTCATGAGCTCTTAACTAGCATTAAAGGGGCCAAAACAGGGAAAAGCCCAGGCCCAGACGGCTTCACAGGGTCGTTCTATAAAAAATTAGGCTCTTACCTGATTCCTGTGATGCTACCAGCTTTTAACTCAATTTCCTCTGACTCATTCTTTACCCCCCAAGCACTCACCGCACACATCACAGTAATCCCAAAACCTGATAAAGACAACACACTCTGCTCCAACTACCGTCCGATCTCCCTAATCAATCTAGACCTAAAGTTATATTCTAAGATGCTGGCTGAGAGACTAAAACCAATCTTACCTGACATTATACACAATGACCAGACCGGGTTCGTGATCAAGAGAGAGGCCAGGGACAACACCTTAAAAACAGTCTCAATTATTCATAAGGCTAAGAAAATGAATTTGCCTTTATGTGTGGTGTCGGTGGACGCGGAGAAGGCATTCGACAGGGTTCATTGGCTATTTTTGGAGGGCGCTCTTGCCCAGTTAGGCCTTGGACCTAAATTCATCTCCAGAGTAATGGCTCTCTACAATAAGCCCTCCGCTCGGGTTAAGGTTAATGGGGCCCTGTCGGATGCCTTTCCCGTTCGTAATGGAACCAGACAGGGATGCCCCTTATCCCCATTATTATATGTCATCTGCATGGAACATCTGGCGGTGGCACTTCGTAACAACCACTCTATTCAGGGGTTCCAGTGGAGAGGCTCTCATACCAAATTAGCCCTCTTTGCAGACGACCTTCTACTTTACATCTCTAATCCACGCATTGCATTTCCTAATATGATGCGAGAAATGGCAGAATACGGCCATATGAGCAACTTTAAAATTAACCTTTCTAAGACAGAGGTTCTCAATATCTCTATTCCAATAGAGGTAGTAAGGGAACTTTCTAATTCATTTCCATTTCGTTGGCAGAGAGATAAGATAAAATATCTAGGGGTTTACATACCCAACGACCTCTCCAATCTCTTTAGCCTAAACTTCCCACCCCTGATCTCAAAAATTCTCAATGACCTAGCTAGGTGGAGCAACTTATTTCTCTCCTGGTCAAGCAGAATATGTGTGGTTAAGATGGACATTATGCCCAAACTACTGTACGTGATGCAGGCCTTGCCCATTCGCCTTCCCAATCCTTTTCTTAAAAAGATACACACCTCCTTCCTACAATTTATATGGAATAAAAAATCACACAGAATTAACCGTAGGTTATTAAGCAGACCTAAGGTGGGAGGTGGAATGGGCCTGCCTGACATACACTCATATTATCATGCAGTCCTTCTTACAAGAGTTTTAGACTGGTTCCAAAATAGACATAACAAACAATGGGTAGTGTTGGACTCTCTATTTTCGGATGCAGACCCCAGATCACTATTGTGGACACTCATCCCATCTAGACCCAAAGATCATTTACTCTCCATTAACACGCAAGTTGTCCTGAAGGGGTGGGATATCGTCTGGAAAAGGTATGAGCTTTCCTCAATACCGGGACCTCTCACACCCCTACTTGACAACCCAGACTTTGGGGTTGGAGTAAAGGCCCAGAATGTACTAGGCTGGAATAGAGAATTCTGGCCACAGGTAAGACACATAATTAATTCCAGAACCCTTAAAGACAGATCAGAACTGGGTAATCCTGAGACTAAACCAGATATTAGCTGGCTCCTGTGGAAACAGACTAGATCTTTCTACCATTCCCTTAAACCAAGCTCCAATTTACACAGAAATCTCACATCCTTCGAATCCCTGTGCTCCTCATCTGTATCCACAGATCATAAAATATCTATACTCTACTCTGAAATAACATCCTTTTTGAGCTCATCTCAACTTCTAAATATTACTAATAAATGGGATCAGGATATAGGGCACGCATTAGAAGGTGAACAATGGGAAAAAGTCTTTACCTTACTTCACAAATCCACAATCTCAGCTTCCTTCCAAGAACGAAACTACAGGTTGTTCGCCAGATGGTATAGATGTCCCCAGCTGACCTCCAAATATAATCCAGCCGACTCAGACAAATGCTGGAGATGTCTTCAACAAAATGGGTCGTATATACACATATGGTGGCACTGCCCACTAATTAGCCCCTTTTGGAAGATGGTTTTTGATATCAATGAGTCTTTATATTTAGAGAAGCTTCCATTTCTCCCAGAAGTTGCCCTCCTTAATCTTATTCCAGGGAAAATATCCCAAGCTAAGAAAAACTTAACAAGCTCACTTTTAATTGTAGCCAAGCTTCTGATAGCTCGTAATTGGAAAAGCACCAATATACCTACCCCTCTTCAGGTATTTAATGAGCTAAATGATATCTGCAGACTTGATGATCTCTTCTACAGCGCCTATGACCGAAATGAGGCTTTTACTAGGAAGTGGGCAGTATGGTATGAATATAGGGACTCAGAGGTGGCTAAAGCAATCATCTCATAGTGATTAATTCTAGTATCAAAGGTTAATACCCTAGACATAACCCACAAGACAATTATAGGATGTATTTTCTATCTGTTGCTGCAAAGGGCTGGATTCGATTTAATACTATCTAAAGGAGTGTTTTCTATACTCTCTCTTCTTCTTACTTTCTTTCTCTTATTTTCCTTCTCTTTCATCTTCTTTCTCTATTTGTAAGTTTGTTTGTTTTTTCTATACACCTAGATACAACGGTTAAGTATATCTAAAGACTTCAATATGCATACAATCTGTTTTTCATCTGACTGTTGTATTGATATGGTATACCCTGTATTTTCCTGTTTTATATTCTAATAAAATGTTTTATTACAAAAAAAAAAGAAGACAAAAATTCAGAATAATGTCACCATCTTCACAGATGATACAAAATTATTACAGAATTATAAGAACTAAGCAGAAAAGTGACCAATTACAAGATCTCAACAGCAAAGCTGTATGGGCAGGCAGACTCCAGATAAAATATAATGTTGATAAATGTTAGGTGATACACAATGGACAACACATCAGTAGATCACCATATTACATAAATGGCATACAGCTGGGTCCATCAGACTTTGAGAAGGGCTTGGCTGATAACACATTAAGCAACTGTATTCAATGCCAAGCAGCAGCTAATACTAATAACATTCTGAGATTTATAAACCGGGAAATAAAATCACAAATGCTAGTATACTTCTACCTCTGTATAAATCACTTTTGAAGTTGCATCTAGAGTATGGAATACAGTTTTGGGCAAAATGATTTTATTTATTTATGTTAGTATTTATATAGTGCCGACATATTACGCAGCGCTGTACAGAGTATATTGTCTTGTTACTAACTGTCCCTCAGAGGGGCTCACAATCTAGTTCCTACCATAGTCATATATGTCTATGTATGTATTGTGTAGTGCATGTATCATAGTCTAGGGCCAATTTTGGGAGGAAGCCAATTAACTTATCTGTATGTTTTTGAGATGTAGGAGGAAACCAGGGCTGTGGAGTCGGAGTCGTGGAGTCGGGCAATTTTGGGTGCCTGGAGTCGGAGTCGGGAAAAAATGCACCGACTCCTAATGAATTTGTAACTGTAATTAAAATAGAAAATATGATAAAATGTTCTATTTCTCAGATAATAGTCATTAAAAATAATGTATATATACAGTATATATACAGTAATAGCTGTGCTTAGTCCACAAAAATGAAATAAACCAATCAAAATTAGTTACTTGTTCTGCTTCAATAAAGCAGTCCCCATATTTTTAAGGTCAGATATACATATCTGATTGTGACTGTATATATGATGTGTACACAGGAATCTCTTATATATACTAAACAACATCTATGCTGTAAGAATAAAGCCTGATGTGTAGCTATGTCACTAATAGAGATGGTCAACGAGATGGAAATAATTCTGCATTGATGGTGATTTATGCAAATGTATGCACTCCCTTTGCTGATGAAATAAAATAATTTGATATGTTATTAAAATTTGGTTTGGTGACTACAAATTAAAGGGTAACTGAGACGGATGAAAAGTAAAGTTTTTTTTATACATACCTGGGGCTTCCTCCAGCCCCCTTCAGGCTAATCAGTCCCTCACTGTCCTCCACCACCTGGATCTTCTGCTATGAGTCCTGGTAATTCAGCCAGTCAGCGCTGTCCGGCCGCATGCCGCTCCCACAGCCAGGAACATTCTGCACCTGCGCAATAGTGCTGCACAGGTGTAGTATGCTCCTGGCGGCGGAGTGTGTGCATGCGCACTACGCTTGACTGACTCAAGTACCTGGACTCATAGCAGAAGATCCAGGTGGTGGAGGAGGACAACGAGGGACTGATTATCCTGAAGGCGGCTGGAGGAAGCCCCAGGTATGTATAAAACTTTAAATTTCATCTGTCTCAGGTTTACTTTGTTACACAGTAGTACTATACTCTACATATGCACTCCCCACAGAGCTGCAGGGAATCCACTGAGAATGCTGTGCACATTGAACACAGAGGTGTTGTTTGTATACAATCTCCTCATTCCCCTGCAGAGTACCTGCACATCATTCTTACATGCACCCACACTTGATAGATGTTCTTTGTTCCGGTTGTACCTTTTACAAGTACTCTTACCAAGGACTAGTTTTAGTCTAAAGGAAATAAATTTAGTAGTCTACATATCCTTCTCACTTCCGTTGTCTTGTAAAATTCCTAAGCGTTGGCAGTTAAGAGACGAATTTCATGTTACATACTTTTACTCAACAAAATTGTAATATGCAAATTAGAGGAGTCGGAGTCGTGGAGTCGGAGTCGGTGGAATTCTAAACTGAGGAGTTGGAGGATTTTTGGACCGACTCCACAGCCCTGGAGGAAACCGGAGTGCCCAGAGGAAACGCACACAGACACAGGGAGTACATACAAACTCCTTGCAGATATTGACCTGGCTGGGATTTAAACCGAGGACCCAGCGCTGCAAGGCAAAAGCGCTAACTACTACGCGCCACCATGCTGCCTAAGGAAGGACACTGACATTCTTCAACAGCTACAAAGACAGCCAACTAAAATATTTAAAGGTATGTAAAGTCTCATTTATCTAGAAAGGTTGGACAAACTGGGTTTATTTAACTTGAAAAAGGATGGCTGAGAGGTGACCTGATTAAGACAGCAATATAAAAGCTTGGCAGATTAGCTTTTTTTCCCTAGGCTTGTACACAGGACATGGGGAAGGGGACATGATCTGCATATGGAGAAGAGGAGAATTTTTTTTGCCATCTACAGTAGAATCTCATAGTAAACTCTGATATAGTAAACATCTGGATATAGTAATGTCAGTCCTCAGGTCCCAACAAATGTGTCTGTATAAATATACAATTCTGATATAGTAAATTTCTGCTATAGTAAACTACTTTTCCTGGTCCCTTGGAGTTTAATATGGTATTTAGTAAGTGGTCCGTTACAGTAAGAATGGTTAAAAAGTGGCATATACTACCAGAAATAGTTATGCAAATTCTATATCTGCATTTAAAAGATGGCTGGTTTTCTTGCATTGAAAGACATCCATATAATTACTAGACAGTTGCCAGTAGAGTTGATTAAAGAATTTCATAGGATTTCCATCTGGAGTTGGGAAGGATTTTTTTTCCCTCTAATTAGCCCAAGCCTTGGGTTTTTCACATCCCCTAGACCAACTGGGATATGTGGGGACACAAGGGACAGTGCTATACCCAATTTTTTCTGGTTGCACTTTATGGATGGATTTTCTCAACCAAACCATGGGCCTGATGTATGGAACTATGGTAAAATTGCCATATGCAGGCATCACACATCAATTTTACCACTACCAACAGCAGGGGGCAGCCCGTGTTAGCAGCATGCGCTGCTATGGTGACGTGCTAATAGAGAAACGTGCGCTGCCCCCTTGCCATTCATACTGGTAAGATTTATGTGCGCTACCTGCGCACTGCAGTTTTACCATCGTGTTGTGCATGAGACCATATGTAACTTTGTAAACCATTCACTCAAAACTTTCTACCTGAGACTTGTATGGTCTCAATATTTGTGTGAGGTGAAGCAATGTCATCACCAAAGGGCCTAGGTAGGCAGCACTGACACAAGACTGACATGACAGGTGCAAATGAGGCAAGGCTGATGGAAGGAGGTGCGGCATGAGCGGCAGAGGGCATGGCAGGAAAGAGATGTGCCATGAGTGGCAGAGGGCATGTCATGAAGGAGATGCAGCATGAGTGGTAGATGTCATGAAGGAGGTGCAGCATGAGTGGTAGATGGCATGGCAAGATTTCCAGAGTCCTGCTCAGCCATGTTCATGGCAGCAGCCTGCACAACTGAAGTGGCAAAACTGTATGGAAATGTGCTACCAGTTCCCAATCAGGCAAGCCTCAACTGGTTTGCTTTAACCTTCCAACATGTACCAAAAACTAGATTACTCTTTTTGGGTGGAGTAACTGCTTTAAGCTAAAATGAGAAAGAGAAAAGGTCAAATCTGCTATCAGTAGCAAATATTTTAGCTCCAATTAAAGTGGACCCAAATTTAAAATACAAGATTTCAGAAATAAAACTATTTTCTAAATTATAACAAATATCAGCTGCATGATGACAAATATAAAATATTTTACATCTATTGGAGGACCCCCTCCCTTCCTTTCATATTGCCGGGAACGAATCCGGCAAACTGGTGGAGTAAGTGGTGTGCAGCAAAGGAGGAATTGCTAATGGCTGCCACCTGTTTAACCCTATTTATGAAAAGAGAAGGGAGAAAAGCATGCACTGAAACGCACATAGGCTTGAAGGAGTGTTTATTTATCTTTGTATGTGTCAGAGTGGTGCAACTAAATATTTTGAATTAAAAAAACTGTTTGGTTTGGGTCTGCTTTAAGCACAGATGAATAATGTGCATAGCACAAATTGTCATTAATTAATCATGTCGAAGAGCCAATAAAATGGGGCAGTTCATTGAATTAAGGCTTTATGGATGCATAGAGAAACATTCAACTTAAATGGGTGATTTATCAAGTCATAAATATTGGCATAAAAACTGATATCCTAATGAAATACTGTTAGCTTTTAATTAGTTGTGGCTCTTGATTAGTTGAGAGCCGACTCCTAACATGGTGTTTTCTTGCTAAATAAGATATGCAAATTTAAAATCTGAAAAAATGAGTAGATTAGATTAATGCATTCCCAGGGAATATGTGAAATACTTAATTAGAAAAGTCCACTTTACAGCTGAAATTATTTAGATTTTTAACACGGTAAACAAATTAGTGCTCCCAATTTAATATGCTGCTTTTAAGATAATGGTCTCTAATTTTCTCACTGCAAACATTAAAGAAACACTCCAACCAAAATTGAAAGTTCAGCCATAGAACATAAGCGAAGAGTCTATCTCTCCAGCGTCCTGTTCTTCATTATGTGTAGCCCGAAAATACTATACGTTATGTCAGTGTCCAGTAAACAGTGCTATGGTGACCACCTTGAGAGCTCCTCTTAGCCCCACCCAAATAACAAACATGCATACATACAACTAACAAAAATAAGAGCCCCCAGTCCTCCCACCTAACACAAGGAAGGGCTCCTTACTGCTACCACCCCATATTCACCTATGGGACCCTCGTTTGTGGAGCCATTATGTACCCCCTCCAAGCAGACTGTACTGCTCCTCCCCAAATCACACAGGCTTCCATCTATTCGGATGCCACGTGCAGCCACTTTGCCAACATCTTCCTGTGACTTTTGGAGTTTCTCATTCAGAATTATTCATTACCAAAAAATACCGAGACTGAACCCTCCTCCAGAATATCTATGCCAACTGTTTTGGATATCCAAAGCTCACTGGTCACTTTTTTGCATCTGATGAACACAGAAAGTCTCCAGCTGCAGTATTATGGGGCAGTATACTAAAGAAAACTCAGGCCCAGAAGTGTGTAGCAGTTCACCTGGGCGGCCATTGGCGTTGCAGGTTAATCTCCTATCCAGGTTTATACAAATAATATGTTTGGCTGTTTGCTTTACAGTGAAGGTCAATAAGATGCAACTAATTCTGAATTTTGAATTTTTGTGCAAACGTATGTTGCTGGAGCATGAATCTATCAAATTCCGCAGCTGCGCTTCATTTCATTGGTCAGTTTAAAATGCATAAATTTGCACAATGTCAGCATAAAATCTGCATCAAACTATTTGCATCATATTCACTATCCCTATTTGCTATGAGCATTTGTTCTCCTTGTTACAGTTTTGATGAGTCCTCTTCTGTAAACCTACTTTATAATGTTGATTTATTACATATGTCAAAGGCGGTGCTTATTGGACACAACCAAATCCTCAGAAGATGTAGAAACCTGCTTCGAAATATGTAGCTCTACTTATAAAATGCACATGCGAGAAGACTCAGGAGATTTGTCACAGTTTATTATAGATTATTCCTAACCTAATAAAATTACAATGGCATGCATCTGCTCGGAGGAATAATATTATACAGGGTTGTGGACAGTATATTAGATTCTGTGGTGATGCTATAGGACATTTTACCAAAGCAAAACAGACAGTTATAGCTTTTAGGCAGTTACTTTTTCTCGTTAGTGAATTTCAGCGTTTATATTTTAAGCTTAATATTTATTAAAGAAAAACATGGGGGTGGGGGAGAACTAAAGAAAGAAAAAAAGAGAGAGAAAGAGATTAAAAAAAAAGAAAAGAAATGGAGTACCAGCATCCTCATGAAAAGCATCAAGAATAGTGTTGGTCGAATTTGTCACTTATATTAAATAGCATTATTCGTAGAGAGAGAGAGAGAGAGAGACAGCAGGTGGACGGCTCTCAAAGCAGCCTGGCAAATCACACTTTTAGAGCCCATCAACTCCATCTAACCATGCTCTTTGGTTTAAGGGTTCCTGGCCTCTGAAGGCACAGGGAGAACCCCATGAAATGCCTGTCAGGCCTATCCTTTACCTCCAGTGTTTGTTGTATGTTTCCCTAAGGCCTGGAACCCACTAGGAGCGATTTTCTGAGTGCTTTGTGATGTGCGAAGCTCTTGCTAATGTAATGCTATGGGTGTGATCCCACTAGAGCGATGTGATTTTATAAAAATCCCCCATAGCATTGCATTAGCAAGAGCTTTTTCAAATCCCTAGTCATTAGAAATCGCTCCTAGTGGGTTTCTGGCCTTAGAGCCTAAATAAATCCTCTCGTAGTAGCTGGTACCCGGCGCTCTTTTCTACTATTGATTAGATTCAACAGCAGTTTGATGGATCCCAATATTGCGGTTCAGGTGAAAATTTGAGTCCCACTGGATTGGGGCAAATTTTTGTTCTGGTATCAGAGCTTGTACAGAATTCAAATGCAACAGTGATATGATTTTCACTTTTATAATACGCTTATTTGGATCACTTCGGTCCCTGGATTCTTACAAGGTCCATATGTGTGAGTGATTGTTTTTTATTTTTACGTCTGGGGAAATAGATGTTTTATAGTTTAAATTGATATGCACTGTCTTTGTTTGTTTTTATACTGAGGATTCCTGACAGGCAACAGACGGGAGAGCAGAGGAAGATTTGTTCCATTGTCCATTAATGTCTAGTTAATGGCTTATTAAGCACTGATTTGTGGGTCTCTGGATCGTTTAGTTGTTCTGGATCACATAATTGGTCTGGTTGGGGGATCCACTTGTTGAATCCTCAAAGGAGATCTTGTCCATTTTGGTGGATTTATTAGACTTTAATCAGATGAACTTCTATTTGTCATAGGGGATCAGTTATACAACACTAGATGGCTGTGCAGTGTTCACTTATACTTACAAGGTATACACTAGAATGTTTCATTTATAGAGAATTCCTTTTTTACCTCGCTGCAGCTTTACATTCAATGTATGTTTATTGCTCTAGCACTATTCTATTTTTCTCTGTTTTGGAGCCCCAACACTGTAGTTCACTTTTTGGGACTGGTCCAGAAGCAACACCGTATGCTACCAATTATCTAATTTTACTCCCACCTACCTTTTGTTTATTTTTAATGGCTGACATTCTGTATACCCCAAAACATTGCTATAGACATGCCAGTCAAATTAAAGCATTTTTTTTTATTTCTCTTACAGGAGTCGTCTCAGCTGATATATTTAAAAAAAAACGGTGCTAAGCGTGCATTGTTCTGTAACCAGAGAAAAGTATGTAGGTTTTTTTGTTTTAGCAATTCAAGAAAATGCCCTGGGTAGAAAAAAAGCCACTTATAGTTTTAAAAATAAATGACGTAGACCAGATAACAGATTAGAGGCAGAAAGCAGTTAAGTGGGGCCCTTGTAGATGTAAGAATAAAAAATACAATAATGCCATTTTTTTTTTGGGGGGGGGGGGGGCGAGGTTGTTTCTTGAGGAGGCTAGGCTACTAATCCCAGCAATGTATCCCAAAAGACAGAGCACAGGCAGGAGACTCTTGGAACAGTCTTCCAAGAAATGTACCCATACTTGGCAGCTCAAGCTCTGTGCATTGTTCTATTAAAAAGTACATTAAACAATTATAAAGACCTCAGAGTAGATGCAGAAGGCCCTCAGGCAGCTCTTCCTTACCAAAAGTTGCCACAAAGTAGCAGCAGAAGACTGTTGGAAGGATCCCCATTGTCAGATGTATACATTAGGCAGCTCACAGGGCAAAATCAGTAGGCATTAGGAAGGGTCCTTGTTGGAATAATTGAGGTAGGCCAAAGAGCACAGACAAAAGACATTAAAGAGATCCTCAGTGTCAAAATACGAATAATTTGACAGTTCATGGAGGAGAGGCAGAAAGCAATTGGAGTGGTACTAGTAGTTGCCAGAAAAAAATACAGGGTTTTTTTTTGTTTGTTTATTTGTTTTTTAAGATACTGGTCCCAAGAGAGTAGCCTGTAACATAACACTTGAAAGAGGATACTATTCCGCACTAAATGTTTTTGTCACCCTAATATTTTAATATGTACCATATGTGTAACACAAAGCATGTCTAAACAAATGATATTTTTTTAAAAAAAAAAAATCTTTTTGTGTAAGAATTAATATTTGATCACACAATTACAATCTTATTACTGTAGATATTTTAAACATAAGTTTCCTAGTGAGAGAATAAACATTTGCCAAACACACACTGATCCTCCACTTACACGCATCTGTGAATGTATTAGTTGCAATGCTATGTTACTTACATCAAAACATAATTGTAGATATGATAAAACCGCAGATCATTTTGGTTGTGAAATACATTCATTCTGGAAAAATTCCTTTTACAGGTGCCACAGAGTGAGTTACTGAACACAGTTAAAAGCATTCTCTCCCATATGCCAGATGACAACGCAATCCTCAAAACCGAAACAGATTGTGTACATGGAGGAGGTAAGGCAAGGACTGTGGATCAGGGCACACCCTCCGAGGTGCTTTGTAAAGTAAACTTTTCAGCAAAAATGAATTGGTAATGGCAAAGGCAAGATATTTTAGATATTTTACAGGGAACCATTTAGATGACTAAAACCACTACTGGATAAAATAAAAGAGAGTAAGTAGAAATCTACTCATCACCTCATCATTACATCAGAACAGGTCCACGTCTTTCAAAATGCTGCTGTTGGCCAACATGTTAGAAACTCTCAAATTGCCACAAATGTTGATGAAAGGTTGGGTCCAGTGCAATGCCAATCAGTACATTAAAGCATGATACTAAGAATGGAGTGCAAACTCGGACAACAATTGCTGTATGGCAACTGACCATCATTTCTTGTTGATTAGAAGCCAAAAATATTGTCATAGGGACATAGGAGGGACTTCATTGAGGAAAAAAAAATATTTTAAAGTCATCTAACCACATTGCACTAACTTTCCCTCACAGTTGCTCAACCTATTGTGTAAGTTTATGTATGTCTCAGAAGGAAATTGCGGTTGATGTGCTAGGGTATGACTCTTCTTTATGGTGAACATTCTCTGGGATATGCACCCTGTCATAGCAGTACTTGTTTTCTTCTTTAGCTACTTTTTACTCCAATTCCTGATAATCTCCCTATCCTTCCAAACTTACAGTTCCTAATTATTCTGAAATAAAAATGGATACACTAAATTTAGAAAGTAAGGTGTATCAAAGGGTTGCCAATTCTGACTGTGAAAGACACAGAACACTTATATTGTGCTTTTCTCCTGATGGACTCAAAGCGTCAGAGCTGCAGCCACTAGGGTGTGCTCTAAAGGTAGTAGCAGTGTTAGGGTGTTTTGCCCAAGATATCCTTACTGAATAGGTGCTGACTTACTGAACAGGAAGAGTCGAGCTTTGAATCCTGAACTCCTGTGCTGTGTTAGAGGCAGAGCCCTTCACCAGTACAATATCCAGCCGCTAAAGGGGATGTATAGAAGGCAAACTAAAATACGGCAGTAATAATAATAACAGGCATTCCTGCAAGGGACACATTTATCAAAGGATTTTTAGATTGCAGTACAAGAGCTTTGGTAAATGGTTAATTAATTTGAGTCTCCATGGCAAATATTGTGGTGTGGTAGATGTGGGAGGTACAAGGGTATCCTCCTATATCTACAGTAGTTATTTTCTGGTTGCTTTGGCACTAATGAACTCATGGAATCGATGACTGTCAGTCAATGTACGACTTCCTTGTCTGTCAGTTGCACTGTTGCCAATGCTGTGTACCACAACCATTCTGGGTGCGACAAGTCACACTTGGCCGATAAAGCGGATTCTCATTCCAATTGTGTATATTGGCAAGCAGGCTCAACTCTTAATAGTAGTGGCGAAATTTAATGGTATACAATTTGCCTTTGCTAATCATTATATATATATATATATATATATATATATATATATATATATATATATATTAATAAACAGGAATGGCTGGGGGAAAGTTAATAGTTAGAGGAGACTTATTTTGCCTTGGATACCCTAAAAGACAGCTCTTGTGGATGGATAAACTTGCCTACACGGGGTAAGCAAAGGTCCCTACTACTTACACCACTTAGTAGGTATCTTTAGTAGTGTTGGGCGAACACCTAGATGTTCGGGTTCGCAAACGTTCGCCGAACATCGCCGCGATGTTCGGGTGTTCACGCCGAACTCCAAACATAATGGAAGTCAATGGGGACCCGAACTTTCGTGCTTTGTAAAGCTTCCTTACATGCTACATACCCCAAATTTGCAGGGTATGTGCACCTTGGGAGTGGGTACAAGAGGAAAAAAAATATTTGAAAAAGAGCTTATAGTTTTTGAGAAAATTAATTGTAAAGTTTCAAAGGAAAAACTGTCTTTTAAATGTGGAAAATGTCATGTTTCTTTGCACAGGTAACATGCTTTTTGTCGCCATGCAGTCATAAATGTAATACAGAGAAGAGGGACCAGTAACGCTAACCCAGCACAAGCAGCAGAACACGTGATGGAGCAGGAGGAGGCTCAGGAGGAGAAGGCCACGCTTTTTGAGACACAACATCCCAGGCCTTGCATGAGGACAAATAGCGTGCGGATATAGCAATGCTTTTTGCCGCCATGCAGTCATAAATGTAATAAAGATGAGAGGTTCAATAAACAGGGACCGGAAACGCTAACCCAGCAGCAGCAGCACACGTGAGGGAACAGGAGGAGCCGCAGGAGGAGAAGGCCACGCTTTTTGAGACACAACATCCCAGGCCTTGCATGAGGACAAATAGCGTGCGGATATAGCAATGCTTTTTGCCGCCATGCAGTCATAAATGTAATAAAGATGAGAGGTTCAATAAACAGGGACCGGAAACGCTAACCCATCACAGATGGTCATGGTTCATGTTACTTGGTTGGGGTCCAGGAGTGTTGCGTAGTCGTTTCCAATCCAGGATTGATTCATTTTAATTTGAGTCAGATGGTCTGCATTTTCTGTAGAGAGGATGATACACCGATCAAGTGACGATGCCTCCGGTGAGCGGTGTACTACTATTCCCAGCAGACACAGAGTGGCAGTAAACAGAATGCTATATAGTGTGGCTGAGCGAGGTACACAGAGTGGCAGTAAACAGAATGCTATATAGTGTGGCTGAGCGAGCGGTGTACTACTATTCCCAGCAGACACAGAACAGTAAACAGAATGCTATATAGTGTGGCTGAGCGGTGTACCACTATTCCCAGCAGCGACACAGAGCACAATGCTATACAGTGGTGGGTGAGCGGTGTACCACTATTCCCAGCAGCGACACAGAGCACAATGCTATACAGTGGCGGGTGAGCGGTGTACTACTATTCCCAGCAGACACAGAGTGGCAGTAAACAGAATGCTATATAGTGTGGCTGAGCGAGGTACACAGAGTGGCAGTAAACAGAATGCTATATAGTGTGGCTGAGCGAGCGGTGTACTACTATTCCCAGCAGACACAGAGTGGCAGTAAACAGAATGCTATATAGTGTGGCTGAGCGAGGTACACAGAGTGGCAGTAAACAGAATGCTATATAGTGTGGCTGAGCGAGCGGTGTACTACTATTTCCAGCAGCGACACAATGACTGGGGGGACCCTGGCTAGCGTGGCTGGAGCGCGAACTACCCTGCCTGCCTACCCAAAGCTAAACCCACAGACAAATGGCGGAGATATGACGTGGTTCGGGTATTTATTTACCCGAACCACGTGACAGTTCGGCCAATCAGAGCGCGTTCGGGTCCGAACCACGTGACCCGTTCGGCCAATCACAGCGCTAGCCGAACGTTCGGGGAACGTTCGGCCATGCGCTCTTAGTTCGGCCATGTGGCCGAACGGTTTGGCCGAACACCATCAGGTGTTCGGCCGAACTCGAACATCACCCGAACAGGGTGATGTTCTGCAGAACCCGAACAGTGGCGAACACTGTTCGCCCAACACTAATCTTTAGTAGCAGTAGGCTATTGTACCGTGTTAGCCATCAGTAAAAGCAAGAAGTTTTAAATCAGGATGATACCATTTTTAGTATACTTAAAAGGAACCCAAGGTGAGAGGGATATGGAGGCTACCATATTTATTTCCTTTTAAACAATACCAGTTGCCTGGCAGTCCTCCTGATCCTGTGCCTCTAATACTTTTACCCATAGACCCCTAACAAGCATGCAGCAGTTTAGGTAGTCTGACTTGGCTAACTTCGGTTTTATATGCTTGTTCCAGGGTTTTGACTCAGACACTACTTATGCCAGAAGATCAACAGGGCTGCCAGACAACTGGCATTATTTACAAGGAAATAAATATGGCAGTCGCCTTATTCCTCTCATCTCGGGTTCCCTTTAACATTAAGTATTATATGGTAAATACTACTCCCTCACACAAAAGCTATTCCATAATGGATTTCTTTTTCTACCTCAAGTTTGAAGTTACTGATGCAAAAAAAAAAAGTTAACTTTAACTGTAATTAGCTATTCAGTCCATGCATCTGTTCTGCTTACAGATAGACAACTGGTGCACAGAAGGACAGACCCTGGAGAATAAACCCAGACACTCTAAGGGGTCACTTGGTGATCAAAAATATTAAGACTGCGATAGCTGAATTCTATGAATTGAAAAAAACTCAAGAGATAACCGAGAAAACTCATTGGGACATGCTTAAGTGTGTTCTGAGAGGAATCTTAATTAGCCACAAATCTAGGATTAGCAAAGTACAGCAAAAAACTATCAAGAGTCTTTTAGACAAATTGTCATCTCTAGAGAACACGCACAGAAGAGACACCTCTAAATGTTAAGCAAGAACTTGACTTTATCAGAGCTGACCTGAAAAGGCTATTAAATTATTATTAAAGTGACATTATGCATTTTTTTGCACATAAAGAGGCAGTACCTCTGGGGTTGAACAGATCAAGGAGAATATTAGCAAATATACTTAGGAAAGAAAAGCAGATATATACATAAATATATACAGTAAATAAAATCAAAGATGAGCTGGCTACTATCTATTTTGGTCAGCCTACCAGCCATCTCCTCCTGAATGTCCGCTAGGTTCCTGAAACTAAACCTGAACAAAAGAAAATTTATGATCTTCCCACCCCGACCATCCCAGATGTGCATGTCACTGTTAACCACACTACCATTCGCCCTACCTCTCAAGCCCACTGTCTCGTTGTTACCCTGGATTCCGCACTCTCCTTCACCCCCCACATCCAAAACCTCACAAAGTCCTGCAACTTCCACCTAGGCAACATTTGTAAGATCCGCATTACCTAACCTCTGTCACCACCAAACGCCTCATCCATGCCCTCATAATTTCCTGCCTTGACTACTGCAATGCTCTTCTGTCTTGTGCAAGGAAGAGGCAAAGCGGGGCACCACTTCAATAAAAATAAAGGGATTTTATTGAAGTGGTGCCCCGCTCTGCCTCTTCCTTGCTACAGATGTTCATAGTTGTTTGGATATGCACGCTTCTTGTCTCTGCTCCAGTTGTTCCGCCCTGCATTTGGTGCCAAGTATTGCTTTTTCTCTTATTCTGCCCTTCTGTCTGGTCTACCTATGACCTGAATTGCCCCGCTGCAGTCCATCATGAATACGGCAACCAGAATTATCCACTCCTCCCATCACTCCACCACGGCGGCTCCCCTATGTGAATCCCTCCACTGGTTTCCTCTCCAGTCCAGAATCAGATTCAAGATACTGTGTCTGGCCTACAAATCTGTCTACAAAACCTGCCCAACCTACATTTCCGATCTTACTCAGAGGTACCCACCTAGCCGCTCCTCCGATGAACTTTGCGTGACTGCCCCCTGCATCACCCAGTCCCATGCATGCCTCCAAGACTTCTCAAGAACTGCTCCAACACTATGGAACTCCCTACCTCCATCAATTAGAGTTGCCCCTACATCTTCAAGAAGGCCCTCAAAACACACCTTTTCACCTGGCCTACCCCCCCTCACTGGTGCTCTAAACCCGCAGCTGAACTCTGGTCCCCTACCTTTCATGTCCTCACCTCTCCCTCTAGATTGTAAGCCTTCCGCAGGGTCCGCCTGCTTGTGTCTCCTACCTATACATGCACCTTTATTACCGTACACCCATCCTATGGATCTGAGTGAACTCAACTTTCCTAATCTCCATGCTCCCATCCAGTGACTGACTAAGCACTACCTTGTACTTATACTGTGCTGTGTGATCTGGTCTGCATGTATTCCATGTATTGTCTTACTGCTGTATGTCACCCCTAAATATTGTCTGTAACCTTAACTAATATCCAGCACTACGTAATAGGTTGGCGCTTTATAAATACAATAAATAAATAAATTAAAATAAAATAGTTTGCAGAGAACATTGTAAGGCCTCTTGCACACTGCATACATTTTCGATTCCAATTCCGCTTTTTAATCTGTTTTTACATCCGATTCCGATTCAGATTTGTAATCTTTAGGGCCTTTTTCCACTAGCCTGCTATTTGCGATTTGCTTCTGATCGCAAATTGCAAGGTACATTTAACTAATGGAAACTGCAGCAGCATTTTCCATTAGTGCGATCCGATTGCGATGCGATTTTGGTCAAAGCGCAATCGTCGCCCTGCCGCGTTTTGTATGCGATTGATCTGGACTATAATGAATATAGTAGCTCAATCGCAATCGCAATCGCATGGTGGAAATTGAAACGCGATTGCGATCGCGATCGGAATCGCGATCGCAATCGCGATCGCATTTCATAGTGGAAAAGAGCCCTAAGTGCATGCTGCGTTTTTGATCCGTTTTTCTGTTGAATGTATTCAGGGGAAACGGAATCGGAATCGGAATACGGATTTGCAGTGTGCAGGGACCTGTTTTAAGGCTGATATACTGTGGCTGCATTTTGCACTACATTTGAGTTTTGAAAGAGCGCATTTTCATTCACTTGAATGAGAATCACGGCAAAAATCATCAAATTCAATTTTGCCGTGATTTTTCAATATCAATGTGATTTTGTTGCGATTCTAATTCAAGTGCCCCTGAATGAGTCACTTTGTGAAATGTGCAGGTTGGAAACACGTTGTGAAACACTGACGCCGTTCACAGCAGTGGGTAGATCTGCCGAGACGTATTGCCGTTTAAACTTTTGGATTAGATACAAAGCCTGAGGGAATCATTCCTGATCCTGGTAGTCAAAAATCTCATTAAATAAAGTGGGCAACAAAGCCCTTTGGTGAGTGCATTCACAAGGGAAGAGTGGCATATGCTTATACCTTCCTTGGTGGTGGCAAATCCAGCTGGAGTGCAAAACGGGGTACATGTTATATGTTATGTTATGTTAATTTAGCCTCAGAAATACTTAGCACTATGTGCAAATTTTAAACTTATTTTCAGGGCATCCTTCTTTACCAAGGTGGGAACAGTTGGATGAAGAGGCGCAACTTGTGTTACTTGCCTATTAAAGAGACACTGAAGCGAAAAAAAAATGATGATATTATGATTTGTATGTGTAGCACAGCTAAGAAATAAAACATTAAAATCAGATACATCAGTGTAATTGTTTCCAGTACAGGAAGAGTTGAGAAACTCCAGTTGTTATCTCTATGCAAACAAGCCATTAAGCTCTCTGACTAAGTTAGTCGTGGAGAGGGCTGTTATCCGACTTTTATTATCTCAACTGTTCCTGGACTATTTACTTTTCCTCTGCTAGAGGAGAGTTCATTACTTCACAGACTGCTCTGAAAGACTCATTTTGAATGCTGAGTGTTGTGTAATCTGCACATATTATACAATGATGCAATGTTAGAAAAAACACTATATACCTGAAAATAAAAGTATGAGAATATTTTCTTTGCTTCTAATCTTCTAGTAATTATTCATAGTACACAACCAATTCACTATATCATATTTTTTTTCCACTTCAGTGTCTCTTCAACCTCCTTGCCGTTATAAAAAATCTGGCAAGGAGGCAGCGCCGCACTTTTTTTAATTTTTTTTTTTTTTTTAAATCATGTAGCGAGCCCAGGGCTCGCTACATGATAGCCGCTAAGCGGCGGCATCCCCCCACCCACTCCGATCGCCTTCGGCGATCAGAGTATGCAGGGAATCCCGTTGAGAACGGGATTTCCTGCAGGGCTTCCCCGGTCGCCATGGCGACCGGGCGGGATGACGTCACCGACGTCATAGACGTCGTGACGTCAGAGGGAACCCCGATCCGCCCCTTAGCGCTGCCTGGCACTGATTGGCCAGGCTGCGCAGGGGTCTGGGGCGGGGGGGGCGGCTCAGCGCGGCAGGTAGCGGCGAATCGGCGGCGAGCGGCGGCGATCGCGTACTACACGCAGCTAGCAAAGTGCTAGCTGCGTGTAGGGAAAAAAAAATTATGCAAATCGGCCAAGCGGGGCCTGAGAAATCCTACTGCGCAGGTTACCCCGAGCTGAGCTCGGGATAACCGGCAAGGAGGTTAAGGAGTGGACCCTTATCTGTTGCGATCCCCTGATACTGCTATTTACCATTGTAGCAACATTCCCTTATTGGTTGTATTCATGCGAATGAGAATGCATTTTGGAAAATGCAAACGCAGCGCAAAAAAAAAACCGCAGCCAGTGTGCATTAGCCCTTACAACTTTACTTTACAATAGGGGACTGTAAAGATTATAGCTTGGATCCCTTGCTACCTAAGGTGGAGTTTCAGAAGTTGTCCAGGGCCTGGGGTCAAAAGCCCCAGTCCTGTCAGCTTTCTTCCAGAATTGACATTAACGTCTACATCATGGCCAGAGCCAGTGATGATTCCAACATTTTCTCCAAATCATCAAATAAGCAATTATCTCACTCACTTAAGTCTAAGGAAGGGAAGTCCCACTTAGACTGCAGCTATTATATTGCTCTATGATTTCTGATTCTCTTTGCAGTTCTTGTTTTTGGCGCTCTCTTTTAATCATAGCGTTTAAACAAAAGTCTGTGCAGCCACAAACATTTAGGCTACTTTCACACCAAGACGTTGCGTTTTAGGGGACGTTATGGTTGCATAACGTGCCCCTAACGCAATGCATCGTGGTGTTGAAGTTGGACGTCAGATTGAGCCGCATTATGCAGCTCTTAAAGCAGCCGCTCCAGGATGGTGATGGGAAGTCCGGATCTTTTTAAGGATTCGGAACATTCGAATCGGATCATTGAAAAGATCCGGATCTTTGAACCGAATCATTTTACAAGGGAAGCAGACTGGGGGTGAAATGAGTAGCAGGACAGGACTTTCCCTGCACTGTACATTCGGTATGTTCTTGTTTCTTCCAGACAGACATCTACTGTGAACCGAATCTTTCATTGTGATGATCCGGATGATTCGACTCACAAAAAAGATCCGGCACAAATGAATGATTCGTTCATGATCCGGACAACACTACAAGTCCCACCACGAGTCTCTGCAGTGCAGTGAATATTAATTAGCCATGCGGCTATTCACTGAGCATGTGCAAGCAGTCCATATGCTGTGGCATAGCAATAGGGGATGCAGAGGTTGCAACTGCACCGGGGGCCCTTAGGCTAGAGTGGCTCTCTAGGGACCCTCCTTCATCCATCTTATTAGCTTCTTATTGGTGTTATGCTGATAATGAGCACCTCTATATATGCAATAAATAGTGGTAATCCTTAACAAGCCATTTTCTTACTCTGATTACACCTCTCTGACACTGCAGCTGTCCCTGGTAGGTTTTGGGGTTCCATATCAATAGAGCGCATGGGGCCCCATGTAAAACTTGCACTTTGCTTCTTAACAAGCTCCTTATTTATGCCACTGGGTATATGCAAGTTCTTTTTGCCCTCGATTTAAGTCTATTAACATTTTTCATGGCTTCTACAGTGTAGGCAATCATCCAGTGGAAGAAGTATCCCTCATTTAAAGTATGGTGTCATGCCTGTTTTGTTTTTGAGAGTGTCGGAACACACATGCAGGTAGTCTCCGGTTAACAAACGAGATAGGGACTGTAGGCTTGTTCTTAACCTATATCTGTTCTTAAGTCGGAACATTGTGCTATCTGTCACCTGTACCTCCTCTGTGCCCTCCTGTGCCTCCAGTGACACCTCTGCCCTGCTCTGCACCTGCTTATACAAGTTTAAAAGCCATTTTTTCTTACAATTTTTTTAAAATAGATTTTCTCAAAAACTACAAGTCCAATTTAAAAAAAAATGTTTTGCCTTGTTCCCATGGAAAAACAGAATGCATGCCGTTCGTATCGCGAGTCGTTCGTTAGTCGGGGACTACCTGTACACTGTAACTATGGTCCTTTAAACCCTTATCCATAGTGGAGCTTTTGCTCTCCTATGTCCTGATGGATCAGGACTCCCTTTGTTTACTGATTGAGTGTGTGGGACTTTTCTTTGATGAATCACTAGAGACTACCAACGCTCTGTTTCTTGTTCAATATGCAATATTTTCTATTCCTACATATGCCAGTAAGTTTCTTTCTTTTTGTATGAAGTTGATATTCTAATAATTCATAATCATAAATCAACCAAGTTCATAATATCAGTGCTTCCATTCCTTAAAGCAGGACTTTTCAACCTGCGGTACGCGTACCACCAGTGGTACTTTGCTATTGGCCAGGTGGTACACTCCGGATTTGCCTGCCACTTAAATACCCGCCTGCCTCTTGTCCTCGTACCGTCCAGCCTCCACAAAGTTCAGTTCCCACTCACTCGCTCCTCGCTGTGCTGCCCTGCGGCATACTTCAGACCTCAGATCAGCGGTGAGGAGACAGCCAGGCGAATGGTGCAGAGTGTCTGCAGGTATACTTCAAATACAGGAAGTGACATCACTCCACCAATGCCTCCTGCTATTCCCCTCCCATATATTCCCCCTTTTCTTAAAGTGTACCTGTAAGAAAGGGAAGGGGAAGCCTCTGAATTCTAAAGAAGCTCCTTGTCGGCGTGAATGTAAGAGCAATAGTGGCTCTCCGCTCGGGCTCTGGTGGAAACAGCCGAGTCTGATCGGGTCCCATCTACTGTGCAGGCAAACTGGTCGTACTTTATTTTTTCATGCAATAAAAGTGGTACAATTAGTGGATAGGTTGAAAAGCCCTGCCTTAAAGCATTCATTTTTCTCTGATAGAGTATAATAAACTAGATAAAAGCAATAAAACCACAATTGTACTTACTTAGATCTTAGACCCATCTGTCTGTCATTAGGACACGTCCAACGGTTTGATGAATTTCCAATCACCGTGTCTGTCATTGTGGTTCAGTGCCTGAAAGCAAAAAAGAAAGTAAATATTTTTGGACTTTGTGGAAATGGAAAAAAAATAGATCAATAATTAATACATAACAGGTATTCTTTTAAAATACTGAACTCCTAGCAAATCCATCACACGTATGATTTTGAAAAAGTACAAACATCAATATTTATGAAACCGTATTACATTTCCGCGTTCATACAAATAACATGAGATCGACTTAAACATGTAACTGAAAAGAATACCGTATACACCAATTCTGGTTATCCAGTCAAGGATATACTGAAGGTGATATTGCTGACTGCTGAATTCACTAATTCTCAAACTATCATGATCCCACAGGCACCAAACCCAGCTTGCATATAACTGTTTAAGGCTATATGGCCCTCAATAACAGAATGTGTGAATTTCCAAAACTTTATGGGAAGAAGAGAAACCTTGCAAGATACAGGTAACTAAAAGTGAACCAGAGACTAAAATAACCAAAAATACTTACTTCACTAAGCAAGTATTCGGTGTAATAGAAGGTTAGCTTGAAGTAAATATTACCAGAAGATGAAAGGTCCTACACAGTTGTACACGGTTTAGGAAAACTTGTCAAACTACACAAATGAGTATCTGAATAAGGGGTCTTTCACACGGGAGGCTAAAATGTGCACTATACGGGGAGTTTAGCCTGCATGCTATGAATGCCTTTTGGCCACAATTACATGCAACCAAATGGCAGAAGTTGTAACCCTATATGTCAGCCTTCCTATAATTTTTTCCTAAAAAAATTTTTCCTAAAAAAAACAGCATGTGGTATCAGTGTGTCCAGGTTCTATTGTGGGTGCTCCTCATTGTCTCTGCTGAGTACTAACAAGTGCTCGACCGATGCACAGGAGAAGCTGAGAGGCCTTCAGCCTCCCATGAGAAAGTGGCCTTAGGATAAAATATCATAAAGCTTCACACAAAAAGCTTAAGGGCCCGTTTATACTGCGACCCAAACACAGCTGATGTGAAAAACTGGGCAGTAAGCGCATCTGCTTAGGATCCGCTAGGTGTCGTTCACATTACCTGTCATTTGCATTGTCACCCATTTGCTTATCAGCCATACTGTCTGCCTGTTACAAGCCTGAACAGAGAACTGGGATTGACCACAGTTTGCAGCAATACAGATACTAAGACCAGGGAATAAGGTGCAAAATAAGGTTTTATTACAACCAGATAGTACATATTTAGCTGACAATGAAAATATAATGCAAACCATATGCACAGCACACTATATACCGGGAAACTTTAAACAACCAGAAAATACAGTAAACACCCTATCTATTTACAAGGCAATATACAAGAGATATATACAACACACAAATATGTACAAACACATATAGTACCAAAGGAGCAGACAGTATCAGAATCACACAGGAGAGAACAGGTAATCAGATAAAGCACGGAACTAAGAATTAGTCAAAAGGATGGTCACAGACAGGAATAACAGATTTCAGTAACAGGGAGGCAAAGACAGGTTTCAGGACAAGAAACCGGTACCAGGATGTCTAGAGACTCAGGCCTGGGAGCACAAAGTTCTGGCAACTGGCTGGAGCAAAAAGTCTTTGGGCTGGTGCACACCAGAGCGGTTCTGAAGCGTTTTTTAAAACACTTGTAGGGGGAAAACCGGTTGGCCAATGAAAGTGAATGGGATGGTGCACTTTTTCTGACACTCTTCACAGAGACCATGGGGCTTTCGTTGTTGAAAAGTAGCCTAGCAACATGCAGGATTCTCATTGGTCCACCATGAACCAATAAGAATTTTTTCAGTTGAAGCAGGATTCCCATTGTTTTTTTTTTTTTAGCAAACCAATGAGGTGCCCAATGATACTACTGGCCACTAATCCCCTGCAGTGGACAGAACAGCAGCAGTGGAGCCAAATAGCCACCTGACACTTGAGTGTTTTTCATGCGGCGACCAGCCTTTACACCCAGTTTGTGGCACGTTTGTTGAATAATGCAGCAGGTCAGGGCTTTGCATTTGCTGACCAGTCTGTGTGCATTGTGTTCGCGTTCTTGTTCACAGTGTGAACGCATCCTATTGATAACAAAGGATGCACTGACTGTCTGATTTTGCATTGCCCTGGGGCCCAAGTGTCTAGAATGTTTTTTAGGACAATGCTTCACTGTTGATCTCGTTTTCCTTGCAACAGTATTAACTTTTATTTGTATAACTTTTTAAAAATGATATGTAAATATATCTCCCCACTCTAATTTAAATTTCTCTAGACAGGACATTTGTATAGATTTTTACTTATGCTGTATAATGTTATTTGTTGTAGTGTAAATGCTTTTCCTATTTAGTTAAACATATGTGTTTAAATATGGTCTTTTTCATCTTATTTAAAAAAAACATTTTATAATAAATTGTATGTACTGTGACTATGAATTCATTATTGATGTACACCTCAAAATATCAGGCTAGTCCTCCATGTTTTATGGTTTATGTCTTTTGTATAACACATTTATGCTAAATCTATCTATCTCTAATCTATTTATCTTTCTAGTGACTACAGTGGCTCTTCAGAGAGCCTGTGACAATAGTCTCCTCAGTAACAGAAAAGGCCATGTCACATCCACTTACTGTATGAATCTTTGTTGATGAAGGACTTCCACTTTACATAACTTGCTTAAAGCATCTTCCATGAACAAATTGACCTCTTACTAAAAAAGCACTTTCAAAATGAAACAGTTTAATTAGCTGAAAACCAAACTGTATTACACCAACAGCACTGAGAGTTTTTTTATTTAAAAAATACGTTGAAGAGAAGCAGGACAATTAAAAGATGAAAGCCAGCAATGCTGTTGCCATAAAACGGCACACATTCTCATCTGGGCGGGTGTGCGTGCGTTCATGCGCGTGGGATCACGACCGTGCATGCATTGCCGGGGGTGGGGGGGGGGCGAGGCTTAGAGCCAGTTTTTCATTGGGCGGGCCTTTTAACTAGTATAATTATAAGGAGATAACACTAAATTTACATGCATCTGCAATCAGCTATCTTTGAAGACCACTTGTGATTCCAAACATTGGTAAGTTATATGCCTAGCATAGTGAAATAGAATGCCATGCGAGGGAATGTAGAAGCAGGTAATGAGCTGGATGTCTGCCTACACCTTGATTAGACAATCAATAAACTGTTATATTAAGATGAAGATGCAGGTCATTAAAACAAATTCATCTTCATCAGCCTCAGGTGATGCAGCATCAATCTGTATCACTGTATCACTGTAATGTTGAATGCTTTCCCTTTCTAGGCCAGTTTAGTTGACCAATGTGCATGATTGTCCATATTTATGGTTGCAATCTCATCTTTGTTCATATCTATTTTGCACGAATTGATAAATCCTCCATTCCAAGATTCGGTTTTAGACTTTATTTTAATCTCTGAGCACATTTGGATGTTTGACCAGCCTCGTTCGATCAGAACCAATGGATTATGACTTTCTGTCCTTGTCCTGTACTCTTCCTCAGTGGATGTTGAGCTCCTCCTAATCTAAAGGGGTCATCCTGGTTGTATGTGCCATACTGATTTCTTGGCAAAGTATTGGAGTGAGCTGTCAGTTTCTTTTCCAATGAAATGTATTTAATATCAAATTTCTACTAGGGTTTACCAGTGTTAGGTGGCATAAAGTGCACAGATTCAATTGGCTATACAAGCACCTTCACAAGTGTGAAAATGCATCTTGCTGCTTTCGTTCACAAATAGACAATGCAAATAGTTAAATAATCTGTAATATATTATATACCATTTTCCCCTTGCAGTATCCCTGAAATCACATGTGGCTTAGATAAGCTGCTTGTGAACAACCCAGTCTATGGGAACTACAATGTCCTCTGTTAAAAACCTCCTGAATCCAAGTAAGTATCCAAGAATGCATGCCACAGACTGTCAACTGCAGCACTATGGATATGTTCTGTCATCACTCTCCAGGCCGACAGCTAATGGGCATTGACCCAAGATTCATTATTAGACGAGCCATGGGGAACTGGCATCAATCACACCAATAACCCAGCTACACAAATTAATGTCTTAACATCTTATAATTGTCTGCAACTGTGACCAGCAACTGAGTTTTCTGTAACTGTGCTTTGTATCTTTCACTACAATACTTAAAGAGAAACTCCGACCAAGAATTGAACTTTATCCCAATCAGTAGCTGATACCCCTTTTACATGAGCAATCTATTCCTTTTCACAAACATACCATCAGGGGGTGCTGTATGACTGATATTGTGGTGAAACCCCTCCCACAAGAAGCTCTGAGTACCGAGGTAATTCTGGCAGTTTCCTGTCTGTGAACCCTGTTACATTGTGGGAAATAGCTGTTTCCAACTGCCAAAACAGCAAGCAGCAGCTACATCACTTGCCAGCAGTAAAAATGTCACCATGTAATAAATGTCAGAATATAAATCAGGGATTTAAAAGATTTTACAATGGGCAAACACTGACTAAATCATTTATACATAATTAATACATAATTATTGTAAACATGAAGCACTTTTTTATTACATTATTTTCACTGGATTTCCTCTTTAAAGTAGCTATTTTGATGACAGTACATTTAGTTTTCCTGCTTACAAATCTGGCTCATACATGTAATTCTGAATAACATTCTATGGAACAATTGTTCATGGCAAGAAAGCCTATTTTGAAATGGATGGTCACTACTTCTCCTACTATACCTCAATGGCTGCAACTAATAAATGGGGTTTTGCTGTTTCACATATTGGTATATTTACATAGAGGTTGTGATACGAAATACTTAGCAGCCTGGTATAAATGGTTAGACTCACCACTAAAGATTGTAAGTACATAAAAACATGTTGATATGAAAGGAGAGCAAAGAATTGACCTGTTCTAGAGATATTTAGGCTCTGTTTTTCTGACTGGAAGGGGGGAGACCAGCTTTGAGGTTATTGGTTTGTGTTTAATGGTTTTCCAGTTTGTTGGTCAGCCCTAGGAATATGTAATACCATTCATATTGGGAAAACGGCATAAATTGGACTGTATAGTCCATATGTCTTTTTTCTACTGTAACATTATGATGATCTAAGATGTATCTTTTTTTGTTATATGTACTCCTTGGTTATGAAAAATGGACTTATTGACCAACAATTGTTTGTTAACTTGACTTTTTATATTAATAAAAGTGTTTAAAAAAAAAAAAATTCTATGGAACAATGTAAACCTGCACTTGCTTTGTATGTGTTTGAAGAGCTTTGCTACTCAAATGCAACTCTATTCAAACTTAAATTAATACAAACACTCATTTTCTCAAGCTGCAAGTCAGGAAGTATTTTGCTTGAATGAAGATGTGTAAGAGCACAGTTATATGTCACAAATGACCAAGTCAAGACAAGACAAGACAAATAACATTTATATTGCGCTTTTCTCCTTGCGGACTCAAAGCGCCAGAGCAGAGCAGCAGCCACTAGGGCACGCTCTATTGGCAGTAGCAGTGTAAGGGAGACTTGCCAAAGGTCTCCTACTGAATTAGTGCTGGCTTACTGAACAGGCAGAGCCATGGTAACACGTTTTTTTAAACAAGTCAGAGCCACTTAAGTGAAACATGGGAGGGTTCACACAAGTCCGCAAAGAACAGCCATGATTTTCTGTTGATGATTTTTGGTTTGTAATGTGCATTTTAAAACCCTCGCACCACTCACAGTCTGCTGACAGACGCCGACTGTGAGAGTCAAATGAATACGTACAGTTATAAGGAGTTCGTTTCAGGGGAGCCAACAGTCATTCTCGCATACACCGAAGAAAACAAATGCAGGATGTAAATATTATGTAGAGGTGTACAGAGGCGCCAAAAGAGGTGTCAAGCATAGTCTGGACCCCTAGCTGTGTGTTACTCCTGTTGTTTTATTGCTTGATGAAGCGGGATTGTGCCCGTGAAACGCGTTGCCAGTTATCACTAGGAGTATGTGAATAAATTCTATCAACTATATCGATAGCATCGTGTCTGGAGTGTCTGGTCCACCACCGCCTCCTGAACGTTTTTAGATGAATTTAGCGTATTTTACTCTTTTGGCGCCTCTGTACACCTCTACATAGTAAGTTATCCACCCTTGGTGGAAGGGTGATACACCCTCTTTTTTCTTCTATCCACAGAGAGCGACATCTTAACCTTGAGTGGGGACAGGTCTAATCTCCCCACCAGCATCTTTAGTGGTTGCTTATGCGGTAACCCTGGTTTGTGAGTATAAATCCTTACATTACATATTATCTCCCCTCTTCCAAAACATACTACACTATATTGGGGTCTTGGTTTTCTGTTTTTCTAATCCTCACAAGGATGTAAATATTGATAGTTGAAAGCAGAGACGACAGATATAGAAAAAAAATCATTGAAAACCATTTAAAATAGGGAGGTAGTGGTGGACTTATCTCCCCCAAGTAGACTCGACAGTCTGTATTCACTGAAAATGATCGCTTTATTCAAAGGTACACTGTATTTTGCAGGCCTCAGCCGCTTCACCAGTGGCACAGAGGCGCTATTTCTGCCTGAGATTTTCGTACAATTGCTCCTTGTATTGCCTGATGAAGCGTGTTGAGGCCTCTGTTTTTAACTATCAACTATCAATTTTTGTCAAGTCCACCCTTGGTGGAGCGGTGTTATCCCCTTGTCTACTTCTACGGAGGGCGATATTCTTAACCCCAGATGGGTCAGGTCTAATCTCCCCACCTGCTTGCACAGTGGTTACCTTTGAGGTAACCCAGATTTGTGAGTATAACCAAATATATACACTATTAAATACCATTGAAGTAACATACTGCACTATTGGGGCTCTCGATCTCTAGCACTTATTAAAAGGACCACTATGTTAACTTTTAAAATACATGTTAACATATACAAATAAGCATTATGTTTCTACCAGAGTAAAATCGCCCATAAACTACTTTTCTCCTATGTTGCTGTCACTTACAGTAGGAAGTAGAAATCTGACAGAACCGACAGGTTTTGAGCTAGTCCATCTCCTCGTGGGGGGTTCTCAGCAAGGCTTTTATTCTTTATAAAGACATTCCCCGAAAAGCATTTATACAATGATGCTGACCAGCCTCCCTGCTCACTTTTTTGGCAGCTGTACAGAGCAACTGCTATTCATTAAGTGCTTTTGAAACTAAACAACACCCTGAGAATCCCCCATGAGGAGATAGGCTAGTCCAAAACCAGCCCATTCTGTCAGATTTCTACTAACTACTGAAAGTGAAAGCCCCATAGGAGAAAAGTAATGTACAGCTCATTTTACGCTGGAAGAAATGTACTTCTTATTTGTATGTGTTTACATGTGTTTTAAATTTAAAAATTTTGCGATAGCGGTCCCTTAAATGCAGCATATAGACTTCCTGTGCTCAAGTTGCCCCATGAGAGATTGAAAACAACATTAAGAAACGCAGTAGCGTTCCTACCTAAGGGCGCAGGGGGGCGGGGCGCACCGGGTACCAGTCAGCCAGGGGGGTGTCGCCACGACCCCCCTACACCTGACTAAGGAGGGGAAGAGCAGCGCTAGGAGGAGGGGTGACAGCAGGGATAGCGGCGGGGAGGGGGAAATATCCCCCCCTCCCTCACCTGGGTCCCCTCCTTCTGCCTCTCTTCTCCCCCCAAAAATGCAGGCAGCGGGCAGGTGGCAGTGGGCAGCGAGCAGGTGAGCGCGGAGTATACTCACGTTACTTCCGCGTATCAGCCTGGAACGCTGCGTCACCGTCACGTGCCTCTTCTGCGCCTCCAATCATTGGAGGCGCAGTAGAGGCACGTGACGGCGACGCAGCGTTCCAGGCTGATACGCGGAAGTAACGTGAGTATACTCTGCGCTCGCCTGCTCGCTGCCCACTGCCACCGGCCCGCTGCCTGCATTTTTGGGGGGAGAAGAGAGGCAGAAGGAGGGGGACCCAGGTGAGGGAGGGGGGGATATTTCCCCCTCCCCGCCGCTATCCCTGCTGTCACCCCTCCCTCTAGCTACACGGGGGGGGAGGAGCACTATACTACCTAAACTGGGGGCCACTATACTAGCTGGGGGCCACTATACTGGAGGCAGCTAAACGGGGGGGGGGGGGGCACTATACTAGCTACACTGGGGGCATCTATGGGGGCCACTATATTACCTATACTGGGGGGGGGGCACCATACCAGCTACAATGGAGGCAACTATACTATCTAAACTGTGGGCCACTATACTAGCTATACTGGGGCAACTATGGGGGCCACTATACTAGCTATACTGGAGGGCAGCTCTACGGGGGCCACTATACAAACTACACTGGGGGCAGCAACACTACCTACATTGGGGGCAGCAGCTATGCTGCCTATCCTGGGGGCAACTATACTAGCTATATTGGGGCAACTATACTACCTTCACTGGGGGCAACTAGCTACCTATACCGGGGGCAACTGCTAGCTACCTATACTGGGGGCAGTGGCGGCACGGGGGGGGGGTGCTTTGGGTGCTGAAGTGTGTGCTTTGGGTGCTGAAGCACCCCTTAAAATTCTCCAAGCACCCCCCAGCGTGAACTGACTTACGGCATCTAATAGACGCCGTATCAGTTCACCGCAGCGGCAGAGCAGGGCTATAGTAAAATGTCCGAAGCCCTGCTCTGGAGACTTTGGGAGTTGCTGGCTGCAGAGGATCGTGGGAGCTGCGCACTGGACGGAGGCCGGAACAGGAGCTCTGCTGCAGGTGAGTAAATGTTTTTTTTTTTCTTTTTCTTTTTAATTTATATTAGCAGCCAGGGGTAGCGTTTATGTTCTGGCCAGGTCTGCTACACGATTGAAGTGTTTTCTGGACAGGTCTGCCACACGATTGCATGTATTTTCTGGGCAAATCTGCCGACATGATTGAACGTATTCTCTGGGCAAATCTGCCGACATGATTGCATGTATTTTCTGGGCAAATCTGCCGACATGATTGCATGGATTTTCTGGGCAAATCTGCCGACATGATTGAACGTATTCTCTGGGCAAATCTGCCGACATGATTGAACGTATTCTCTGGGCAAATGTGCCGACATGATTGAACGTATTCTCTGGGCAAATCTTCCGACATGATTGAACGTATTCTCTGGGCAAATCTGCCGACATGATTGAACGTATTCTCTGGGCAAATCTGCCGACATGATTGCATGTATTTTCTGGGCAAATCTGCCGACATGATTGCCTGTATTTTCTGGGCAAATCTGCCGACATGATTGCATGTATTTTCTGGGCAAATCTGCCGACATGATTGCATGTATTTTCTGGGCAAATCTGCCGACATGATTGCCTGTATTTTCTGGGCAAATCTGCCGACATGATTGCCTGTATTTTCTGGGCAAATCTGCCGACATGATTGCCTGTATTTTCTGGGCAAATCTGCCGACATGATTGCATGTATTTTCTGGGCAAATCTGCCGACATGGTTGCATGTATTTTCTGGGCAAATCTGCCGACATGATTGAACGTATTCTCTGGGCAAATCTGCAGACATGATTGAACGTATTCTCTGGGCAAATCTGCAGACATGATTGAACGTATTCTCTGGGCAAATCTGCCGACATGATTGAACATATTCTCTGGGCAAATCTGCCGACATGATTGAACATATTCTCTGGGCAAATCTGCCGACATGATTGAACGTATTCTCTGGGCAAATCTGCCGACATGATTGCATGTATTTTCTGGGCAAATCTGCCGACATGATTGCATGTATTTTCTGGGCAAATCTGCCGACATGATTGCATGTATTTTCTGGGCAAATCTGCCGACATGATTGCATGTATTTTCTGGGCAAATCTGCCGACATGATTGAATGTATTCTCTGGGCAAATCTGCAGACATGATTGAACGTATTCTCTGGGCAAATCTGCAGACATGATTAAACGTATTCTCTGGGCAAATCTGCCGACATGATTGAACGTATTCTCTGGGCAAATCTGCCGACATGATTGAACGTATTCTCTGGGCAAATCTGCCGACATGATTGAACGTATTCTCTGGGCAAATCTGCCGACATGATTGCATGTATTTTCTGGGCAAATCTGCCGACATGATTGCATGTATTTTCTGGGCAAATCTGCCGACATGATTGCATGTATTTTCTGGGCAAATCTGCCGACATGATTGCATGTATTTTCTGGGCAAATCTGCCGACATGATTGAACGTATTCTCTGGGCAAATCTGCCGACATGATTGAACGTATTCTCTGGGCAAATCTGCAGACATGATTGAACGTATTCTCTGGGCAAATCTGCAGACATGATTGAACGTATTCTCTGGGCAAATCTGCAGACATGATTGAACGTATTCTCTGGGCAAATCTGCACACATTACGTGTATTTTCACCCGGGTTCACGTCAAATTACAGTTAGCTCCGCCCTCATCCGGTCATGGCCACGCCCATTTTTTTGCCGCGCCACCCATTTTTTGCCCCTTTACCTTTTTTTGGGGGGGGGGGGGGTGTCTTATAATACCCAGCACCGGGTGTCAAATGCCCTAGGTACGCCACTGAAGAAACGCTAAAAGGCCACAAATAAGAGCACAGAAAGCAGGCAAGTCCATTATCACCTGTATCATACTGTATATGCATTCAATGCATTTAGCACATTTTGGAATGGATTCACTAGGTTCATGCATTAAAAATGTTCCATTGATGAAGTTGATTTCATACATTCACTGAACTCTTCCTTCCTTTCCCCCCAGGAACAAAGAACTGACTGCAGTCAGTGATGCTGCTTAATGACATGCAAATGAATCCTCACACCGCACACGTTTTTACTTTAATCTCCTCTGACATGCAGCCTTCTTAGCTATAGCCTGCTGTGTAATGCAGCTTTTAAGGCACAGCTTGGTATAAGTTAGAAGTGTCTGATCAGCAGAAGTGTATGACATCCATAGAACACTGAACAGTGACAAACCCACCTAATCTGCAGCAGCTAAGCAGCTAGAACTTTTCTGCAGTGATGACGACTTCTATTCAGTAACTCGATTTACCAATATTAACCATATGTTGGTATTAAGAGAAAAATGCTGAATACAACAGGCTAGGAGCTGAGAATGCAACATCTGTAGTCTACACACGTTTTATTACTGAATGGCTGCTGTCACAGTGTGTAAGCGTTTATCGACTAAGATCTCTGTTCATTGCCAAGGCTGCAGTAAACAGCACCTGTGGCTGAATTCTCCTATCAAGATTACAGCAGAGAAATGTGTCAGTAGTACAGTCTTAACTGCACCATTATACTTGCTGCATCCATCCACCAACCTGACCCTTCAGATTATGGCTGGCTGTAAACACATCTGATTTTCTCGAGAAAGGCTCGGATCTGCTTTATTGTTATTCAAGTAACCAGTATGCACAATACTAGGCGTGGGGTTATTTAGACTGAGTTGGCTATTCCACCCCTGAAAATGACAAGGGTCTATTCACACTAGGATACACCGTCGGATAATTTTGTGGAGTAGGCAAGAGGGGACCAATGAACATGCAGAATACGCCCATGCACCCTTATGGGCTAATTCACGCCTGCATGTTCATTATGACCTGCATGATTTTTTCAGACATGGGATGCATTCGGGGCCAGTTCTAGCTACAATCGGGCCCTGGGGCCAAAGCAACTTGGGGGCCCCCCTAACAGAACCCCAAAAGCTTTGTTGGGGTCCCCATTATCCCCCTTCTCTTTTAGCCTATGAATGCAGAGTGTACACACGGCAGAGTCTTATCTAATCCAGTCAGTACACTCTAAATCTATACTTTGGACTTCATCTCTTACTCATTCCCTGCAGGCATGAATAGTATCACCATAGCTGGAGAGGAGGGGGAGACACATTGGGGCCCCTACGGGCTCTGGGGCAATTGCTCCCTTTGGCTCTATGGAAGTGCCAGCCCTTCATGAATTGCTATTCATCTTATAGATATGCTCCTCAGTGGAGTGGATGCTACAATGGACCCCCAGAGTGGTACACTTTATCCATACTAGTATAGTAAATTACCTCTACTGACTGGATAGTCAGGGTGGCTGGAAAGTGTAATGGTTAAGGGCTCTGCCTCTGACACAGGAGACCTGGGAGTTTGAATCTTGGCTCTGCCTGTTCAGTAAGCCAGCACCTATTCAGTAAGGCGTTCTTTGGGCGAGACTCCCCAAAGTCTGCACTCTAGCGGCTCCCCAAAGTGCACGCTAGTGGCTGCCTCACAAGCGCTTTGAGACCGATAGAATAACCCCAGAATAACCTAGGTGCTCACCTTAGTGCAATAGCTAGTGAAACATGGACGGGGATTGTCATGGTCAGAGGTGTACTGCATGGATTTTGTGGAAGTAGGACAATAAACTTGCAGATGCTTAGTGGTTGGGTATGATGATGGTGTCAGATGCAAATGTCTTCAGCTAGGGGTCTGAATTTCAGAATGACAAGGAAACGGAAGTGCAGAAGGAAGAGAAAGTAGTAGCTGGCCAGCAACCTTGCACATAACAGCAATGATTCACCTTGCTTTGAATCTGAACAGGCACTACAAACACATTACCGTTGATGACAGATTTCCAGTTTGTAAACAAGGATGCCATTACCGCAGCTGTCAGAGTGTAGCTGCATAGCACAACTAAATATTGGTTACCGCCGACAAAGTATGACTCAGAGCATCAATGGTCACCAATTCAGGCGAGTCTAAATCATTTCTGTACAGCCTTTACAGAATAGTATTCAAGCATGAGAAAAGCAAAAACATTTTGCTGAACAGATTTCCATTAAAGTTTTATTAGCTGTAGGTACAAATGTTAAAGGACACCTGAAGTGGAGAGGGATATGGTGGCAGCCATATTTATTTGCTTTTAAAAAATACCAGTTGTCTGGCAGTCTTGCTGATCTCTTAGGCTGCAGTAGTGTCTGAATCCTGCACCCGTAACAAGCATGTGACTGATTAGTCAAGTTTTAGTCAGCTGAATGTTTCTGACTAACTTATGGTGCCTCAAAAAAGATTTGTGTGAGGGAAACAGCAAACTCTGCACCAATGAATGAACACCATTAACAACTGTACAGAGGTTCCTAAAGCAGCCCATATCCGCAGCACAGATCTCAATTTAAAATTGAGATCTGTTCAGGACACAATAATGAATTTTAGATCACAAAGGAATGGATTAAAATGAGGAACAAAAATGTATCCAGAGGTTTGAAAATCAGGACCCTAGTTGTGCAGACCACCACCGCAGTATACCAATTACAAAACAAGACTACAGAAAGAAAGGAGTCAGGTTGCACACTTATAATTTTCGAATGGTATTTTCACCACAGTAAAAAGCTCAGAGGATTAGGAGAAGTGTTCTTTTGATGTGACAGCTTCCAAACTTAACACACTGTACATAATTAGGTCTTCTACTGGAAACGGATTGTGTGTCTGCTGACTCATCTCTTACATCTCTACATATGCAATTCACTTTCTCACCTCAGTTTTCTCCTAGGAGATATATTTTTAAACTCGTCAATAAAATGCCCTTTAAGCCATCAACAAGCAAGAAAATACTCAAAATAATTTTTATATTAATTTTTCACCTACATTTTGGTACTTTTTAAGTTGAAAAGTGCTGGAAAGTTATTTTAAATCGAAGATGAACAATTATCTCCTAGGAGCAAACTCAGGTTAAAGTGTGAATTGCATATGGACCTAGGTCTCATTAACCAGTGTTTAAAATAGTGCCAGTGTTGTGCCTACTCAAACTATAAGATTCTTCTGTTTGTTCTCAGAGACAGAACAACATGACCGACTGTATACTGTCTTCACAATATCCCACAGATTCTCTATGGGGTTCAGGAGAGTTGGCAGGCCAATTGAGCACAGTAATACCATGGTCAGTAAACCATTTACCAGTGGTTTTGGCACTGTGAGCAGATGCCAGGTCGTGCTGAAAAATGAAATCTTCATCTCCATAAAGCTTTTCAGCAGATGGAAGCATGAAGTACTCCAAAATCTTCTGATAGCTAGCTGCATTGACCCTGCCCTTGATAAAACACAGTGGACCAACCCCAGCAGCTGACATGGCACCCCAGACCATCACTGACTGTGGGTACTTGACACTGGACTAAAGGCATTTTGGCATTTCCCTCTCCCCAGTCTTCCTCCAGACTCTGGAACCTTGATTTCCGAATGACATGTAAAAGTTGCTTTCAGCCGAAAAAAGTACTTTGGACCACCGAGCAACAGTCCAGTGCTGCTTCTCTGTAGCCCAGGTCAGGCGCTTCTGCCGCTGTTTCTGGTTCAAAGTGGGTTCATGCTTCCAACCGCTGAAAAGCTTTATGGAGATGAAGATTTCATTTTTCAGCACGACCTGGCACCTGCCCACAGTGCCAAAACCAATCAGTACATTACAAAAAATAATGAACTTTATCACTATATAAAATATATATATATATATATAAAATATTATATATATATATATATATATATATATATATATATATATATATATATATATATATATATATATATATATATATATATATATATTGTGATATTCAGGGGGACTGGGACTCACAGCCAGCACGCAGGAGACGGTCAGTTCAAAGCACACAGTTCATTTATTGAATGCTCAACAAATAGGCTTCATTAATCAGCATGAAACATCACAGAAAGAGAGGCTTACTTCAGCCACAGGAGAGCATCCAAGTGTCCACAGCAAACATATAGTCCACAGGTAAAGAAAGTCCAGAAATTCTGCACAGTCCAGCCTTGTTTCCTCACGGAAAGCTGTGAATATTACTCCAGATAGGGGTGTAGTCCTGCTGCACACACAGAGGCTTGCAGCACACACACAGACTTGCAGCTCACTGCTGCACACACTCAGCCAGAGTGCACAGGTCTGCACCTGACTTATTACCGGCCTTCCTGCTGGGCAGGTAGGAAAACCTGGTCTGTATCCGGGTGGAGTGAGCGGCCCACCCATTCCATCCTTCTCACTCCTGAGTCCAGCCCTGAAACTGCTATCAAAGATAGCAACCTTGGTTGCTAATCAAAATCCTGGACTCATTTCCGGATACAGACAGGATTCACTGAGACCAAACAATACAGGCAGGAGAAATGTACCGTCCATCCAGGACCTGTCCAAGTGGTCCTGTACATATCCCCCCCTCTGCCTCAACACCATGGGGGTGGAGGCACCATAAGACCCCAAACAATGCACCCTGGAAAGGGCATCTGCATTCTGGTGTACCTTGCCTGGCCTGTGTTCCACCACAAAATTGAATTCCTGGAGAGAGAGAAACCATCGTGTGACCCGGGCATTGGTGGTCTTATTTCTCCTCATCCACGATAGAGGAGCATGATCTGAGACCAACCTAAATTTTCTCCCCAAAAGGTAATATTGCAGAGAGTCTAGCGCCCACTTTATGGCCAGACATTCCCTCTCCACGACCGCATAGTTTCTCTCAGCAGCTGTCAATTTTCGGCTGAGAAAAACTACCGGATGTTCCTCTCCCTCAATTACCTGTGACAGAACTGCTCCAACCCCAACATCAGAAGCGTCAGTCTGAACGACAAACTCCCGAGAAAAATCAGGCGCTACCAACACAGGATGGTGACATAATGCAGATTTTAATTCCAAAAATGCTTTTTCTGCATCTGCATTCCAGTCAATCATGACCGGTTTTCGCCCTTTCGTTAGGTCAGACAGGGGAGCGGCGATAGTGGAAAAATCGGGAACAAACCTTCGGTAATAACCCACAATTCCCAGGAATGCCCGAACTTGTTTTTTCGTGAGGGGGCGGGGCCAGTTCTGAATTGCCTCTATCTTGTTCACCTGGGGTTTTACCAACCCTCGACCAACAATGTATCCAAGATACTTAGCTTCCTCCATCCCGATCGCACACTTCTCTGGATTCAACGTGAAGCCTCCTTTTTTTAAAGAATCCAGCACTGCCTGTAATTTTGGGAGGTGAGACTCCCAATCCATGCTAAAAATAACTATGTCATCTAAATAAACCGACGCATAATTTTGGTGTGGACGCAACAGTTTGTCCATGACTCTCTGAAAGGTGGCTGGAGCAGTCTGTAATCCAAATGGCATTCGTTTATACTGGAACTGACCTTCTGGAGTGGAAAATGCAGTCTTTTCCCGGGCCGCTCTGGCCAGGGGAATCTGCCAGTACCCTTTTGTCAAGTCCAGAGTGGTTATATACCGGGCGGGCAGGGCCTAACCTTTCGATCAGCTCATCAACTCTTGGCATAGGATACCCATCAAATTTAGAGACTTCATTTAGTTTCCGGAAGTCATTGCAGAATCGCAGAGTCCCGTTAGGCTTTGGTACCAATACAATTGGACTCGACCATTCGCTCTGCGATTCCTCAATGACATCCAACTCCAACATCCTTTTTATCTCCTCTGAAACAGCTTTTCTACGGGCTTCTGGAATACGGTAGGGTTTTACAAACACCTTTACCCTGGGGTCAGTGACAATATCATGCTCTATCAGATTAGTGAGGCCAGGCAACTCAGAAAACAATTCCCGATTTCTCTGAAGGAACTCTTTGGTTTGTTGGGTCTGTGATCTGGAAAGGGTGGGCGCTATTTTTACACAACTTACATCGACCTGGGACTTTATACTCATGCCCACCATGGCAGACATGGACTCTCTCTCTTTCCAGGGTTTTAACAAATTAACATGGTAAATCTGATATGGTTTTCGTCTCCCAGGTTGGTGGACCTTATAGTTTACATCCCCAATCTTCTCAACTATTTCATATGGACCCTGCCATCTGGCCAAGAATTTGCTCTCCACAGTCGGTATCAGTACCACCACTCTGTCCCCAGGCTGGAAATCTCTTACCCGGGCTGACCGATTATATACCCTGCTTTGTGCTTCTTGGGCATGCAAGATGTGTTCTTTAACCAGAGGCATCACTTTAGAAATCCGTTCCTGTAACTGAGTCACATACTCAACAACACTTTTGTGGGGGCTGGTCTCACTCTCCCACGTCTCCTTCACCAGATCAAGCAGTCCCCGAGGTCTCCGTCCATACACCAACTCAAATGGTGAGAACCCTGTGGAGGCCTGTGGGACTTTCCGAATGGCAAACAACACAGCGGGAAGCAAACAATCCCAGTCCTTTCCATCTTGCTGTACCACCTTTTTCAACATCATCTTTAGAGTTTTATTGAACCGCTCTACCAGACCGTCAGTCTGAGGATGGTAGACAGAAGTCCTCAACTGCTTGATCTGAAACAGTCTGCATAGATCGGTCATCACCTTTGACATAAATGGAGTACCTTGATCTGTAAGGATCTCCTTAGGGAAACCTGTCCTGGTAAACATATTAAATAACTCACGAGCAATTGCCTTGGACGAGGTTTTTCTCAAGGGAACCGCTTCCGGGTAGCGAGTAGCGTAGTCCAGTATTACCAGGATATATTGATGACCCCTGGCAGACTTTACCAGTGGTCCCACTATATCCATGGCAATACGTTCAAAAGGCACCTCAATAATGGGCAGGGGCACCAAAGGGCTGCGAAAATGTGATACGGGGGCAGTTAACTGGCAGGTGGGACAGGAAGCACAATACCTCTTGACATCTGCTTTCAGCCCTGGCCAGTAAAATCGGTCAGTTATACGTGCCTCCGTTTTCTCAGCCCCCAAATGGCCCCCCAATGCATCATTGTGAGCCAGATCTAACACCATGCGCCGGAATGGTTGGGGTACTAACAGTTGTTCCACAATCTCCTCACGAACCTTGACAACCCGATACAATAAGCCTCCATTAATTGAAAAATGGGGAAACCGGCCCTCAGCTCCGGATTCCTGGGGTACACCATCAATTACAGAAACCTGAGATCTAACATTCATAAAAGTGGGATCCCGCATCTGAGCGGTGCTAAATTCTCCCCTTGATACATCCAGGTCAGAATCCACCGTATTATTAAATGTTTCCACATCATCTTCCCCAAGCATGACCTGTAATGGGGAACATTCCATCATCTCTAGACAACCTGAACTATCAGGAACATTTTCATCTCCAGCTACAACACTTGTATTTAAATTTTCAGGGACACTCTGACCAGATGGCTGCCTGTCAGCCTCAACTTGTAAGAGTTCGGGAACATTGTCATTTTTCACATCACAAGACAATCCCTCCCGTACCCTTTTCCACAGTTCCCAAAACATTGGAAAGTCACGCCCCAAAATTACCTGGCAGACCAGGTTTCTTACCACTCCGACGCTGTGGGCGATTGTTCCGCAGCAGGTGGTGATGGAAACTGGCACAACAGGGTAGTCTCTAGTATCTCCATGGATGCAAACCACTCTGAGAGGTTTCCCAGCAGTTTCCACCTCTGCGATTACCCCAGCTTGTACCAGTGTTACCATACTGCCAGAGTCCAGCAAAGCCCTGGCAGGGGCCTCATTCACATAAACCAGGCACTCAAAACACTCCTGGACATTTCCAGGAGAAGCAATGCAGACCTCCTGGGCAAAGAATGACACTCTTCGTGTTACTCCACACTGCATAGGTTCCTCCTGTAGTGGGCACTGAGCCCTAGTGTGGCCCCAGGCAGAACATCGCCAGCATTGAAGGGGATCTCGCCTTTGCGGGGCAGCTGCTGCTGGTTGCGGCTTTCGAGGAGACAATGAAGACACATCACTTGACTTTTCAACGCTGGTTCCAGGGTTCCGCAAAGTGAATCTTTCAGACAGGGAAGATCTTGCTCTCCGACTTGCATCTGGACCCCGACTGCCAGCTGTCGACAATAGATCCTCCACGACTGTGTATCTCTCAACCATCTCGATTAGTTGGTCTGCGGTTTTAGGGTCTCCATGACTAACCCACCGCTGCAGCTCAACTGGAAGGGACCGCAAGTACCGGTCAACCACAAACCGTTCCACCATCTGGGGTCCCGTCAGTAGCTCAGGCTGCAGCCACTTCGTAGCTAGTTGTATAAGATCATGCATCTGCGACCGAGGTGGAAGGTTGGAACGATATCTCCATCCGTACACTCTCTGCGCTCTGACCGCTGTGGTTACTCCCAGTCGGGCGAGAATCTCTGCTTTCAGCCGATCATAGTTCAGCGCATCTGTAGGGGAGAGGTCATAGTAGGCCTTTTGCGGATCCCCAGTCAGAAAAGGTGCAATCAGACCAGCCCACTTGTCTTTTGGCCAACCTTCCCGCTCTGCAGTCCTTTCAAAGGTCATCAGGAAAGCTTCCACATCATCTGTAGATGTCAGTTTTTGTAAAAAATGGCTGGCCCTCATTATAGCCTGGTTGCTAGGAACAACAGCAGCAGGTTCTCGGCTTTGAGCAAGCTGTTGCATAGCTTCAGCAAGTGCTTTAGACTGTGCCTCTGTGGACTCCCGCAAGGCAGTGGCTTGGGCGGATGTAGCTTCTCTGAGGGCCGTTAACTGTGCCTCTGTGGCTTGCTGCTGGGCCAGCATGCTTTGCTGCAGCTGTACTGTGGTCACTGCAAGCTGCCGAACCAACTCTTCCATAATGAGTGTCTGGCCCTTTAAATGTCACTTTTTAAACGTAAATGTGAACTGTTTCCCCACTGCAGTGCTGCTGCCCGCATCCTAGCACCAGTTGTGATATTCAGGGGGACTGGGACTCACAGCCAGCACGCAGGAGACGGTCAGTTCAAAGCACACAGTTCATTTATTGAATGCTCAACAAATAGGCTTCATTAATCAGCATGAAACATCACAGAAAGAGAGGCTTACTTCAGCCACAGGAGAGCATCCAAGTGTCCACAGCAAACATATAGTCCACAGGTAAAGAAAGTCCAGAAATTCTGCACAGTCCAGCCTTGTTTCCTCACGGAAAGCTGTGAATATTACTCCAGATAGGGGTGTAGTCCTGCTGCACACACAGAGGCTTGCAGCACACACACAGACTTGCAGCTCACTGCTGCACACACTCAGCCAGAGTGCACAGGTCTGCACCTGACTTATTACCGGCCTTCCTGCTGGGCAGGTAGGAAAACCTGGTCTGTATCCGGGTGGAGTGAGCGGCCCACCCATTCCATCCTTCTCACTCCTGAGTCCAGCCCTGAAACTGCTATCAAAGATAGCAACCTTGGTTGCTAATCAAAATCCTGGACTCATTTCCGGATACAGACAGGATTCACTGAGACCAAACAATACAGGCAGGAGAAATGTACCGTCCATCCAGGACCTGTCCAAGTGGTCCTGTACAATATATATATATATATATATATATATATATATATATATATATATATATATATATATATATATATATATATATATATATATATATATATATATATATATATATATACACACATACACTTGGTAGGGAGATTAGTTCATACTCTCTCCACATTTATCTTCAACCTCAATGTCTACATTTGCTTTCAAGATCACACCTGTACTGCAAATGTTCAAAGTAAAAGCATATTCCATGGGTAAAGCCATTATTTTGGCTGTGCATAGATATTGCATTTTAACTCCAATCCTTTAATTTTCTGAATATCACCACAATAAAATTTGCCTGCAATTAATGAGCTCCTATGCTTGGAAGTCAACAATCGTGATAATTTAGGGGAAAAAAAAATATTTCCCAGCATATAATGTTCAAGTGCCCTAATCAACCAGAATTTGGCATTATACTGTATAAGCAGGTTTTGGGAATGACAATGTACACACCCATAAAGAAAAGGAAACATATCAACACAATATGAACAACACAGATTGATAATCAGTAGGATATAGAGCAATGCCAGGGACCACCACCATCAGATAACAGTGGCAATATTAACGATTTGGCAGAACTGATGCAGAACATTGCTGAGTTAAATTCTAAAAATCACACTTAATGTATATTGATAGACTAATCAGGCTAATGTAGTGTTACCACACTTGTAGCAGCTTCCCTTGTGGCCTACCAACTAGCAGACTAGATCATCTAGCAGATTAGATCACTCCAAATCATACTGAACTCTGCTGCTCAACTCATCCACTTTACTTTTCACTCTTCAAGTGATTCTTTGCCAAGTCCTTCAATGGCTGCAAATCACCCAGAAGCTCCTTTTCAACTGTTTTACTCTAACCTATAAGGCTCTCCACAATCTGTGTACTCCATATATCACCTTATTAATTATCAGATTCCTCTACAGTGGCAATCTCTTCTCTGCCCGGGACATAGTGCTGCTCTTCACACCAGAATTACCCCCTCACATCTGCATATACACAAATTTTCAAGAGCTGAGCTGTCCCTCTATTCCTTCAGAATGCGAACTCAAAAAGGATATAGATCTCTCCGTTATTTCCTGCAATTGTTGTATACTTTGTTAGACATGGTCGGTATTAATCACTGCTACATTCATGTTGTTTAGCACCTCTGTACGGGTTCCTTACTTTGTTAAGCACAATGGAAAATGAGGCACTGTGTAAAATAATAAATCCATAACAATGCATCCTATTGTGTACAACAAAATAATGTTTCTACAACTTCAGTGTGTGTTTTTTTTTTTTATTGCTATACTGAAGCGTAAAAGCCAACACCGTAATTAAAGTAGCTTTCTACCTTCTCCTGTTCAGATATTACCGTATATACTCGAGTATAAGCCAAATTTTGGGGACCAAAAAAGTGGTGCCAAAGTGGGGGTCTCGGCTTATACTCGAGTCACCTCTGTTGCTGACCCCCCCTTCGATGGCTGTGTGTCCCCTCAGCACGTACAAAGCACTCTCTGCTCTGTATCGTGGCTGTATAAAAGGAATGGCCGTTAGATTACCGCATGCTGCCCCCGCCAGACCGGAGCAGAATAGGACGCTCGGTGTTCCTACTCAGTATCCCACCTGGCATAAGCACAGTGCTTTGTGGTTCCTATAGTTACCGGTCCCGGCCATGATGTTTCCCCTCTAGCTGGTAAGTCAGACTGATAATCACTGCAGATGCACCACTAATGGGCGTCATAGCGAGAGACTGCTGTGAGAAAGGAAACGGCCAGGACCAGTAAATAAGGGAACCACAAAGCGCTGTGCTAATGCCAGGGGGACACTAGGGAGGAACACAGAGTGTATGCGTCACATCCTGCTCTGGCGGGGGGCGGCACTCGGTAATCTAACGGCTATTCTTTTGATACAGCCACGGTACAGAGCAGAGATTGCCCTATACGTGCTGAGGGGAGACACGCAGCCATCTTGAGACAGCAACGAAGGTGACTTACAGAGGCACACGGCTGGTAACTAAAAAAACAGTGCTGTGCTTGTTACTTTCTTGATGCACTGTAATAGGGAGTACTGTGGCAGCTGCCAGCTTCCCTAACCTCTTCCTCCGCTTTCTATACTCCGCACCTCATAACTATCTGTGTCTTGAATGTATAGTATTCCTAAAGCGTAGATAACCAAGAGGCCATCCAGTCTCTGCAGTGGAGCAGAATTACAATAGGATTATAACTGCAATATTAGAGGGCAATTTGTGGTTTCTTTAATATACTGTCATTACTTTTAGGAGTGTTTATTCTTGAAAGGTAACCTACTGCAAAAAGAGGCACACGGCCATTAATTTGCGGCCACCTGCATATTACAGTTCAAAGAACAATCTTTATATGGTTCTGTAGCCTGCTCCATGTTAGCCTGTCAATCATATTGCTGCTTTTATTAGTATTTGCAGTAGGGGTTTATACCCTCGGCTTATACTTGAGTCAATCATTTATTCCCCGTTTTGTTTTAGGGAAAAGTTGGGGGGTTGGCTTATACTCGAGTATGTACGGTACTTTCTCTCTGTTCATATAACACTTCTATTCTGACTTAATAGGAAGGGTTAGATCAGTGGGGAGGGGGACTTAATTATGCAGGACACAATGTTACAACGTATAAATTAAATTAAGGATACTATATAGTTAGAAGGAAGCTTGAGTTTAAAACAAACAGCACAGATCATACTAACAGAAAAAGATATATACATATATATATATATATATATATATATATATATATATATATATATATATATATATATATATATATATATGTACATACATACATATATATATATATATATATATACACATACATACACACACACGCACACACACACACACACACACGCACATTTTTCTTTGGAGATAATTTTTCTTCTACGTTCAGCTTTATTTATTTTTTGTAAGGAGGGGGGGTTATCAGGTTTATGTTCTTACGTTCTTAAGTAGCCCCACGAATGGAGAAGCCCCTTTCTTTACTGCATTTCTAGGGCCAAGTAATATTTTTAGCAAACCTATTTACATATTTGTACTAAGCCTCTGTATCCACCACTTGTCACTTTGATTCACCCAACTTGTCTATTTCGCCCATGGTTAGAGAAAGCCCCTCTGCAAATATGCATAAGGCTCTCATCATCCACCCCACTGCTGCTTACACTCTGCTCGAGTGTGCAAACGGCACAGAGCATGTCATTTGGCAAACACACAGAATCAGCAGATACACTCGCAGTGTATCCTCATGTACACAACCAGCAGCTGTTTTGGGGAGGTTGTGTCTGTATACATTGAATAAAATGGAATTCCTGAGTGCTACAAGGGCAATTCACTTTGCACCTCCCCATTTGGTAATGCAATCTGTGTAGCCTGTCTTCCCATTGCAAGCAACTTAAGGTAAATTGTCTGCGTTGCTATCTGGTCTTGTGTGAAGTATTAAGCAGCAGTTCAAATGGATTTTTCCCTGTAGTTGCCGTAGTGGGGCATGCTTCGAGAAATAGTCAACACACTCTCCATTAAGGGATGGTAAGCATCAATTAAAGTGGACCTGAACTCTTGCACATGGCAGAAGGAAAACCTAGAGAAATGCACCCTGTATGTATTTAGAGAGTTTAGCCCAGGCATGGGCAAACTTTGCCCTCCAGCTGTTACAGAACAACAGGTCTCGCAATGCATTTGCCTTTATTAGTCATGACTGTGGCTGTCAGACCCCTGCAATGCATTGTGGGACTTGTAATTCCGTAACAGCTGGAGGGCCATGTTTGCCCATGCCTGGTTTAGCCTGTTCAATTCCCCATCGTGTCTAATCACAAGATGCAATTTGATCTCTTCCCTGTGTCACATGACTGCCATAGCAAAGTTGGCAGATAAGCTCATTTGAATGCAAATGGCTTTACACCCAGTATCCGCCATGACATATGCACTGGGTTAAATACTACCTACTATATTCAAAGATAAGTGCTGCCTTCTACGCAACCTACAAATGTGTATGCTAGGGCTGCTGATAAAGTTAATGTAGAATTTCAAACTATTTTTTATTACAAAAAAAGTCACCTTCTAGAGGTGTCACTTACTTTTAATCCTTTCCTTGTTGCATTCCTCTATTTAAAGTGGATCCGAGGTGAACTTTTACACATTGCATAATTGTGTTCCTTTCCTTTTGTTTATAGGGCATTCCTCAAGCCAAATACTTTTTTGTTTTTGTTTTAATACTCTAATTCCCTATAAACTAAAAAAGCCACGCCTACAGGTTTTCAGAGAGCCTTGGCAGTAGCAAGGGCTCATGGGAGCTCAGTCTGGGCAGGAGGAGGGGGAGGTGTTACTAGCCATTGATTTCAGAGGCAGAGGGGTGGAGGGAGGAGGGGAGGGGATTAGGCTGATGGCTCAAGATACAGATCAGCTTGCCTCGGTGTAATGTTTACAAACAACATGGCTGCTGTCATGTTAACACAGGAATAAATAATCATATTCTATTAAAACTGTTTGCAGCTAGATTTGCTGTGTAAACCATCTAAACTTTAGATAAGATATATAGACAAGTTACTTGTTATAGTTAGTTTTTCTTCTCGGATCCGCTTTAAGGTAACGGCAGCGAAAGTGTATAGGAATGGAGTCCAGTTTTCTGATGTTTCTTTTCAAAACCTCTCCAACAAGAATATTGGCAACTACAAGTATCTCTTATATTATGGCTCCCTGCCAGTGGCACAGAAAAAGTGTTCATAGGAAGTGTACTGGCTCCAATCTAATATCTCTAACTAACTGTGTTCTTGTTAGGGGTCAGTGACTGAGACAATACTCAATGCCAAAAACTAGTATGCCAAAAAATAAATAAAAACAGCATTTTTTTTTTTGCTGGAGAGTTTGCAGTTGCAATATGCATTTTACTCTTAGGCTAAGTCCACACTGAGGTATTGCATCCCAATTAACCCTTGAAACAGATTAGAAGCACATATCTTTATCAGTGCTCTCATGGGGCAGATAGTGCAATATAAATGCACCATATGCACATACCAGCAAGAGCTGTGCAAATGTCAACAGTGGTTACATGACAGAGAGAGAGCACTGGAATTAAAACTGGTCACAAGGATTTCAAGATACAATGACACATTCAAGCGTATCTCCCTATTTAAGGGTCCTCATTAGGAGGATGAACCTGGATGCTATGCGTTTGTACCCTGTAAAATCAGGATCGAAACAGGGAAAAAGTTGCATGGTGTGTTAGGTGCGCGTTCCAATGCAAACAGCGAGAAATACAGTCACTGTATTGTAAATGTGCACAAATGCCTTGTGTTATACCGCTGGATTCTAATGCACTTTAATGTGCCGATGTGAACATACCATTACAATATATTAGCCGTCGCAACACCCCAGTGTGAATGTAGCCTTAGAACAAGTTTTATTATGTAAAAAATGGACAGAACTGCAAAATATTAGAGAAAAGGAATATTATAGGTTCTGCATTGACAGCATATATGGATTTGCACCATGTCCAAGTCAGAATGCACAAGCAGTATTTTTTGTTTGCATTTGCTACCATACATGCATACTAATGCACAGATGCTGAGAACAGGTGTAAGCCCACCCCTTCATTTATTATGGAGATCATTTTATTTCCAATAAGCAGATTTGTCCTTGGATGGACGTCAGAAAAATTCATCACAGATTTCAATCATTTCTGTTCACTCTGATGCGGTTATACGCATCATAATTAACAACATTATGAGTGGATGCGGATTCTGCAGATCAATCTGTAGAATGAGAAGAAAAGCAGCATGAAAATCAGTACATTTGTTTATTTATTGCATTGGTGCAAAAGGGAAGATCCAGTGGTCTCAGCCAGTGATAAGGGGTCAGCTACAAGCCTCATGGAGACTCACAGCATGCCGCTGAATTGCAGAAGAGGGAGCAGAGCGTGGACTGAACTGCGAGTGCCTTTAGCTACTTATACTGTGGCTACCTATACTGGGGGGCTTTATGGTGCACAAAGGTAGCTTATAGTTTACATTTTTTTGGGGGGGAGGGGTCTAAATTTTGCTATGGGGCCCAATGATTTCTAGTTATAACCCTCATTGGTAATATGTCATACCAGACTTTAGGACAACATACATTCTGTCACACACAAACATTCACAGAGATTTACTAATCTTTCTTCTGCCAGTCTTCTCTCACAAGTCATAATGTAATCTGGAGTATTTTACATTGCACTGCTGACTGTCTTAAAGAGAACCTGAACTGAAAATAAAAAGTCAAAATAACCATATACAGGTCATACTTACCTCCTGTGTAGTCTACTCCTCAATCTCCTTCTCCTCTCCTGTGTCCCATTTGTCCACTGTGATCAATGGAATTCTCTGTCCTCCATTTTAAAAATGGCCATTACCCCATAACGGCTTCCTGGTCAGCACACTGTTAAACTGTAATATCGCCCACTTGAGCCATAGGGAAACATGGACATTACCTTGCTCATTCAGTTGTAACTGACAGCTGCAGATATATAACTGACAGCAACTGATATATTTCAGTTCTGACAAAATATGTAAAAAGAAAATGGTGAGCCTCTGAGAGGAACTGACGGTGAGGTTAGTATGCAATATTCATTTGCAGCTACGTCATGTGTTTCTTTTAAATAATTTTACTCGCTTCAGGCTCCCTTTAAGGCGTGTACCCCGTACGCAATTTTCCCAACATTTTTTTGGGGACGACCCGTGATTTTTTTGATCGATGAGCGATCATTTCTGCAATCTCGCAATGTAGGTGCAGATGCGCGATCAAAGGAACAACGTTTAGCGATGCACAACGACAACCGTCACAGTGAAATCGTATCTTTAAGATTCCTGACAACTCAGTGCAAAGTACCCCGATCACTAGCCCGCCCTTTCCTGCCCGTCGCTTGTCCTCGCATTTACCCGCCGGCCGAAAGATGGATCAGCGATTTTCATCAGGTGGAAATCACTTGATCCATCTTCTTCCATCAGGTGGTGAGTCTTTAGCTTTACAGATCCTACATAACTTTATGTGTCTGTTCCTGTTCACTCTGATTGCAGATCATCAAAACCAGAGTACATACATAGCAAAGGCAGGGTGCATCACAAATCACATGCTACATGCAACTGGTTTGCAAATAATGTGCTCTTTATATTTGATATAGGGATATTAGGAAACCTCCATATCTTGGGAGACAGATTACACATTACCACTAGTGCCTTTTACGGATTGGAAGGAATGGGGGGGAAGGCAGGCTCTAGTCAACAAGCAACATCATGGTAAAAAGCCACAAAGACTAGAAATCAGTGATTGCAGTAGAAAAGGCAGATGGTCCTATTGATTTCTGTAAAACAAGCCACTGTAGTCCACAATACAAAAAAAAAACACGACTGCACCACCTGCACACTACAAAAAAGAACATCTCTAAATAATTAAAGTGTAGTAATTAAAGGGCTTGTTTCATCTGCAAACACAATAAAAAAAATACCTATGAGCTCTCAGTCATACATGGCTATAGCACAGTGACACTGGAAGATCTTCCTTATGCAATGCTATGGGGGATTTTTATAAAATCACACTGCACAAGTGAGCATTACATTAGTGAGAGCTTTTAAAATCACAAACATTTAGAAAAAGCTCTTGCAGTGTGAAAAAGCCCTTAAATGCATTTAAAAAGAACACTGCTTTAATTGAATGATGTATCTTCATGCCGGAACTTGGATTTGAAGAAAGCAGCCCATTATACACTTTAGTCACTGTAATACCATTTAAAGTGTTACCGCGAAGGGCTGGTTCACACTGCAAGATCTTTTTTCTAAAAGCATGTGATTTTAAAAGCTTTTGCTAATGCAAGGATATGAGCTTGTTCTCACTTGAGCAATGCGATTTGATAAAATCACCCATAGCATTGCATTAGCAAGAGCTTTTCAAATCACCAGCGCTAAAAAAGCTCTTGCAATGTAAATCAGGCTTAAGGCTTGGTTCACACAAAGTCTGTTGTCTTGTGTTATTGCTGGTATAGAGAGTAGACAAAAACAGATTGAATTCTTCTAGCAAAGACCTCATTTGGTTCGATTGACACATTTGTTTTTGACATTTCTGTTTTGTCCATTGAATTTCTGCAATGTTCAAACCTGCCAAATACACTTTCTACAGCAGACTATTTTACCATTCAGGTGAATGGACTGTACTCATTCTAAAGTGGCTGAGGACTTTGCAGCAGATCCCTGGAGCAGTACGAAGTATCCATACAAGATCGATATTGGTACGTTACTTCTACTACTGGACCCCCTAGCAGTGAAAACAAAAATCTAAAAAGTTAGATATTTAGCTCTGTACAGGGATGCCTCTGGACAATGCAGAGCCTTTCCCCGTCCACCTCAAGCACTGAGACCCCATGAACTTATTCCACAAGGGTGCAGAAGCACGCTCGTAGCACTCCATGCACCAGCCTCAGAGGAGCGGGTCATTGTAGCGCCTGCGCAGTGTAGCCATGCTCATACACAGGCAAGAGGGCAGTCACAAAGAAAAGGTCCTAGCGAGCAGCTGTGGGCTCAAGAAAGATCAGAGAACATCTGGATTATCCAGAGGCTTTACTCTACTAATATAAGTACCTAACTTTTCTGGGGGGGTTCCCACAGGTTGGCCTTAAAAAGAGCCAGGATTTTAAAGATTTTGTAGATACTGTAGAAATGTTGAACTTCTCATTGTTTATTTTCCCCAAGGACAGTAGGAGTTATGTAAACACTGGTGCAAGTAGAGAGACTAGCTGCATGTTTGCTTCTGTTGAGTATTGTTTAAAAGGAAATTAATGGAGCGGAGACAGAGCTGGAAAAGGTCCTCCAGCACCCAAGGCTGAGACACCAAAGTGCGCCCCTCCATCCCACCCACCCCAGCCGTCACACACTGATTGCTATTAGACTAAGAGGCGCCACAGGGCCCACAACCTCCCCAACACCTTAATATCTAGTTATCTGGCTTGCAGTCACTGCTATATATGCCCTTTTCTTATTTCTTTCTGCTTCAAACACAATTAGGAATGACAGCTGAATGAATTCTGCGCCCCCTCATACACTGCGCCCTGAGGCTGGAGCCTCTCCAGCCTATGCCTCGGCCGGGCCCTGGGAGAGATCATTTTTAATACATTCAGGCTAGGCTTTCGGGATCACAGTGTCTGAATAACACCAGAAACAAGCATGCAGCTAATCTTGTCAGATCTGACAATGTCAGATACACCTGATCTGCTGCATGCTTGTTCAGGATCTATGGCTAAAAGTATTAGAGGTAGAAAATGAGCAGGACTGCCGAGCAACTGGTATTGCTTAAAGGAGTGATCCAAGCATTTAAGAAAAAAAAAATCCACTTACCTTCGGCTTCCTGGCAGCCGTCCTGTGCCCTCGCCACAGCTCCAGTTGCTCCCGGTCTTCTCTGCTGGCGCAGCCAACCTCGCCAGGTCGGGTTCCGGGTCAGCTTCTTCTGCGCTCCACTGTGCGGGTCACGTGGTCTCTCCTGACGTCATCAGGACGGTACTGCGCAGGCACAGTAGTTCTGCGTCTGTGCAGTACCGTCCTGTTGACGTCGGAAAGACCACGTGACCCGCGCGGTGGAGCGTAGAAGAAGACGACCCGGAAGCCAACCTGGCAAGGTCGGCTGCGCCAGCGGAGAAGACCGGGAGCAACCGGAGCCGCGCCGAGGGCACAGGACGGCTGCCACGGGCTGGAGGACGCCCCAGGTAAGTGAATCTTTTTTTTTGTAAATGCTTGGATGTATACTTTAAAAGGAAATAAATATGTCATCCTCCGTATACCACTCACTACAGTTGTTCTTTAATCTTCCTGGCGGTAAGCCCGAGCTGAGCTCGGGCTATGCCATGCAGGAGGATTTCTCAGGCCCTGCTGGGCGATTTGCATAACTTTCTTTTTGTACAAGCAGCTAGCACTTTGCTAGCTGCGTGTACTGCCTGATCGCCGCCGCTCCGCGCCGATTCGCCGCTACCCGCCGCGCAGCGCTGCCCCCCCAGACCCCATGCGCTGCCTGGCCAATCAGTGCCAAGCAGCGCTGAGGGGTGGATCGGGACTCCCTTTGACGTCACGACGTCGATGACGTCACACCCCCCCCCCCCCCCCCCGTCCCCCGTCGCCATGGCCATTCAGAACGGGATTTCCGGACGGGCTTGATTGCCGGAGGCAATCGAAGAGGATGGGGGGATGCCGCTGCACAGCGGCTCTCCTGTAGCTAGCGCTAGGCTAGCTACATGATTAAAAAAAAAAATGTAAAAAACAGTGCTGCGCTGCCCCCTGGCGGTTTTAATTAACTGCCAGGAGAGTTAATAGCGGTCTAAGCAGGCCTGCCCAGAGAAATGTTGGACGAAGCCCTCTCGCTAATACCAAAAAAATCCCAAAATGCAGCACACAACATAAATAGGCAGTGTCATTTAAACATAACTAGACAGAGCTATCTGGCTTCAGTGCTGGCTGGTCTGGCTTTCTGCTGGGTGGGCTGACCTGCTGCCAGGTTAGCAAACTGTCCGCCATAGCATTCCCTGACTTTCTAGTGGACCCCCTCCCATGCTCCTATGGGTCTCTCATTTAGACACCACAACTCCCAGTATGGCTCCGTAGAAGAAACATAGCTCCCTGCATGGCCCCATAAAGGCATCACAGCGCCCAGCATGGCACCACAGCACCCAGTATGCCCACATAAAGGCACCACAGCACCCAGCATACCCCCAATTGATGCACTACAGCTCCCAGAATGCTCACTATTGAGGTACCACTGCAGTTTGCGGGACATCCAGGGCACCCCAGAATAGATCCGGGGCACATGCCACTGATCATTGATCCAATCAGATATCGTCACACTACAAAAAATAAGTGTGAAAACCTCCATTGAAATATAACTGCATCAAATTGTCTGTTGCGGATGAAGATATTGATGCTATGGACTGGTCCGCCCGTTCCCCAGACCTGAATCCAATTGTGTACATCTGGGACAGCATGTCTCACTCCATCCACCAACACCACATTACACCACAGACTGTCCAGGAGTTGGTGGATGCTTTTAGCCCAGGGCTGGGAGGAGAGCCCTCAGGAGACCATCCACAACCTGATCCAGAGCATGCCCAGGCATTTTAGATAGGTCATACAGGCACATGGAGGCCACACACACTACTGAGCCTCATTTTGTCTTGTTTAAGGACATTACATCAAAGTTGGATCAACCTGTATTTTTTTTTCCACTTTAATTTTGAGTGCGACTCCAAATTCAGGCCTCCATGGGTTGATAAATTACATCTCAATTGATAATTTTTGTGTGATTTTGTTGTCCGCACATTCAACTATGTAAAAAACAAAGCACTTAATAAGAATATTTCATTCATTCAGATCTAGGATGTCTTATTTTTGTGTTTCTATTTTTCAAGCAGTGTATATGTGGTAGTAGCACAGAGCAGGAGTGCATTTTCACTGCCTAGAATTACAATTCCCTTTTCACCTTTAGATATATACCGTATATACTCGCATATAAGCCGACCCGCATATAAGCCGACCCCCCAACTTTCCCCTGAAAAAACTGGGGACAATGATTGACCCCCATATAAGCCGGGGGTAGGAAATGCTGGATTGGTGCAGCCCCCCAGTGTGTCCCAGTATAGCTAGTATAGTGCCCAGTAAAGGTAGGTAGTGTCCAGTATAGCTAGTATAGTGCCCAGTATAGCTAGTAAAGTGCCCAGTATAGCCAGTATAGTGCCCAGTATGGGTAGGTAGTGCCTCAGTTTAGCTAGTATAGTGCCCAGTTTAGCTAGTATAGTGCCCCAGTATGGCTAGTAAAGTGCCCAGTTTAGCCAGTATAGTGCCCAGTTTAGCCAGTATAGTGCCCAGTTTAGCTAGTATAGTGCCCAGTTTAGCTAGTATAGTGCCCAGTTTAGCCAGTATAGTGCCCAGTTTAGCCAGTATAGTGCCCAGTTTAGCTAGTATAGTGCCCCAGTATGGCTAGTAAAGTGCCCAGTTTAGCCAGTATAGTGCCCAGTTTAGTTAGTATAGTGCCCAGTTTAGCCAGTATAGTGCCCAGTTTAGCTAGTACAGTGCCCAGTTTAGCTAGTATAGTGCCCAGTTTAGCCAGTATAGTGCCCAGTTTAGCCAGTATAGTGCCCAGTTTAGCTAGTATAGTGCCCAGTTTAGCCAGTATAGTGCCCAGTTTAGCCAGTATAGTGCCCAGTTTAGCCAGTGTAGTGCCCCAGTATGGCTAGTAAAGTGCCCAGTTTAGCTAGTATAGTGCCCAGTTTAGCTAGTATAGTGCCCAGTTTAGCCAGTATAGTGCCCAGGTTAACCAGTATAGTGCCCAGTTTAGCCAGTATAGTGCCCAGTTTAGCCAGTATAGTGCCCAGCATAGGTAGGTAGTACTCCCGCCCTCACCCCCCGCTCCCCGCTCCCCCCGCTGCTATTACCTGCAGGCAGCGGCCGCTTCCTAATCCGCGTTCCCCTTCTGTTTCAGCGTGTATCACAGCAGCGCGCCCGGCGCTGCTGCTGTGACGATGCAGAGTGCAGGAAAGAGCGCGGCTCCCTATAGCGGCGATCTGTATCGCCGTTACCAGGGGAACCGCTCTTTCCTGCCCCCTGCATCGTCACAGCAGCAGCGCCAGGCGCGCTGCTGTGATACACGCTGAAACAGAAGGGGAACGCGGATTAGGAAGCGGCCGCTGCCTGCAGGTAATAGCAGCGGGGGGAGCGGGAAGGGGGGGGAGCGGGGCGCGGAACACCCACCACTAACCACTATACCACCAGGGAAGACTCGCATACAAGCCGACCCCCCAACTTTTGACCCCCTTTTTGGGGGTCAAAAATTCGGCTTGTATGCGAGTATATACGGTAATAGAAAAAAGAATATGAATCAGATAATATATATGATTAACGGCTTGGCAGCATAGGTTTATCACATTTATAACTTCTAGGTATATAATTCAACCGATAAATGCAAAAGGAAATTTTACAGCATCGGCTTGCAGCGAAGGAATCTTCATTGTTTCATTCTAAAGAACCGTATCAAAATTTAAAGACAAACCTGAACAAAATGTTTTATTAAGCATAACAAATATACAAGAACAGTTATTCTGTTTAGAGAATTAGAGAAGAGTTTTGTTTTTTTAAAGATTCTTTTATTTTGTTTTTCAAAAAGAAATATGAGATATAACATACAAAATATATGAAAGTACAGAAGTACAAGAATTTTGTCAAAACAGGCGTATTCATACAGGATACCATAAAACAGTGTAAATAAGGCACTAAACATTGGTACATCTATGACATAGAGTGTTAGGTATGAGATCAGGTCACAAACCAGTGTGACTAGTGATGGCTTCATAGAGTACCCATAAAAAAAAAAAAAAAAAAAAAAAACATATGGACAAGCGGAAGTTTACTGATGATATAAGTGTAAGGGAAAGGGTGTCCACCGATTTGTTTGGCTGGAGAGGGTGGTCCTGGGCCCAAGGGGAACAAACACCAGGAGCCACCAACACATCTTTTTTTTTTTTTTTTTTTGGGGGGTGGGGGACACCCTTAATCCCTAATTCCTTGTCCCATATAGAGAATTCACTCAGCCCTTATAAGAAGTGTATCTGTATATAAAAACAAACAAGTGGGCATGTCCCTTATTCTAGGTAATCCCTTGGGGTATATTAGAAAACTATGACTTAAATGTTAGGAAAAGAGAAAAGAAAAGAGGAAGGTAAGAAAAGAAGTAGAAAATAGAGTAGTAAAGTAGTGTAGAGTATGTCAGAGTATGTCAGGAGACCGTCCCTATAACCGACCCCCGCTCCCTAAACGCCTAGGGGATATTGAGGGGAAGAGCAGCCAATACGTGGGCCTACGTATACTAGTGTACAGTTCCATCTCTCTTGTGTATATCAATTGGAGCCCTGCGCAAGCGCAAGAGACCGGTAGTGGTCCGATTCCTTAACCTCCCTGCCGTTATAAAAAATTGCTGCGCACGGCAGGGAGGGTGTTTTTTGGCTTTTTTTTTTTTTTTGTAGCATGTAGCTAGCCTAGCGCTAGCTACATGCTTCCCCCCCTCCCTGCGGCGTCCCCCCGAATGCGCCGATCGCCGCCGGCGCATTAACCCATCCGGAAATCCCGTTCTGAACGGGATTTCCAGGAGGGCTTCCCCCGTCGCCATGGCGACGGGCGCGATGACGTCACCGACGTCATCGACGTCGTGACGTCAGAGGGAGTCCCGAACCACCCCTCGACGCTGCCTGGCACTGATTGGCCAGGCAGCGCACGGGTCTCGGGGGGGGGGCACCCTCTGATGCGGCGGGTTGCGGCGAATCGGCGCGGAGCGGCGGCGATCGTAAGTTACACGCAGCTAGCAAAGTGCTAGCTGCGTGTAACAAAAAAAAAATTATGCAAATCGGCCCAGCAGGGCCTGAGGAATCCTCCGCAGCAGGTTACCCCGAGCTGAGCTCGGGATAACCGGCAGGGAGGTTAAACTCAAACCAGCCAAACCATGTCTTCCAAAATTGCTCATGTCTCTCATGTATAGTGGCAGTGAGCTCCTCCATATACCTGGTCTGATCTACCTCACGTAACCACTCCCGAATTGTGGGAGGGTCCGGGGATTTCCATTTTTTCGCTATCAAGGCCCGAGCTGAGTTTACTAGGTGCCTCGTAAGTGTTTTCTTGTATTTGCGAATGGACCAAGAGTTATGGTGCAATAGGAAGAAGGCTGGTGAGTCTGGTGGGAGGAAATCTGTCATTTTGTGCATTAAGTCCCTTATATCTGCCCAGTATTGGGTAATTCTGCTACAGGACCAGAATATGTGCAAGATAGTCCCTGCGTCTTGCCCACATCTCCAACAGAGGGGGGATGTATCAGGGAACATTTGATGTAATTTAGAAGGAGTAAGGTACCATCTCGTAAAAATTTTATATCCTGCCTCTTGAATTTTAGAAGAGATTGAAGATTTATGAGAGAAAGTGAGGATTTTCCCCCATTGTTTGTCAGAGAATGTTAATCTCAGGTCTTGTTCCCACTTATCTTTATATGATGAGGCAGGGGCTTCAGGGTTGTTAAGGAGTGCATACATATATGAGACCATGCCTCGCATTGGTCCCTCCCCCTGGCAGGTTTGTTCGAAGTGTGTTAAGGGTCTACTAAAGCCCATCTTAGTACCCTGGGATAGGATGAAGTGTTTAAACTGCATCCAAGACCACTGGTCTAATGTTGCGGAATTAAAGTCTTGCCGTAGCTTCTGTAGTGGAACCCATTCTCCCTCGGATACAAAGCTTTGTGCTCTAAGATTAGGGCATTTGCGCCATAGGGGATAGCTTTTAGATGAAAGTCCAAGGGGGAAATTGGGATTATCCAGCACAGGAAGCAGGGGAGATGGCCAAGGCGACACAGCCGAGTCTTGTCTGTACTTTGCAAAGGTCTTAAGCGTGTGGGCTATTAGAGTGGTTGCGGGATCAAGTCCTGTATGTGACGGGTCAGACCAAGTCGAGGATACTAGATGACCTTTCATTATCTCATTCTCCAGACCCACCCAACGTTTGAGTTTTGCATGCCTGTGCCAGTCTATGATTCTAATCAGAGTGGCTGCTGCGTGGTAAAGGCGAGGGTTTGGGACCGCCATTCCTCCCGATTCTTTGGGGGCTGTTTGAAGAGCATATTTAATTCTTGGTTTATGGCCTCTCCAAATAAATTTCGAGAAAGTATGTGTAACTGCTTTAAAATATTGGACAGGTATAAAAATCGGCAGGGTTTGAAATAAGTAAAGCAAGCGGGGCATAATAGTCATCTTAATAATACTCGATCGCCCGAACCACGAGAAATGGGGTTTATCCCAATGATGCAGGTCTTGTTTAATGCGTTCGTGGGTAGGTATAAAATTAGCCGTAAACAGATCTTTTGGGTTCGGGGTGATCTGTACCCCTAGGTATTTTAGTGCTGCCTTAGGCCATTTAAAGGGAAAATTCGCTTGCAGTAAGGACTTCAGGTTTCTAGGGAGAAGTACGCCCAATGCCTCGCTTTTATCATAATTAATGGACATGTTAGATAGATGGCCGTATCGTTTAAACTCCATTAGTAAGTTAGGCAGGGAGATGTGTGGATTGGTAAGATAAAAGAGTAAATCATCTGCGTAAGCAGCTACTTTGTGTGATGAGGATGGAAGGGAGATGCCTGTGATGTCGGGATTGCTACGTATTGTAGATAAAAATGGTTCCAGAGAAAGGGCAAAAATTAGTGGGGAAAGTGGGCACCCTTGTCTTGTTCCATTACGGATAGAAAATGCCTCCGATAGTATCCCATTTGCTTTTACTTTAGCATATGGGCTTGAATACAATGCCAATACCCGTTTACGCATTTTGTCCCCTAGACCCACATGATCCAGAGTTAGATCTATGAAGTCCCAGTCCACCCTATCAAACGCTTTCTCAGCATCAGTAGATAATAACAAGGTGGGGATGGACCGGGACCTCACCCAATGGAGAATGTCCAATGTGCGGATTGTATTATCCCTCGCTTCCCTCCCCGGGATGAAACCTACCTGGTCAGGGTGTATTAAGTCAGGCAGAAGTGGGGCTAACCGATTGGCCAGCATTTTGGCATAAAGCTTGAGGTCAACGTTTAGTAGGGATATAGGTCTATAGCTTTGACATTGGGAGGGGTCTTTTCCTGGTTTTGGGAGGACTGAGATGTGGGATTCTAACATCTGAGTTGGGAACTGGTTTTGTCCAAGGGGCGAGTCGGTGATAGCATTAAAAGTCTTTAGCATGTGAGGCATTAAGATGTGATTGAGTTTTTTATAATATTCAGGGGTGTACCCGTCTGGGCCCGGGGCTTTGCCTGAGGGGATTTGGGACAAGGCAATATTTAGTTCATCTGCACTGAGTGGGTCTTCGAGGTCCTTAGATTGAGCCTGCGAGAGGGAAGGCATTCCTGATTGTTGTATATAATCAGCCGCCAACTGTTTATTATTTATGTGGGGAGTTTTGCCTGTGGGAGGGGGCAGATTATAAAGTTTGGAGTAGTACTCTCGAAAGGTCCCTGCTATCTCTTCATATTTGTGAAGTATCTTAGAGTTCTTATCCTTAATACCTGCAATATAATTAGAGCTTTGTTGGGTTTTAAGGGCCCTTGCTAATATAGAACTACATTTATTTCCATATTCGTAGAAAGTGCGTCTGCATCTTTCCGCTGCATACTTGGCTTTGTGGAATAAGAGATTTTTAAGGGACTCCCTCTGTCTAGTAAGTTCAGTTAAGACCGTGGAGGACATTGTTTGTTTATGTTTCAGCTCTAGATCTTTAATGGAGGTTAAGGCGTCCTGTATTTCCTTCTCCCTTACCCGTTTCCTTCTGGCTCCTTCTCTGATCAGCAAGCCACGTGCGTAGCATTTGTGGGTTTCCCATAGTATAAGTGGGGATGTGTCCTCTTTATTATTAATTTGGAAGAACTCTTCTAGGTCGCTTTTAAATTTTTGAAAAAACACTTGGTCCTGGAGTAATGAGTTATTAAGGCGCCAGGAGGAGGAGTTTCGTCTGTATTCCCCTAGGGCAAGGTCCACCGATATCGGTGCATGATCTGATAGTGAGATGTTGCCAATCGAGGGGGAGGCAGAGAATGACAATAAATTATGGGATATAAATATGTAATCAATCCTTGAATAGGAGTTGTGAGGGAATGAAAAAAAGGTGAAGTCTTTTTGGGAGGGGTTATGCATTCTCCAGACATCTATGAGCTGCATGCTGTGGAGAAGAGCTTTGCACTTGTGAAGGAGCCGTCGGGAAATCGGGAACTTTTGAGAGGAGGAGTCTAAGGTAGGATCTAGGGTTAAATTAAGATCTCCTCCAATGGCTATACTCCCTTCGGCAAATGAGGAAAGCTTGGCTAAAAAGGCCTGAAGAAAGGAGACTTGTTGCGAATTGGGAGCATAATAGGAGCCAATTGTGATTTTGTGATTAAACACTGTTCCTTTTATTAGATTAAATCGGCCCATAGGGTCATTATACTCAGCGCTTATTAGGAAGGGGGTGTCCCTGGAGATCAATATGGCTGTACCCTTTGTTTTAGTGTCCTGTGGGGTGCTGTAAAAAGCATGTTTGTAGTATCTATTTAGCAGTTTAGGGGGGTTAGGGCCCTTAAAGTGAGTCTCTTGTAGACATATAATGTGAGCATTTTCTTTGTGGCACATATTTAGGATAGAGGATCTCTTTTCAGGTATATTGAGTCCCCTGGCGTTCAGGGATAATAGCTTAAGTGACTGCTGGAATGCGAGTCAGCACGGGACGGACCTCCTGACATTTTAGAAGAGAGAGTACTAGAAGAGATAGGAAAATAGAGAAAAATGAAGTGAGGAGTGACAGGTTTATAGGTGACAAATGGCGTGACAGAGACCACGCCAATAGTAGTAGAGAAATACAAACAGTATAAAGATTACCTTTGCGCCACATAGTGGCCTGTGCGTTGGGGTGAATTAACACTTCTAACAGGAAACACGGGTTCCTGAATTTTGGCGAGTGCCGTGAGGTAAGAGAGATCACACCCATGAAGGCTGCGCGCCCCCGAACCCCCGGCTAACCCGTGTGCACCCTACTAAAAACATAAGCAGTATATCTATTCTATGCATAACACAACTTATTTACTCTCTCCTAGGGATAAGTAGTAACCCTTTGAATTCCTTCCTCTAAACGAAGAGGAGATAAAGTGCCATCCCCCTCCCTTCCCCGAACCCATCCCCTTCAATCCTCCCCTCGCACCTTTGAGATTGAGCTATTTACAAGCTCGATGGTCATTAATGTTGCGTAGGCTTGGCAGTGTATTGCTTTGTGGGGTCCCTGCCCGAGATCCCCACAAGGGCGGAGGATGCACCAGCCTTGAGAAGCTTTTGGGAAATGGGGCCAGTCCAAACATCCCCCAAGGAGAGGCCCCAATCCGCGACGCCCCCCCCCCCCCCGGGCCCCCCCCCCCCCGAGCTACGGACCCTGTACCGCACCCCCCAAGCCAGCAGCGGCACCCCACCCACCCACGGCCCGCAAATGCGCGCCCGGGAGGGAGGGGCGCCACCCCCGGGAGGGGGGCGCGGAGGCCCATCATCGCGTCCAGAGGGAGGCCAGGGGGGGAGCCCCACACGGGACCCCCCACCGCATCTGGATATAGCTGAGTGCTAAGTATTTAGGGAGATATTACGTAGGTCAGGTAACAGTTGGCTATATGTCATAGAGCCGCGGATCCCCCCCGTTCACCCCAGTGGAACATTGAGTTGGCGAATTTATGTGGTTTATTGTAGCCTGCGAAGCCAATCGAGAGCCCGGGCCGCCCACCACTGCCGTTTAGGATTATCCAGGATCCATAGGTGTAACGGTCCCCCCCGAGCCCCGGTTCTATAGGAGGCCAGGAGGGTCGGGTAGACAGCGGCCGGCGGCCCCGCGCGCCCGGGCCCCCCCCCCAGAGTGTTCCCCACCCGCCCCCCACCCCCGGGCCCCGCCCATGCACGAGTACATGAGGCTGCTTATGTAAAGAATCGGGGAGCATGTCCCTCCGGGTTCAAATAAAAGGGTGGCCATGTTTCCACGAGCATTCTACTCATAAGCTACAGGATAACCGCTCTCAGTGCGTTCATTAAAGATCAATCTCCCCATCTAATAAAATAGTGTTCCCAGCATTTTTGTCTAGCACGATGAAGCCCACACATTCTGCAGAGCAGGGTAACTATGCCTGGTGCTAGATAAAAACCATAAGACGGAAAACATGGCATATACATATTATACTCAAATGTTAGTACTAAGATTCAACAGTGTCAGACAATCAAACAAGGGGAGTTTACGAGCAAGACGTCTTCTCCGTTTTCTCCAAGCTAATTTAACATGGGGGTGATCGGCATGGCATGGTGGGCTCTCCGGCCAAGGGGGGGCAAACACACAAAGAAAAAAAGATTAACATCCAGGGTATGGCGTATCTTGTCCAGATCGAGTCTCTAGGTGCAAAATCCACCGGAGGTGGTATACATCAAAAGTCAGCTCATGGCCGGAGGGGGCCAGTGCGGGACTAAGTGGGACCATGTAATGTGGGCAAATGGCCAATAAGATGCGGAAGGCCAGGCCACGCAGTGCGTATCCATGACGGATACAGTTAAAGATGTTAAAGATGTGAGCAGGGGGGGCTATCGTTAGCTCCAGGTTTCAGGGTTCCAAAAAGGTGGGTAAGTAAACGTTAAAACGGTATGGGGGGTGAAGGGAGGCAAGGCAACAACGATCAGCAGTACTCACATAGCCTTAACGGCGAGGCCCGCGCTTTTTCTGCGGGCGAGTAACCTCCAGTGTGTCCGGGTCCCATTCAGGCAAATCCACGGAGTCCATGGAGAAGGCCCGGAATAGCTCCGATAGTTCTGTCGGGTGGCGGAGGGTGAAAGACTTGGCACCATGCTTCATGACCAGCTGAAAGGGGAAACCCCAGTAGTATGTCGCTCCCATGCTCTGTAACGCCTGAATCAGAGGCTTCAGGGCTCGTCGCTGTGTGAGGGTAGAAGGTGCCAGATCTTGGTATAAGTTGATTTCAATTCCCTGCCAGGTAATAGCTCCTGCGTCACGCGCGGCTTTCATGATGCTGTCTTTCTCCGTGAAATTATGTAGCCTGCAAATAATATCCCTCGGAGGATCAGCGTCGGCAGGCATGGCCCTCAATGCTCTGTGTGCTCGGTCAAACTTCAGACGTTGGTCCGGTGAGCGGTTCAGCAGGCCATTAAAGATGGAGCGCAGGGTAGATGTGATGTCTTCCGCAGGGACAGATTCAGGCACTCCGCGTCTAATATTGTTACGACGGTTCCTGTTTTGGAGGTCTTCCATCTGTGTTCTCAGGACACGATTGTGAATAAGTTGCTTTTCCTTTGCCTCTTTCAGCTGCGACACCTCTGAGCGTAGGGATTCCAAGCTGTTTTCCACTGAGGTGAATATATCCGATAAGCCTGTGATATCGGTGTGGATGGCGGCTATCTCCGCCTTGGTAGACGTGACTATCCGCTCCGTCTGCTCGTCCAAGTCCTGTTTAGTAGGGAGGCTGCGAAGATACCTCCATATATCTTCCAGGTTGCACAGCGCGGCGGGGCCTGCTTTGAAAGACGTAGATGCCTGTGAGGAGGAGGACGCCGTGTCCGCCATCTTGGAGGCCTCCGCAGTTGGGCCTAGGGCTTGGAAATAACGGGTCACCGGTCTTTGGGTCGGGGTTGGAGGGCACCGGTCAGCAGCAGAAGCTTTCTTATCGCCCTTCATACCACTTTGGGAGCAAGGAGAGAGAAGTTTCTCGGCTAAGATAGCTGTTATAAGCACACAGGGCCGGGAGCTCAGCACACGCACGTCTTTACTCCTCCATGGTTGGTTCCGCCCCCCCTAGAGAAGAGTTTTTGCTTTCTATTTAATACAATGCAAACTTAACAGTTTGGCAGCTAAGACTATCTGAGGCCCCTTTTCCATCACTGCATGTCTAACAATTGCACATGTGGTATTACAAAACTGCATGAAATTGCAGCCAAAAGGGGGGGTGTGGCTAGCGCGCAGCGTGGATGGCAGCATAAGGAGGGAGCTCCTCACCTCAGCCTGAAAAAGCGACGTATTGCAGCATGCCCGGCGAGGCAGAAAACACTCTCCCCGACCTGGAAGAAGAGATGGAGGCCTCTGGCACCCCGCAGCAACCGACTGACCGCCCGCAGCGGATCCCGGAGATGTTCTCACGGAGAAGGCCCAGGACCCAAGATGGCGCCGGCAACCCGGGGACACGTAAGTCCGCATTGCCTGTCCGCATCCCACAAGCCTCCCATTCACTTACACAGGCCGTATGCGGACGGAATTCCGCATCAGCGCCAAAATCCACATCAAAGTCCGCATCACAGTCCGCATCCAACTGCGCCCCGGCCTCAAAGACCTCCTCCCCAGCGTTGCCTTCCAGCCCAGCCGCCTCAGACGAGTCTGAGCCAGAGACCACCTCTCCCACCTTCCTCAGCCCTGCCAAATACAGGCCCAGGTTGTCGGGTCCTGCTGACCTACCTACAGAGGCTGCTGTACCACAGGCCCCTGCTTCAGGCCTAGCCTCCTTGCTTACTGCCATTCCGGTCTCGGATCAACCAATTGACCGTGCCTTCCTGAAAGATCTGATAATTGCCCTAGAGTCTTCTATATCAGCTAAAGTTCTCTCTATCACTGACACTTTGCACCGCTCTCTGGACGCCTTGGGATCCCGCACGTCTGATAACGAGGACAGCATCTCTCTCTTAATCACTGAGCACAATAAAACTGTCAGCACAATAGACCGTCTCGATGTGCACAATGAGGCCACACAGCTTAAGATCGCTGATCTGGAAGATCGCAACAGAAGATGCAATTTGAAGTTCCGTGGCATCGATGAATCAGTGCCTAACACTCAATTGAAAGATTTTCTGATTGATGCGGTGAAGTCGGCAATCCCTCAGTACTCTGACATTGAATACACTATCGCACGAGCCCACAGATTGCCTAAACCTGCCTACCTACCGGAAAAGACTCCCAGAGACGCTATTGCATGCTTCCAATTTTATCACGTTAAAGACTCTCTTTTATCCTACATGAGACACCACAAGAAACTTCCAGATCCATACAGCAACATCAAGGTCTTTTCTGATCTGTCCCAATATACCTTGCAGAAGCGGCGATCCCTGGCCCCTTTGACTTCCTACTTACGAGAACAACAACTGCCATACAAGTGGGGCTTCCCCACAAAGCTTTTGATCCCGCACGGCAGCAAGGTTCATCCGGTCTCCACACTGGAACAGGGTGTCACCTTTTTGATCTCTATAGGTCAACAGGTCTCCCTGGCCCATCTCGACGCCTATCGGAAGCAGCCTTTGAATAACCAACCTCGAGCCAGGCACTCTGCAACTTGAACAGGCTGGGGTGGGCTTCCCCCTTAGCGCGCAAGGTTCCCCAGCTTTTTGTCCTGACTGTTTTCGAGCTTTATAGCTCGCAGTTGATCCCCCCCCCCCTCTCAGTGTGGTCCAGAATATGCTACTGAGAGTTCCTGGGCCTTATAGTAATAGGATGGAGCGGAGTGTTTGCCCAGTGAAACTGTTTCGTTTGTCTGCTCTATTGCAGTTACTCTATGTTTTCTATCTGTTTTGTTGTTTTTGTTCGTTTTCTGAAGATGTTATTTCTTGTTGTTTTATTGCCGCGAGAGCCCATTATATGACGTTTGATATGTTATGTGTCCTATCTAACTTGCAAAAGCTAACGCAGACTCTCATCCCATGCCTAGGTCATTTGATTTGATCACACACAACGTCCAGGGTTTAAATGAACCTGTTAAACGCAGGAAAGCGTTTCAGCATTATCAGAGCCTCAAAGCCTCAATTATTTTCCTCCAGGAAACCCACTTTGTTCAATCCAAAACACCCACCTTCTTACATAGATCATACCGAAGAGCCTATTTTGCTTCGTTCACCAAAAAAACTAGAGGAGTGGCCATAATCCTTCATAATTCCGTTTCATTTACTCTGATCGATTCCTATGAGGACCCAGAGGGCAGGATTTTGATTCTCAAGGGTATACTGGAGGGTAAACCAGTTACTATGGTTAATTGTTATGCTCCCAATGCCTCTAAAACAGCATTCATTCACCTTCTATCTACACAACTAGAAAGACTGGCCGCTACTCATCTGATTGTTGCTGGAGACTTCAATGCCGTAGCAAACCCCCAGTTAGATAGGTCAGTTTGCCCAGACGTTCCCGAGAAAACTCAGCAGGCTCCTCTCGAAATCTAATGTGGTAGACATATGGAGAGCACATAATATCGGCTGCAGACAATACACCTTTTTTTCACACCCTCGCCAATCCTACGCTCGCTTAGATTATATCTATCTGTCTCCTATACTCGCCTCCAACTCCTCCACATCCGACATTGTTACATGCTGCTGGTCTGACCATCATATGGTCCAGTCCACTTTAATCGGTTTTGGGCTTCCCTTTGACCCTAGTAATTGGAGGCTTAATGATTCTCTACTAGCGGATGAATCAGACAGAATGTCCGTGTTGGGTGAGTTGGAGGAATACTTCTTTTTTAACAATGCTGACAATACTTCACCTATCCTTAGATGGGCGGCCCACAAACCGGTCCTGAGAGGTGTGTTCATAGCTAAAGCAGCCAAAGCTAAACGACTTAGATTCCAAAAAATCTTTCTGTTATCAAACGAGCTGGACTTGCTATATAAACGACACTTCAACTCTATGACTAGCGATATACTGCACGAAATCAATTTGAAACGGACTGAGCTGAACTCCCTGTTGGACTGCTCCCATGCTAGGGCACTGAAGTTCTCCAAAGCAAAATTTTTACTTAGAGGTAACAATCCTTCTACCCAATTTGCCCGTAAGCTAAATCAATTTTACAAACCCCCTCATTCTTATAAACTCAAAAATTCTAGAGGCACCGAGGAGGTACTACCCTCAAAGGTTTCGAAAATATTTGAGACTTTTTACCGTGACCTTCTAGGTACAGAGATCTCCACCAATATTACAGACCTTAAGACTTGGCTGAACTCTTTGAATTTACCCTCATTGACATCAGATCAATTGACATCCCTTAATGCTCCGATTACACCTTCTGAAGTCCTTGACTCTATTAAAGCTCTCCGTTCGGCCACTGCCCCTGGTCCAGATGGGTTCTCCCCTATATACTATAAGAAATTCGCCAATGTTTTATCTCTCCCTTTAACCTCGATGTTTAATGCTATACTCAAAGGCGACAAACTTCCCTCAGAAATGCTTTTAGCCAATATGTCCCTAATCCCCAAACCCGACGCTGACCACTCCTCCCCATCGGGCTTTCGTCCTATTTCTATCCTTAATAATGATATCAAGTTATTTGCTAAAATCCTGGCTCTGAGATTAGGCTCAATGGTGGGTGACCTGGTGGATCACACTCAAACGGGATTCATCCCAGGTAGACAAGGCTCTGATAATGTTAGATTGGCCACTAATATTCTCCAAGATGCTGAGCTCAAAAAGTCCAGATTTCTGATGTTAGGTCTAGACATCAGCAAGGCATTTGATTCTGTGGGTTGGCAATACCTAAACATTGCATTGGAAGGCTTTGGCCTGTCGGGCCCCATACTTACTGCTGTTTCGGCCTTGTATGATTCCCCGTCCACAGTGATACGCATCCCCGGAGCTTCTTCTGCTCCTGTTCGTCTTCAGCGAGGCACTCGTCAGGGATGTCCTCTCTCCCCACTGCTGTTCGCTCTAGCTTTGGAGCCTCTGGCGGTGGCGATTAGACAACACCCAGGTATTTATGGCTATGGTGTAGATAATATTAAACTGTCCCTGTACGCAGACGATGCACTCCTGTTCCTGACCAGATTATTGACCTCCATTCCAAACCTATTCCAATTATAGGATCTATTTGCCAAATTCTCAGGTCTTAAAGTCAACTCATCTAAATCTGCCGCCCTTCCAATTAATCTTTATCCCCAAACGATCAGTTGGTTAGACTCTAATTATGGCTTCAAATGGCGTAATTTCAAATTCAAATACTTAGGAATCTTCCTCACGCCTTCCTATAAAAATCTCTATGGGGTTAACTTTACTCATACAACAGATCATATTTCCTCTCTACTCAAATCCTGGTCGCAATATAAGATCTCATGGCTTGGTAGATGTTTAGCATGCAAAATGATCATTCTCCCCAAATTATTATACCTATTTCGTATGATCCCTATAACCTTATCTAAGAAATCCATATCTGTTCTGCAATCACGGATTAATAAATTTATTTGGGATGGCAAACCAGCTAGAATCCGTGCTCGGGTTCTTTATAAATCCCCCTTACAAGGCGGTATTGGATTACCAAGCCTATGGCACTACTATCTGGCCGCTAAACTTAGCCAAATATTAGATTGGAACATAAATTCTAACCCCCCTGCTTGGTTTCAGTTTGAATCTACCTCAATTTTCCCCTTCCACTTATCCTCTTTGGCAACAATAGTTTCAAAGAAAGATTTGAAATCCCTTTCTGGCAGGAACAGGATTGTATCGGCACTATCTAAGCTATGGATCTCAATAGCCTCCCCATACAAGCTTATGACCTTTCCCTCCACCAGGACTCCTATCTTCGGCAACCCCCATTTTGTTCCGGCTTTTAAAAGTCCGCAGTTGTTTTCCTGGTGGAGGGACAAAGGCCTCCCCACGGCCAACAAATTCTGGATCAGAGATGTCCCAATCACATTTAATATGCTTCGCTTTGGACATGACGCCCCCCTGGGTGAGGCGTTCAGGTTTTGTCAAATCAAACATTTTTTCTCGTCCATCTTCCCTACACTCCCACTAAATGACCCCACAATGTTTGAATCCTTGTATTATGATTTCTCCCGACGTAAAGGCCTTATTTCTACATTATATGCCATGCTGCTTAGACAAGATGATGAGAGTAAACTACCGTACATGAGAGCCTGGGAGCAGGACTTGGGGACCCAGTTTGATCACACTGAATGGTCTCTTATTTGGACAGCTGTTTCTGGAGTGGTTAAATCAAATATGGTCAAAGATACAGCGATTAAGCTAATGTGTCGGTGGTACTACACACCAACCAAAATTCACAAAATCTATCCCTCGGCCTCCCCACTCTGTTTTCGAGGTTGTACTGAAGAAGGAACCCTTCTACATATTTTTTGGGACTGTCCTACAGCCCAACACTTCTGGACGTCATGGAAATCTATGGTTCAAGACGTCTTCGGCTTCCCGATCTCCCTGACTGCCCCCCAGGCTCTCTTGTACGTTCCCAACGATGACGTCCCTCGAACCTTTAGATCACTCTACAAATACATGCTGCTGGCCGCACAATGGTCGATAGCCTTCAAATGGAAATCCACTGACTTAAAGATCTTACTCTTGTTACCCATCGTCTAGACCTAATGATGCTGATGGACAAAGTATTTTACTATAGTATAGAGAATGTAACACGGTTTAATACCATCTGGGACCCTTGTAGAACGCATAGACATCTATAGCTCTCCCTGGACGTTGACTTGTGTGTATATTACTCGATCCCTTTTTTTCTTCTATTTTTGAGTATAATGGGCTCTCGCTGTCTGATAATGGACATATACATTGTTTTTTCTTTTTGTTTCTGTTCTTTATGGTTTTTATATGTTTTGTTTTTATAGTATAGGTTGACGGGAGCCACATGGTGTATTACTAAATACGGACAATGACTGATCCCTAGGATCTCAGTAGGAGGTACTGGATACCCCATTTCCTAGGTTGAGCGGTCCAGCTAACTGCTCTATGCTCCCTTATACAGACTTGTTTGATATAAGGTTGATGTTTCTGAACTAGTTTGCTGTACTTCACTGTACTGTTGATTTATTGATATGCTTAATAAAGCTTTTAATAATAAAAAAAAGAAATTGCAGCCAAAAGGTGCCAGTGACCGGGAGGCTGAACTGCCCCAAAAAGGGCATGGTCCAGCTATCAGTGGAAAAGGTGCCTTAGGGCCCATATGAGTCACAGGTGGTCCTGATCGTTTTCTAGAATATGTACATTCTTCGATCTGCAGTGACATGCATGTTCTCACAGAAAGCCCATGTTATTCCCACTTTCTGCATTGCACTTTAAAAAATGTGCAACATACTGACAAGGTGTCCCTTCTTTTGCTCTTCAAAAATAGAGAGCATCACGTATATGTTGTACGTTGAATTACAGTAGAATGCATGGCCATCCAATGTATTGTGCTCATGAAATTTTGTGAAATCTGTATGTATTTTGCATTTACAGTGCTTCATTGGCATTTAAAGGGAACTTGAAGTCTCTTCCCCCCCAAAAAAAAGCAGTTAGATACCTCATTGGGGGGGGGGGGGGGTTCAGAGGCTTCCACGATCTTCCTACACCCCCCTCTTACACGGCTTAGCAACTCGGGGGAGGCACGTAATTCAGGGTCTGGCTACTGTCATCACCCGAATTAGTGATTTGCGGAGAAATCTCGCTATAGACCAAGGCTGAGAGAGCAAAACCATCTGTCTAGACCTGTAGGATCTCCTCTAAGTGGAACTGGAGACATAAAATTTTAATTTTACACTCTTCCAAAAGGTTCCCACACTCTGCTTAAACACTAGCGACTCAATCTAGGCAACTGCTGTAGAGGGGGTAAGAATACGAGGCCAGAATCAGGAAGCAGCAGCAGTGCCGGTTTTAGCAACAATGGGGCCCCAGGGCAAAATAAACCTGGGCCCCCCCCCTCAACAGATACCCCGGGACATAAATCATCATGAAGGGACCTTTTTGCAGCTGGTATAGTCAGGGTGTTTAGCCCCAATCAGTCAGAGCTCCACATTCTGGCTATCCCAGTCTGCATGGGGACAATGGGTTAAAAAGTTTCAGGAGGGGGGCCCCGCAATTTTTTTTTTATCCCACATTCCCTACCCCCCCCCCCCCAAAAAAATAAAATTGGGAAAATAGGAAAAAATGCCAGGGATCTTTATACAGCCATATTGCGGCTGTATAGCGATCCCTGGCCAAAGCGCTGCAGCGGAGTTTCCACCCCCTGGAAACCCCGTCATGAAATCAATTGCTCTTTATTTTGATACATGTAAAATTACATTACCGTTAGGTTTGCTACTAAAAGTGACATTTACCGCATTTAAAGGTATACTTTTTTCCTTCGAAACTTTAAAATCGATTTTCTCAAAAACTATAAGGTCTTTTTTTCCCCCTCTTATTCCCAATGATCCTTATCATATCCTGCAAATTTGGAGTTTCTAGCATTTAAGGTGGATTTGCGATTAACCATTAAAATCGGCGGGTTTTTAAATGTGTATTTTTTTTGTGTGTATTTTTTTTTTCCTTTGAAACTTTAAAATCGATTTTCTCAAAAACTAAGGTCTTTTTGAAAAAATGTTTTTCCTCTTGTAGCCACTGGGGGCCCCTACAGGCTCTGGGGCCCTGGGGCAATTGCCTCCTTTGCCTCTATGGTAGCACCGGCCCAGCGTAGCAGAAACTGAGGAGAGTTGTAAAATGTTCAATTGTGTGCGTGAGTGTAAGGATAGCATTATAAGTGTAAGGATAGCCTGCACATCCAAACAAGAGCTGAGGTTTCAGACAGACATTCAATACAGACCAGGTTTAAGTTCAAGGCAAACTGGCATCTGCTGTCTTATGAAATACTTTTATTAGAGCGAAATCAATAATGCAGAAGATGCATTACTGATTGTGGGCTACTTTTAAAGCTTTCTGTGCAGAAAACTTTAAAACTGTAAGCATCATATACTGTAAAGCAATAAGCATTCTACGTTGTGTATACTTTCTTCAGTCATCTTTTTTGAAGCAATACAACACCTATGTCAGCAAGATCACCTCCTTCATCTTCTTTTCTGACCTGTTAAATGTCTTCTTTCTGATATTCTTTTAATAATGTTGTCCTACATCTCTGTGGAAGAAGCTCATCTCTATCAAGGCCAATCTTTGCTCTGTTTCATCTTATTTCTGTCTTATCTTCCATATCCCTTACTTTGCTTCATACTTGCTGTGGTTTAGCAAATAATTCTCAATAAAAAATAGCTTCATTTTCTTCAAAGTCAATCTAAATAAAAAAAAATAGGACCACCTCTAAGGTTTGAATTCCAAGTAATATAACATTTAAAGTGACAAATCCCTTACATTATCTTCCACACAACTGAATGAACTCCAGCTTGTGTAGAATGCAGGGCTATGAAGTCGGTACAAAAATCTTCCGATACCGACTCAAACTTCTCAGTTTATGAAACCACCGACTCCAGGTACCCAAAATTGCTCCAACTCCGACTTCGACTCTGACACCTTAGTACAATTTTTACAAAAGCTATAGATTTGGTTTAAAAAGCATCGGCCTCAGACTCCAACTCCTCACTTTATTGAAACCACTGACTCAGACTCCTGTAGGTTTTATGCCAGCCTACATCCACCATTCCAATATACAGGGTGTTAAACATTACACGTTGCCGTGGGAATTTTCAATTCAAAAGATCACAATCAATTTTTCTCACAGATTTTAACATTTGAAAAATCTGACCAATGTAACACACACACACACACACACACACACACACACACACACACGTGTTCAATTTTTTTCCGAATTGTGAAAAAAAATTGCAGGATTGCAAACTCTGAGAAAATTGCTTGGGTGTATATATTGGTAAATTGACAATCTACCACACACCCTTTAATTTTCATAAAATTTGATCAGAAAAATCCACCACTCAACATATTGAACAAATCAACCACTTGACATATCAAATACAATCGTGAAATTTGATTGGATTTCCTGCTTTACTAAAAAAAAAAAAAAAAAAAAAAAAGCTATCAATTTTTCACGAAATCCGATCGTTGTTATCGAATTGCCTTAAAATCTGATAATTTTATTGTATTGTATGTGGCCACCTTAAAGGGAACCTTAACTGGCGAGGAAAAATTAATTCACTTACCTGGGGGCTTTCCCAAGCCTCCTGCAGCCGTCCGGTGCCCGCGCCGGTCCTTCGGTGCCCTCCGGTCTCCCTCCGCCGCTAGGTTTCGTTATCGGACGACTGCCAGTCGTCCTCAGGCCTCTTCCGCATTCCTCGTCGTTAACTGCAGTAAAGCGCATCCGCATGACGCCAAACGCGTCATGTGCATGACGCCAAACGCGTCATGCGGACGCGCTTTACTGCAGTTTACGACGAGGAATGCGGAAGTGGCCCGAGGACGACTGGCAGTCGTCCGAAAACGAAACTTAGCGGCGGAGGGAGACCGGAGGGCACCGAAGGACCGGCGCGGGCACCGGACGGCTGCAGGAGGCTTGGGAAAGCCCCCAGGTAAGTGAATTTATTTTTCCTCGCCAGTTAAGGTTCCCTTTAAGAGACTAGTAGATTAGAGAGTCAGAGATTCCAGGCAATGTGTTCCAGGTGCTAAGAATGAGTAACAAGCCCCCAGCCCAATACAGATAGCTCCTGGAGTGAGATAAGAGTTTCTTGACATCTCAAAGCAACTTCACTCCTAATAGATTCTAGAGCCGGGCTGAGCAAGCTATGGCCTCCAGGCCGTTTCCAGCCTGTTAGTGTTTTGAATCCGGCCCACCGATAGAGGGCTGGATTCCTTACCTCTCCATCCTCCCTGCAAAGTTGCACGATAAGTTTAACTCACCCAAATCGCATATTCCAACAGTGATCCCCATGGCCACAGTGGCATCATGTGATCCGCCATCAGTATGTGCCGGATGTCGCCGTGGAAATCGCCGTGGCCATGGAAATTGCCGCTGGAAGATGCGATCGGGCGAGTTAAACTGCATAACGCACCATTCCCAACTCTGCAGGGAGGGAGTGAGGTGGGAGGAGGAGGAGGAAAAAGTTTGCCCACACCTATTCTAGACTACTGCTGCTAACGCTGTAAGGAAGAGCATCCTGAGATTATTGATTGTTTTGATAATTCTTAGGTCCAGATCGAAATTAAAAAAATAATTTCAATAACATTAAAGCGAACCCAACTGCTTTTTTGTGTTTTTTTTAAAGTTAGATACCGTATATTCCGGCGTATAAGACGACTGGGCGTATAAGACTACCCCCCCCCCCCCCCTCTAACTTTTCCAGTTAAAATATAGAGTTTGGAAAATACTCGCCGTATAAGACTACCCCTGTTCCAACGCACACCAAATAAAAATTTAAAAAACACATCATATACTGGTGCTATGTATGAACAGATACTAGTGCTGTACTGTATGTGGTACCCAGTATATAACAGTATATAGGCGATTGACTGGTTGGATTGGTCCGCTCTCCCTGTTTATCGGTACGGAAGAATATATTGCGCTGTGCCCATAAAACACGCCTCTAACCCTTATAGCTCAACCTTGTATCCTATTTACCTCCTTCTCTGCCTCTCAGATCTCGTACATGTGCGCCAGCGCCGCTTCACTACAGTCCTCAGCAGTGAGATCTGAGAGGCGATAAAAGGATAGGGCATATCACCCCGAATCAATGACACCCGGCGTGTAAGACGACCCCTGACTTTTCAGAAGATTATCAAGGCTTAAAAAGTACTCTTATACTCCAGAATATACTGTACTTACCCAAGGATGGTCCAGTGGTTTCCTGTGTCCTCCTCGACATCAAGATCAAGATGGCGCCGTAACAGGACGCCGCGGCCACAGGGCTCCGGTCTTCTCCTTTCTCCCCCCTATCCCTCACCTGCTCTCTCCCCCTCTGGGGAAGATGCGGGGGAAGATGCGGGAATAGCGGAGGTCGCGGGTGGTAGCCGGTGGGCCGCAGAGTTTTGAGCAGGCCGAGGGATGCCAGCTGATCAGCCACGTGTTGCGGGGACTCTGCCATCCTCAGCAGTCCAGCCAGCTACCCGAAACGCCGCCACACAGCCTGGGGAATCTTCCGCTGAGCAGATCGCGCCCACGCCCTGGGATCGCAACACGTGCAGCGCTGGCTCCTCTGACACCACTGGTCCTGGCCCACTGCTGGCTGCCGCTGGATCAGCTGACCGGGAATCGGAATGCGCCGGACAGTCAGCTGATCATAGCTGTACCACGTGCTCCGAGCTGGGAAGGGAGCCTGCCAGACACAACACAGCTGCCACAGCATGAAGGGGAGAAGCGGGCTCTTCTGCTCCTCAGTTCAGGTCTGCCGCTGACGGATACACCAGCATGCCACTGCCGGATCTATCCATTTGCTCCCTGCAGCTGCACCGGCCCACCGCTACTGTTGCTGGATCCACCAGACCACCCACGGACACACCATCCTCTCTAAAGGTCTGTGCTGTTGACCTCCTGGCCACCTACATCCTACCTGCACTAGGCCACAAGCCGAGGGCTAAATTTACTGGCTGCCAGGTCCACTACCTTTGCCTACTGCTGGCTGCTGCATCTGATGTCCTGCCACCACCAAGGTAAACCCCCCTGGCCTGTCCACCACTGCTGCCCCCGGCCCCAAGTCCACCACCACTGCGGCCCAGCAAAAGTGCCTCCTGGCCCCACAGGGCCCCCACTGCGTCTGCACCCTCATTTCCAGCCGTGCAGACTTGAAATCAGGAGTGCTACCCCTCGGGCAACCTGGTCCGAGTGAACTCTGCTGTCTGCCTCCATCATGATGCCCCTCAGTTTTCTCAGCCTTCTCTCTCTACTTTTGTGGACAATCGGTAGCACCTGTCTTGTTGGGAGCGTGTCGCTGTGTAGCGTCCAGTGCCGAAAATGGCAGCGCTCATATCAGCTCTCAGGCTGCTCCTCCAGTCCCACTCTTTTCTGTTCCTGCTATCAATGTATGCTTTGCTATGTTTGTATTACGTTAACTGTACGTGTATGCTGTAATGCTCTCTGTTTTACTTTTTGTTTTTGCTTTTTATTGTTTATATGTATGTACCATGCTTAACTGTATGCAATGCTGCACTCTACTTAATTCTACGCACAAGCTGTAATGTTGTCCTATGTATGCTTGTCCCACGTCTATGTATGTGCCATGCTTAACTGTATGCTATTTCTTGTCTCTTCACCAACGACCCTGTATGTGCCAAAACATGAAGGAGAGTGCAGCCACGAGAACATATCCGACAAACTGTTGCCGGATATGTTCAGTTGGTCCTTGCGCAGCAACAGTAGGGTCAACGAGGACCTGGAAAGCCTCTGGACTATCCAGAAACTTACCTTGACCTAGGTAAGTATCTAACTTTTATTTCACAACAGCACCAGTTCACTTTAAATTGCAAAATGACCGGAGCAGCACTGAGTTATGTTTAAAGAGAACCCGAGGTGGGTTTGAAGAATATTATCTGCATACAGAGGCTGGATCTGCCTATACAGCCCAGCCTCTGTTGCTATCCCAAACCTCCCTAAGGTCCCCCTGCACTCTGCAATCCCTCATAAATCGCAGCCATGCTGCTGACAAACAGCTTGTCAGAGCTGGCTGTGTTTATCTCTATAGTGTCAGTCTGCTGCTCTCCCCGCCTCCTGCAGAACTCCAGTCCCCGCCTGCATCCCTTCCCTCCCTGCTGATTGGAGGGAAGGGACGGGGGCAGGGACCGGAGCTATGCAGGAGGCGGGGGAGCAGCTGAGACTGACACTACAGATGTAAAACACAGCCTCACAGCATGGCTGTGATTTATGAGGGATTGCAGAGTGCAGGGGGACCTTAGGGGGGTTTGGGATAGCAACAGAGGCTGGGCTGTATAGGCAGATCCAGCCTCTGTATGCAGATAACATTCTTTAAACACACCTCAGGTTCTCTTTAAGGCATGGTTTTTAAATAGAGTGAAATATCCCTTTGGAAGGAAATCGGAGAGGACAATCCCTTCCATACCCTCTCTGATTCAGTTTGTTAGTAGCCACATCTCAGCAATGCCATGTTGCCACAATAATCTAAAGATCTCCTGAACTACAAAAAATATTTCACACAACTACTTGGTGTGTGAAACAAATTTCCTTTCAGCTAGGTTATAATTATATAGGCACGATGGCATAGTGCAGGGGTCCCCAAACATTTTGGGTCGAGGGCCGGGTCAACATACTTCAGACTGCTGGGGGGCCGGAGTATACATAATCTGATGTAGAAGTCTCTGCAGGCCAGACCCAGGAGACAACCTGCAGTCCAATTGGACAACAGTGTCACCTACTGTGGAATTTGATTGGAAACCAGCGAATTACTGCTTTCTGGCTCCATTCTATATGCGGACCACCAATATTTAAAGATGTAGCTGGCCGCATCTCTAAAACATTTTGGGGGTGGGGGGGGGGGGTAAAAAAGCCTCAGGGGGCCACATTCGGCCCGCGGGCCTTAGTTTGAGGACCACTGGCATAGTGGATAGCACCAGGACACTATCTGCATGGAGCTTGTATGTTCTCCCCATGTATGCGTGGGATTCCTCCGGGTACACCAGTTTCCTCCCATGTCCCAAAAACATACAAGTTAATTGGTCCCCACCTCAAAAAAAATTGACCATCGATTATATTAGATATTAGATTGTGTCCTCTGAGGGACAGTCTGTGATACAGCTATATACTCTATGTAAAGCGCTGTGGAATATGTCTGCATTATATACATACTTAATAATACATGGTAATAAAATAGTATTACATTTATTTTTCCAGATAGTTTAAAGTGAATCTCAACTCTTGCACTGGACAAAAGTAAACAGAGAGAAATGCACCCTGTATGTATTTAGAGAGTTTATCCTGTCTAATTCCCCTTCATTTGTGTCCAATCACTAGTTGTAATTTGATTCCTCCACTGTGTCACATGACTGCCTACGGCAGATAAGCAGATAAGCCCATTTGAAAGCAGAGGCTGTAAACAATAGCTCTGCTTCCATGAATCAGGAAGTAGAAACAGTACTGATTTATTTTAGGATGTGTATCAGCTGTAAAAAAGAAATGTTCTTTGTTTAAAGGTTATTATGCTGTTGTGTATCTTTTAGAGCAGAAAGGACATTCTGAGTTCAGGTCTGCTTTAAGCACCTGCAAAGCAGAATTTAGCGAATTCTAAAGTTTTGCAGTTCCAGAAAGAACAGACTGACTTATCTCCAATCACCGTACTGATCTGTGACTCTCCTTTCCTTATCTAATGACAAACTCTCAGCAGACAAAGGACACCATCAGTCAAATACTCACCCAGAACAAGTTTTATATTGTCAGGCATGGCTCTGTGGTTTCTCTACGATATTTGCCTAAACAAAAATCAACATTTATGATTTACCACATATAGTGAGTGGGCTGTGAACTGAGACAGAGGTACTTATTTCAACCACAGCATAATTTGTATCCCCACACAGTACAACCTTTCAGTGAGTTACATTATCCATACAGTAAGTTCCACCATGTTTGATTTTCCAGATATGTGAAGGGAATATTGATGGGATGGATTACTGAGTAGATTTAATATGTGGTAGAATGCTAAGCTTAATAATCTGTGTCTTTTCTTCTACAAGCGTTTTATGAAGAAACATTCTACCATAGACTGCTATAAATCTGTATGAAAATTCTGCTCTACAGGGGCGTGGCTAGTGGCCGCTCGCGATGGACGTCTTCTAGCAGAGCTCCGCACACCCTGGCTGCATCGGCACATTACCCGCAACACTTTCGCCCCAAAAAGGGACCGAAGCCCGCTGTGTCTCCCAAGCCTAGATGGGGGGCAAAAAAGGCAGGCGTGAGTAAGATCTTTCTGAATCCTCCCGGCGGGAGCCATGCTCACGGAGATCCAAGATGGCACCCAGCCCCAGTCAGCAGAAAGAGCAGGAGCGCATGGAGAGTGACTCAGACAGCAAAAGCAGGTCTACCAGCCTCAGCAGACCTCCCCCCACCAGCCGACAGACTGAGGTAGGAAGCAAAGCTCCAGACAGCCTCTCAACCCGAGACCAGGCACTTCTCAATATGTTTAACCCTCCTGGCGGTCAATTAAAACCGCCAGGGGGCAGCGCAGCACTAATTTTTTTAATTTTTTTTAAATCATGTAGCTAGCCTAGCGCTAGCCACATGACAGCCGCTGTGCAGCGGCATCCTCCCACCCTCTTCGATCGCCTCTGGCGATCAAGCCCGTCCAGAAATCCCGTTCTGAACGGAATTTCCATTAGGGCTTTCCCCGTCACCGACATCATCGACGTTGTGACATCAAAGGGAGTCCCGACCCACCCCTCAGCGCTGCCTGGCACTGATTGGCCAGGCAATGCATGGGGTCTGGGGGGGGGGGGCGTCGCGGCGAATCGGCGCGGAGCGGTGGTGATCAGGCAGTACACGCAGCTAGCAAAGTGCTAGCTGCGTGTACAAAAAAAAATTATGCAAATCGTCCCAGCAGGGCCTGAGAAATCCTCATGTGCGGCATAGCCCGAGCTCAGTCAGGAAGGTTAAAGTGATCCTGCAGAGAGAGCTTGAGGAGGCCTCTAGCAAGCTGGCTGCTCAACTCTCTAAGGAGATTAAGGAACTGGGGTCCAGGACGAACGAACTCGAGCGTCGCATGGACAATGTTGATGTTGTGATTAGAGTTGAGCCGAAATTTTCGTAATTTCGCATTACTATAATTACGCACGCGAAATTTGCGATTACGATGCGAAATTATGGTAGCGTAATTGCCATTAAAATCGTAATTGAAAATACCGTAAGCGTAATTTTCAACACGTAATTTCGCGTTTCGTTCATGCCGTAATTTCGCATTAAACGCTACCGTAATTTCGCGTTAAACGTAAAGCTCCGTATAATGTAAAAAAGCCGCCGACTTTAAGGGTTAATAGCAAAGCCCCCTTAAATGCCAAGAGCCTCAAATTTGGAGAATATATTAAGGAGATCAGGAGGAATAAGAGGAAAAACATTTTTTTCAAAAAGACCTTATAGTTTTTGAGAAAATCGATGTTAAAGTTTCAAAGTAAAAATGTATACATTTAAAAACCCGCCGACTTTAACGGTTAATAGCAAAGCCTGCTTAAAGTTTAGGAACACCAAATTCCCAGGGTATATTAAGAGGATCAGTGGGAATCAGAGGAAAACATTTTTTTCCAAAAAGACCTTATAGTTTTTGAGAAAATCGATTTTTAAGTTTCAAGGGCAAAAATGTCTTTTAAATGCGGAAAATGTCAGGTTTTTTTGCACAGGTAACAATAGTGTATTATTTTCATAGATTCCCCCAAGTGGGAAGAGTTTTACTTACTTCGTTCTAAGTGTGGGAAATATAAAAAAAAACGACGTGGGGTCCCCCCTCCCAGACCTCTTTAACCCCTTGTCCCCCATGCAGGCTGGGATAGCCAGAATGCGGAGCACCGGCCGCGTGGGGCTCCACACCCTGACTATACCAGCCCGCATGGTCCATGGATTGGGGGGTCTCGGAAGGGGAGGGGCAGCCAAGCTTTCCCCTCCCCCTCCGAGCCCTTGTCCAATCCAAGGACAAGGGGCTCTTCTCCACCTCCGATGGGCGGTGGAGGTGGAGGCCGCGATTTCCTGGGGGGGGGTTCATGGTGTAATCTGGGAGTCCCCTTTAAAAAGGGGTCCCCCAGATGCCCACCCCCCCCCCTCCCAGGAGAAATGAGTATAGAGGTACTTGTACCCCTTACCCATTTCCTTTAAGAGTTAAAAGTAAATAAACACACAAACACTTAGAAAAAGTATTTTAATTGAACAAAAACATAACCACGAAAAAAGTCCTTTAATATTCTTAATTAACCATTAATACTTACCTGTCCCTTTAAATAAATGATCCCTCGAAATAGCCTCGGAAATGTTCTATCAGTTACAATGTAACAAGGTTATTACAATGTAACAACTTTGTTACATTGTAACTACGCCGCACCCGACGTCACTCGCCGCTCAGCCGCCGCATACGCTTCTGCGCTGCACAGACCCGACAGAGCTCTGAGCTATATAGCTCAGAGCTCTCTAAGCATCTTTGAATTTGGGCTCCAAGGAGCCCCATTGGTCCTTAGCAGACCAATGGGGTTCCTTCAAATCAGAAGGAACCCCATTGGTCTGCTAAGGACCAATGGGGCTCCTTGGAGCCCAAATTCAAAGATGCTTAGAGAGCTCTGTAACTACGCCGCACCCGACGTCACTCGCCGCTCAGCCGCCGCATACGCGTCTGCGCTGCACAGACCCGACAGAGCTCTGAGCTATATAGCTCAGAGCTCTCTAAGCATCTTTGAATTTGGGCTCCAAGGAGCCCCATTGGTCCTTAGCAGACCAATGGGGTTCCTTCTGATTTGAAGGAACCCCATTGGTCTGCTAAGGACCAATGGGGCTCCTTGGAGCCCAAATTCAAAGATGCTTAGAGAGCTCTGAGCTATATAGCTCAGAGCTCTGTCGGGTCTGTGCAGCGCAGAAGCGTATGCGGCGGCTGAGCGGCGAGTGACGTCGGGTGCGGCGTAGTTACAATGTAACAAAGTTGTTACATTGTAATAACCTTGTTACATTGTAACTGATAGAACATTTCCGAGGCTATTTCGAGGGATCATTTATTTAAAGGGACAGGTAAGTATTAATGGTTAATTAAGAATATTAAAGGACTTTTTTCGTGGTTATGTTTTTGTTCAATTAAAATACTTTTTCTAAGTGTTTGTGTGTTTATTTACTTTTAACTCTTAAAGGAAATTGGTAAGGGGTACAAGTACCTCTATACTCATTTCTCCTGGGAGGGGGGGTGGGCATCTGGGGGACCCCTTTTTAAAGGGGACTCCCAGATTCCACCATGAAACCCCCCCCAGGAAATCGCGGCCTCCACCTCCACCGCCCATCGGAGGTGGAGAAGAGCCCCTTGTCCTTGGATTGGACAAGGGCTCGGAGGGGGAGGGGAAAGCTTAGCTGCCCCTCCCCTTCCGAGACTCCCCAATCCATGGACCATGCGGGCTGGTATAGTCAGGGTGCGGAGCCCCACGCGGCCGGTGCTCCGCATTCTGGCTATCCCAGCCTGCATGGGGGACAAGGGGTTAAAGAGGTCTGGGAAGGGGGACCCCACGTCGTTTTTTTTTTATATTTCCCACACTCAGAACGAAGTAAGTAAAACTCTTCCCACTTGGGGGAATCTATGAAAATAATACACTATTGTTACCTGTGCAAAAAAAACTGACATTTTCCGCATTTAAAAGACATTTTTGCCCTTGAAACTTAAAAATCGATTTTCTCAAAAACTATAAGGTCTTTTTGAAAAAAAAAATTTTTCCTCTTATTCCCACTGATCCCCTTAATATACCCTAGGAATTTGGTGTTCCTAAACTTTAAGCAGGCTTTGCTATTAACCGTTAAAGTTGGCGGGTTTTTAAATGTATACATTTTTACTTTGAAACTTTAACATCGATTTTCTCAAAAACTAAGGTCTTTTTGAAAAAAAAAAAATTTCCTCTTATTCCTTCTGATCTCCTTAATATATTCTCCAAATTTGAGGCTCTTAGCATTTAAGGGAGCTTTGCTATTAACCCTTAAAGTCGGCGGCTTTTTTATATTATACGGAGCATTATGGTTTAACGCGAAATTACGGTAGCGTTTAATGCGAAATTACGGCATGAACAAATACCCATTGTAATGCGAAAATTACGCTTACGTGAAATTTCGCGAAATCCTTCTTTACGATTATGTACTTACGGCCATAATCGTAATTACACTAATTACGCAAAATTTCGCGAAATCGTAATTACGTCATTACGCTCATCTCTAGTTGTGCTGGATGAACACATAAAAGATCAAGAGGCGACCCAGGCCGACCTCCAGGCTATACACCTGTGCATGGAAGATTTCAAGAATAGGGCCTGCAGAGGTAACTTACGGGTCAGGGGCCTACCCAAGAGCATAAAAGATCTTACCTCCACAGTTAACACTTTTTTTCAGGTGCTTGTTCCTAGCCTGCCGATCGATAGACTCAAGTTCGACAGAATTCACAGGGCCTTAGGCCCCGTTAAGCCTAACGGTCTCCCCCGGGACATTGTTAGTAAGTTTACCTACTACAGATCCAAATAAACTATTCTAAAAGCTGCAAGGGACAAAGATGATCTTGAATTCCAAGGCCTCCACTATCAAATCTTCGCTGATCTGGCAGCTGCCACGATCCAGAGGCGCAGAGAGATGAAGCCCTTTACCAGAAACCTTCAAGCCCACGATACAAAGTATAGCTGGGGTTTCCCCTTCAAGCTGATGTTTTCCCACAATAACTGGGTTAATGTGGTATCAAGCCCAGAAGAAGCCCAAAGAAAGCTGGAAAAGCTCAAACTTGCGCTACATGCCTCCTCTCCACTCCATAGTCAAGGCTCATTCCGCTCTCAGCCTCTATGGGAAAAAGTAAAACCGCAGCGTTCCTCCCAAAAGCGTGATAAGGAGGTTCCGGTGTCAGCAGCCCACTCTGATCCTGGGTGATCTAGTCTATTTGGAACTGATTGGTTCTATATCCTAGCTTCCCAGCTTGACTAACTTACGCTATTGTTGGAGTGACGCACCTCTGGAGCCTGGCTTCCAGGCTGGAACTAGTCCTCTGAGTTCTTTAAAAGTTACCTATACATGGCGTTTGGAAGCTCATCCCTTTGCTTTAGCTGTTCACAGGATTTGCATGTTTTATTTCTTTTCGCATTTTCCCTTTATGTTCCATTAGTGACTACGCAATGCAGATAGTCAGGATAAGTCCTTGATTCTATTTAGTGATTTTATATATCTGTGTATTTTTTCTATTGCATAGTCTGTTTTGCAATTGTTGTTCTGGTTGTAGTTCCATGTATCTTTCTCCTGACTGGTTATTGAAACAGCTGATCTGTCAGCTGATCTGTGGAGGAAAATTCACTGCTCAGCTCTCCATCAAAGAGGATAGCAGCAGCGCTGTGTACGAAGATCCACAATGCAGACCTTGTAGGAGCTACTGGGGCCTCTTTCCTATGGACATTTGAGTTAACCTGGGATACTTGCCCAACTTGCACTCAACTAATGCACGGCAATACAAGCAACCTGCAGATGAAATAAAAGTCTATGAGCATGGAGGTAATATGCCTGAGTGCTGGCTCTTCTGTGCATACGCTTTGCCTTTCTTACACCTGTCTGCATTCAAGATATGCTGAATTGCTGGCTTGTTGTGTGCATTTGTGTTCCCTATTGTGATCTAAAGATTGAACAGGAACAGTATTGCAAACTGTTACATAGAGCTCTGATGTGGAGAACGGTTTCCTGGACAAGGAGTTGTCCCCAGTTGGAATTTGTTGAGTTCACAACTTGCACTGTGCTATAGTTCTGTTTATGTCACTTAGCTGAGACCTGTGCACAACTGTATGTATTTTTAATGTTTGCTATGGTGGTATGGCACAGTGGTGGCTGGCAAAGCACTGTTTTTGCAAGGTCTATAAAACATAGGTGTTCCGGTCAGGTTTATGTCCTTTTAGTGACTAAATGTTTATGTTCAAAGGAAATTGGACAACTGTTTATCCTCCCTTCATCTTTTTTTCGTTACCCCCACCTTCCTAATACCTATCTATATCACACTTTGTGTCCTGTAATATGTGCTACCTGCCAGGACACCAGCAGATACAGATAGAGGGAGAACAGCCCTTGAATCACATCACTTGTCGGGAAGCGTGCTGTCTTGTGCAATTCCCATTGTGCACTCTGCAAACTGTGATGTGTGTGTATGTGGGGATATAGGGGGGGGGGGGGGGGGTATTGGATGTTGTCAGGGGGCGGCTGGCAATAGTCGGCCTAGGGCACTAAGCAGTACAAATCCGGCCCTGTTTGAAGGTAGCGGTGAGGGGGCGAATAATTGGCTTTGCTTCCTATCCTAAAAAGCAAAGAACCCAAAAAAATGTGGTTATTAAGGCTGCAGATAAGAGGGAGGATTGTGATTTTAAATAAAGAAGATTAGAATAGGGAAATGAGTAGGTGATTGGCTGATGGAACCACTTATGAGAAATTAAGGGGAGATCCGGGAGCTAAATTTAAAGGGGAATTAGAAAGTTTGATTAAGATGGGCCTAGAAGAAGGAATTCTTGATGAAAGAGAGGCCAAATACCTTGTTCCATCTGTAGTCAGGACACCAGTGATATATTATTTACCCAAAGTTCATAAGAGTATTGAGAACCCCCTGGTAGACCCATCGTAAGTGGGTTTGGTTACTTATAGATTAGGGGAATATGTGGATAGATTCTTACAACCCCTTGTATTGAAAACTGAGTCATATATTAAAGATTCCAAGCATGTAAATAACATCCTGAAAGATCTAGGTTTTGAGGAACCCCCATTTACAGCAACCGCAGATGTTAATTCACTTTATACAGTAATACCCCATTGGGAAGGATTAAAAGGTGTAGAACAATTTTTGGTAAAAGAAGGAAATATGAATGATAGACAGATCCGATATATAGTGATGTGTACAAGGTTTGCCCTGGAACACAATTATTTTTGGTTTGGGGGGGGGGGGGTAATTATATCCAGAAGGTGGGTGTGACCATGGGGGCAAAATTCGCTCCAAGCATGGCAAATCTATATATGGCCCTGTGGGAAGGAGAGTCAATCTATAGGGAAGAAGATACAAGATTAATTATCTGGAAGAGATTTATCGCTGATATACTGTTTATGTGGAATGGGGATCAGACATTGTTGGGGGAATATATTGAAAGATTGAATGGGAAGTCTGCTAACCTCACGTTTTCTTGTGAATATAGTAAAGTGGAAATATATTTCCTTGATTTGAATATAAGAAACTCTAATGAAAGGATAAATACAAGTAGTTCTTCCAAGCCCACAGATCGGAATTGTTTTATACCGGTGGGAAGCTGCTATCACCCAAATTGGCTGCGTGCAATACCGAAAGGGCAATTTTTAAGAATGAGGAGAAATTGTGGGGAGATTGCAGATTATTTTTCAGAAACTGTCAAATTAAGGGAAAAGTTTGAAAATGAGGGTTATGAACGGCATAATTTAATCGGGTTACAAAGAGAGGTATCTATAATGGATAGAGACAGTATATTAAGAGATAAAGAAAAGGTTCAGAATTAAATGGTGTGCCCTTTCATTACAGGATATAGTAGGCAATATAAAAAAGTGAAGAAGATCATTACTAAAGCACTGGTCACTCCTTAAGTAGGATCCAGTTTTATGTTCTATTTTACCAAAAAATCCTGAAGTAATCTATAGGAAGTCCCCAAACCTGAAAGATATTCTAACATCCAGTGCAATAGAAACTCCTCAATATCAGGGGGTGAGCTCTTTTGGAGAAATTGGTTTTTTTAAATGCAGAAAATGCTTACCATGTAGGACGTGTGTTTCTACTCCTAGAGTTCAAAAAACATTTGGGAATGAGAATTATGAGATTAGGCAGTTCATAACCTGTGAAACAAAATTTGTAGTGTATTTATTGGTTTGTCCCTGTGGGATGTTTTATGTGGGGAGAACTAAAAGGTCCCTTAAAGAGGAACTCCAGTGAAAATAATGTAGTAAAAAAAGTGCTTCATTTTTTACCATAATTATGTATAAATGATTTAGTCAGTGTTTGCTCATTGTAAAATCTTTCCTCTCACCGATTTACATTCTGACATTTATTACATGGTGACATTTTTACTGTGGGCAGGTTATGTAGCTGCTCCTAGCTGTTTTGGCTGTTAGAGACAGCTGTAAACAGCTAATTCCTGTCTGTGAACCTTGTTACATTGTGGCAGTTTGCCCAGAGTACCAGGGGGACTAACTTTTTGTGGGATTGAAAGGAATTTAGGTAACTGGAGGGGGACACACAGGATTAGATAAATATCCAAAGCAGAGACAAAGTGGATATTCACACTTAACTGTATGGAACCGAACGGCTTAAACATAGAGCTGGATCGTAACTGTTTTTTTAACAGATGAATAATTTTTGGGGAAGGATTTATCTGCAGTATGAATAGTTTAATATAGGTTTTTATGTTGCAATAAAGGTTTATGCTGTGACCAGTAGAAGGCAGTAAATGATATGGATTGGAGATTAATTAATTGTTAAATGAAATATATTTTATACATTTTATATCATTTTAGTTTAATATCTATTGTTTTTGATAGTTGTTTTATTGTTATATTAGGTAGAGATTTAAAAGAAGTATTGCGTTATCCAGAGTGCCTGAAATAGGTCTACCATTCTAGGTTGCCAGATTAGCTTCATCGCTAATGGGCTTCCATGCGTTCCTTTCAAATAATTGTAAAGGTGCACATATTTGTATATTCACTATGCGCCTCATTCAGCACATGCGCAGTGACAAAATAGCGCGGTATCAATGAGGTTGGACATAGATTTGTGAACCTCCGTGCGCCCCATGTGGCGCACGCGCAGTGATGAAATAGCCTAGCATCACTGAGGTGCGATATTGACTTGTGAACTTCCGTGCGCACCACACGAGGGAAGTGAGGAGACGTGGCGGCGGAAGTGACGTTGCGCTACTCGGCGGGAAGGAAGTGCGGCATAGGGGAGGAACATCTCGATATGGCGTGCATATTTAAACCGTCAAGTTTATATCATTCCGTTTGCATGCCCCAGATGACGCAACTGCGAAACCAGTCGGGCTTACTGATGGTAGACAAGGACGGCACTCTAAGATATTTATGAGATACGTGAGCTAAGATTAAGGGTCCCTGTCACGAGGGCCTGGAAGTGAGTACTGGGATTGTATTTAACTATGGATGTGCAATAAAGGTGATGTTTTTAACTGAGTACACTTAGATTTGTCGCGGTTATTATATATTTTTTATGCTTGGAGCGGCTTCTGTTATATGGAGGAGGAGTGGTAACATGAATCTTCAAGGACTTGTGAAAAAGATCAGTGTGGTGATCGCAGGGGTGATCCAAACTGAGCCTTTAGACCTTATAATCTGGGTCTCTTCATAAATTGGTAACAGGGGTTTAGCAATAGGGGTTGCAGAGGTTGCGACCGCATCGAGGCCCTTGGGCCAGAGGAGCCCGAAGGGCCATGCCTCAACTACAGTATTAGCTCTCTATTGGGCCTGTGCTGGTAATAATCACTTCTATAGATACTTTGAATAGTGATAATCATTAACACACTGTTCCCCATCACCTTCTTGCACCTCTGACACTGTAGTTGCCAATGGCAGGTTTTGGTGCGCCGTATCAATTGTTATGTATAGAGTGCTTGGGGGGGCCCCATTGTAAAACTTGCATCGGGGCCCACAGCTCCTTAGCTACGCCACTGATTGGTAAGCCTGCACTTTGAAGGGTGTCTGGTGACGGATTTATTAGTCTGAGACTCCTTATAGCGCTGAAGTTATTGATGGAGAAGTGGTGATGAAGTCTATCTGAGGACATGTTAACTTTGTGGAAGCTTGTGGGACATTATTGCTATCTCCAGCGCAGATATATTTATACATATATGAAAGAACCCAAAACATTGTCAATTTGATAAAACAAAGCGAGGAGGCGGAACAGGCTTGGAAAGCCTCCCCATCAGTTCCTCGAAGCTGACCAGGGACAGATTGCAGTTGCAATTGGACTCCATATTAAGTGAAGAGGTAGAAAAGAAACTTTGGTGGCGCAAAAATGTCTACTATCGTTGGTCTGATAAGCCCCATACTCTTTTAGCCCGCAAATTGAAGAATCATAAGTATAAACCCCCTACCTTACGTGTAAAGGCCCTCACTCTCCCCCTACCACGAATCCCTGCAAAATAGTTCAGTATTTTCAGAACTTTCTTCAGAAGCTGTATAGGGCGGAGGGAATGATTGATAAGGCTCATTTAGAAGCTTATCTTGATTCGATCCAACTCCCTCCCCTTGATACGGTTGATGCTGAATATCTTAACGCTGATATCACCTCGGAAGAAGTTCTTGTAGCTATCAAATCACTTAAAAGTTCCAAATCTCCAGGGCCAGATGGCTAGTCCCTCTCTTTTATAAAAAGTTTGCTCAAATAATAGCCCCTCTTATGCTCCTTGTACATTTGGGATAGAACAAGAACAAACTTAAACGCCGGGATACGCTTCAAGCTAATATAGCCATGCTCCCTAAATCCGAAATAGAACCAATGGATGTTGCAGTTTTCGTCCTATTTCCCTCCTCAATGTGGATATCAGGCCCCTGATGCTGTGTACAGGGCTATCCAGGTTTTTCAAAGCCTACGTTACAGGCAGATCCCTGGCGTCTGTCTAAGCCTGGATATTTATAAAGGAGTTTGATACACTCTCTTGGGACTATCTGTATTCTGTATTACAACGCTGAGGTTTTGGGTCTTCTTTTTTAACTTGACTTCAAGCCCTCTATTCCTCTCCATCAGCCAAAATACATTATGCAGGCTACCTATCCCCTAGTTTTGTAATTGAGAGAGGTACCCGTCAAGTGTGCCCTCTTTCTCCAATTTTATTTATTATAGCGATGGAACCATTAGCGCAAATAATTAGAAATTCCGAGGAGGTTCATGGTTTTCAAATAGCTGGTACTCAGCACAATCTAAACCTTTTTGCAGACGATATGCTGTTGTCTGTCTAATCCAAAGTCCTCTATCCCTGCCTTAATGGAGATTATTAAGGAATTTGCACTGGTCTCGGGTCTGACCAATAACCCCAGTAAGTCAAATCTTATGAATCTCACATTAGAACAGGCAGATTGGCAGGAACTGATTAAAGAAGGTTTTTTTTTAATATTAGATAAACAGATTCCCTACCTAGGCATAAAATTAACTGTTCATTATAGCTCTCTCTTTTAGGCCAAATACTACGCACTATCTAGGCTTATCACTCAATATATCTCAAATTGGTCTGCTATGCAGCTGTCCTGGCTAGGCCGGGTGCACTCTGTCAAGATGGTTTTGTTACCAAAAATTCTTTACCATTTCAGATTGCTCCTTGTCTGGATCCCCCCGCATTGTTAAGGCTTTTCCAGTATAAAATAAATACATTTATCTTGGCTAATTCCAGGCCTAGAGTTGCTAGTGCCTCATTGTATCTATCGAAGCACACTGGAGGTTTGGGGTTTCCTGACCTACGTGCATACTACCAAGCAGCACAGATTGCACCAATGGTTGGCCTGTACAGAGGTTCAGATATGCCACAATGGGCTTTATTCGATATTGCCTCCGCAGCCACTTTGTCAGTGCAATGCCCTATTTGGCTTCCACCTAAGCTTCTGCCTCCCTCACTCAGTAGTATATTGATGCATTGCCTGCAAGTTTGGGACTCTAAAGTATTCTCATAAGCTGTTGTCTCCATACTTGCCACTCTTGCCAATCACTGATAATCCTCTATTCCATCCGGCTTACGTAGACCTGGCAGCATTTCGCTGGTGGGTCTCTAAAAATCTGCTAATAGTATATCATCTGATCAGTGATTCAAAAGTGGTCAGTTGGAATCATCTGAGAGATAAATATCAAATTTCTGGTTCAGAGTATTTTAGGTATTTGCAGTTGCGACACTGGATTAATTCCTCGCTGAAGAACATCTCAAATACTAGTGCATCTCTATCACTTTTTGAAAATGCCTGTCTTCAGGACACTAGGGGTACTGGGGCTTATAAGCAAATTGTACTCGGCCTTAATCACCCCTGCCCCTTCCTTCTCACATGGGTATGTCAAGAGGTGGGAAATTGATCTAAAAGGATCTCGCACCACAGAGGAATGGTTGCACGCTTGATATAGTCTCTTTCACCTTTCCATCAACCTGGACCTTGTGGAGCATCCTTGAAAGTAATGAGATGGTAGTGGGTTCCCTCCAGATTAGCTCGTATTGGAGGTGATGACAAATGTTTTAGAGTTTGCTAATCCAGAGGAGACCTGCTGCACACCTTTTGGTCATGCCCCCAGGGCCGGCCCGTCACTTTTTGCCGCCTGAAGCACATTTGGCAGAGCTGCTGCTGCCGCCGCCCCAGCCCCCCCCCCCCCCCCCCCCAGGGGCGGCCGCCGAGCCGGAGGGGTAGCGGGCAGGTCGGGGGTATTGTGCCTAGCGGTGGGGAGGGGGGGGTCGGACCTCCCCCTCCCTCGCCTGGGTCCCCCGATCTGCGCTCCCCTCCAGCCTGTAATTAGTAAGCTGCTGCCAGATCGTAAGAGGCACGGGCGGGGAGGACTCACCTTTTCCACGTTCCATCGTGCGCTCCATTGACGTCGCTTCCTGCATCGCCGTCCACTTACAATACAGTGGGCGGCGATGCAGGAAGTGACGTCAGTGGAGCGCTCGCTGGAACGCGGAAAAGGTGAGTCCTCCCCGCCCGTGCCTCTTACGATCTGGCAGCAGCTTACTAATTACAGGCTGGAGGGGAGCGCAGATCGGGGGACCCAGGCGAGGGAGGGGGGGGTCCGACCCACCTCCCCACCGCTAGGCCCAATACCCCCGACCTGCCTGCTACCCCTCCGGCTCGGCGGCCGGCCCCCCCGGGCGGGTGCCGCCCTTTGAAGTTTGCCGCCTGAGGCAAATGTTTCACCCCGCCTCATGAGCGGGCCGGCCCTGCATGCCCCTGGTTATCCCGCTTTTGGTCTAAGATTTATCGCCTGATACAAGCCGTTTTCCACACTCAGTTGCGCAAAGACCCCTGGTCTGCTTTACTACATTTTAAGACTGGTTCTCTTAGTAATTTATATTTGTTGCGGCTAAGCAAACAATTGCTAAAGCCTGGAAAAAACAGCTTGTACCATTTGAGGTTAAAAATAGGGTCTCTGGGTTCATGATTCAGGAGCAACTATCTAACTATTACTGGCAACAGATAGCCTGATAGGTCACTTAGTCGTCAGTGTTATGATTATGGCTCAAGGGAATTTTGGTTTGGTAAGGATCAGATCCTCTCTTTCCCCCCTTCCTTCTTCCCCTGTCTACTTCCACTCTTTTTTCTCCCCTCTTTCTTTGTTCTCCTTCTCTTTGTGGTTCTCTTTGCCCACCCGCTCTGCTTAGGGTGGAGTCTGAGGCTCTCTGGGCAAAGTCCTCGGGTTAGGAAATAGTGTTCGTCCTGGAACACTACACTTCCCTATTTGTATATGGTTGGGGTCATTCAGTCCCTTTTATTTGACAATTCATCATGCCTTCATTGCCGATTTTTTTTGCATTTGCACCTGTTTATTTGCTGTCAGTCATGATGTCTTGTTTCAACAAGTACTTTGTCCTGTAACGTATGCTGTTTATTTTCTTGAAAATTTTTCAATAAAACCGTTTGAAATAGAAAATTCTACTCTACAGAAATATGTATTATCTATTGTTGATTTGTAAAGTCTTTCTTGGACTATTTTCTTGTAAAATTATATAAAACTGAATATTGCAAAACATACATACAGACATACAGACACAGGCACAGACACAGACACAGAGACAGACACAGAGACAGACACACACTGATGAGCCACAATATAAAAAACACTTAAAGGACAACTGAAGTGAGAGGGGTATAGAGGCTACCATATTTATTACCTTTTAAGCAATACCAGTTGCCTGGCTAGCCTGCTGTTCCTTTGCCTTTACCCACGTTTACCCACAGACTTCGAACAAGCATGCAGCAGATCAGGTGTTTCTGACATTTGACAGATTTGATAAGAATAGCTGCATGCTTGTTTCTGGCATTATTCAGACACTACTGCATCCAAATACTGTAGATCAGTAGGGCTGCCAGGCAACTGGTATTAGTTAACAGGAAATAAATACGGTATGTCAGACTCCATAGTCTTTTTACTTCAGTTGTCCTTTAAGGTTGAAGTAAATACAACTGACCATCCCGCTCTAATGAAATGGAAAAAATAATAACACTTGTACAGCACTTTCCTTCTTTTAGACTCAAACTGCTTGGGAACTGTAGCCAGTGCTTTTGAAAATAAAGAAAGCCCTCATCATCCTCCATGAGGAGATAGACTACTTCAAATCCTCAGATCTGTCAGATTTTCACTGCCCACTGTAAGCGACAGGAACATAGGACAAAACTAATTTATAGTGCATTTTACTCTGATAGAAATGTACTTCTTCTAAGTTTGGGTTAACATGGATTTCAGATTCTGAAATGTTTCATGATAGTGGCCCTATAAGGGATTGGTTGCCATTATCTTGGCATACCACAGGTCACCTCCAGACAATCTGTGAAGTCCATGCCTCCACGTCAGAGCGGTTACTGCAGCACAAGGAGGGTTACTACAGATGTCTATAGAAACAATGAAAGCCTATGGGAATGTCTGTTCCCACTAGGCTGTTTGCATTATACATTCCTATGCTTTCTTCTGTTTTCTGTCACCTTCTGCCTTCCTCTGCCACTCTGATCCCCACTGCCACTCGGATCTACTGCTTGGGACAAGCACTGCTATACCAATAGGAGTCCCTGCAAAAGCATACTGCTGGGGCTAACCATTGGACTGAAACAGACCAATGGGGCTAACCCCATTGGCCCCCGAAACAATTGTCGGATTTAATTGTGGAAAAATTGCACAATAAAAGTGCGGATTTTTTAAACCACATACTTTTATGCTGGCAAACTGTTTTATTCAGAAATTTAAGAAATCTAAAATGCCCATCATTCACCTTTGTCCTGAAGCTCCATGTAAGATCTTGCCTCATGGGGTGTGGATGATGAATGGTGAGGGATCAGCCCACAAGTACACAGGAGGAGCTGGTTAATGATCTGAAGGTAGCTGGGACCCCAGTCACCAAGAACACGACTATGCCATAATGGAAACACTACGCCATAATGGAAATCTTGCAGCACCCAGAAAATCCCCCTGCTCAAGAAGGCACATGCAAAGGCAAGGCTTAAGTTTGCCAGTGAAATGTAATTGAGAGAAGGCCAGCGCTGTGGTCAGATGAAACCAAAATAGAGCTCTTTGGAATCAACTTAAAAAGCCATGTTTGGAGCGTGGAAGTAGAAACATTTTGCATTGCAGCAGTTTTTTTTCCAAGGTTATAGGACAACTGCAGGGCACTGCATTGAGGGGGCCAATGAACCTTAAAAGTTTTGGGTCAGGACCTAAATCGCTCAGGCAAAACACTGAAGGTGGGTCATGGAGCATGCATGTAATTGAGGTGCTGGCAAATTTGGGTGCATGGTAACGCCGAAAAATAGCTCACCCTGCTCCTGCAAAAGACCTGGTGGTGTTAATTACTAATTCACCATCCAGGCCACCGTGGACTTTATAGTAATTTGGGCGCTCAATTTGGTCATAGATGTCTAAAGTCTTCCAGCATGACAAATGGCCCAAACCATACGGCAAAGTTTCACTGTGATGTCCATATGCTCCTGGTCTCTCAGATCCGGAGATTGCCCCTTCAGGATTATTTGCTAAAAAGGGGGGGAAAGCCAAATAGCAAAGTGCAAACGGATATTTTATTGTTAACTACTTTAGGACCACAATGATTGTAATCTACGCCCTGTTTTGGTGGCTATCTGGCTGGCAGGGCGTAGATTTCAATCAACCGATGCCACGTGTTCTCGCCGCTTTTGCCGATCCCGACAATCTCAGCACTGTCTCCCCGCTGCAGCTCACTCACTCTGCCATCTCTATAATGGCAGAGCCCTGTGAGCGGGTCAGGAGCGGATTTCATTGGCTCCTGACCCTGTCTATCAACGTAAGCCGCTCCCATTGGCTTACATTGATAGGCAGGGTCAGGAGCAAACGAAAGCGGGCAGGCCCGGATTTCTGCAAAGGCCACAGAGGCCACGGCCTAGGGCGATAAAATCAGATAAGATCAGAAGGGCGGCATGACTTGGAGAGAGAAGAGGTCATATGTCAAAGTAAATCATCTCCTCTGTTCCCGCAGCGCAGCCAGCCAGCGCCCTGCTCTGCACTAATAGAGGAATTCCAGAGTTCCTCAATCCCTGCACCTCTTACTTCCTGATGTGTTATAACAATCAGGATCAATCATAACTGTCACCTGATGATCCAATTATTTATATGGATCGACATACAGTACAAGTGGATGTGAGAAATACCAGGGATTTACATTACAAAGAAGATAAAACTAAGTTCCGCTGAGTTCTAATGCAGGCATTCACAAACATTTCTGCTAGTTTCTTCGCCTTCTCTTTTAGAGCTGTGACACTGTCTGACCCCAGCAGTTGTAAATTACACTTTCTTATCTAGGCCTAATTTATTGCTTTCTTTTCTTCCTAGCCAGTAATCTGGTCTCTGCTTAAGTTAACTCTTTCCTGACTCATTTTCTGTCCTTCATCTCCGACCATCTATGAGAACTGCTGCAGCCTGGAATAAAAATGCTGTATGCTTCCCTTTCATTGCTAAACTGTCACTGTCACCTGAGCTGTTACTACCTCTATGCTAGTTTGTATGGTTTGGCATCCTTCTGCTTTCCTGTAGCAGTAGAGCATTGTACCATCTTAGCCATCAGCAAAAGCAGAGAGTTTTGAATCAGGATGATACCATTTATTGACTTAAAAGAAAAAGAGTAATCTTTCTGCTAATAAGCCTTCTTCAGACTTTGTTCCTGTATACTGTCTATATGTTAAAGCACACCGCCGTATGTACATTCAGCATTCAAAAGAGATACGTAGATTTTTCGGCAAATATAAATAAATGTCATTCAGATGCTTTAAAGTGCAGCTGAACTCTTGCACAGAACAGAAGGAAAACATGCAGAGACATGCACCATGTATGTATTTAGAGAGCCTTTCGAATTCTTCCACATCTGTGTCTAATCACAAATTTGATATCTTCCCTGTGTCACCTGGCTGCCACAGCATATAAGCTTATTTTAAAGCACAAGATGTTAATATATTTGCTTCCATGAAAGTAGGAATTAGACACACTGTCTATTTATTGCAGGATTTGTATCAGCTGTAACAAAGAAATATTTTTTCTTTAAAGGTTATGTTGTTGAGTATCTTTTAGAGCAGAGAGGAAGTTCTAAGTTCAGGTCCGCTCTAATTACAACCAAACATCCAAAGTGGGTCTTGACAGGATGTTTGCTACTTACCTGTTCTCTGTTTTGTTTGGGCTTTTCTCCATTGCACTGCCCTGCCACCTGCTTGTGGCTCCAACTGCAGTCAGCCGCACAGAGGACAAAGAAGCAGCGCATGCTCTGGCCACTTGCGCTCCCTGTAATTTCCTGCCCAGATGTGCACAGCAACCAAGGCCGGTACAGTGTTATGCATTCTTGACAAGTACCGATTATACATCACCGTAATTTCTCAAGTATGCATTCCCAGAACACTATCGGCTGCTGTGCACATTCGAGCAGGAGCGCAAATTTCCATCGTGAGAGGACAGAGCATCCACTGATTCTTTGTTCAATGAGGGGCACAGCAGCACAACTGAAATGAGCCCATTTAAACCAGTGATCGCTAGTCAGATAGTTGGACAGAATGTTTTTTGGTGGTGGTGGCGGGGGGGTTGGGGGGCGCTTGGTGACAGCAGGCCTAGGGCACTGGTAAGTACAAATCCGGCCCTGAAAGCGGCTCCTGACCAGCTCACGGGAACTGGTGGACCAGGTTCCCGACGTGGTGGTGAAGGCGATTGCGGCAGGTATGCTCAGTGATTCGTCGTTATCCGTCAGTAATCCGCAGTTTCTGGTACAAGCGGTCTCTAGTCCTTAAGGAGGCAGAGACTGCTGGTACTTAAGTGGTTAAATAAATACAAGAAGTATAAAATGAAGGAATAAAACACTCACATACAAGGTCCATCCAAATGGGGTTAAAAACATGCTAAATGCAACATAACCTCATGAAGGGAATATAGGTAAAGGTGCCAACCATCTCCTATGGTACCTCTGATTGGGTTTGTGATTGACCTGTACTGATGTTCACCATACAACAAGCTGGATTTTGGGATATTGTCTATACTTAGCTGCAGTCATGTAGTTACTATTTGCTGGCACCAATTTCTCTTCTATTTAGATTCATATTAATTGCTCATAATGAAATTGTAAAATGAAAAGAGTGCAGAAAATTGTGAAGATTAAAGCCACTTTTCACTGCAAAACTGATTTGGAAGGAAGAGCTGACTCACCCCTGAAAAGTACTACAAAATGACAGGAGCCAAGAAAACAAAAAAGTGTAGCCACTTATTTTGTTCTGCCTTAATCCTGCTACAAAATGATTACAAGTGAAATGTGAGCCCTTTTTAATAACGCCCATTACTTACATAATAGAATGCTTCCAATGAAAGAGCTCAAATTTGATATTTCTATTTGATGCATCACAGCTTGGGGGACGTTTTGGTTTATTGTCTAATATTAATACGACTTTTGCAGTTTAATAGTTCCCCTCCTGTTGCGGGAACATAAATAACAAGGCTACAGTTTTCACTGATGACATGTAGAACAAATTAAGTCTCATTTCCCAAGGAATGGGTCATTAATATCCGCTCATGTAGGTTTTTTTTTTACTATGTGCTTGTTCACACAATTGTAAATTTCCCTGGGAGAACGTTTGAAAATGAGAACTACAAAAACGTTAATCCAGCCATTTATCTTCCCACTTTTGCAGACTTAACAATATTGCCAGGCACAGTGCTTCTCTAATGCCAATTGACTCCTATTGTCCCTTCCACTGTACAGATACAAGGCTCCAAGGAAATAAACAACTCCATTAGGTGACATCAGCATAAACTAGCTGAAAAAAAAATAAAAAGGTTAACATTTATAAACTAGGTTATATGTAATCACCAGCAAGAATACCGAAGACACCAGTAAAAGAGGCAAGGTCTCCCATTTTCCATTTTTACTGAAAACACTAGAGGGTACGCTCTTTGTATGTACGATTCTTTGTATGATTCGATTACGATTCTATTTACGATCCGATTAAATCCGACATGTCCGATCGGAATTCGATTCGATTTGCCATTGTTTTAAAATGGCAAATCGAATTCAATCGAATTCCGATCGGACATGTCGGATTTAATCGGATCGTAAATAGAATCGTAATCGAATCGTATCGTGTAGATGTGGCTTAAGGCCTTGCCTAGCAAACCTGTGCCCAGAAACAACAAGACTAATTAGGAAGGTTAAATGTGTTGTGGATGGTACATACCAATAAACCTCAAAAGAGACAGTATTTATGAAAAACTGTAGAAATTTTATTGATAGAAAAAAATCATTAAAATAGCCTGAGATATATACCCAACCACCCACCCAGCAGCACACATCCCCAGCACCCCTGTAGACCAAAGCCCCACTCACTCACTCGAGCAGCATACACCAAGCATACAACAAATAGTCAAGGCCTTGATCAGACAGCACCACTAGACTGTAGGACAAAGATTGTCATCTCAGCAAGGGGGGTCTCCGCCCCAGTTTTATATGACCTGCACAGTTAGTGAATCCAGAAGAAAAGAACTTGGCTCATATGGTACACAGCTGTCCATAAAGGATCCAGGTGAAATAAGAGCTAAGCGGGCTGCGTCCTTGCATATAATGAGCTCCAATGGATGTATGTAAAGCATAGAGCAATTCACTGTTATTGCCTCAATGTCCCAAAGGGCTTATAGAAAGCATGCAGCTCAGTCAGCAACAGCAGGATAAGCAGACAAGCCTATAGCAAGGACAGTTTTAGTCCAGCAGAAACAAAAAGCACATGTATGCAAGCAGGGTAGCCATTCAAGCGAATGCCTCTGATGTAGCAAATGTAAATCCAGACATGGGTGCAGCAGCAGTAGCGATTATGTCAGCATCATCACATTGAGCAAAGATGATTTGTACGGAAGTGCTCACCCCAAGGCCCTCAGATGTCTGGTGAGGCTAATCCATGCATGGGTAAAGGCGGGATGGGGAGTCCTCATAAGAGATCCCAAATCCGGGGAGCGTGCTAGTGGTCAGGAGTGCTGTGTTCGCTGCCGCAGCAGGAGTGGTCAGGCATCCCAGCAGACACACGGTGACGCCACACGCAGCCTCGACATGTTTCACGAGCGTCTGCTCGTTTCCTCAGGAGGCGTGGCTCACCGTTCAACATCAACAGTGCCCTTTCATCTCATCATCCATCCAATCATGGTGCAGGTGGCAAGCCCCGCCCACCAGCCCCATCGCTGGCCAACGGACGCACGCGCCCCCACCCCACACACTCCAACCCCGCCCACACCAATCCGGCAGGCCAGGGAAGAGAGAGGGGAGGCGCGCGCAGCCGCCAATGACGTCCGCACAACCCCGCAGCTCCCAGGCGACCAGAACGCCACGAAAGAGAGCGGAGAAGGCGGACATCAGAACCAAGCGAGGGGGCGGGCCGGACGGGGGTCACCACAAGCACCAACACGGTACCTAATTGTATTCCTATACAAAAATGAATTATATCTATCAATTTAACTATACCCTTCATTAAACTAGGCTATAACACTAGATCCAATGAATAAAATCTGACCTGCACCAACAGAGGCAGGACCCCATTATAAACATGCTTGTCATAGATAAATACTTATCAAAGCCTACTCGGCTGCAATCATAGGCATGGGGCAGCAGGAGGCACCGAGGCCGACGCGGAAACAAGAAAGACACCCTAAGCACACAGGAGAACAGAAAATAAAAAATCTATAGAAAAAATAATGATAAAAACGGAAAAAAATATAAAAAAAAAATATATATATATATATATATATATATATATATATATATATATATATATATATATCAAACCGGCAAAAAGGCAGCAAAACCCTCCATCTCATTCAGGCCTGGAGGGGAGGTAGCTTTCAGAGTGAAGATCCAACGACATTCCTTCTGAAGTAGCAATCTATCTGGGTTCCCACCCCTAATTGATGCATGAATGCGGTCTAGACCAATGAATCTAAGTCCACTGGGATCACCATTGTGGTGCTGTCGGAAGTGGACCCCGACCGGGGCAGTGGAGCTCACACTTCTGATGCTCTTAACATGTTCAGAGACACGTTCTCTGAGCTCACGAGTTGTTTTGCCAACATAAAATGCCCCACAGGGGCACGTGAGCAGATAGACAACAAACTTCGTTGCACAATTGACATAGTGTGAAAGACTCCACTGCCTCCCGTCGGGGAGCAAGACAGACCGGAGCAGTGCTTTTCAGCGCTGCTAGCTTTGGGCGCAGCCAGCGCCGCCATAGACTGTAATGGGAATCAGTCTATAGCGGCGCTCAGTGAGGAAGGTCGGCTCCGTCAGAAGACGGAGCCGAAGTTGTTTAAAAAACACAATAATTCGGCCTCCAGCAATCGCTGGAAGCCGAATTATTTCATTCCCCCACTATCCATGTCGGCCTGGAGGGGGAATAGTAATTAAAACGCCCCGGACTTGTGCAGAAGCAGGACCAGCCATTTAACAGCTGGATCCTGCGCCCAAGTCTACCAGCGCCGTATTCAAATGTACGCAGACAGACGCACCCACAAGCATAAACCTGCAATATGTACACCCACCACAGGTGTAAGTCCCCGAGACTCGACAATGTGGTCTAGGGGTACCTAGTCCCTCAAAGTGACCCCTAACTAGGGTGTCTCTCAAAGAGGGCGCTCTCCTAAATGTAATGTTGGGTCTTGGTGGAACAAACAAAGACAACCGCGAATCATTAACCAAAATGTACCAGTATTTGTCCAAAATGTGTTTGATCTCACCATGTTCCACACAGTATCGGGTACAAAATCTCGTCTGACGCATGGAGGGGGTAGTCACTCTATTGGGATTCAACAGTTTACCGCGATCGCTGTTAAGGGCTCTGCCGTAAGCCTTTATTAGTATGGAATCCTCATATCCCCGCACCTGGAAACGAGTGCGCAATTCGTTTGCTTCATATATAAAGGATTCTTGAGTACTGCAGTTACGACGGACTCTCAAATATTGGCCCGTAGGGATACCTCTGATTGTATGCTGTGGATGACAGCTATCTGCCTGTAACAATGCATTAGTGGAGGTGTCTTTCCTATACAGACGGGTACTTATTTGGCCTGAAGTGTCACACATCACTTGAAGATCCAGAAACGGGATCATACAATGATGGTAATTCATGGTGAATTTCAAATTCCGGCAGTTAGTATTTATCTGCCCAACAAATTCAGTCAGCTCTGTGATGGTGCCAGTCCACAGCATGAAGATGTCATCGATGTACCTGTGCCAGACCAGAATCCGGCACAGGTACACATAGAGACCATCATCTGCAAACAACTCGCGTTCCCACTCACCCAGGTACAGGTTAGCGTAAGATGGGGCACAAGTCGTCCCCATCGCCGCACCCTGCACCTGGAGGTAGTGGTCGCCATCAAATACAAAAATGTTATTGGTCAGCAAAAACTGTAAAAGTGTCAACAAAAACCTGTTGTGTACAGCAAATTCCAGGCCTAACTCGCTCAAAAAAGTGCCTACCGCTGAAAGACCTAATGCATGTGGGATGCTTGAATATAATGCCTCGACATCGAGGGTGACAAGCCAGGTGCCAGGAGGAACACACAGGCCATCAATCATCCTTAAAAAATGGGAGGTGTCCCTAACATAAGAGGGTAGGGCCTGCACATGGGGCTGTAGATGCTTATCAATATATACACTAATTTTCTCAGTAAGAGAACCGCACCCCGAGACTATTGGACGTCCCGGTGGTGCGACCAACCTCTTATGCACCTTAGGAAGCGCATAGAAGGTTGGTGTTACTGGGTGCAATACCTTCATGAAATCATAGACTTCGCCAGATATGACATTGTTCTGCAATGCCTCATCCAGTATGGCGTATAGTTCCCCCCGGCATCGTGTCACCCTCGACGCCGGGACCCGTCTGTAACAATTGTGTTGTGACAAAATCTGCATACACATATCCCTATAGGCCAATTTAGACATGACCACAACATTGCCGCCTTTATCCGACGGTTTAATGATCCAGTTGTCCTGTTTTTTCAAATCCTCAATAGCCTGAAACTCCTCCACCGTCAGATTCATAGAACGTGTGTGTGTTCGTAATTGCATAAATTCCCTCTCTACAGATGCCACAAAGGTCTGTAGATTGGAATTGAGAGAAAGGGGAGGATACCTGCGGGATCTACCGCAGAAGTGGCCAACATCCACATGTGGCACAGGGGAGGGGGGGCGAGCAGCACTTAGGGGAGCCCCGACCTCCGCATGGGGGGCACATGTACCCCCCTCCCCACCATCGCCCCCCCCCCCCCGGCAGCTCAAAACCAGATTCTTCATACAGATCACATAGATCACGTAATGCCTGATGATCCGCATCGGATATGGGGCCAGGGACCGACACCGGCCCACACCTAGATCGACCCGCATCCGACTGTGCATGCAACGACTAACAGGATCTTTCTACCAAAAAGGTGTAAATCTTTAATTATTTCAAATGTGTCCATACTGTGGGTGGGGCAAAACCCCAAGCCACGTGCTAGGACACTTATCATGATTTCGGGAATTAATTCTCCTGTAAGATTTATTACCTGCAAATCAGATGAACAGGGATCATCAGAAAAGGTCTCGGCCCCGGGCCCCAATTGCATCACTCTAAAAAACTGCCAGAGGAGGACGACGGCGCAGAGGCCTGGGCCCCCCGTTCGCCATCCACCCGCCCCTCCCCAGCGCCCATCATATGGGACTCGTCTGCGCATGGTGTATCTGTTGCCGCCTTTTTCCTAGTATTATTGCGTTTAGTAGTTTTATCTTTTACGATCCGATTAAATCCGACATGTCCGATCGGAATTCGATTCGATTTGCCATTGTTTTAAAATGGCAAATCGAATTCAATCGAATTCCGATCGGACATGTCGGATTTAATCGGATCGTAAATAGAATCGTAATCGAATCGTATCGTGTAGATGTGGCTTAAGGCCTTGCCTAGCAAACCTGTGCCCAGAAACCACCCTGATCCAACCCATCATCAATCCACATGGGCAACTGCATTAAACTAAACTTCTAGGTTGGTACTTGTCCATGAAAAGAGGTCCTCATTCCAAGTATTCACCTTTTTGTTTCCATTCACCACACTTACATCCCTATACTAAGTAGTCAAAAAAATAAAAACTCCCCCAGCATTAGGCAACCTAGGCACAAATGGAAGTCATGTACTGATTTCCAGCAACTGATCCATAGTATTTCTTGTCAAAGGTTAGACCAGGATATATGTGGCTGATATTTAAATGTTTTATTCAGACGCTTTAACATTTTCCAGCCTGCATTATAAGTTATGGCAAGTAAGGCTAATAAAATGGCAGAAACCTTTTACTATAAAATATGCTTATACTACATTTACCAAGTAATCACCATCAAAGATTGCAGTATGCCAGCTTTGGGTGTTGTAGGTTTAATTCCTTATCTCAGCAATGTACAATGTCTGCATTCACATTTTAGTGCAATGTCAGTGTAATTCAAGTCGGTTTAGCTTGCAGACATATCAATACAAGTCTCTATATATCACACACTACAACTGTAGTTAAACAGTCTGCTGTAAACATATCCACAGCCAACAACAATATAAAGAATGTCGTACAGGGCATGTCTAACCACAGAAACCAAATAAGCTTCATTTTTTGCAAGCTTAAATACTTGCATCCAGGACAAAGAAGACCAAAGAAAAAGAAAAAGAAGAAGAAGACGAAAAAGAGGAGGAGAAGGGAATGTTGTGTCTTTTTTTCCAAAATATTTATTCATACTGAATGTATAGTTTATATAGCATAGAGTATGTGCAATATTTTAATGCAGATGGCCAAAAGACATTTCTGTGTATGACAGTGATGCATAGCAGGGTTATAATAGAGTCACTGGTGCATGGTATGAAGCTTGAGCAATTAAAATGTCTCATGTTGGATACAGAATGGACATTCATCTTTAGTATATATTGTAAAGTAAGTGATGCACTGACAGAGAAGCCCTGACCTAGCAATCAATCAACTATCCGGACTTCATCTCTTGTAAATTGCATTGTCAGTTCCAGAAGGCATGATTTCATGGAGTCTGAAGACTTCTCTTTGTTAAAATTAAAAACAATACAGACTTAAACTTTTTTTTTATATACAGGAGACCAATTTACAATAAATATTTTCTATCAAAATGTTATTACAATATTTAAAGGATACCAGAGCCAAAAACAAACAAACATGGAAGTGGGGGGGGGGGGGGACCAGGCAAATACCGTCACCTGTGCTGATGCCTACCGCTCCCCCATTCTCCTCTCTGCCCCCTGCATTGTACCTGAAAGAACCCCCGGATCTTCTAAGTCGCCGGAGTCAGGGTGACTGGCTGGGCTGCCTGTGGCAGGGAGTGCACTGCACATGTGTATGACATCACTATGCCAGGAGCATGTTGGCGGGTCGTATCAGCGGGTGTTCGTAAGTCGGGATTCCCTGCCTTTGTTGTATAAGACGCAGGGACTTTTTCTCCCCAATTTTGGGAGAGAAAAAGTGCGTCTTATACGGCAGCAAATATGGTAGGTTTTACAGCAAGATTCGATGGACTGAGTTATTTGCAGTGTAACTGAAAACCTTTGAAATCAGAGCCTTCGGTCAAACTGCCCCTAGCCTTTGGAGTGCCTAGCCACTCCAAATCAAGAAAGCTCCTACCCTGGAGATATTTAAATCAAAATTGAAAATCCACCTGTATAGTCTGGCATTTATGATTATATAACTTTTACCCCTGTAACACATCACAAACCACAGTTATGTACTGATCTAAATCAAGACTGGGTGCTTTGGGTCTAGAAAAGTGCTTTTGTTGCCATAGTGTCTCATAAATATGCTAAACTAATATAACCATAAAAATTGCTGATAAATCATTAGGGTGACATTTTGGGGAAGCAGTCTCGTTACTGTAGTGTAACTTGTGTGTACTGTTTACGATGCCTTTCTGCAAAGTATAGACCGCAAAATGGTAGCCCCATGCAGCACAACAGATATTGGGAAGAGATAAAAGTAGAAGAGTTATTTTCTGTTATTTTTATTACATTAATGTTTGCTTTAAATGTTTAACAAAATGTCATTACAGATACACATCCATCCATTTAGAGTGAATATATGGATAAAATTACATTACTCAACACTCATCCTGGCAGCAGCCATGCTTACTATTCATGTAAGGCAGAGAGATCAAAACTGAACTGAGTGTAATACTTTTTTTTTATCATTTTTACTTCAAATATCCATTTTCAACAGAGGAGAAATGTACAGAGCTTCCAAAAAGGTTGCTTTGTTTTAAGAGCATTGTGGTTAAACTGTTGAAAATTTAGGACCAATCGCCAAAAATCAAAGTATTGACTCAACACTGGGGTTATCCAAGAGGATTAGTCAACAGAATATCAGGCAGCCAGTATAGTCAGGTGAACCTGGACAGAGCACACACCTCTATCTTTCTCTCCAGTTGCATACCCAAGAGGATATCCAAGAGCACACAAGGCCATAAACTTATTTCTCAAATGGAAAACATATGACACAGCAAGGTGGTATTGAAGTGTTTCAATCTAGACTTGGGAGGATGACAGGTTTAGCAAATATGCTATAGTTTATTTACCATTTGTTGACCCTTTTTCAACTCACTTTTTCTCCTAAGTTTTCTCTTAGGACATAATTTATCTTCTGTTTAAAATTACTTTTCATTACTATGCAATTGAAAAAGCACTAAAAAGTAGGTGAAAAAAAATAACCATCAAAACGATTCAGTATTGTCTCACTTGCTGGTGATTAGGAGAAAACTTAGGAGAAAAGGGAATTGAAGGGCTCTGGGCTTTTACTGAATGCTAAACTCAAAAAGGTCTTTCCTGTTTAATCAACTTGGTTGACTACCAATGTCTATATATGAGGTCATCTTCTAACCAAGCAGATGGTAATCATGGCAGAAGTGTTACTGGCAGTCTTCCAACTAGCAATCAGCCAGTTCTCATCCTTATCCACTGACTGCATTAGATTCTTTCATTTCTGTCAGCCAAAATTTACGTATGACTGGAATAAATAAGAGATATTTTCTTAAAATTTTTACAGCTTCTTAACAGACAGCTGCAGATGCAAAAATACAAAAACAATCTATTTTTAGTGCTTCTGAAAAAAAAATGTTGCTAAAGTTCTATGTAAACTGAACTGTGCATCAGGAATGTTTACCAGAAATGTCAATGTTATATGGAATAACCCCAATAGATGCTTTCATTGTGATAGTGTAAGTCTGATTACTGATAGCAAAGGGAAATAGACAAACTAGGTCATCTTGGTGCCCAATCTTTTGTTTCGATGTGGACTCTTCATTCTAATAGTGGATATTAAGAATTTACAAAGTCAAGGTTGGTGGAGGCTTGTTTGAAGCTGAATACTTAGCGGAAGGACGCAGGAAGACGGATCCAGCGACATCCACCGACGGCGAGCGTTCCCCGATCAGTCTACCTGCCAGCGGGTACACGCGGCGTTACAAGCTGGGCACATGAACAGGAAGTCAAGTACTTTATGCAGCGTCGTCAGGGATCTGAAAGATCAGATTCCCTGTGGCGGAGGTTATTGCCGTATGTCGCTAAATTTAATTTGCACGATCACACGCCTGTACCCATGTTGCAAGATAGCAGAAACAATTGCTCGGAGCTGACAAAAATAAAAATCACTGGTCTTCGGAAAAATCGGCAGGAAAATCGCATAGTGGGTACGGGCCTTTAGACTCCCAGTAAGTGGTAGGTCAGATTAGCGTTGGTTTTAAATTACATTACATGAAGTTATGTTGAGCTAACAATAGCTTAATCACTTTAGGATCCTTGTTACGCATATCTACGTCCCTTTAAACTACACGTGCGGATAAGGGTGGTAGATATGCGTACTGCAGCCTTACCGTCGCGTTCACGATCCCCGCGCTGTTTACTGTCGATCCACCGTCGCAGCCCCCTCCATCTGTGATCAAGATGTGAGAATCTTGATTCTCAATCCCGATCACCTTTCCCGTGTCTTCGGAGAGCTTGTGTCGCATAAGCTCTCAGACCCGACACTTCCGTGTTCTATTAATAGAAACACGGTCTCAGTAGCACCATCTTGTGGCCAAAAAGTAAAATACACCTATTTATGCCACTATACTGTTTTACATAGAAAGTTTATTATTATTATTTTTATTTTATTACTTTTAACCCCTTCCATCCCTGCCCCACAGTTACAGAAATAAAACACTTGTTAAAAAATGTTTTTAAAAATTTACATTTAATTTTTTTTACATAAATAGTTAACTTAGGAACTTTTCTAACACAGATGTCATGAGAGTATATCGCTGTTTATTTTTTCAAAAAAAGTTCTTGTAATAAGTGAAAAAGTATTACAAATCCCTAAATGGAAAAATGCTCCTTTATTTCCAGATAAAATATTATCACCATACATTGTACTAGGGACACAATTTAAACCTTGTACAAATGGGCAAATAAAATGTGTGGGTTTTATATACCAAAGCACATCTTATTTTAAAACTATAATGGCTGAAAACTGAGAAATAATCTTTTTTTCTTTTTTCCCCTATTATTCCCTTTACAATACATATAAAATAAAATAATTCAGAGCAAAAAACTACCACCCAAAGAAAGCATAATTTGTGGCGAAAAAAACAATATATAGATCATTTCAGTATGATAAGTAACAATAAAGTTATCGCTGAATGAATGGGAGGAGCTCTGAAATGTGAAAGTTGTTTTGGTTTTTAAAGAAAATTGCATCCTGTTTTTTTATCATCCTACATGTTCCAAAAGCTATTCTAATGTGTTCTGGCTAACTGCAGCACTTTCTACTATGACAGTCTCTGTAATAAATCAATGTATCTTTCCCCTGTCAGACTTGTCGGCCTGTGTCTGGAAGGCTGCCAAATTCTTCAGTGTTGTGGTTCTGCTATGAACTCACCCTTTCTGGCCCCTCTATGCACACTGCCTGTGTGTTATTTAGATTAGAGCAGCTTCTCTCTTCTCTCTTATCTTTTACAAGCTGGATAAATCGTCCTCTGAGCTGGCTGGGCTTTCACATACTGAGGAATTACAAACAAGGGCAAAGCTGTTTGCAGGAAGAAAAGAGCAGCCTGAAACTTCAGTGCATGGGGGAAAGAAACACACAAATGATCTCTTGAGATTCAAAAGGAATGCTGTATACAGCCTGCTTATGTATGGATGTATTTTCTATGTGTGGACATACTGTACATCAACCTACTTCCTGTTTTGGTGGCCATTTTGTTTGTTTACAAACAAACTTTTTAAAACTGTTTTTAACCACTTTTAATGCGGCGAGGAGCGGCGAAATTGTGACAGAGGGTAATAGGAGATGTCCCCTAACGCACTGGTATGTTTACTTTTGAGCGATTTTAACAATACAGATTCTCTTTAAGGGGAAAAAACTGTGATCCCGAAGTGGCTAAAAATAGTTAAAACAATAGTGTTTAGGATTAGTGTTTAGTAATTTAAAGAGATAAGATCAGAGTTAGCCTTGGGTGACTTTCGTCTTTGATCAAGGAAAGGATTACAGTTAGATATAAGATTTGGTTTTGTGATGCTGTAATAGCAGCTACAGAGATGTTGAAAGGAATCCAATGTAAGAGATAGATGGAGGCTGACATATTTATTTATTTTTAAACAATGCACATTGCCTAGTTATCCTACTGATCCACAGCCTCGGCTTCATTCACAATGGAAGCTGCATTGCAATACCCGTAAAAAACAGTAACGCAGCAAAACCAAAAAAGTCTCACCACAAGTTGAGTGACCTCTAGGTTGCATTGAGGGAAGTATACAGTCAATGAAAAGTAGATTTCACTGCCTCTGTTAATGCACGCATTATGCAGTACCGCATTGTAGCCTGTTGGACCACATGAACGGTGAACGCTGCATAAACTTACTATTGAAGTGCAACTCTCTGCATTAAAATGTCCGAAAAAAGTCACACTAAAATGCCCCGCTGTGAACGTAGCCTAAAGTTGGCCATGCGTCACTCGATGTATGGTGAGATTGACCATTAGGCCCTGTTCACACTTGCGTTTTGGCATGCAAATGGACCCGGATCTTATCAGGACCTGATCCGGATTGGAACCGTACGGTTCCGATCCGGACCGTTTGCATCAGGCATGCATCCGGATCCGTGGGGTTTAAAAAACAAAAAAAATAACAAAATTACCTTGGGGTCTGCAGAAGGTGCACCTGGTGCACCTGTAGAATCAGGTCCTCCGCTGTAGGCCTCACCTCCACCTCCGACATACTGCCAAACAGCTCCAGCACGCTCCAGCACGGTTAGTCACTGCTGCTCCACTGCTGCCCATGTGTCCCCATCCGAAATGGCCGCTAGAATCCGCATAGGAAGTGGGGTAGAACGTCAGGTGTTTGTATCCTGTGTGTTCTGTGCTTTCCGTTCCCCATAGGTTTCCATATCCGGATGGTGCAGTCAGGATCCGGTCCGGGTGCGTGGGCCGGATGATCCGGACCCAAAAATTGCGCATGTTGGAAAAGCCTCCGGAATCCGGATCCGATTCGGCTCCGGAGTGTACGCGTGTGAACGTCCGCATAGACTTTGCATTGCTATGCGGAGTGTACGTTCCGTCTGTACAGTATACGGTCCGGATCCGATCAGGCGGATCCGGACAGGGAACGCTAATGTGAACCAGGCCTTAGATAGATAGATAGATGTGATCTGATCAGAAAGGGATCTATTGCCTTTCCACACACTCTACAGTAATTTACAAGAAATGTAATCATGTCCTGCCACCGCCTGCCAGGTCTCCTACAAGTGTGAAGGGCACCTCCCACGCCCTTGCTCAGTGTTTTAAAATCTCACCTGTCCCCCAGCAGAACTCCTACCCCATTACATTGTTTGGTATCACTGAGGACATCACACTTGTGCCAGTGTCACATGGTACCGGTGCTTGCAGTGAAGGGGGAACACTTGAGTGCTGTGCACCTGATTGAGCCCCTGCTACCGAGATTTTCCAGCACCTGTGACATATCCTTTTGACCAAAAAATCCCATCAGGTGGCCAAGTTGCGGCACCAATTCTCTTCCAATTTGAGAAAATTATTGATTCAGAAGGTCAATTGGGCTGCAATACAGAGATATATGGGCAACTTAATTTCAACAGCAACCGGTCTGAGTGTATTAACCTCCTTAGCGGTAACCCCGTGCTGGACACGGGGTAAGCCGCCGGAGGGTGCCGCTTAGGCCCTGCTGGGCCGATTTTCATAATTTTATTTTTGCTGGATGCAGCTAGCACTTTGCTAGCTGCGCCAGCACTCTGATCGCCGCCGGCCCCCGCCCGATCGCCGCTATCTGATGCGGCGCGCCCCCCCCCCAGACCCCGTGCGCTGCCTGGCCAATCAGTGCCAGGCAGCGCCGAGGGGTTCTTCGGGACTCCCAATGACGTCCCTACGTCGCTGACGTCATCCCGCCCCGTCGCCATGGCGACGGGGGAAGCACTCCAGGAAATCCCGTTCTTTGAACGGGATTTCCTGATCGCCTATCGCCGGAGGCGATCGGCGGGCTGGGGGGATGCCGCTGAGCAGCGGCTATCATGTAGCGAGCCCTAGGCTCGCTACATGATTTAAAAAAAAAAAAAACTGCTGCGCTGCCCCCTGGGGGAATTTTTCATACCGCCAGGGGGGTTAAGTAATAAAGATGCTAATCCTGCATTCAAAACTTGCAAAACTGTTTCTGCTGTTATGGTTTATCACATACTTTAGGAGCACTGGCCCTAATGCCAAAGAGTTGAATGCTGGGAGATCTTTTTATCTATAATATATTCCTCCTCTTCCATTTATTTCCATGGCTAGCTGCTTATCAGAAACACCCTCTGAATACTTGTGTTTACAAGCAAGGCTGAGGTGACTCAATAGTTGGATGTGTAAATAAAAAAGACAGTGCAGTTGTTAGTATACACCTCAGTGGGAGTGTCTGAAGACTCTGGTAAGAGGGCAGCTAATGAATACACAATGAGCAAGATAAGGGAAGGGGGAAAACAAGAGTCAGGGAGGATAGGATGTCAGCATTAGCTTGGCAAGATGGCCACTGCCTAGAATAGGCAGTGGCCAATTTCTATAAAATTCACAGTAATCATTACGTGGATAGCACAATACATCTGTTATGTAAGTAGAAGTAGTATTTATCTACTTATATATGTTTTTTTTTATTTCTAGATTAGCATGGGTGTCGCTTGTTCTTTAAAGGACATCCGAGCTGAAAGGGAAGACTTAAGCTTTATTTACCTGGGGCTTCTTGCGGCCCCTAGCAGTCTATATGGTCCCTTATTGCAGTTCCACTGCCCTCCAGTATGCCGCTAGCTCCACCGAAAGAAACCCAAGAACAGAAGGTTTTTGTGCATGCACAGGCAAGTCCACATGCCCCCATCAATCGTGCTCCAAAGGCCGGGAGCATTCTGCGCTTGCATTTCACACGCCCGAGCCCGGGACCACAGCTGTGGTTAGTGATCTTTGAAAGGGGCCATCGGTGCACCTGAGGGCAGCGATATTGCAGTGAGGGACCCCATAGACTGCTAGGAGCTGGAAGAAGCCCCAGGTAAGTAAAGCTCAACTCTTACCTTTCAGCTCAGTTGTCCTTTAATACTTGTTTAATAGATGTTTATGACAAAAATCTGACAAGATTAGCTGTACGCTACTGTGATTCAGTCACTACTGACCAGAAATATCAGCAGAACTGCCGGGACACTGGTATTATTTAAAAGGAAATAAGTATGGCAGCCTCCATGTCTCTCACCTCAGGTTGTTTTTCAGGAGAACCTGAAAAGTGGGGAATATGGTGGTGTCCATACTGCTGTCACATTAAAAAAAAGTGTCATTTACCCGTCTGTTATGCAGATTTTTTGGCTTCAGTTTATACTGATTTGCACACCTACAACAAACATGTAGCTAGCATGAGTACCTGCACACTGACTTATTCAATGTGAACACAGAGGGAGATCAGCACAATACAGCTTGGGAAAACTGAAATTGCTTCAATGACACCTTCCATGTTGCTTTCACTTCAGGTTTGATTCAAGGGTTAAAGTGGACCTGAACTCCGAACGTCCTCTCTGCTCTAAAAGATATGCAACGGCATAATGACCTTTAAACAAAAACATTTCTTTGTTACACTGGATACATATCCTAAAATAAATCTGCAGTGTTTATACTTCCTGATTCATGGAAGCAGACATATTGTCAAAAGGGATGCTCAAATCCGATCCAGATGCAATTCAGATAGTAGCTATCCGGATTTCTCCCAGTAAACCTTTGCGGGCTGGGCAGGGGGGTTTTAATCTTACCTATCATGACGTCTTCTTCGTCCGTCCCTCGGTGCCTCCCACGATGCGCTCCAATCCGGCATCATGTAACTAAAAACACTTCCTCCTTTCGGGTTGAAGGAGGAAGTGTATAGTCACGTGACACCGGATTGGAGGTTTTTTTCAACTCTTCCTTTACTGGAAAACCATATGAGACTCTTTTCTTTGCTACTAATGTTCTATTTCTTAGCTGTACTACACATACAATTCATTATCTAAAATTTATTTGCACTTCAGATTTGCTTTAAAGTGAATGTTTACCAACTTAAAAATAAAAAAGTCAGATACTCACCTAAGGAGAGGAAAGGCTCGGTCCTAATGAGCCTTACCTCTCCTCTCCCGATGCCCGGGCATGATCCCCCGTAGCAGTATTCGACCAGTTTGGTCAAATACTGCCACTTCCGCAGCCGAAGGGAGCTTTCGAAAGCCTTCGGGAGCACTCGGGCTCCCGAAGACGGACCGCTCCATACTACGCATGCGCGAGCGCCCTCTATGTGCGTAGTATGGAGCGGCCCGTCTTCGGAAGCCCGAGTGCTACCGAAGACCTCCAAAGTCCCTGCGGCGGCGGACCCGAACCGGGGAGCCAGCGCAGCACCGAGGGCACTGGGAGAGGAGAGGGAAGGCTCATTAGGACCGAGCCTTCCCTCTCCTTAGGTGAGTATCTGACTTTTTTATTTTTAAATTGGTAACCACTGGCTTTAAGGCTAGAGGTAGACATGAGGCAATTCTAGGATACTGGCATCTGACACCGAGTGCTGTTAAGCCTTTGACCATTGACTGAACTACATCATGCTGACTGATTGCTTTGACAGCACTTCTTACACACAGAACAGAAAAGTTCAAGCTCTGTTTGAATCTGAGGAACTGGCTTCCACCCAAATTCCCCCTACAGTGTGCCCATTTATTTATTATGATGCAGTAAGGGCAGAGACTGTCAGTTCCTTCTTAGGAAGAGAGCAATATGAATGGCTTCATGATTTATGTTAAAGAACAAGTTTCAGTGTTCTATAAATAATTATAATAAATACATTAGTAGATGGTATCTGGCTGTACAAAAGTTCCCTTTTATATAGCACATCACACAGAAGGCAACCACTACTATTCCAAATGTCTTCACACAATCTCCAAAGGGTTAACCTATTGACTAGTTTTCTAGGTTTCCAAAGCTCTATGCTCTTTTCTTAATCAATATTCTTTCCCGTAATCTAGCCCCTGACATTGCACTTAGTCTCCAGACATCCCCAGTCACAGTCTGATATCAGAGGAATATTACTTTTGTTCACCCTCTTGGCAATTCTTGCCTTGCAGCCTGACAGTGTTCCAAGTACTGTGGCTGGACTGGCAATTACATTTTCAATTTATTGTCAATTAGGATCCTCTGGTTACTTCTTCCTCCCTGATATTGTGTTCAGCGCTCACTCCTGCTGCCTGACTTTAATGCCCATCACTTTGAATTACCCAGATCCAACACACTTGGCATAAGTCTTGCTGTGGAGGCCGAGCTATCAAAATCATGCACAAAATACCCATGTCTAATGGCACCAGGGACAGATAACAGTCTGCTGCAACACTAATGAGTGCATTTGTTACTATATATTAACCTCTGAATGTGCAAGGAACAATAAATCAGCACAGTGATGAAGCAATAGGCGATGCAAAGGGTGCAACTGCACAAGGGCCCTTGGACCAGTGGGGGCTAAGTAAGGGCGTGCTCGTAAACTGATACTTAAAGAAAACCTTAACTTAAAATTAAAAGTCAAAATAAACATACACAAGTCATACTTACCTCCTGTGTAGTCTACTCATCAATCTCTTTTTCCTCTCCTGCGTCCTGTTTGTCCACTGTGATCAATGGAATTCTCCGTCCTCCATTTTGAAAATGGCCATTACACCATAACAGCTTTGTGGTCAGCACGCAGTTAAACTGTAACATCGCCCACTTGAGCCATAGGGAAACATGGACACATCAGTTCTCCTCTCAGCTGTAACTGACAGCAACTGATATATAACTGACAGAAACTGATATATTTCAGTTCTGACAAAATGTTGTCAGAACTGGAAGGGATTATTGTCAGAAGAAAATGGTGAGCTTCTGAGAGGAACTGATGGCAAGGTAACTATGTAATGTTCATTTGAAGTTACCTCATGTGTTTATTTTAAATCATGTTACTCAGTACAGGTTCCCTTTAAGTGAAAAAGTGAAGAGATAAACCATTATATCTATCTTCCTACTCCTAAAAATGCCTTTTAGATATCCCACAGTATTATGTTATGTTTAAAAACGTTAAAAAAAAAAACAGATTTATTGTTTTGTCTCAGCTGAATGTAACAGACTGTCTTTGTGTCTCAAATATATGAACGATTGACCCTTTTTATCTTCCCTGTCCTGACAGATAACTGGGCTTCCTACAGCAAAGTATTTTATGGCTGTAATTCCTTATAAGTAGTCTGACTGGGTCCCGACTGGAGAAAAACTGTCAGTTGCATAGCTGAATATTAACGCTTTCAGGCAGAGAAAGAAGAAATGCATCACAGCATATTTATTTGTGCTAGGCACTGTACACACATTACACGGGAAAGAACAAAGCTACTTCAGGCCTCACATATCCAAAAACCAACATAAAAAAACGTTATTGTAGACAGTGTCCCATAGACAGATATCAAAACCCCCAGCTAATTAAAATCTTAAAATACTGAGATACTGTACACACATATGTCTATCCCAACATGTCACGTCACTTAAAGGAATACTATCGAAACCCAAGTGTTCTAAAATGACAGTGTGCAAATAATGTCTAAGTAGCTGTGTAAACATTTTCCTACTTTTCATGTTAAATATCAGAGGCAAAAACAGTAATTTATTGAGGGTAGGATTCAGCTATATTGGGACAAATCAATTGCAGAAGGGGTGTCTGCTTCAATGCACAGCCAAAGTTGCATATCAGACTACAGAAAGCAAATATCAAACATATCAAACTCAAAGCAAGAACAGAATGAAAAGCTGTGACAATTAGTTACATTTCCTCTGCTCTCTTCAGAAACTTCAGTCACTTGAGTCAGAAACACAGGACACAGGAGCTGCAGCTGTTGGGAGCTCTCTTCTCTGTCACAGACAGAGTTACACATTGAGTTCACTGATCAAGTGTGAGGGGAATTTCCCCTCTCCTCATGGCTCAGTCAGCCGTCCGTTTTGGCGTCAGTAAACTTTGAAAGTACTTTGCTAACAGTAAACAAAGAAGTTGCTACTAAAATGTATACACCAGTACTCAGCAGCACTTCCCAAACAATTCCTGTGTCAATTGAAAAAAATATGTGAATCGATAGTATTCCTTTAAGGTTCCCTTTAACCACAGTATTAGCTCTTCAAAGATGCTATGCTGGTAATGATCATGTCTATATATGCTTGGAATAGTATATATGCTTAGAATACTGTAGTGGTAATCATTAAACTTTTCCCCTTCTCTGCTTCCACCTCATACTGTTGATGTCCTTGGCTTGGTTTTGTTGCTCCATATGAATGGTTATGTATATAACGCTTTTGGAGCCTAATGCAAAGCTTGCACTGGGGCCCAAAGCTCCTTAGCTATGCCAAGAATTATAAAATTATACTATCAATAGTCAGCTATTTTTTGTTCTACCGAGCTGGAGAATTCTCAGAAATCTTGAGTGCCTATTGCTTACAGACACTTGCCCAGCACCAGGAGTGAATCATACCTAAGTATTTGACCACACGTAATCAACTTAGAAGGCAATTCCTGATTAACTAGGAGTAGTTTGTGGAAGGGCAAAGCCTGGCAAGGTTATATTAGACTATAAAGGACATCAGAAGTAAAAGGAATATGGAAGCTGCCATATTTTGTATTATTTTAATAGAATTTAATTTCCTTTTAAACAGTGCAAATTGCCTGCCTGCCCTGATGAACACTGGGTAAATACATGAGATGCAAATATTTCTGAGTTCATGCAGAATTATGTAAATTTTGTATACACATTTATACAGATTGAAAATTGACCAATGAAGTCCCACCAAAATTTAAACTGATTGGTCCAAGCTGCAGAAATTTCCATGCAAAATGTACATAATCCTGCATGGACTCGGAAATATTTGCATCTCATTGAACAGCTCTACTGATCATCTGCCGCTAATACTTTCAGCTGTAGACCCTGAAGAAGCACACAGATAAGATTTCTCTCACTCAAGCCTGACTGGATTTCTCTCATGCTTATTTAAAGTCAATGGGAACCTGGATTTAAAAAATAAAAAGCCAGATACCTAAGAATAGGGAAGGCTCTGGGTCCTATAGAGCCTTCCCTCTCCTCTCCCGATGTCCGTTCCAGCCCAGGATCCCCCGTGGCATCTGATCACATTATTCTAACTCGCTGCATGCAGGCTGATCGGATTGATTCTCAATCAACTTTCTGCTGAAATCTGACCAACATCTAGTAGGGTAAAGAAGTTCATTGATCATTACGATTATTAGTATTCATTACTCATTGATTGATTAGTAATGAGGATGTAATTGATCACTTGCCACTGTTGCCAGATCAAGGCTTTAACAGCCGCTCTGAGTCTGGAAGATGGTCTATAAAGACGCTGTACTTTGACCTGAAGAAGCGAGTAAAACCCACAAAATGCACCATCTTTGTGTCCAATAAATATGAATTATCTTAACCCTTATTCTTCATCAAATTTAATTTACAGTTCTCATCCTGTGGTCACCTCCTCCCACCTATCTCACTTGCCAGATCAGACCATTATAGACTATCACATACATGTAACACTTTAATTGGCATTATAGGTGAAAGCTTGTTGCTGCTGGCATTTTAGGTTTGGGAAATGGAGGATCTTGCAGTGTGAAATACTGATGTGCTCCACAGTGGAGAACCTCTGCAAAGATCACATCTCTGCAAATATCACTAGCTAGGAAGTCCAGTGTCTCTAAACACTCAGCAGCACAGTGCCTCGCCTAGTCCTAGGCAAGGATTTCAGAACCTTCATATCTCACTGATCACAAGAAACTGACAGGCAAGGTTAGCCTTATCTAACAAGACATTTCAGAGCAAATTGCAGCAGCTCATGACACCTAAAAATCACTTCATTTATTACCAACCTCCCATCAGCTACAGCCATCTCCTTTACATAAGCACAAGTAAAGGCATCTAAAGCAGCACAGCACATAGTAACGATACATGGTTTCACTGTATAAAGTCCTACATTTTAAAATACACTACTAGTTCTTATTCATACAATAAACCTTGGCCATGCCAACTTCACTCGCTGTCCCTCCCTCATGGATCTCCATCTGCCTGTGTCTTTCATAGGCTGGCTCAGAAGAGTAAATGGTTGGCACTCCAATCAACAGTTAACTGTCTTTTATTGCTGCATATTAAATATACCAACGTTTCAAGACGACATGTCTCTTTCTCAAAGACAATAATACCAAAGCAAATGCGCACTTCTGGAGAGGAAGCTTGATGTCGGCTGCGGACTCCAAACACACGTGTGTACATCAAGCTTTTTCTCCAGGAGTGCACATTTGCTTTGGCATTATTGTCCTTGAGAAAGAGACCCATCGTTGTACCGAAATGGTGGAATATTTTAATATGCAGTAATATTTTAATATGCAGCAATAAAGACAGTTGAAGCGGTATAAAACTCTGACATAATATTCAATAAACAAAATGTTTTCCTACTTTCTATAGCTCATACAGTTAATATATTATTATTATTATTATTATTTATAAAGCGCCAACATATTCCGTGGCGCTGTACAATGTAAGAAAACAAACAAGGGATACATAATGATACAGACAATGATATACATGAAAATATGAACACTGATACAAGATACAGCACTGCTGATTACAATTTGATTTAACAGGATGACTAAAATGTATAAATTTCTAACAGTGTGCAAGCAATTGAATTAATAACATTCCATGACACAAAAGGGTGAATAATAATACTTATGCATTTTGCATAAGTATTATTATTCATTTAGAAATTACAAGTTCCCAAAGTACATTTTTTTTTGCTCTGAGAGCTGACATTGAATTTTATTCATAACTGGTGTATTCATATTGTAATGTACCCAGAAATGCTTTCTGAGTATCTGTCTGTGTTCTGGAGTGTCTGAATTGCCAGAGAATGTTTACATTCCTCACTTGATATAATTAAGTAGAACACAAGATAAGGTTATCTCCAGTTCAGATGCGTCAAGGTTTTCGAAAGTCCTGTGTTTAACTAGTTGAATGCTGTTCTTGTAAAAAAAAAATGGTGGTAGTATATAATATGCTGTAAATAATCATTTAGAGCAAATAAGAAATGCTGGGTTTCATACCACTTTAACTTTTAACAATAACAATAATATTTTTATAGCGCTTTTCTCCCTGGGGACTCAAAGCGCTGTGACCCTGCATTATGCAGTCTCAAAGGCTATGGAAAAGAGGTGCGTTTTTAGCCTTTTTTTTTTTTTTAAAGCTGTCCAGAGAAGGAGCCTCTCGTACTGATTGTGGAAGTGAGTTCCATAGAGTGTGGCTGCATAGGAAAAGGCCCGAGCACCAAATGTTAAGTGTATCCTGGGAATAACCAGCTTTGTCTTGTTTGCAGAGCAGAAGGTGCGTGGAGGGGCATAAAGTTCCAATAGATCCGCTATGTATTTGGGTCCCATGTGGTTTAAAGCCTTGAATGTCAGCAGGCAGATCTTAAAATGGATTCTCCATTTTACTGGCAACCAGTGAAGAGTTTGCAGTACTGGGGTGATGTGTGAGCATTGCGGGGAGCATAGGCTAGGAGTCTGGCTGCAGCATTCTGTACTAGTTGTAAGGGGCACAGAACCTTATCTGTAGATTCGATAAACAGGGCGTTGCAGTAGACTAGGCGGGAGGATACAAATGCATAAACCACGGCAGGTAGGTCTTCAGCTGGGATAAGGTGTTTGACTTTCGCTATATTTCTTAGAAGGAAGAAGGAAGACTTGACAACAGCTGATGCCTGCTGTCTGAGTTTTAGATTTGCATCCAGGATCACCCTAAGGTTTCGCACAGAGTCTTTATACTTTACGGTATCTCCCCCAATTGCTAGCTTGAGATGGTGAACTTTATCCATCATGTGTAGACCACCTACCACCAACACCTCTGTTTTGTCAGAGTTCAGCCTCAACCAGCTGATGTTTATCCAATTTTGTAAATCCACTAGACACGCATTTATGGATGCTGATGGGTCTTGGGTGCCAGGCTTGAAGGACAGATACAGTTGTGTGTCATCTGCATAACAATGGTATCCTAGGCCATAGTTCTGGATTATTTTGCCCAGTGGGAGCATGTAGACTGCAAAGAGTAATGGTGATAGTACAGAACCCTGTGGAACTCCATAGGCAAGTGGCACTGGATTAGAGCAGTGTGTGCCCAGACATACTTGCTGTGTCCTGCCAGATAGGAAGGTCTGAAACTAGCTAAGAACAGTACCCCTTAGGCCACAGTAATTCTTCAGTCGCTGGATTAGTATTTCATGATCCACAGTATCAAATGCTGCAGACAAGTCAAGAAGAATCAGAATTGAGCAATCACCCTTGTTCCTTGCAGTAAGTAGATCATTCATTACTAGGACTAATGCCGTTTCAGTGCTGTGCCTTTTCCTGAATCCTGACTGAAAAGTATCAAAGATGTTGTCATCTGTAATCCTGGCGACTGCTTTAGTTCTTCTGGGAAAAGCCCACTTTGCAAGGAGCACTGAGTTATTTTGGGAAGAACTGGCCTGATCAGCTCTGGGCACTGCAGTAAGGATCCAGATGGGCCAGAATCAAGGTCACAGGTAGTGGGGCGGAAACTTTGAATGAGAATTTCAAAATATTCTTCACTCAGAGTGTCAAAGACTTGCCATGGTGGAACGGTAGTAGGCATATGCAAAGTTCAGTGGTCAATTCATGTTGTTGGTGTAATGCTGGCACGGATGGCAGACACCTTGTTTGTGAAGAAGGCAGAGAATTCCTCACACCTTTCCCTGGAGAATGTGGTTGGGGCTTTTAGGCAGGAAGGATTTCAGAGTGATTCCACTGTGTGGAAGAGTTGAGCAGCTCTATTGTTAGCTGTAGATATTTTGTGCGAGATATAAGTCTGATTTTTTTCTTGGTTATTGCTTGTTGGTTTTGTCTGAGGTGTTGAACTAGGTTAGATTTGTGCTTCTCAGACCCCGATTTATGCCACTGTCTTTCTTGTCTGCGCCCTTTCTTTTTTAGATCCATGATGGTTTTGTCAAACCAATTAGCTTTCTGCTTTTTGGTTGCTGATTTGGTGCGCCATGGGGAAATACTGTCAAGTGTTTCATATATTGTGTTGTTGTACTGGGTTACTAGAGTGTTGGGGTCCATTTGACTGCGGAGTGCCGACCATTTACTCTTCTGATCTAGTGGTTATCCAGGTACTATTGGTCTGAGCACCCAGAACTATATGGGCCACATGCTATGGTGTGCATCACTTTCACTACCTCTACTTGTTTGATAGACTGGCTTCATACACTTTTACAGGTGACCCAGAACAAAAGAATAGCTAAAATCTGTGTCATTCTTCTGTTCTCTGCAAACATCCCTTGAGAGCCATTGTTTGAATGGTACAACCCAATGATCCCTTGCAGCTCATGAAGAAGAAAGGAAACAGAGAGCCCGATATAGTGTAGTACGTATTGGAATAAGGAGAATAATTAAATGTAAGTAATTATACTCCCAAACCAGGGTTACCTTCCAGACAACCACTGTAAATGCAGGTGGGGAGATTAAGCCTGTCCCCACTCAGGACTAAGATGTCGCTCTCTGTAGATCAGGAAATAAGGGTATAGACACCCCTCCACCCGGGGTGGACACTGGTACTGTAGAAAGTGAACAGAGGTACCAAAAGGATAAAATATGCTAAAATAGTTAAAATTGTTAAGGAAGCAGTGGTGAACTTACCATCCCAAACAGACACAAAGCTGTTGATTATCAGCAAGAAAAATGTATTTACATACTCCAAATATTACGGGCAATGCGTTTCGCAGTTCTATTCCTGCTTCCTCAAGCAATAAACGAGAAGGAGTATCACAGAGCAAAGAGTCTAGAACACGCCTAGCGCCACTTCGTGTTCTAGACCACTCTAAGAAAGTGGAGGGCGCTTAGGTGGGTAGGTTTAACTGTACTGCCTGCTGCTAACTAGAAAGTGTGGGGACCCACTCACCTCACACAAAATAATATATTTAAGTAAACGAATACTAGTTGCGCTGGGTCTCACTAATGTCCTATATCATTCATCCGATATGATATACGTTCAAACTTTTGTTCAGTAAAACATCTGAAAATTCATTGATACAATAAAGTGCGTTATATTACATTTACATTACATGCGGGTCAACCATTAATAATGAATACCTGACTCATTCAGACTGACAATCATCCACAGACCCTCCAATGTGTATAGATTTGTCAAAAAGTAGAAAAAAATGTGAATAAAAATGGATCCTAAAAATAAGCAATAGCAAAAATAAAAAAAGAGGATGTATAGGTTAAAAAATGTATATATATATATCATACAGATGCCTTGAATGGTTTTATCAAGGTATATAGTGTGGACTCCCTTTGAGGGAAAAAAATGCTGATATATCACAATATGAATCACAGTGAGGTCTCGTCATGAAGGCTCCCCTGGACTCAATGTGGGATCAATCCTCCGATATAGGTTTATATTTGTAGATATCAGGCGTCAAAGCTGTAATTAGCATATAGGTTGCATATAGTTCATGAATGGACTCACCTCCTTCCTCGGACGAGTGATAGCGTTTTCACGTCGTGCTAGTAACAATTGTACTCCCGTCCTAGGGTAAAGGCTGCTGAGAGGTTTGCGGAGGGTCCAATTAGTGTGTCCGAGTTCCGGCCGGCAGCTCAATGACACTATACAACTCCGTACTGTATCCGTAATCATCCGCAATGATCGGGTGTAGTAGTTCCGGGTGGTGGCTGGTGTACTTCCGGTGACGTCACCTGCTCCTCGCGTCCTCTATTGCTAAGTTACCGCTGGATTGCGGTTTAGCGAGGGGTGATAGACAGTTTGAGTCTAGCGGTGCTGGTTGCAAAGATCTTCACTAAACAATATAGGAGGGTGCGAGGTGAAGATTAGGACTAATCTAATCTTAGGACTAATCTAATCTTCACCTCGCACCCTCCTATATTGTTTAGCGAAGATCTTTGCAACCAGCACCGCTAGACTCAAACTGTCTATCACCCCTCGCTAAACCGCAATCCAGCGGTAACTTAGCAATAGAGGACGCGAGGAGCAGGTGACGTCACCGGAAGTACACCAGCCACCACCCGGAACTACTACACCCGATCATTGCGGATGATTACGGATACAGTACGGAGTTGTATAGTGTCATTGAGCTGCCGGCCGGAACTCGGACACACTAATTGGACCCTCCGCAAACCTCTCAGCAGCCTTTACCCTAGGACGGGAGTACAATTGTTACTAGCACGACGTGAAAACGCTATCACTCGTCCGAGGAAGGAGGTGAGTCCATTCATGAACTATATGCAACCTATATGCTAATTACAGCTTTGACGCCTGATATCTACAAATATAAACCTATATCGGAGGATTGATCCCACATTGAGTCCAGGGGAGCCTTCATGACGAGACCTCACTGTGATTCATATTGTGATATATCAGCATTTTTTTCCCTCAAAGGGAGTCCACACTATATACCTTGATAAAACCATTCAAGGCATCTGTATGAGAATATATATATATATATATATATATATATATATATATATATATATATATATATATATATATATATATATATATATATATATATATATATATATACATACATACATTTTTTAACCTATACATCCTCTTTTTTTATTTTTGCTATTGCTTATTTTTAATATCCATTTTTAGTCACATTTTTTCTACTTTTTGACAAATCTATACACATTGGAGGGTCTGTGGATGATTGTCAGTCTGAATGAGTCAGGTATTCATTATTAATGGTTGACCCGCATGTAATGTAAATGTAATATAACGCACTTTATTGTATCAATGAATTCTCAGATGTTTTATTGAACAAAAGTTTGAACGTATATCATATCGGATGAATGATATAGGACATTAGTGAGACCCAGCGCAACTAGTATTCGTTTACTTAAATATATTATTTTGTGTTCTAGACCACTGCCTCCCTAACAATTTTAACAGTTTTAGCATATTTTATCCTTTTGGCGCCTCTGTTCACTCTCTACCTTGCAGCTCATGCTTACTTTAGAGCAGGGGTCTCAAACTCAATTTACCTAGGGGCCGCAGGAGGCAAAGTCAGGATGAGGCTGGGCCGCATAAGGAAAACTCGGTCCCCCCCTTCCACACCCCCCCCCCCCCCCCCCCCCCGTCCCTTGCATTGATTTTTATTTCAGAATCAAATTCACACTGAAGCGAACTATTTTGCCTTTTTTACCTTATAGTTCGCTTCAGTGCTCCCATTACAAGTAATCCGCCACGTCCCCACCGCAAAACGAGGGCTGCAGAGGGGGGCAATCCGCCGGCATTTCCTGGAAGGGGCAGAGCTTTCAGCTTCAGCCCTGCCCCTCCTGACGTCAATCGCGGCGCATCGCCGCCTCTCTCTGTGAAGGAAGAGTGAAAGGGGCGGGCAGAGGCGGCGATGCGCCGCGATTGACGTCAGGAGGAGCAGAGCTGAAGCTGAAAGCTCTGCCCCTTCCAGGAAATGCCGGCGGATTGCCCCCCGGGCGATTTGGGGGCTCTGCAGCCCTCGTTTAGCGGCAGGGATGCGGCGGATTACTTGGGAGCACTGAAGCGAAATATAAGTAAGCTTTTGCCGGCGAGGGCCACAAAATATTGTACCGAGGGCCGCAAATGGCCCGCGGGCCGCGAGTTGGAGACCCCTGCTTTAGAGCCATGGACAGTGCAATGAATCCATGTAAGGAGGTTCTCCGCAGTACCATGACCTGAATACTTTGACAGTTTCTACTAGTAGAGGACAAACTACTCCAGAGGGCAATTTAATTTGGGAAGATTAGTTCCACTTTATTGTATCCGGTGTTCATTGCTTAGGCTGTAAGTTTGTGTGGTCAGGGTATTCGTCTCTTTCCATGTCTGGCATTTCCATGTCTTAGCATTTAGTTTGTAATCTACACTTCTACATGTAATATAAAGAGTTAAATGATATAACAGTACTTTATAAATAAAGATATTAAGGGAGTTTCATAAGATGGAGTCAGTTATTAGCAGAGCAGGATTGTCTATAAGGAAACCTAGGCAGATGCCTGGGGCCTAGTGAGTGTTAAGGGGCCCAGCTGCCAACTTCTCTGACCTCTCTCCCATCTCCATTTACCAAAAGGAATATAAGGAGGAGCCAAAGCTAATACTTTGCCTAGGGATCCACCTCATCGTAATCCATCTCTGGTTAATAGAGCAAATGTTAAATACAAGCAAGGGCAATAAAAAAAAAACGTATGAATGTAACTGTGCTCCAAGTGGAAGCAGGGCTGTGGAGTCAAAAATCATCCAAATCCAGTGAATAAACTACACAGACTCCAGGTACCCACAATTGCTCTGACTTCTCATCTCCAACTCCTTAGCCCAATTCTTACCAGGGCTGTGGAGTTGGTGCAAAAATCATCCAACTCAGACTACTCAGTTTATGAAACCCCCGACTCAGAATCCAGGTACCCAAAATTGCTCCAACTCCTCTACTCCGAGTCCACAGCTCTGAGTGGAAGTGTGTGGAAGTGCGCGCGTGTGCACGTGTGTGTGCGCAATATCTGTGAATTACTGATTTGTCAGTTAAAAGTATACAAAATAAAAGGTTAAAGTACTAAAGCATATCCACATCTCCAAAACACTAACCTCCTCAACGTGCAGATCAGGCAACACGTACAAGAAAAATAGCCACATATGAATGGCATCTACAGATAAGGCTGAAGCGTTAATACTTTATGTACCCCCATGAGTCTGTTCAAAGCCGCATGTCCTTTTAGAAATTGAGCATTTCCTCTATAAATAAAATTTCTTTCAGAGCAGTAACTGCTTATCTGATGACTGGTATTGGCCAGATTTCCTTCCTCAAAATAAATCCAGTACTGTGAACTGCATTTCACAAAAATGAATGTGAGGGAAGTTAGGGAACCTCTGAAAGACCTCTTGTAAACCTTTAATTGTGTCCAATACCTGATTTCAATCCTGCAGTGATTGATGCTTTATTACAACAAAAGTAGAAGAAAAAAAAATTTAAAAAGTAGATTACAGCCCATCAGCTAGACTCTGGGTTAAGCAATTCCCACTAGGTGAAGCTCAAGCGCTAAAAGGCTTCACACATCTACCAGCTACTTCACAAATGATCAATATTTTACAAACACCAACCGCCATTGTGTGTATTTAAGTGGAAGAAGCTTAATACAGGTGAAAGTGAACCATAATGCAAGTCCATGTTTTTCAGCAGAATGGCACTCGATGGAGGACAGTGTGTTTGCTTTGATTAATCTGCTACAAAATAATAATGATTTTGTATTTGGTTTATTTATCCGGAGCCGCAACAAGCAGACTCCCAAGAGTGGACATTAAAATACAATCACAGCGTGGCTTTTATTAGCTGAACACAACACAGCAAGCGCACAGATTCACAAAGGACTGAGGCATGGCTACATTATGCCGCATTAAGTGTCCTCAAATAATGCCTGTGGGTAGTACCTTGAAAAGAATATACTTAACTAATAAAAAAAAAAAAAAAAAAAAAAGGAAAATAAATGGTGAACATTGGTTTGGAACAGTTTAGACAACCATTAAAAAAAATTAAGTTTTGGACAGCGTGAAATTTGGTTAATCTTTCTATCAGATATACATATCCATTAAGAATTTTTTTTTCTTTTTCTTTTTTAAATTGTGGCACGTGAAAGGGTTAGAATACCAATCAAATGTATTTTATGTCCACCAAGGTCCACTGGCAAGATCTAAACTTCTAACACAAGAAACAATATAGCAGCAGATCCTATTCCTGTCTCCACTTGAGAGAGTGAAGTGAGAGGCATACAGTAACATATATTGTCTGGTCTCATTTTCTTCCATGACCTCCTTTTGCGTACTGGCTTTTTGGACCCATTCACATCAGTTTCTGCACCAGGGCCCAGTGTATAATTTGGGCATCGGTGGCACAGGAGTCCTGATATTATACAGTCAAAATCAGGCTTAAGCCTGCTACATACCATGCAATTTCCCATCAGATAGATGGACTGAATAGATCATTTCCGAGAGGTCCAATCTGATTTCCAATCTTTTTTTCTGATCGATTTGCATAGAAGTGATCAGAAAAGCAATCAGAAAAACGATCAGAAATCCAATCAGATCTGTCGGAGATTATATATCAACTTATCTTTCTGATGGGAAATTGCATAGTGTGTAGCATCGGCGTTAGGAGCCAAACTCCAATTAGAAACAAAGAGTTTTAAGTAGTACCAGGGATTCAGGTATCAAGTAGCCACACATGATATTAGTGAAGGGAGTTAAAAAGCAGCACATCGATGGGAGTAAGTGATAGGGCACCTGGGGTTTGACTATTATGCGTGATGATCCGCTCAGCTGGCTGCACAGGCAGACAGCTGTTTGTCCATTCCTCTAGTCTGTGGGCTGCAGGTCTCTGCAACAGAGACCTGTCTTTCCATTGCAAGTTTCTGGTCTGTTCTCTTGCTGGGGAATTTGCATACATTCGTTATGCAAATCCCCTACCTGCCTTCTTTGATGACTGGCACTATAAGAGCTTTATGTTTCCCAGAAGGCTTTGCTGGTCATTTCCTTTCCATGGTCTGTTCCTGATGGACACTGCTGGAGTGTCAGCCATTGCTATCTAGTATAGTTAATTCCTGGGGGTTGCTTTAGGCTCCCCTTCTAGCCCAGTCAGGTTGTATTATCTGTATTGCCTGTTCTGTCTTGTCTTGCCTGTTGCCATTGTCCTGTCCCAACGGTGGTCGACAGGAAATGGTTCTGATCTCTGTTCTTGGAGTATAGCTGGTGCAGCGGTTGCTACCAGCTATCTCTTCTGTTCTGTCTCCTGGGATCGCGCTAGCTACTTTTCGCTAGCGCTGGGGATCCTTCTGTTCTGTCTTCTGGGATCGCGCTAGCTACTTTTCGCTAGCGCTGGGGATCCTTCTGTTCTGCTACTCTGTACCTGGATCACGCTAGCCACTTTTCGCTAGTGCTGTGGATCCTATCTCTCGTTTGTCCTTGTTTTCGTGTGTCTGTCTTGTCCGCTACGCTTGCTGCAGGCTCGGTGAGGTAACCGTTAAGCAAGCGCTCGCGTCCTCTGTTTCATGTTTGTCTGTTAATGGTTAGTTAGGCGTGCTTGTCTCTATTGTGCTTATCACGTGGAGATCGCGCATAACCGCGTGCACTGTTGCGAATGAGTGCGGTGTTCGCGGTTAGCTAGCGTTTGTTATTTTCCGTATCTCCTTATTGTATTTGCTGTGCCTTTGCTACCCTCGTATTCTATTCTGATCTGCCTTGTGTCACGTCTGGCGATCGCACCTCTCGCGATCGCATTCCTATTTCGTATCTGCTGTTGTGTGTGCGCGGTCGCGGGGTGGCGACTGGATTGGCGCACACGCATACAACCTGTCCCTTTGCTCAATCTCATTCGCAATCGCCTCTCTTGCGATTGCGTTCTGCGCTTCGTACAATTCCTGTCTGGCACTTGTGGGGGTACAGAGGATTGGTTCCTCTGCACTCCCCAGCGCCATCTGCCGACAGGAATTTCCCTCTACAGGTGCGTAGCACCTTTTGCTGGGTGCCTGCAAATATACGCTTGTGGAGGATTTCCGCTGTGTCAGCGCACGCGTTGTGCGCTGATCACGGAGAAAGTTCCACAACCATTACATTATGTAGCCAAAACCCACATCAGGTGTGTGTGTGTGTGTGTGTGTGTGTGTGTGTGTGTGTGTGTGTGTGTGTGTGTGCGTGCGTGCGTGCGTGGCGAGTAGTGTTAAGCAGGGCTGTGGAGTCAGAGGAATTTTTGGGTACCTGTGGTCAGAGTCGGTGGTTTCATACACTGAGTCGGATGATTTTTGTACCAACTCCACAGCTCTGGTAAGTACAATTAGACTAAGGAGTCAGAGCTATTTTGGGTACCTGGAGTCGGAGATTTAATAAACTGAGGAGTCAGAGTCAGATGCTTTTTGTACTGACTCCACAGCCCTGGTAAATGTACAAAGGGGGAAGGGTTTGTGTGAGAGATAGGTTAGGACAGGGGACATTACCGATACTCTACTATCAGCATTATCCAATGCACAAATTTGTAGGTGCCTTTTTTAGATGATCATTTACAGCCATTTTTTATTATGTTTTTATTATGTTTTATTTTATCATAGAGAGAACCGAATAGACTAGTTCAATGTTTATGAATAAATACATTGAAATCCAAAGTTCTATCATAAGCATAGTAATGCACAAGCCAACGCCAAGCTAGGAAAAAAAAAACTGTTTAAATATTCACACTTACTCATGTTATTTTCCTGAGAGCCATAAAGATTCATACTGCCATATGCTTATAGAAAAAACAACACAGCTGACATACTTTCCTCAATGTCCCATAAACCCTAAACACTCAGAGGAACTGATGTAGAAAATATGCTGCCACAGCATTTCATGGCTCCAACAATGTTGTTAAAAATGAATTGAAACCGCAAGTCCCTTAATTCCACAGCTTCACTTAACATGAGAGATAAGAGCAGCTCCATCTAAAGGAAGCCGGGAGAAAATAATGCACAGAGACTCTTCCCTGGCTAAATTGGTTTAAGACAACAATGCTAGGCACAGAGATCAGGCAGAGGTTAGGAGATAGTCCAAAACACTAATTATACGTTTACAATAGGTATGATAAGGTACTTTGGATGTAGTGAGGTTGTTTTATGCAAGTAGGTCACACCAGTTTTCTTCCCTTTTGTGTTGATGTGACATCCATGAACCTCTTTCCTCAAATTATGATCTCATTTAAGAGGTCAGCATTACTTTGGCATATACCGTAAGTCATGCTGCAAAATGTTTCTGCCAGTGGCACACTGTAGTGAGAACAGTATGACGCAGAATGAAAAAGTGCCCAGCCTCAGCAACATCAGGCTGCTGCAGTGCCATCAAAGATAGAAATTGTCTCTGTCAGTGACAACTAAGCATATCCACCAGGAAACGCTGAGTGACTCCTGCCAAGGACCTCAACATCCCAGTAAAAGAAAAGTAAAATGAGCCTTAACCACTTAAGGACCAGGGGTGTTTTGTCTGATCTGCGCTGCATGGGCTCTCCAGCCCGCAGCTGGAGGGGAAGATTATGTTTAGGTGTTAAGAGATGGCATATCATTACTGGTATCTCTCTCTCCTGAGACACCTGAGCTGATTGAGCACCTGAAAAGAAAACTGTAAATAGGCGCATCTACAGATGAACCACTAAGACTGCAAGCAAAAGCACTATGAATTATTACAGTGCCAGCAGTGCACAATAAGGTACCAGCAAGAGTCTTTTAGACCCTCTTATGAATACTTTTTTCAAGAGTTTTTTTTTATCAAATTGACAAAGGTATTTTAAAACTATAACAAAGACCATGAAGCTGTTCTGCAGAATGCTGACTAACAGTGCTGACCTATGAGGCTATAATGCAGCCACAGCATGGATGGACACAGTCAGGGCCAGTCTACCCACATGGCAATTGTTTTGGGCCCTGAGGGAATGCCTGACAATTAGAGGACCCACCATGGGTCTCCATGAGCCCCTGAACTGCATAGTTGCGACCAGAGATGTGTCTCAGCTCTTAATGCTCCAAAGTCACATTGTCAGCTTCCTCTCCTTGGCTTCTTTGCTTCTAGTAATCATAGCTTCAGCTGCTTCCTCTCTTGTGACCCAATGGCACATACCAGAGGGTTACATGATTAGAGATGCCAGATGCAGCCATAGAGAGGAGATGCTAAGTGGGAAGCCGACAATGTGATGATGACAGAAGAGAGGAAGCAGAAGTGACGCTGGAGCCTGGAGAGGTAAGACACTTCTCTACTCTACTTGCAACTCTGTAGAGAGGTGGCACAAATACTCTCGGGACATTTGACTACCTATAATGTGTGGATAGGGTGGAAGGACATCAGACTACCTGTACTGAACTGGCTTTCTACTCGTAATTACGATTGGTTTAGGAGATGAAAATGTAAAATTTTATGTAAAATTTTACATCGCCAAAATGGCCAAAGAAATACAGCAGTTACAAGGTGTATAAATTCTTCATGAACATCTGAGAGGTACCTAAAACTAAACCTAGATAAAACTAAGCTTATCTTTACCTGTTCTCCATCCATTCTACTGGCCTGCACATTTTGGTCAGTAGTACTGTATTTTACCTATGTGACCCCTTCCCAATTTAAGAGACTTTAGAGTGCTTTGTGCATGCCCTACCGATCTCTTGCCTAGACTAATGCAATGTACTCCTCCGAGCTCATTCCCTTCATCAGACTCACCTTTACAGTGAATGCTGCTGCAAAAACCACTGCTACACCTACTAATATGCTCATCACATAGCTACAAGACGTGTCTCAGGCTTGCAACATATGGTAGAATTCTGTCTCATCCTGTAAGAATTTCCACTTCCTTTAAATTTACTGAACAGCCCATAAACCCAAAACATTGCTAGTGCCACTCCCATCTACAATATCCTGTATTTCCTGCCCTCTTTGCCTATACAACGGATTGGGCAGTGTCCTCTTCCTGATTCTCCCTTATTTGTGCACTACAGACCTTATTTATTTTATGTTAGCACTTCATGCTACCTGAAAATTGGGAGGGGGGCGGGAATTCTATTTTACTTACCTGGGGCTTCCTCCAGCCCCCTATAGCCTTATAGGTCACTTGGTTTCCTCCCAGTCCACTCCATTGTACTGATGCACTTCATGCAAAGTAGCCTGCGACTGGTCCAGTCAGCAAACTTTCAGAGCAGGAGGAGGAAACAGAGGGACCTGTAGGGCTACCGGGGGAAGGGAGAGGGGGTTGAGGAAGCCCTGGGTTAATAAAATAGAACTTGAACCCCATCTCAGGTTTACTTTAAAGGGCATTCAGCATTATGGAATAGAACTATAGCAACAATTTTTAGTAATTACTAATGAAATGCTTTAATTAAGAAAAAAAATATATCAATGTACATTTTTGAGAATACCATTTTCACAAAATTATCCAGTCTATAATTCCCATACATTTTCCTAACTAGAATGAATGGAACAAACATAATATTGCACACAACTGTACCTGTCGTCTCAAACAGAGAATCCCCCATATGAAATGTGATCAGGATATGATGAAAGGTTACCTCCAATGTGTGTGGCTGTCTGAACAGTTTAGTTACTGTAAAAGCAAAGCCAGTTGATGTATATGATCCTGATTATTAATGCATGGTGCATGTCACAGTGATATAAATTCAAGTGTGGAAACATTCTGTGCACCCATCTGTTTTATCATATCAGCTTCATACACAAAACAAATACCCAGGGCTGCATTCCAGATTTCTGGGAAGAACACCATTAAGCTAGGTCTCTGAATAAGCACAGACACTTTGCCAAGCTGAGATAGGATCAACCTGACTAAAGGGATTTTTCCAGTTTTATTAACTATTGCAGAAATTACAGGGGGCCAGCATGGAGACAGGACACATTTGGCAATTGGTAGTGTTATTTTGTCATTTCCCTAACACCTACACAAAAGCGTAAAAAAAACCCAAAACACCAGTAGTTGTAAATGAACAAATTAGTTCCTCCTTTATTTTGCTCTGAGCATCTAGAACAACCAGATATGTATAATTATTGTATTTTTAAAAAATAATGCTGCGCCGCAGATTTTTTAATTATTAAGCCTAGCACACACATCCTTTTGTGAGCAGCAGCACGGGCAACGTGTTTCGCGGGGCAAAGCCCGCTTCCTCAGGCCAGTAATAGTGCCTAAAATTAGCATAAGTACAGAGATAATAGGTGTTCATAAATGCCAAACTAAACAGGTGGCTTTTCCTTTTGGACTTAGATGCTCCCATGGAGATTTCCTGATTGGATGCGGCAATGAGTTCTAAAGTGTAGGGGCAGCATGACAGAAAGCTCTGTCTTCAAAGGTTTTTAGATGGACTCTGTGGGTGATCAAGTTACAGTATTAGATCCTGTTGATCTAAGATTGTGGAAGGTGTGATGCAGGTGTAACAAAATCCTTAAAATATCCAATGACCAGATTGTGCAAGGATTTGAATGTCATCTTAAATATAAATTCTCCATTCTATAAGTAACCCCAACAGGGTTGGCTTGTTAGTAGCCTCGCAGACAGTGCAGATTTGTATTTGGAAGGCTGATATTGAGAACATGGCAGTAGTTCAGCCGTAATGTGATGAAAGCATGAGGTATGAAGTTCTTGATTTTTGCAATGTTTCTTAGGTGAAATTGAAGGCGTGTACTAGGCTATAGGCCCAGGAGAGAGCTAAAGGTTCACCTGCATGACTTTTCTCCAAATAAATGTCCTGGTACTCTGGCCGTAGTCTGTGTGATGAGAATAGGAGAATACACCATCTCAGGGTTTATAGCCCCTCTTAACTTTTTCTCCTAAGTTTTTTCACATCGTATCAATAAAATGCCCTTTAAGCCACCAGAAAGCAAGAAAATACTGAACATTTTGATAGTACTTTTTCACCTTATTTTTGGTACTTTTTACATTGCAGAACACTGAAATTCATCTATCGCACAAAAAAATTAACGTGGGTACCCAGCATTAGGTACACACCATACAATTTCCTGTTAGATATTCTGTTAGATTTACCTGCCAGATAGATAATTTCCAACATGTTGGAAATTATTTATCTAACCATCTATCTGCCAAGCAATTAGGCATTGTTCTACTCAGCAGGAGATAACCAGAAGACAATGCACCAGAGATAATGACAAGTATCTACCAGTACTTTACAGAAAATAATCTAACAGAAAATTGTATGGTGTGTACCAGGCAAAAGCCTGCAATCCCACTGGCATCTTTCGAGCAGCCGCTCGCGTGGGTAGCAGAGCAGCTTCCTGGTTCGGGGGTCACCTGACTGGTGACGTGGGCGCTCCACTTGCTACATGTGCGCTCACACTGGAAGAGATTGCCAGAGGAGGAACACACCGTGTTGTGGAGGGCACACGTCACCAGTCGGGAGACCCGGATCCAGGAAGCTGCTCTGCTACTCATGCGAGCGGCTGTTCCCAAAAAGCTATAGGGATGACAGCAGTGCTGTAATTGCCAGTTCTGAAAACGGAATGCACAGCCTGATCTCTTTTCCCTCCCCCGGATGGGAAAATGCAGTAAGTGAATGAATGACATCAGCATTTGACATTAAAGCAATTGATCTATCTTAAAATGGTAAAGCTCCCCTAATATAGTACATGTTAATATGAAGTTTTCCCTGCACAGAATTATGAAATGCACAAGAATTTAAGACAGCAAAAATAAATCCTACGTATACATTTGCCTTTCTCAGTCATTACTCCCCCAGTAGTTTCTTTAAATCGTGGATGATTCATAATAAGCTTGATTCTATAGCAAAGTATGTTGCTAACGGTTAAGTCTACCATCAAAATGTAAAACATCTTTACAAAATGGTAGCCTAATCATGGTCTTCTAGGAGGATGCGGTAATCCTTGTAGCTTCTGGCTTTCATCTCCTGTCCCCCTTTCCACTCTACCTCCTAAACATTCTTTCTTTTACAAAATGATTTTACTAAACCTAGTCTCACAACTCCATACTAGCTTTATAGTTATCCAATCTGCCTTTGATCCAAGGTAGTATTTAACTTTGTAAAACTCCACCCCTACCAGAGCCATCTGATATAAAAAGTATTATCCAGTTGAATCTGTAAAGAAGCCCATAGACATGTCGTCAAATTTCCTTGTCAATGTTTAGAACAACATGACGCATTGATCAAAATTGTGAATACAAAATCATTGATGAGACCGGACGCAAAATCTTGATCAACTGGGGGTAGTGGAGGAGCTTGCGGTTGATCAATGGCCAATAGTATTGCACTGCATCAAACTGTGCAACGTTGCAGTTCAATAGATTTCAGCATGTGCACAGTGTGTGGAAGGATTTGATTCCTCTCCGATTTACATTCAATCTCTGTGTATCCGGCCAACCAATGCAACACACTGCTGATAAATCAAATCAAATATAGCTTTATTGGCATGACCACAATTCATACAGGTATTGCCAAAGCAAGGGGAAAAAGGGGGACATGAAAGGGGGTGGGGTAGGGGGAAAATGGCTAAGCAGTCTGTGGACATTTTTAGGTTTACAGTTTCGTTATGCTCCTCTCAGTCTGTGGCATACTGTGACATAGTGTACAGCGATTGTCACTGTGGATTACTCTTCTCCCAGTAAGATACATGTTTTTCTCTCATCTTCTAATGTAAGAAAGTCTGGGAGTAGTTTCAACAATTTCTTAAAGTAAGTGTCCCTGGTTGCAGTATATTTGGGGCAGTGCAGCAGGAAGTGGCTTTCATCCTCAAGGGTTTTCTGCTCACAGTGTTGGCATAGTCTCTCCTCCCTGGGTTTTTACGTCTGTCTGTGTCTCCTAGACTCTATTTCAAGGTTGTGAGCACTCAATCTGTAGACACTCAGGATTTTCCTCTCTTGGGAGTTTTGGAGCTTTTCCAGGTATGGGGCCATTTTATATTCTCTTTGTAGAGACTGGTATATGGCTAGCTTTTGTGACTGTTTTATTTCACTCCTCCATTTTTCCACATAGTCCACTTTGCTCTTGGCTGTGGTGTGTTTTATCTGGACTCCCTCCAACCCCCGATCCACCGTGATCTGTGGATCGGGGGTTGGAGGGAATATAGAGCTGACCACTACTTTCAGTGCACATGGCTTTTCTTGGTCTTCATTGTGCAGCATGGCTTTGTAGTGGGGTGAGTCAGGGCTGCTGCTCTGTAGGTGGCCCCAGAAGGACAACACTCTCTTCTGTATCTCAAGCAGTAATGGGAATCTACCTAGCTCAGCTTGGCAGGCATTATTTGAGGTACTCCGATGGACATGAAGAAGGTGTTTGCAGAACTCAAGGTGGAATATTTCTGTTGGGCTGGATTCCCATTTTGATTGGTCTGGGTAGGTGGTGGGACCCCATACTTCACTTCCATACAGTAGGATTGGGGTGATGACACTGTCAAATACTTTCATCCAGACCTTTACTGGTGGTTTGAGGTGGTACAGTTCTTTCCTAATGGCATAGAACGTTCGGCATGCTTTGGCTTTTAGGGCCTCCATGGCTGACTTAAGGCTTCCTGATTGGTTGATTTCCAGACCAAGGTAGGCATATTTATCAGTTCTGCTGATTTCACAGTCATTGAGTATAAAGGATGGGCTCTGGGCTTACCTGTTTTTCCTCTGGAACACCATGGTTTTGGTTTTCTTTAGATTAATGGGGAGTGCCCAAGTTGTGCCAAATTTCTCCAGGATTTTCAGGCTGTCTTGTAGACCTTCTTCAGTTGGCGACAGCAATAGGAGGTCATCTGCATACAGTAAGAACTTCACTGTTGTGTCATGTAGTGTGAGTCCTGGTGCTGGTGAGGCCTCTAGGGCAGAGGCTAATTTATTGATATAGATATATTTTGAAAAGTGTTGGACTCAGGCTGCAGCCCTGTCTTACCCCCCGGCTCTGGGGGAAGAAAGGTGTTCTTTTCCCATTCACTTTCACACTGCACTTGTTCCCAGTATATGAGCTCTTGATGACATCGTATGTTTTCCCTCCTATTCCGCTCTCTAGGAGTCTCAGGAACAAACCTGGGTACCACGCTGAGTCAAAAGCCTTTTTAAAGTCCACAAAGCAGGCAAATATTTTTCCCTTCCTTCGTCTATGTACATGGTCCTTGATAAGAGTGTGCAGGGTGTAAATGTGGTCTGTGGTGCGATGGTTCGGTACAAATCCTGCTTGATTTTTACTGAGAACATTCTACTGGGTGAGAAAGGTGAGGATTCGCTTATTCAGGATGCTGTTGAACAGTTTTCCCAGTGTGCTGCTCACACAGACGCCTCTGTAGTTGGCTGGGTCATAGCGATCTCCACTCTTGTAAATAGGAGTTATGAGTCCTTCATTCCAGACTTCAGGAAAGTGACCAGAGTACAGGGCCTAATTGAATAGATTCCATATTGCTACATGGATTTCTGGGGAGCCAGATATGATCATTTCGGATAGGATTCCGTCTGTGCCGCAAGCTTTTTTGCCTTGCATGAGTTTTATCTTCTCTTTTATTTCCTCCAATGTGAACGGTGTATCGAGTGGGTTTTGACAAACTTTTACCTTCTCCTCCATGTTCTTTAATTACAAACAGAAGCTCTCAGTTATAAATTTGCCATATCTCCTGCTGTAAGAGATAAAACAGCAATCTCTCCACAGAGCCACTGCAGAACGGTACACCATACTGATAAGGCTCCCAGGAGAAAATTAATGTAAACCGAATAACTCTTTCAGGCACTTACAACTTATAATAGTGCGGCTAATCTATTGGAACAGAAAGGAAATTCTGACAGTAGTACCACTATAAAGAATCTACAACAAAGATATGATGCTCCCACCAACTAGGATGCAATAAATTAAGAACCCTGGTCTCCAATGAATCCTGTCTTCTTATATATAGGCCCAAAAGTAAAGAAGAGAGACTGGGTCTCTATCTGGATTTTCAGGCCAATTGGCCAATATTTATTGCAAGTACCCAGTCTCCTTTAGGGCCCTTTTCCACTATGAAATGCGATCGTTATTGCGATCGCGTTTCAATGTCCACCATGCGATTGGGATTGAGCTACTATACTCATAGTACAGCTCTTTCGCATCCAAAACGCGGCAGGATGACAATCACGTTTTGACCAAAATCGCATTGCAATCGGATCGCACTAATGGAAATTGCTGCTGCAGTTTCCATTAATTTAATGTACCTTGCGATTTGTGATCAGAATCAAATCGCAAATCGCAGTCTAGTGGAAAAAGGCCCTTACTGTTGGACTTATATTACACCCTTGGTGGATACGGGTGTCGGCTGGTTGACTCCCTGGTGCTGTAATTGATTGGGTTGCAGCATTGAGGTACTTCGCACTACTTCTCATATATAGGCCACATCCAATTCACTTTATCTACCAAGTTTCTCCTAGAAGATAATTTTCATCTAATTAAAATAACTTTTCAGCACTCTGCAATTGAAAAAAAGTACCAAAAAGTAGGTGAAGTAGAACAGTCAAAATTATTTAGAGCGTTTTCTTGTTTGCGGATGGCTCAAAAAGTGTGCCTGAAGGAAAAAAAAATAAATAAGTGCCCCTAGGTGGTGCTTACTTCGGGAGAGGGGAGGCTCTGGATCCTAAAGAGGCTTCCCTGGTCCTCCCCCGTTTAGCTCCATTCCTACATTGGGACCCCAAAATGTCCACTCGTCAGCTCCTGTCGGGAGCCTTGCACAGACAAAGTAGCAGTGTCCCCCTTGCGCAGGTGTAGTTTTTCCCGCTAAAGCGCTGGTGGAAATAACCAAGCCCGATTGGGTTTGGCTATTTCCACTGGAGCCTGAGGGGAAAGCCGGGCCGCTGCACTTGTTATGGTTTATCTTGTTCTCGGGGTGCCAGAGCTGGAACAAGATGGCACAGAGGATGGGGGAAGCCTCATTAAGATCCAGAGGCTTCCCCCTCCAGAGATGTTTTTTTTTTTAAATTTTAAAAAAAAGTTACAGGTTTTCTTTAAAATGCATTTTATCTAGAATGTGAAAATAGCACCTAGGAGAAAACTTAGGAGAAAAAGTCAATTGGATCTGGCCCTATGTTTCCAAAGTATTTAGGCCTCAGCATTGCTCCTTGCAATGAACAATCAGGATTAATTTCTTTAAGGATTGACTGACTGGATCTTCTTGCAGTCCAAGTGACTCTCAAAAGTCTTCTCCAACACAACAATGTGAAAGCGTTAATTCTTCCATGTTTGGCCTTTCTTATGGCTCAGCTCTCACAACCATACATTACTAGTTTTAAAAACAATGGCTTTGACCATACAAATCTTTGTTGGCAAGTTGACAGCTCTTTTTTTTTACTGCATTGTCCAAGTTTGTCATCGATTTCCTTCCAGGGAGTAACAGTATTTACCAAAAGTGGTTCGGACAACTCATGAACTGGCAATTGGGTCATAAGCACCCACGTCTCACTGATGAGGATGATGGTAAATCGGAAGTCAAAGCTAGTCTGTCTTGTCCAATCCCAATGCATTTTCGCAAATTAAATACCCCATGCTGGCCTTGCGAGAAAAATGTCACAGCATGGTGCATTTGTAGCTTGCTGCAGGTAGGGCTGTGAAGCAACTGATCAGAGACCAAAGCTGACACTTGTCTACCATGTAATATTTTCTTTTCTTCAGGTTCCCCAGATCTTAATCATGTGGCATAATTTCAATATCTTGTGGAGTCTATGCCTAGATGAGTCAGAGCTATTGTGGCTGCACAAGGAGTGCCTACACATTTTTATGCAGGTGGTTGTAATATTCTGACTGATCAGTGCATGTTATACTGAGTAATTATGTCTATCATGTTATCTGCTGAGTTACGACAAATTTTTAACAGCATATATGCAAACTGAAACAAAAAGCTGGTAATCTAGCAATCATTCAAAAGTTATAGTCTATTAACCTTACCGAAGTGATATGCTGAAAAGTGACCATTTGTAGTCCCTTACACACTCCAATGAGTTCTGGGTCACCATGAGCTTGCTGGTTAGTCTGTACCGCTGAAAAGTGAGTGATAGCTATGTCTTATTACATGACAGTGCTGTAGGCCATTTTATCTTTCTCAATCATTACTCCCACTGTAGTTTTCTCAAGTCATGGATGATTCATTAACAAAAAGGAATCTGTAGCTGGGTTCCTTGCAATTAGTTAAAGTGGACCCAAATTAAAAATACAAGATTTCAGAAATAAAATCCATTTTCCAAATTATAATAATAAATAGCAGCCTTTTTTCAGCTGCATGATGACAAATATAAAATATTTTACATTTATTGGAGGAACTCCTCCCTTCCTTTCAAATTGCCGGGACAGAATCCGGCAAACTGATGGAGAAGGTGGTGTTCAGCAAAGTAAGAATTGCTAATGGCTGCCACCTGTATAACCCTAGTTATGAAAAGAGAAGGGTGAAAAGCAAGCATTGAAATGTTCATAGGCTTGAAGGAGTGTTTATTTATCTTTGTATGTGTCAGAGTGGTGCAACTAAATATTTTTAATTAAAAAAAATGTTTGGTTTAGGTCCGCTTTAAGCTAGACAACTAAAATTCAGAACAGTAGCTAAGTGGTTATAACTCCTGCCTCCCAGTCCAGGTATCAAACCCAAACAATGGAACCACCTGCATGAAGTCTCTATGGCATCCAGAGTGCCCCCAATTTTGACTCAGCACTCCTGTCTCCTCCAGTTTCATTTCCTTCCCAAAGGAATACTGATAAGCTAAAATTACCCCCCCCCCCCCCCCCCCCGAAAAAAAACTGAGGCTAGAATACTGTAGGTATAAATGATTGGTACCCCATGCAGAGTGTACACAGAAAAAAGGCACCTGGTAAAAAGGGCATAAGAGATAGCAGCTAGTAGAATTTTGGTAAAATTACCAATATTCTACTACTTAATTACGATAGTAAAATATCGATAATATTTACTGATATTTTACTATGACTTTAACTAACCCTACTCTAACACAGATCATCTACCGATGCCTAGCTCTAAGGCCTAGTGCACACCAGAGCGGTTCGGCTGCGTTTTGCGATCCGCTTGCGGCTGCGGATATGCTTGGGTAATGTATTTCAATGGGCTGGTGCACACCAGAGCGGGAGGCGTTTTGCAGAAACGCATACTCCCGGGCTGCTGCAGATTTTTGGATTGCGGAGGCGTTTCTGCCTCAATGTTAAGTATAGGAAAAATGCAAACCGCTCTGAAAAACGGCACTTCAGAGCGGTTTGCCAGGTGTTTTTTGTTATAGTAGCTGTTCAGTAACAGCTTCACTGTAACAATACATGAAATCTACTACACCAAAAACGCTTCACAAAACTGCAAAATGCTAGGGGAAACGCTACAGAATAAGAAGAAAAAGCGTTTCAAAATCTGCTAGCATTTTGCTAGCGGTTTTTGGTGTGCACCAGGCCTAAGAACCCCCTAGTGGTGCCTAACTTTAAGGCCCCGTTCACAATTGCGGTTTGGCATGCAAACGGACCGGATCGGAACCATACGGTTCCGATCCGGATCCGGTCCGTTTGCATCAGGCATGCATCAGGCTGCCATCCGGATCCGTGGGGTAAAAACAGCGAAACTACTAATAAAATTGTTGGGGTCAGCAGAAGGTGCACCTGGTGCACCTGTGGAATCAGGTCCTCCGCTGTTTAGGCCTCACCTCCACCTCCGACATACTGCCAAACAGCTCCAGCACTTTAGTCACTGCTGCTTCACTGCTGCTCATGTGTCCCCATCCGAAATGGCCGCTAGAATACGCATAGGAACTAGGAAGTGGGATAGAACGTCAGGTGTTTGTATCCTGTGTGTTCTGTGCTTTCCGTTCCCCATAGGTTTCTATTTCCGGATGGTGCAGTCAGGCTCTGGTCCGGGTGCGTGGGCCGGATGATCCGGACCCGAAAAATAGCGCATGTTAGAAAAGTGTCCGAAGTCCGGATCCGATCCGGCTCTGTTCTGTACGGAACGCACGCGTGTGAACGTCCGCATAGACTTTGCATTGCTATGCGGAACGTACGTTCCGTTTGTACAGTATACGGTCCGGATTCGATCAGGCGGATCCGGACAGGGAACGCTAATGTGAACCAGGCCTAACCCCTCCCCTGGTAATGCATAACCTTAACCCCTAAAGACTCCTAACACTAAAGATCCCCACCTCCTAACCCTCTATATTTTCAATGCCACAGATGGCAATGTTAAAAGCCGCGACCTATAAAAGGTTAAATAGCAGCTATAATGGAAAATAGCGGGTATGAAACTTGGGTGCCCAAATTACCATTTATAGCCACCAATTGCAGCTTTTAAACATGGTCGCCTACGTCGTCCCCATTTTTACAGGACACCTCCAGCACCCTTTTCAAATACTTCACCTTACAGAACACTGTGAGACATAAATTGATAATATACTCTATAAAAAGTGCCCATTGAAGACACAATCTCGATTGTACAATCTTACCACTTCTATGTCATATGAGGAACTACCTAAAGTATCCATGCAAAGTATACTCACTCCATTCACCCTTCCACTACATACATTTGATAAGATTGTACAATCAAGATTATATCATAAGTGGGCACCTTAAGCACTATGGAAAAATGTGTCAACCCAATAACGTATAAATGCATAATCTTGTACAAATTCCCCTAATATTTGCTACTGAAGATGGCCGATGAGCGGCTAATAATTTCAAGTTGATGCACATTTTGTTAATTTTATGCAAACTGATGCAGCTTGAAGCTGGACCAATTAAATGTAGTAGCTACTGATTTTTAATTGGTCCAGTTCCAACCTTCATAGATCTGCATAAAATTAACATGAAATTTGTATTAACTCAAAATGATTAGCATATAACGGACCATCTATATTTTCTACTTCTACATTTTTGTTATAATTTACACTGTTTGTACAGTCCATGCTTCTCAGATAACAACCTGCTTATACTGTGTCCACACATTAAGAAGACAATGATTTTCTGTTGAAAAAAAAAAACAAAAACAAAAAAACAACACATACAAAAACACATAATATGCATTAAACTAGAGAAATAATAAATTTGCCTTCCAAAGGGTATTCAAGTTTAAAACCGTACAACATGTCCATGCAGTGGCCATTGATTTCTTACATGCATCTAACATTACATCTCGCTCCTCAGTGGAGGCTGTAAATCTGTCTCATGGGCTCTGTGCAGAAAAAAGAAAAAGAAACCACAGTAGCCCCTGCACATTGCAGATAGGGGTTTCTCACAGTCAATGCTGGATGCAATGGCTGCACACACTATATAAGATGACAACACAACTACTGATGTACAAGAGCCCCTCAGGCGCAAACAGCAATGATTAGTAATGTGGCAATGTGATAATAGAATAAGGGAAGAGGATATAGAATAATGCGGTTTTCCCTTGCGCTGTCGTCTTCTATTTCCAACAGCCACAACCTTTATTCACAGCTTGTAAACACCTCGGCTCTTCTGAACATCCAGCCATTGTGCCTCTTATAAACCGCAATCAACATACTGGCATGCCTAATGCAAACCGGAACAGGCTTACAGGCTTTTCATTATCTACACAGCAAAGAAATAAATACCTCTATCTTTCCACCATGACCTGCATTAGAACGATAGCATGCGGCACAGTAGAATTATAATTAAGTCATACTGCATCCTTATCACTCATGCAATATTTTATGTTACCCTTTGCCAAATGATCCTAACCTCCCCATTACTCCACTCTGAGCCTATAGCTGTACGCTTGGCCTGTCAACCAAGACCTTTACTTTGCGGCTGTATAATACTGTAATATATGTAGAATGAGGGAGTAATGAAATAGGATTTTGAACACAGATTTAATCAACGCTGAAGTAATTCACATATATGAAAAGACCTTCATAATGCAGTGCAGTGACATGAATCAGGAAGGAATTCATTACGCAGGACTGGCAAATGCAAGGTTTTTATAGGTTGTGTTCCGTAGTCGCAATCAAGCACCAGAGCTACTGCCGTTTACATTCTGTGCAATTAAAAAGAAGAATAGTAAAATAAAAGCAGGACTTGAGGCAAAATATGGAGTTCATCTTAACAATGTGGTGGCCATGTGTATTTTAAAAACACCAATCTTTAGATTGCAGTGTTGTACAATCAAATGCAGGTCGTGCTGCTGTTTCTCAGCTTTGCCCAACATATAAAATACTATCATTTTCTTGCTTGCTGGTGGCTCAGAAGGCATTTTATTGATAAATTAGGGGAAAGGTCCGTCCGGTTTTTAACCACAAACCCCCGCAACGCGCGCACAGATGCGACACTCGCACCCATCCGTTCCCACCACTGTCTAAAGTCCGCCCGCATGACGCACATACATGCCAGACACAACAGACTCACGGACACATGGACAGGGGTTCTATTTAAAGGATTGTGAAAATATCACCTAGGAGAAAAAGCATCATCCGGATTCAAAACTTCTAGCAGGTATTGTTACAGAACCTATGAAAACTTTAACATAAGGCACAACGTAAAAAAAAAAAAAAAAAAAACTTTGCATATAGATGGTCAGAGGCCCCATACACTCCACTCAGGGCTAATCCCCGATTATCAGTTTTTTTTTCCATTCCTGGCCCAAAAATGTGGACATAAAAGGGTATGGAGACTGTTGAAGACATTGCTGTTGGAAATGCTTTGATGACTTTTGATCCTCTGAAGAGTGTATTCAGATGCCATGTTCTGTACATTTCTGGAGATCATGTATGTCTTTGCTTGCCAATTTATAGGGTCATGTCTGAGGTCGGAGAATAATATACTGGCGTTAACTTTTTGTTACAGAAATGCTTAGACAGCCTTCATCATCTCTCTATGGGGGCTTATTTCCAGAGTACCCAGACAGTGTTATTAAAAAAAATGTACTGTATATATGGCAATGAGGTGTTCCTGGTTTAGCAAAGGTCAACAGCAATCCGTCATATTATTATTATTATTATTATTATTATTATTATATAAAGCGCCAGCATATTCCATGGCATTTTATAAAACAACAAGGGGCAAAACAACAACAACGGAAAACAACAAGGGGCAATTAATGATACAATGTCATACATCAAATATGGACACTGGTACAAAATACAGAATTGGTAATTACAGTGACAAATGGAACATGATGAATAAAATGTATAACAGAGCGCTAGCTATGGAATGAAGAACAAATTCCATGACTCGAGGGTGAGAGAGCCCTGCCCTTGCCAGCTTACAATCTAAAGGAATGGGGGGGGGGGGGGACAAGAGGTGGGGAAATATGCAGTATACATACAGGCACAGTGTGTGTTTAAGTTATCTAGTAAGGAGTAAAACTTGAGAGGTTGAAGGGGTATGGCCTAATGTTCATAACGTTATAGCAGCCAGGGATAAAATACAGAAGTTTAAATTCATGTCTAGTATGTATTACACTCCTGAAAGGCTGAACAGGAGGTTTCCTAATTCTACACTCCAATGCGTGTCTCAGGTGCGGTGAAACTGGTTGGATGCATACGGTCCGGTCCTGTCCTCAGATAGGGGGCTTTGGGTGACAGGTGTTTAAAGTTCTGGAAGATAAGTTTGAGCCTTATTGGGGCAGATCCTAAAGGCCTGTCATTGGGAGTACCATCCTCAGATCATATTGGAATGTATTGGGTTATTGCTCCGAACCCTTTGCTAAATGAGAAAACTTGCTGGACAGGAAATCACTGTCTGGTGATATGTTGATAAGTGGATTAAGACAATTAATACTGTTGTGTCAGTTTGAAAAAGGCATATGTCAATAGGAACTTCCCACAGGAATTTATTTTTTATTTATTGTATTTATAAAGCGCCAACATATTACGCAGCGCAGGAATGTACTAAGATGTGGTATGGGGGAAGATACCAGGATTGGTCAGACGAAATCTTCCACCAATAGAGGGGTTTGGGTTTGTTTTTTTTGCTTGTTTTGTTTTTTGTTTGGGGGGGGGGGGGGGGTTGCACAAGCTGACCTGCTTGAATTTACTATGAAGTGGCCCGATAGATAAATTGCTCAATAACATTTGCCTGCTAAAAATATATATCTCAACAGACCCCATAGCAGAATTTTAGTCATTATCTCATAGACCATCTCTCATCATTGGTGCCACTTCTGTCTCAGCTTTTCAGCATTCTGAGTCACCTCTGTGCTGTGGTTGCTGCAGAGAAATCATCTCACTGTTAATCAACTGTCCAACAAACCGGGGAAAGCAACAGAGATCAAACGGGAGACAGCAGTATCACCTGTCTGCATTAATTATGTAGCAGGGCTGTGCGAATTACAGAAAAAAATGTTTTTTAAAAAGAATCATAATTACCCTAAAATTAGCCATCCGCAGTTCCATACAGAATGGAGTGATGGATTGTCAGGCGCCGCTATTACTTCTCACTAGTGCTTAAACTCAGCATTTCATCCATGCACTAAAAGATTCTTTACAGCAAAAAAGGTACTATTAGAAAAAGCACTGGTACTGGAACAGCATTCAAACAGTTAACACAGCACTTTCTTCTTCAGTGGAAAGCTTCCTGTTGCATAGGAAGAGGTGATAACATTATCCTTTGTTTACATTCCTTTGTCAGCTGCAATTGGTAAACATAAGCAAAGTGCTGAAACAAAGCACTCTCAGCTTCTAGTATATGTGCAGCTTAGAAGTGATCACTAGACAGATTTGAATATATACATTCAGCAGCTGTGCAAGAAAATACAATAGCAGCTTTCAGAGGAGATAAACTGTACTTTGGAAAATTGTAATTTGTAAACAGACACTATTACTTGTGCATAAAAGCAAATATGATAACTATATGGGTAATAAAAAATAAGATAACACATTTTTATCGCATGTAAGGAGCTTTACCCCACTTTAACATGGTGATCTGTGGCAAAAGTGACAAATTACTGTTCTCTAACTCCTCTCCAGCCTGGGGTATTCACCCCTGTGGAAGAGCCAATTGCCATCTGACCATCTACTGTATAAAGTGCTGATAAAGCTGACCAGCCCTTTATGGATGTGGAGAAACATATCTTATTGACTTAGAATAATGTTATTATAAATACCAATCCCTTTAAAAAAAAGGAGGCATCATTTACGTGCATCACCACTTTTAGAAATATAGTGATCTGCAGAAATACTGTAACACAATTTTGGGGGAAGCTGATTGACATCTTTATAAATAGACCTATCATTATTCTGTTTTTTAAGAAGGAAACTGTGTGTAGTAATGCTCTGTGTTGGGTAACCGGCAGAAGAAAATATTCCCTTGCTGTTGGCTGGCAGATTTTTAAGCACCGAGATGTAGAGGTGACCCTAAGCATGTTAATACTTGACAAAGCCACTTGGCCTTTAACATATTTAGAGCCACTTGAACGTGTACATGCAAAAAGGGTGGCCGGAAATGTGGGCATACAGAAATAGCTAATAGAAGATCGATAAACTTACCGATATTCTACTCACTTGCAGTGCAGTTACGATACTGCTAAACCTAATCCCAGTCTCATACAGAAACCTCCCTACTACTGACACCTAACCCTAATTCCCCCCCCCTTCCGATGCCCAACCCTAGCTACCCCCCTTGCCTAACCTTAACCCGATGCCTAACCTTAACTACCATCCGGGACACCCAATCTCAAACTACCCCCTCCACACCTAACCTTGGACCGTCCCCATTCAATGTCTAACCTTAAAGGACAACTGAAGTGAGAAGAATATGGAGGCTGCCATATTTATTTCCTTTTAAACAATACGAGTTGCCTGGCAGCCCTGCTGATCTATTTGGCTGCAGTAGTGTCTAAATAGCACCAGAAACGAGCATGCGGCTAATCTTGTCAGACCTGACAATAATGTCAGAAACACCTTATCTGCTGCATGCTTGTTCAGTGACTATGGCTAAAAGTATTAGAGGATGAGGGTAAGCAAGACAGCCAGGCAACTGGTATTACGTAAAAGGAAATAAATATGGCAGCCTCCATATGCCTCTCGCTTCAGTTGTCCTTTAACTGTCTTCCTCGATGACTAACCTTTAACCCCTCATGCATAAGCTTAACCAAACTCAGCACGCCCAACCGCCCACTCACCGCCGTAACATAAATGAAAATGTTCACCAGCTATGGAAGTTTGGGCACAGCCATAGGCGCGAATATAAATAGCGGCTATGGACAGAAATTTGCGGGCACTGGCAGAAATGGATTAAGAATAAATGGGGCCCTAGGCAAGATGGCTGTTTCTGCCCACTGCTGACGGTGACCTGGCTTTTTTTAGTATGATTTGGTGGGGGTTAGCATCCACCAGGCCTCTAGGCTGCCCGCAATGCAAGAGGAGGCTACAAGTAGCACCCGCTGCGCACCCAAACTTCTGTGACATATTTCCTGTTTCCCACCTGTACAGTTATTTCTCAGATTTTGATCCAGTGCTTTCTGTTGCTGCAGATGGAATGAAAGGTTAAATTTAGATCAGCATATATAGTTCCACTTTCTCAAAAGATATACTCGGAGATACTCTTATTTATTGCTCTCAAACATGGATCAGTAAAGGGTTAAATATAAATATATGTGGGAAGGTAGAGAGGGGAGAAGATTCTTCCAGTCAGCACTGTAGCCTGCTGATAACCGGTGATGTAACACAGAAAGCCTCAAATGTAACCCCTGACTAATGAAACAAATATACAGCTTTATTGATTCTGTTCCTCTAAAGTGGTGTATTCCAAACTGTATGCTGTGACACATTTATGTGCTGCAGCAGCTGAGGTCATGGGTCAGCTATTTCCTGCGGTTTCCAGGAGTTGCCAGTCCCAAAAAATAACAGGATAACCTGTCTTAATGATTACCGACCAGTTGCTCTAACCCCTGTCATTGCCAAGTACTTTAAACGACTTATAGCCACACACATCAAAGCCTCCATCCCAGCAAATCTAGATCAACACCAGTTTGACTACCGCACCAATAGATCGACTAAGGACGCCATCTGTGTAGCTCTCTATGCTGCCCTCTCACACCTAGAAAAGCCCAACTCCTATGTTAAATGCTGAGCTGTAGTCAACAAAGAGCATCCTAACACCATCGTACCTAGCCAACTGACCAACAAACTTCATGCACTAGGTCTTGCTCTCTCTATATGTACCTGGTTATTGGACTTCCTTACTAATCACCCTCAAACTTTCAGACTAGGAAAACAGACACCCTCCACACTTACCCTGAGCACTGGCGTGCCACAGGGCTGTGTATTAAGTCCTCTCCTCTATGCACCTTTCACCCATGACTGCCAGCCTATCCATACCTCAAACATAATTGTTAAGTTTGCAGATGATATGATCTGTCATTGGGCTTATATCAGACAATGAGGAAGCTGCATACAGAGAAGAAGTTAGGAACCTGACTGCATGGGCGACATTAACAACCTGTTATTAAATATAAAGAAGACTAAATCAATTATTCTGGACTTTAGGACCACCAAAAAAGACCACTCACCTACCGCTAATGATCAATGCAGAGGCTTAGGAGTCACGTTCGCAGAGAACCTGTCCTGGGCTGACAATGCTTTAGCTCTAACTGGCAAAGCACAACAACGCCTCTATTTTTTGAGAAAACTAAGGAGCGCTAACCTTTCCCCAGAAGCTGCTGGTTATTTTCTACAGATGCACTATAGAAAGCGTTCTGACCAATTGCATGATGGCCTGGTACAACAGCTGCACCAAGGCTGCTAGAGAAGCCCTGCAGCGAGTTGTTAAAACAGCAGAAGCCATTATTGGCACTGAGCCACCATCACTGGAACTCTTGTATAATACTCGCAGCAAGAGAAGGGCCAAAAACATTATCAAGGACAACACTCACCCTGGAAATGCCTTGTTTGAGTTCCTTCCATCAGGTAAACGTTTTAGATCAATCCGCACACACACAGACTGAAAAACAGCTTTTTCCCATCCGCCATACACGTGATGAACTTTGAATCCTCTCAGAATTAACACTGTGTACAAATTGTTTAAATATCTGTAATACCTGGCATACTTGTATAAGGTCTTCTCTTTCTGTCTTTGTTACTATCACTATGTTCCCTATATGCACCATGGGGTTGTCATGAAAAGTAATTTCTTTGTGTTGTGATAAAGTTCTTCTTGAATCTTGAATCTATTAAAAAGGTACCCGAATTTCTAAAGTACCGTTCTCGAAAATGCCTACCTTAGTCCACTAAAAGTCCCCCAGAACCGAGGTACCAGATTCCACCTCATTTGCATCCCCAGCCATGGTTGTCAAGCGATTGGAACCACTTGGCTTTCCTCCAGTCCTGGCTGCTGAGTCTACTTAGCAGTAGAAAACAAGCGGTAAGCAGTAAAACTATACATGCACGCTGGTTAACAAATAGTGATGCACAAACTTGTAGATAGCATGTAATCAGGGCGGGCAGGCGGGGGTTTTGCGGACACCGGAGGCAGAATGTCCGCATGGCAACAGGGCGCGCAGACGCCGGTTTGAAATATCGGTCCGGGACACAGGCACAGTATGAATGCAGAGCGGGCGGGGGTTTGGCAGCGCGCTGTGTGTGGTCTCCTTACCGGCTGTGCTATGTCGCCGCCACCGCTGTTCTATGTGGAGCCTCCACGTTACACTCCATGGCCTCTCCGGGTGTCTGACAGATTGTGCTGCCCTTTCCTGATCCACCCTCCTTTTAGCTTGTAAGGGGCAGTCACTTTCTTATGACGCCCTCTTGTGGCGCCTGGCTTCACATGCATAGCTGTGTGAGAGAACGCACGCTAAAGAGGGACCACAGCTTAACAGTAAGCAAATAAACAGCACCTTTCTAATTTGGGGGCTAAGGGGGGATGTCGTTAGATTACAGGGGGGGGTGTTAGATGGGGGGGGGTCTGCATTACATTGTGCTTTACTCCTGGGGGGGAGGGGAAGCAGCCATCAAAATCTACAGCAGTGCAGCAGTGAGCACAAGGTCTGAAAACTTCACTCTGCACATGGGAGGGGGAGGGGGAGTGGGGGGGGGTACACAGAGTTGCCATGCATACAGCTTCAACTTCTCTCTGGGGAGAAGAGGGACTTTTGTTGCAGTGCTATTAGTGCCAATATACCAGTACATGCATACGGTATGTGTTGTCGGCTTATACTCGAGTCAATAATTTTTTCCAGGTTTTTTGTGTAAAAGTTGGGGGGTCTGCTTATACTCGGGTCGGTTTATACTCGAGTATATACTACCTACCGGTGTAGATGAGGCAGGAGGAAGTACAGGAGTTCTAGGGGAAGGTACTTTGTCGTTCTAATTTTTAAGTATGATTATCCTTTAGCCCGAGTCCCTATTCGCATATATAAGGGCTCTGCAAAAAAAAAAAAAAAAAAAACATACAACAAAAAACAAACAAAAAAAACCACATAGAACTGCGATTGCAATGCCATTTTTTCCTACATTTCTACTGTATACCTTGTATAGAAGAAAATATGTACAGCAGGGCCAACATTTGTAGTGCATTCATGGAAACATCCCCATGGAGGTTCCATCAGCTTGCAAAGTACCTAGTGTTTTGAAATCTCGCAAGCAATCCCAAATTGGATCGCTGTTTGTGGGAAACAGCCCTCAAGCACTAGGTTTTAGGTTTTTTGTACGCCCTTGCTGTGAAAATAAAAAAAAAAGTACAGACGTGTTCTTATAAGGCCTAGTGCTACATATTTACGTCATCATGTCACGTCAGTTCAGTGCCTTTTTTCATTCATGGGGCTTGATTCACTAAACCGAGATATGACAAATAGCACGCCTTATCAAACATATCACACCTTATCAAAGATATCACACCTTATCAAAGTTAACACGCCTTTTCAGCGTAGCATAGCGAACGCTATGAACCCGCAGGGGCTCAGGGCAGGACGAGTGCCATTGGCAATTAGCAGGCATAAAAGTTTGTAGCGCTCTCTATGCTACTCTGATAAGGCATGTTAACTTTGATAAGGTGTAAAATCTTTGATAAGGTGTGCCATTTGTCACATCACGGTTTAGTGAATCAAGCCCCTGGTGCGGTGTGATTGTCCTGCGCCAGGAGAGCCCGCCACAGGACAATTGCACCACACCATTTCAATTTGCACAGTACCCCATGGCAAACTCGGGGGACGGTAATATGCAGAGCCCCAACCTCGGAAGAGTGACGTGCTCCTTGCTGGACAGGAGGTAGGTCACTGATTTTTAGCTGATCAGCACAAGTGTGCCGCACCAGCAAGATTTACATAGACTGTTGCAGTGCCATTGACCCTAATACAAGTGCCTGCCATGTGGTACCACTCGGCAACGCACTGCAGTCTGCATAGTCTGAAGCATTTCCGCCCTACATCTTGGATAGTGTGGCCAGTCTCAGAGACCAATGGCGACTACGATAGGGGAGTGGCGAATAAGCAGCAACTGAGAGTGACGCAGCATCCTAGTGTGAAAGGGGCCTTAAAGTGAACCTCCGGACTAAAAAAAATCGACTCTGCAGCACTGAAAAGGCTTTGTGTTTCTTTAACAGTTTCACAGCATCAGAACTTTGTTTCTCTTATACAAGCCTCATTTTTAGCTGCACAAAAGAAAACTGCCCGGGCTTTTTTCCCCTGATGCAGTGCAAAGCATGATGGGATTTCTGATTTTGTTGTTCTCGTTCTGCTGTTTTGGTGCAATTTTTTTTTTTGACATTTTGAATTTGACATTTGAAGCCTAGCGTGTGCAGCTGGGAGGGGTAATCAGGACACAGGATAGTTAGAACTGTGTCTCCTGCTCCTTGTCACCTCCTTTCAACCAAAAAGATGGCTGCCCCCATGAATCACAAATATTTGCCTGTTCTTTTAAAACAGTGTGGGTAAGAGATTATATTACCTATCTATTCTAATTAACATAACTAATGTAACTTGATGACAGTATGTTTGTTTAGGATGAAGTTCCCCTTTAATCCTTCCTCACCTAATCCAGAAATAAACGGGAACTCTGAGGCTGTTTTTCCACACATTACTGAAAAGCTGTCAGTGTCAGGCTTTGACTCAACACATACAGTAAGAATAGCTGAGAGTTGCTATCAGGGCTGGTTCTCTTATGAAGCAAGGTGAAACATTTGTATTAGGCGCAGAGGTTACAAGGGCTGTATGTTTGTACTGCGTGTTTACACTAACAGCAGTCAGAGTAGGCAGAGAAGCGAGAGGAGAGCAAGGTGAAGAGGTCATCATTGGGGAAAAGCAGCTTGTTGTGCCGTGTGAGAAGTCTGACAGTGAGCGAGGAGGGGAGCAGCAGTGTTTCAATTGACTTGTACAGCAGAAGGGAGGAGATGGCACTGCTGTCCTGACTGAGGAGGAATGGAGTGGCTGAGGGTGAGCAGTTTGTTACAGATTCACAAGCCAGCCAGTGTGCCATTATGTCATGTGAAAACATTTCATGAAGCAAAGTAAATTGTCGGGTGCTGTGCAATCATTCCAAATGGGGGGGCGCATGCTCACGAGTTTGCCTCAGCCAGCAAAAAGTGTAGAACCGGCCCTGGTTGCTATGTCACAAAGCATCTGGCTCACCCATGCAGACTGTTGATTTTCCATCTGAGAATTTCAGGCACAAATCTAGGCAGCAATCATTCACATATCAGCAGGAGTCTGCAGGTATTTTACGCCTACCAGAATGGGATCAGATGAGTGCTTGATTGAATCACAAATTCTAAAGGCAGATCAGAGTAACCTTTCTGATTGGAAGTGTGGTGGGATTAACGAGAATAATACACCTAAGCACTCCTGCAGGATGCTGGGGAAATGAAAATGTAAAGATAAGTTATCCCAACTGAACAGTTAGCACATCAATACAGGAATGCAAAATTTGTATCTCCAAACCTGAGGGAAACTCTGATTGTGCGTAATCAATCACACTGAACAACTTTCTATGAATATTAAACCCAAGAAGGACTCCAGGCTAAATGATTAGGTTCACATTTAAAATAAAAAACATAACAATTCTAGTGACTTCACTATCCTAACCTCGTAGAGTTTGGGATATACTCGCCGTATAAGACTACCCCTCTTCCAACGCACACCAAATTAAAATTTAAAAAAATCATGTACTGGTGCTGTGTATGAAGATGCTGGTGTTGTACTGTATGTGTTACCCAGTATATAACAGTATATAGGCGATTGACTTGTTGCATTGGTCAACTCTCCTTGAGTAGACTGGTCAGCTCTCCTTGTCTACCTATTTATCAGAGCGGTATGGAAGAATAGATTGCGCTCCCTCAGCAGGGTGTCTGAATTTCTGCTTCTCGACTTACTCCAGACCACACTTCACTTGCTATGAATAGCTGTAATCACAAACAATGGACATGCTCATAAGCCTTGCTGAGGGCAACACCCAGATGGGCAAATTCGGTAAAACCTGAAACCACACTAGAAAAAAAAAAAATATGGGTCACCCCCAGCGGGTCTACAAATTAATCACGGTCTCCAATCTTCATTACAAAACAGGATTAGTCTGCACAAAAAATGCACATTCAGCCACGGTGGTGCACTAAGCCTCCAGATAAGACCGTGGTCCCTGCTCTAGTGTAACAGTAGGATGAGCATGGCAATGTGTATGGACATTGCAACTGTAAGTACACTAGAGCATGTCCAGAGAATGCCATGATTTGTATTTGTTTCTGTTTGGAGTGTACAGGAGGCACATGCAGTGCTGGTCCCCAACAGCACTATCTGGAAATGTAAGCAGCCTCCATGTGAGTACCTGGCATGTTTATTCATTACAAAGTACATCCTGCTGTTAGGACCCTAAAGGAGGAACCAGGGGATAACCTGGAGGCTAGATGCATTATAAGGCGTATGTAAACTGCTGAAATTGTAAAAAAATAATAAATGCAAAGATATGTGGATATGTTATATATTTTTACAAGGAGTGAATAAATATAGGTATTAAAAATATCAATTTTTTTTAAATCGGGCCTTTGTGTAAGGCTTAAGGACCTGGACCCGTATGCGATTAACTTTTTCTCCTGAGTTTTCTCCTAGGTGAAAAAACTTTTCAATAAAATGCATTTTTTAACCACCAGCAAGCAATACTAAAAATAATTTTGATAGTACTTTTTCACCTACTTTTTGTTACTTTTTCAATTGCAAAGTCCTGAAAAGATATTTTACATTGAAGATGAAAAAATTCTCTCCTGGAAGAAAACTGAGGAGAAAAAGTTAATTGCATATGGGCCCTTATGCTTTCTCCGTCACCAGAGAACAGGGAGTGTGGCTAATGGCTATCTGTACTTTGCATGATTTGTAGACTGTATTAGGCTCGGTCTATACTTGTCCAGTTGCAGATCCTATCCATTTCAAACGGATCCGTTTTTCTAAATGTTGTCCTTATTTAGCATACGTTTCCAGTCCGTTTAAACGTATGTCCTTTCTTCATGTGTGTTTCTATTGGATAAGAGATAATGTTGAGGGGAGGAGTAGGCAGTAGGCAATTCGTTTTTGCCTCTGTTTTGTGTGCAAATGTTCTCCGTGTAGAGCACGTGTCAAATTCTAGCCCACGGGTCAAATTCGGTCCGCAGCGCCATAAAACTTAGCCCGCCATGCTTTTATAATTAATATTGATTTTGGCCCGCTGCTACGCTCCCAGCTCCGCCCCCTCCCACCCGTCATCTTTTCTTGCCTTTATTGTGGCCAGCCACTTGAGGCTTGCTCTGCCCTCTCTCCTGTACTAGTGATAGAGTCTGGCTATGCTCTGTCACTCCCTTGCTCCGCCTCCGGATGTCAGGAGGAAGGGTTCATTTCCTCCTTGTCCGCCGCTTCTTTACCTCCTGGAGTCGGCGGCCCATCCTGCACTGAAGTCCGCTCCCCTGATCCTCTTCACCGCCAGGCGTGCGGCACAGGAATTAGCTGTGACGGGAAGACAGCAGAGCGGCTCTGATTTAATAGGCGCGTATACAGGAAATACTTACTTCCTATATACGCAGCATTATTTGGGGAGCCGCTCTTCTGTCTGCGTGTCACTGCTGATGCCTATACGGCATGCTGCGCCGCCGGTCGTGCAGTGAAGAGGATCAGGGGACTTCAATGCCAGACGGGCCGCCGACTCCAGGAGGTAGAGGAGTGGCGGCTGGGGAAGGAGGGGGCGGCTAAGGCTGGCTACCTACTGGGGGCACCTACCTAGCTAACCTATTCTGGGTTCACCTATGCCTGACTAACCTATACTGGGGGTACCTACCTAGCTAACCTATACTGGGGGCACTTACCTAGTTAACCAATACTGGGGGCACCACCCTATCTAATCTATACTGAGTGCACCTATGCTTGACTAACCTATACTGGGGGCACCTACCTAGCTAACCTTTACAGGGGGCATTTACCTAGCTAACATATACTGAGTCCACCAACGCCTGACGAACCTATACTAGGGGCACCTACCTAGCTAACCTATACTGGGCACCTACCTAGCTAACCTATACTGGTGGAATTTACCTAGCTAACATATACTAGATCCACCTATGCCTGACTAACCTATACTAAGGGCACCTACATAGCTAACGTATACTGGGTCCACCCATGCCTTACTAACCTAAACTGGGGGCACCTACCTAGCTAACCTATACTGGATGCACCCATGCCTTGCTACCTATACTGGGGGCACCTATACCTGGCTACCTGCCTAATTATACTAACGGGGCGGGTTTTTTCCCACTGCGGCTATAGCATGCGGTGCAAATTGTCAGGTGCTGCGCGATCATTCCAAATGGGGGGGGGGAGGGGTAAATGATATGAATGTTGGCCCACGACCTGGTCTAAGTTTTTCATTTTGTCCCTCTGTCTAAGTTTAAGCGAGATCAGGTTTTTAGGTAACCTTTCACTAACCCTCCGTGTATCCAGGATCCGTGAAAAACCTACAAATCCAGACTCTGTTCAGTTTTTCAAAACAGATCCCATGGATCCATTTTATAAAGTTTGTGAAGATGGCCGCCATTTTAAACATTGGTATCCGTGGCTCCAGTTTCGATCTGGACCAAAAAGCGGAGACACGGATTCGTTTTGAACGGACCCTTAATTTATTTCCTCTTGGAACATTTTCAAAAGGCAAAAAAAATATAGCAGCTTCCATCTTATTCTCGCTACAGGGTTTACTTAAAAAGATGCTTTGCTTTGTAGCAGCAGGAGATCTGCTTTCCATATCCGTGGCCCAAACAAATATTCAGAATAAGTGTTCTGACTCAAGTCAAACTTGGCACTGGAAGCAGTTCTGCTGCAGGTGTGTGGCTCAGACACTTCTGAATAAAAAGGAGCTGTACCAGAGACATGTTAGCATTATTCAATTCACTTTATCAGCACCCCGCAAATGAAAAAGTAAGAAAGTAGGTTAAAGAGTACCAACAAACTTGCTTTTTTTTTTTTTTTTTACTTTTTTTTTTTGCCTGCTGGTGGCTCAAGAGGCATTTTATTAACAAGCTGTGGAAATATTACAGAAAAAATACCTCAAAAGAAAAAGTGAATTGCAAATGAGCAGAGTCTAGGAAAAGTCGTAAAAGTACATATCATCCAGCCCGCTCACTTACATACTGGGGGAGCAGGTGATCTACTCCAATAATTCATCTGTCTCTGTAATTAACATTCAGGTGGATTCCTGGAGTGGATCACAGCTATCGGCATTGTAAAGGAGAGAAGGGCTCTGCCTCTGACACAGGAGACTTGGGTTCAAATCTCGGCTCTGCCTGTTCAGCAAGCCAGCACCTATTTCAGTAAGGAGTTTTTCGGGCAAGTCTCCTTAACACTGCTACTGCCTACTGAGTGCGCTCTAGTGGCTGCCTCGCAAGCGCTTTGAGTCCGACAGGAGAAAGGCGCTATACAAATACTGCCATTATTATTATATTATATGTACATTCGTGACATGACTTTTCCAGGCTCTCTGCCACCCTGCTAATAAATATTTTATGTCAAGATTTGCTTGTTGTGGCCTTACACACCCTCCCAGCTAGTGCCAGTGTACATTATAGTGGCTGTATTTTGAAGTGCACTTTATATTGCCTGGAGCATCCTTAGCAATGCAAGTCAGACATGAATTAGCATCACCATGAGAGGCAGGCAACTACCATTTCTACATGGGAAAGAAGAATGGTAGTTTGCATATTCCCCTAAATAAACAGATGTCAAAGCACTTTTATTTATCTGAGGAAACAGTGCTGATAACAGGACTTAGGCTTCTTTTACAGTGCGACGTTAAAGTTGCACGTTAAAACAACATTTAGGCTGCTTACACACTAAGACGTTACAGGCGCACGTTAGTCCACATCGAAGAGCACCAGGCCTTGCGTTAGGTGCACGTTATGCGACCTTAACATAGCACCTAACGCAACGTCTTGGTGTGCAAGTAGCCTTAACGCAGAATAACGCACTGCAATGAAAAATCAATGCCCTATTCACAGTACACACGTTGCGTTGGTGACTAACGCTGCACGTTAAGTGAAAATACTGCATGCAGTGCGTTATACACGTTATTAGCTGCGTTGGACTGTTAGCACATGCTCAGTAGTGACTTGGAAATGTACTTTTCATTGCCTGTATGCTCTACTGTATGCGATCATAACGGGGCATGAACCACTTGACGACCGCAGTGTTAATCCCACCCAACGACCAGGCTCATGTTTGCAGCACTGGGCTGTGCAGGCTTTTCAGCCTCCCGCACAGCCCAGCTATGGAGCCCAGCGATCGGACTCGCCTTTGTTTTGTCCCTAAGGGGACATGCCGCCTGAGGTGTCCGATCGATGTGGCCGTTTTTTTTTCTCAGCCTATATAAGGCTCTCTCTCCCTCCCCTTCCCTCTTCCCCTCCATAATCTTTATGGAACAGCATCAGCCTATGAGAGGACAGCGCTCCCCAGCCAATCAGAGGCCGGGGATCCCTGATCTTGTACAGCGCTGCCGGGGACCGCAGCACTGTACAGTTGTAAACAAAGGGGATTTCTTTCCCCATTCGTTTACAAACAGCCTGGTAGTCGTGATTGGCGGCTAGCAGGCTAATCACGGAACTCCGTTCCGTGAAGTGGCAGGATACGATCACGCATGCGCGGCCGTTCCCTAGGAAACTGCAGCCCCAGGGCTTGATGCCAATCAGCGTTAGGCGGACCTGGGGCTGCCGCCGCTGCCACGCCCATCGGCATTAGGCGGTCCCCAGATGGTTAAGATACGTCGCAACTTTTTTGGGGCACTGCGTTGTAATTTGCGTTGCGACTTTAATGTTGCATTAAAACGCAACGCCCTACTGTGAAAGAGGCCTAAAAACGGTGAAAAAGGTTGTTTTTCTTGTCTTGCAGCTGAATAAAGCAGATTTTACATCCTACTGTTATGGCTGCTATCTAGATTCAGTCTTAGAAATTCATACCTTAAAATGAAAATAAGAATCTACTTTTTCTGCTACACTTACAATTAATTATATTTTCAGTTCAGGTTGGCTTTAAAAGCCGGCAGCCGGCCGTGTGAACGGGCCCTAAAGAACACAATGTCAGCTGAGTGGCTGATAGAATTTTAGCTTTTTGGCAGAACTGCATAGAATGTAAACAATACAATGACAATGAAAAGCACTCAGTTATAATACAGTAACGGTGATAAGATGCTAGAAACCACCGTGGAACATCTTCCATTGTACAGACTTCAGCTAGAATCAATAGAAGAATGAAGTCAAGTTTTTAGTAACCCCCAGTCACCAATATATCATTATTTGCCGGTGACCCGGGGTTAATTGGCATGTGTTGTAGCTTTCTGACTGCAGCAAAGCACAGTTTTCTCTATGTAGGAAGAATGTGACTACAGCAAATGGAAAGAGCGACACACAGCTATTAGAATAATAGCAAGAGCTGAACTCCTATCAATCAGCAAGAGTTATGGGTTCAGTGAAAATTCATCGTAAATAGATTGACTATTATACTAATATGGGTCAAAAGTTGACTGGCAACAGCCGCAGAAAAGAGGTTAAGCCTCAGAAACTGGAAAGTGGTAAATTTAACGGAGATAACTTGATGACCATTACGTTAAATGGTTTCTGCATTCAAAGCATATGATGGAGCCAAATGCAGAGAGTAATTATAAATGTAGCCAGAAACTATAGATTTTTATTGTCTGATATTGCAAGATCAGACAATAAATTGGCATGCCTTTGCTGTACCACTGCCTGGAACAGATACTGCTTCATCATGGAAAGTTTGCTGAATGGGATGGAATTTTCCGATAGGTAAACCTGTTCTGCCACTCTGGGATACAAGGAGATGTAATGAGGCATATAGGAGGTTTTCTAAAGCTAGCTGCTGTCACATGGATCTATGCTTAAATACATGTGCTCCTGTTGGGGTCATTGGACTCTATTCATTGCCAAATACCTCCCTAGACCTTCCATTCCACATTAGGTCTACTTCTGTTCTTGCTTGTATCTAGTTAGTGTGCCTGCTTTTCTCACAGTCTATCTTTCATTTATTCATTACTGTGGTCCTAAGACTAACAAAAAAAACAAAAAAAACATAACTCATTTAACTTCCTAGTTTTCCAGGCAGGTACTGCTGGTTTATTAGTGCAGTTCAGTCGAAGTACTGTATTGCTGCCAGCTACCTGAGCATCTTGACTCTACTGTATTTCCTGAACTTAGGTTATCCTGCTACCTGTCCTTTCCCAATATCCCATTATGCTACTATCCTGCCTTGTACTCAATCCTGTCCGTCTAGAATCTTGTACCCTGAGTAATCCAGTTTATCCATTTTGACTTCAACCTGCTTCTGAACCTGGGTTAGTGAACTTTATCTCCACCTCTGCATTGGCACCTCAATTAGTTCCTCTTGCACATGCTTTTGCCTCAGTGCATGTTACTACTGCCATGTCTTCGTTTCTGTCTTGGAGCCCTACTATGTCATTAGGATCTCCATATCCTGAGGTTATCCAGATCCCAAAATCCCACCTGTTATGGCTTAGCCACCCATGACAACTTCAACACACTCATAACTACTGAATGCTGTAAGTATTTGTAGACATGCAGTGTCAGATGACAATATAAGGTGTAGTTGGTGGCCCAAACAGTTTGTCCAAATGTCGCCTCCTAGATTTTTCCGAAAATCATGTGGTTCAGGTCACTTCATGGCAGGTCCACCCCTGTATATTCTATGCGTCACACCCCATGCATAATCTGCAATGTGACTATGTCCCTCCACCTATTGCTATAGCAAACCCTTCACGTTAGAACAGATTAGCTTAAGCTCTGTATTCACCACCCGACGGATCCAACGACGTCCCCTTGACGATGGTCGTCAAACGACGCCTCTTCCTGGCGGCAGGTGTGCATGATGTCACACAGCGTTACACGCCCGCACGAACAAGAATTCAAGCAATTGCAGTACTTTGCGCAAGAGTCTTAAGATCTTAAAGATCTGATCCGCCGTGACGGTCGTTAACGCCGCACGACGTCACAATACCACGGAAACGACTGCTCATTGCTACAAAAATTGACGGTGGGAAAATCGCTATGTGGGTACACAGCTTTATACAGCTCTGTCTACAGAGTGAGAACTCCTTATGTTGGCAGCTTTACCAATCAATCAAAAGGAAAAAAATATATACAATATCTCCATGTATGTAGCTATTATACCTCCATTTCTGGAAATGAAACTAGAGTTCGGATTTGCAGGTGTGGCCAACACTGTACCCGAAAACAGAGCTGGGACAAGATCCTCCAGCACCCAAGGCTGAGACACCAAAGTGCGCCCCTCCATCCCTCCCACCCCAGCTGTCACACCCTGATTGCTATTAGACTAAGAAGCGCCACAGGGCTCACAACCTCCCCAACACCTTAATATCTAGTTATCTGGCTTGCAGTCACTGCTATGTATCCCCTTTTCTTATTTCTTTCTGCTTCAAACACAATTAGGAATGAAAGCTGAATGAATTGTGCGCCCCCTCCTACACTGCGCCCTGAGGCTGGAGCCTCTCCAGCCTATGCCTCGGCCCGGCCCTGCCCGAAAAGCAACCATAACGGAGCAGAAATGAATTGAGACTGCGAATGCCAAGACAAGCAGGAGCCAGGGATCAATGCGCCCTGCTATTTGCCTTGGATGGGCTGAACTCCATTGAGAGCTGGCTGACGTGAACACAGATGAATGCAGAAGCAATATGGCCTGATTGTGTACACACCATTAGAGATATGCTTGACTAATTACACGGCTTGGGATGTCATGTCAGCTCTTTATAAATGGATACATAATATGTATAGTAATTAGCTCAGATGTATTGGACATGTACTTCGCAAAGCAATAATAGCTGGAACAAAACGTTTTCAAGTGCTCCTAGCTTTTAATGGATGAACTAGCAAACAGCAATATACATATTTATACATCTGTTTATAATCATATAGACAACTGGATTTTCTAAAGAAATCTCGAAAAATGAATCACATAAAATGATTTAACTTAATGTTCTTGCTCTTTAGCACGCCTTTCAGATAATGGCCTCAATTCATTATGAGCGGTTAGCTGAAATAATTAAGGTCAGTAAAATACTGCATTCATTTTTTTACACTTTTTTTTCCCAAATTCACTAAGATTTACCGCATGAGGTAGAAGTTCGGTAATTTACCAAACATGCTTCAGTTCACTAAAGCCCTGCTCCGTAAGTGTCACTTACCAGCTGTGGAGCAGGTAGGGGAGGCAGGAAGCCGTGTGCAGAGTCAGTGTTTTCTGTCCAGCGCATCCCTTTAGATGTTCTGCAGCCACCATGGAGAAGCTCTTCTGTATAAGAGTATACAGATATTCACATCTAAAGGGATGCAGAAAAGCCATATAAAATGTCTCCTTCCCCTGCTCTATCGGAGCGAAGTCCCGCCTTCCAGGGTTTCGGACTAAATCAGGGTGAGAAGCAGGGCTGCGTGACTGTCCCTATTGGCTGTCTGCTACATCTGTCAATAGATTACCGCATGGAGAGTGCGAGAGCTGGAGAAAATACCAAACATTTTTGCTTGATTTACCAAAAGCGTAAGGGCCTGTTTCCACTACACGCAGATTGGATGCAGAATGGATGCAGAAAAACTGACTCCAATGAATGCCTATGGGCCTGTTACCACCAAACGCGATTTTTCTGATACAGATGTTTCCATAGGCATGCATTGGAGTCAGTTTTTCTGCATCCAATCTGCATGTAGTGAAAACAGGCCCTTAGTCTTTGTGAATTGCAATCTATTGACATTTCTTGAGGTATTTACCACACAAGTCGGTAATTTACATGACTAGTCGGTAATTATACTTTTCAGTGTGGCAATAGGTTTAGTGAATTGGCATTTGCAAGGGGACTGGTAAAATAAGCTGTTCTCTGCATTACCGAATACGGTAAAGCTTAGTGAATTGAGGCCTGTGTCTGTTGTGTCATGGCGCAACAGACAACATAATCGCATCACAATGCCATGCAATTATGTTTCAATAGGCCTTTCACACTGGTACTTTTGCAGTACGGTCTGATGATTTCCAATGGAATAAGGCACAGAATGTAGTGCATTACCGGTCGATGTGCGCAGTGCGAGCATAAAGCCTATGGAACGTGTGTTGTACTGTACAGGTCGCATTGCAGTGGTAGGCTACAGTGTGAGTTTACATCACTGTTGCATTGCGATTCTCATTTTCAGGATGTGCAGCTCACCCTTTAGGCTGGTTTCACACCAGGACGTTGCGTTTTAGGGGACGTTATGGTCACATAACGTGCTCCTAACGCAACGCCTGGTGCTCTCTGCTGTGGACGTCAGAGTGAGCCGCGTTCTGCAGCTCACTCTGGCGTCCGTGATGCGTACTCTTGGACGCATGCGGCATCACGTGGTCCCGCCGGCCAATCGCCGCACAGAGCGGCCGCTCCAGGAAGTAAACACTGCACGTCACTGAGTGCATTGAATATTAATTAGCCATGTGCCTGGCCGCTCTCCGCTCCTCCCCAAAATGACTGAGCATGTGCAAACAGTCTAATGCGGCTCAGCCGCTTATAAAGTACTCCATGCAGTACGTTGTCTTATGGCGCAGCGTTACTAAGTAACGCAACGTGGGCACTGTGAACAGCCCATTGATTTTTCATTGCTGTGCGGTGGGGTGCGTTACAGGCTGCTCTAACGTGCGCCTGTAACGTCCCACTGTGAAACCAGCCTTATAGTGTGACTGTAGCCTAAGGTTATGTTCACAGTGAGACATTACTGTCCTGCGCTATAAAGTCATAACACAGTTTACAGCACTGCAATATTAAGCCTATGCGACGTTCACAGTGTGATGTTAACGTCGTGTTGTAAATGTTGCCTTATGGTAACGTACTGCTGCAGTGCATTACCTCTAAATACTGGTGTTAACAGATACAGGGAAGCATACTTTTCATTGTCTGTATGCTCCACTGTATCTACTATATACAATGGTAACGCAGCGTTAATGAACGTTGTAACTTTTTTGGTGCGTTGTGTTGTAATTTTGTGTTGTGACTTTAATGTCGCATCACAACACAACAACCAATGTGAAGCTAACCTGACTCACATTGAAACACCCTTTTCCCTTACTTTTTATTCCATAACTGTGTAACTGTCGGGCATAAAATCAATTCTTTACTTTTATCTGGTAGACAAGTAATAAGGATGTTAAACCAGGAAATCCAAAAGTAAAAAAAAAAAAAAAAAAAAAAAAAAAAAAAAAACCACACTCTTATGGTGGCCATACATGGTAAAAATTTTTCATACAATCTTACCATTTCTATGCAATATAAAGTAACTGCCTAAATTATCATTTCAGTATATTCACTTTATTTACCCTCATACTACATAGAAATGGTAAGTTGTATGAAAAAATTGCACCATGTATGGCCACTATTAATTTTCTTAATCATAAAACAACATTCACCAGTTTCCTTGACTCTTATTTGGTACATTGCCACACAAAGGAAGTTCCAGGGCATGCTGGGTTGTTTTTTTGCTTCTTTACTTTCCCCTCAGACTTAACTAAGGCAGCCTGATTGGCTGAAACCTCTTTCCCTCCTGTTTTCCCCTCCCACACCTCTGTTCCTCTCTGATTGGCCAATATTTCTCATGCTGAGAAAATGCACATTCTATTGTTGAACTGGGTGGAAGTGCCTGAAGACTGTGTGGAAGTGCCTGAAGACTGGGAGGAGGGCAGGCAATGCATACACAGGCAGAGGAGAGTAAGGGAGGAAATGACATCAGGATTGGCTTCAAGATAGACACAGTTAAAATGGAGAATCCTAAGAAGGATTTTCTCTTTTTTTTTTACTATAGAAAAATCACTAAAATCAAAACGTGGACAGTGCAATACATATTTAACTAGAGCAAGTATTTATCTACTTATATATGTGTTTTTGTTTCTGAGATAGTATGGCTGACAGCTTCTCTTTAAAGACCTTCTCTGCCGAGAACCTAGTGTGCGTACAGCAGTCCCTGACAGTGCTCGATGTGTCGCAAAAGATCTGGCCTGCCGGATGAACTCAGCCAAACGTTACCCAACTCTATTGTTCTCCCGTAGTTACCCCTTCTTCCCCCTCCCATTCTGTCATGTGCCACTCGTTATCCCTCCGCCCATTTCATAGTAACAGATTGTGTCGCTAAGTTGGAGGCTAACGGCAGATCTCTACAGCATCGGCTCGGAATTGTCACATAGGTGTACCAAGCAGGGCCCATTCACACCTGAGCGGGAATCACGCGATTCCCGCTCATAGCAAACCGCTAGCGGTTTTCTAAAAAACGCTAATTCCAAAAGAGTCGGCACCGTCTTAGTAAAAATAGCTCTTTATTCCATCTCAAAAGTTAAAATAGAACAGCATGGTGTATGGCAGGACTTTTGAGATGGAATAAAGAGCTATTTTTACTAAGACGGTGCCGACTCTTTTGGAATTGGACTTTACTAGTCACCTGGGAGTGCACAGGTGATTCGAGTCGTGGCACGTCACTTTCTTCGATTTTTCCCCCATTGGTGCATACCATACACAGATTTTCTAAAAAAAACGCTACACATTGTAGCAAGTGGCAGTGTTCTCCGCGATAACTGCAAACGCGCTACATGCAGCGGTTTGGCGGCGATTTGCGATTCGCAATTAGCGATCACGATTAGCGTGCAAAGCACACTAATCTTGATCGCTCCAAAACCGCCGCAGTGTCCAGTGATTTTTCCACGTTAATCGCGGGAAAAATCACTCCCGCAAAACGCATTTTGCGATTATAACTGTGAACAGGCCCTAAGGAAACAAAAGTCCAGGAAGCAGCAAAATACTACTAATGAAATGTGCAGCAGTCAGCACTAATAGGAGTTATTTAAGGATTGTGAAAAAGCAAAGCAAGAATTTCATACAGATTTCCTCCCGCCCTCTACCCCCGCATCGCCCAATTTCTGACAGCAGCATGTCATGTCTGTTTACTTCACTGAAATCATAATGGCCGAACTCCTCTTCTAAAACAAAGTCATTGTAGAGAGTGGTAACTCACCAGCCAGAGCTCAGCAACCAGAGATCATGGTCAGCGTTTCAAGATGTAAACGAGTGCTTCCCCTTCATTCCATCTCTAATGACTGGTCCCCTAATGCTGAATACACACGGTTCGTTCCCGCATCGATTCCCGACGAATCGATTATTCCCGAACATTTCCGAGCGCATTTCGATGAGTTTTAGGTCAATTGCCATGTAAAGTATGGAAAATCGACCCAACGATCCATCGAAACGCAAATTGGACATGTTAGAAATAAACGAATCGACGGGAATCGTGCGTCGCATCGACGGGAATCGAGTGCGCGAACGAACCGTGTGTGTCCAGCATTAGACGGATATAAACTATTTGCCATTATCTACAGGGAAGCTGAGAACCTGTTGTCCTGTACAATTCAACACAATAGCAGAAGCAATGTTTGTTTTCTGCTGGTTCCACCCTGTGCTCCATTACTGCTCAATACATCGGGAGTATGTCAGGTTAATGGGTCACTTATGTTCTCTACTGTTCTCTTGCCTTGGAGAACTCTTGCAAATTATAGCTAGTCATTTCAGCACAGGGTTTTCAGGAATGGTGATCCAAGCAACTCTATACTCCATCTGCTGTCTTAAAAAAATGGCCTAGTGAAAGGATTAGGTTGGGCAAAAGATTGAAATGCTCTAGTGTACATGTTTTAAGTGTCTTTTGTCCTCTATGGCTCTCATACTACATAAAGGGTGGTAAGATTGGTCTGTGATCTTTCATTTTCAAAAGACTATAGTCTGATGTGTGTATGAGGCTTAAGGCGGTGGGTGTTAACCGACACTGGTCTTGTCACTGCCCTTGCTCCACAGCCCTCTACATCTTTCCAATACTTCCTGCTTCACAGCTGGAAGGAGGAGGTATCGGGAGGATGCAGAAAGGCATGGAGCATTGGCGCCAGAGGCAGCAACCAAGGCGAGTTAACGCCCACTGCCCCGGCCAACATCAACTAATGCTCAGTTTCAGTTTTTCCTTCTCATCCTTAACCACCAATATATCTGTTCCCGTCTGTCACTCAGTTCACCTGTCCCAGAGATGTAGAAAGTGTAATCAGTTGTCAGGGCTGACCAGGGATAGCATGTCATTTACTAAGGACGCATGACTGCAGTGATGATTACAGCTGGCCCCACCCATTTATGACATCATACTTGTCCCAGCTGGGGGCTGGGCTTTCACTGTGTAGGAGGGTGCAGAAAGAAGGAACAGGAAGTATGCGTAGTGTTTATATACAGTGGGTTGCAAAAGTATTCGGCCCCCTTGCAGCTTTCCACATTTTGTCATATTACTGCCACAAACATGAATCAGTTTTATTGGAATTCCACATGAAAGACCAATACAAAGTGGTGTACATGTGAGAAGTGGATCGAAAATCATACATGATTCCAAACATGTTTTACAAATAACTGCAGCAAAGACTGGCAGCTGTAATTGCAGCAAAAGGTGGTTCTACAAAGTATTGACTCAGGGGGCCGAATAATTAAAAAAAAACACACCCCACTTTGCAGTTATTTATTTGTAAAAAAATGTTTGGAATGATGTATGATTTTTGTTCCACTTCTCATGTGTACACCACTTTGTATCGGTCTTTCACGTGGAATTCCAATAAAATTGATGCATGTTTGTGGCAGTAATGTGACAAAATGTGGAAAACTTCAAGGGGGCCGAAAACTTTTGCAAGCCACTGTATGTACTTCTACATGAGGGTTTCATTGTTCTGAGCCATAGGTGAAGGCTAGCATTTCATGCAGGAAAAAATATGCAAGAATGTGAGCTGACAGGAACTGATGGACTAGCTGCCTGCATAAAGTGATCTAGCAGTTTTGATTTAGGCTACTTTCCCAGTGGGGCGTTGCAAATCCTGAAAAAGCCATATCGCAATGGAGGAGAAAAGCCACATCACGTGTTATACCGGCACACATTGATGCGTACAAGGTATGCAGTACTGCACTGCAGGCTTCCCATTATGGCAACCAATTCCATTGCACTGCATTGCTAACACGTTCCTGTGAGCGTACCACTACATGCAATGCAACACCCCACAGTGAATATAGCCTTAAAGGGAACCTAAACTGAGAAGGATATGGATTTTTTTCCTTTTAAAATTATACCAGTTGCCTGGCAGTCCTGCTGATCCTGTGTCTCTAATACTTGTAGCCACAGCCCCTGAACAAGCATGCAGATCAGGTGCTCTGACTGAAGTCAGACTGGATTAGCTGCATGCTTGTTTCAGGTGTGTGATTCAGCCACCACTAAAGCTAAAGACCTCAACAGGAGAGTCAGGCAACTGGTATTGTTTAAAAGGAAACATCCATATCCCTCTCAGTTTAGGTTCCCTTTAGGCCTCTTTCCCTCCAGGACGTTGCGTTTTAGGGGGCGTTATAGGTCGCATAACGTGCCCCTAACGCAACGCCTGGTGGTGTTGGAGGAGGACGCTACATAGAGCTGCATTAAGCAGCTCTTGGTGCGCCTTTTTTGTCCTATGCGCTGCGGAGACCACGTGATCGGAATACTCCGCATCACGTGGTCCCGCCAGCCAATCAGCGGCCACTCCAGGAAGAGAAAGTACGAAAGCGGACTCTCCGCTCCACCTCTTTGGCACAAAAAAAAACCATTACTGAGCATGTGCACACAGTCTAACGAACGCACAGCATGCTGCACTTTCGTATAACGGCCAGCATTACACTAACGCAACGTGGGCACTGTGAACAGCCCATTGATTTTTCATTACTGTGAGTTGGGCTGAGTTACAGGCTGCTCTAACGTGCGCCTGTAACGTCCCACTGTGAAAGCAGTCTTAAAGCTGACCTATACTAAGAACTTCCTCTCTGCTCTAAGGCTGCTTTCACAGTAAGACGTTACAGGCGCATGTTAGTGCAGCCTGTAACGCAGCCCACCGCACAGTAATGAAAAATCAATGGGCTGTTCACAGTGACCATGTTGCTTTACATTGTAACGCAGCACCTTTAACTAAAGTGCTGTATGCTGTGCGTTCTACGCGGCTAAGCCGCGTTAGACTATTTGCACATGCTCAGTCATGTTGGGGAGGAGGGGAGAGCGGCCAGGCACATGGCTAATTAATATGCACTGCACTTTGTGACGTGCAGTGTTTACTTCCTGGAGCGGCCGCTCTGTGCGGCGATTGGCTGGCGAGACCACGTGATGCCGCATGCGTCCAAGAGTACGCATCACAGCATCACGGACGCCAGAGTGAGCTGCACAACGCGGCTCGCTCTGACGTCCACATCAAACACCACCAGGCGTTGCGTTAGGGGCATGTTATGCGACCATAACGTCCCCTAAAACGCAACGTCCTGGTGGGTAAGTAGCCTAAAAAATAAGCAACAGCACAATAACCTTTAAAGAAAAACATTTCTTTATTATAGTGGATAGAAGTCCTGCAATAAACCTGCAGTGTGTTTGTCTACTTCCTGCTTTCACGAAAGCAGACATTGGGTTACCATCCTACGTTTACAAAATAAGCTGCTCTGCTAAGGCTGCTGGGATTCCTGAGCTGACAAAGCTGAGAGATCAAATTACACTAGTGATTAGTCACAGATGAGGGTAAATTAGACAGGCCAAACTCTCTAAATATATGCAGGGTAGATTTCCCTAAGTTTTCCTTCTGTCCTGTGCAAGAATTCAGGTCCACTTTAAGCTACGTTCACACTTTTAGAATTCTGTAATGGCGATGCTACAAGAAGGCATATTGTGCACGTTCATTTTCATAGCATATAGTATGGCTATGGTAACGTGCTTGTTAATGTACACGTTCTGCAGAAATGCACTGTACAAAGTTAGATTGAATACCACAGTTCGCTGCAATTGGACGGGAAGTTCGTTCGCGCACAGCAATGAACATAGTATGAATGCATTCTAACATTAGGTGTATTGTCTTGCATGCTATAGGTCACTGATGGCGAACCTTGGCACTCCAGATGTGACAAACTACAAATCCCATCATGCCTCTGCCTCCCCGAGTTACGCTTAGAGCTGTCAGAATATTGCAATGCCTCATGGGACTTGTAGTTCCACCACAGCTGGAGTGCCAAGGTTAGCCATCACTGCTATAGGTAATAGTCCACCCTGAAAAACAACGGAAGGAGGGTATTTGGAAAAATAACACTTCTTGCTTCTTGGAGGGTAGAGGTGGGGGAACATTTTTCTGTCACTGCAATTTGTATGCAGACTGTGGGCTGGTGCACACCAAGAGCGCTTCTGAGTGCTTTTTGAAACGCTTGCGCTTCAAAAAGCGCTTGGCTAATGTATTTCAACGGGATGGGTCACACCAAAGCAATGTGGTTTTTTTCCAAACGCAAACGCAGGTCCTGCAGCATTTTTGCTGATTTCTGAGGCGATTCAGCCTCAGTGTTAAGTACTGTATAGGAAAGTGGAAAATCGCTAGATCAGAGTGAATTCTCCAAGCATTTTATTACAGAAGCTGTTCAGTTACAGCTCTACTGTAACAAAGAATAAAAAATGCTACGCCAAAACGCTCCAAAAATCTACGCATGCTTAGAAAATGGCTAGGCACGTGCCTAGAAAAATCACTTCAAAAAGCGATGAGCGTTTGCTTTTACGCTAGCGCTTTTTGGTGTGCACTGGCCCTAAAACTGACCCAGTCAAATGCAGTTGCTGCCGATAAGAAGCAGCCCCTAGCTGCATACAATTTGTGTGTATGCCGGGCTTATCAGCCTCTCACTGACCATCTCCATGGCTGGCTCACACATCTCCTAAAAGAGAATTACAACCATCCGTATGTGCTCATTGTCCCGAATGGCCAATACTACAGCTTATTAGCAGCATTATGTGTAAGCAGGGCAGCTGATAATGGACAAACAGAACTGCACTCTCCACAGATATCTTGTAGTTGGATATTTTTTTTTCCATTCACTTCAGTTGCGCTCTGCAGTGATGCTAAGCATATGTCTGGTGGTGGCTGCCACTGTCTGATCCACAGCTGTGCACAATGCTGGGGTACCTCGGCACCAATTCCCCATCACTGTCAGTAAGGGGACTAATCTGGAATGACACAATGGCAACTTCCATCAAATGGGTATTTATGGTCACCACAGAATACCATCAATATGAATGAAAGCAGCGCTACTGCCTCATCCCTTTAAGTCTGACACATATAAATTACACAGGTTCTACCTGTAATTACAGCCCATTAGATTTTGTGCAGTCAGTGCTTTACTTGTATTTGATCAACAGCACCTAACTCATATCATATGCTTTAAAAGGGATGAGATAGAAGCCTTGAATAAAAAGTGGAATCAGGCACACAGCTGTGATTATGAAATGCATTAGTAGCATGAAAGCAATACTGCTCCCTTGGGCTTGGGACAGGTTCTCTTTAAACATATTGATGTATGGCGAATGGAAAATAATATTCCTGGTAGCCTTTGATGTTAGACTATCAGAACTGCATCTCTCTTCAATTCATTCAGTGCTTTTATTTTATTTGGGAGGAGTGGGGGGGGGGGGGTTGTTCTACCATATAAACTGTTACCTCAGCGCGCCTTGAAGCAAGCACACTGGCAGATTGTGTTTTAGGATGGATGCTGTAAATCCGATGCTATGCCAGGATAAATAATGGGAAGCACTCTGCTCTTGTCACATGGAGCCTAAAACTAATCAATAAGCCTCAGCTGAATTGACAGTCACATCTCTCGATAACCTCACCCTAGGAGGGCACATTTTTCCAGCTTTTGTCAAATTTGGCGCTGGCAGCTCCGCATGCCGTGAGACACCCGACAGTTATTGGGGGGTGGTAGTCCAGGGAAGCAAAATCAATATTTGAGCTATAGGGGGTTAACAGCACAGTACAATGTAACCTCAGGTATGCCACCTTCTATAATCGGAATTAGAACATTTCTAACGGGAACACATGCAAATAAATAAAAAAAGAAATTAAACAAAAACCTGTTAATTAAAGCTTACCTCCAACACATCAGTAAAATTACTGTCATTGTAGTCATTGACGCATAGGAAATGAGATGTATGCCTTGTCTTAAGAGCTTGCAATCTACAGGCTTTGATAATACAACAGAAGATCTCTATTTAGCTTCTCTTTTCAGAAGTAAAATGCACTCAGAAAGCTCCCAATAGTCTCAGCACACAGAAGGTTAATGCTGCCTAATGAATTGTCAGGTTCCTTGCTGAGAGCTGGACTTAACCCCTGCAATGCACAGCAGACAGGGTGCCGCTAGACAAAGGCAGTGTGACAGCACCCTGTGCACAGTGCTATGCAGCACACATCTGCAAACTTGCTGCAGCGCTCTGACAGCCCCATCTTGCAGGCAAGTGCTCCCTAATGTAGGTTATTGGCGCAACCCATAAAAAAAGAGCCTTCTCCCTATTGTCTGCCGGTGGAGAAATGGTAGCTCTGCTGACAGCATGACATTAGTGGCTTCCTCCCTCTAAATTAGTATGAAGGTTTCTAGGAATTCCCATTGTGATCAATACAGAACCGGATATAACCTGCCCAAGTTTACAGCACAGGTTGATACAAACACAAGCAAACACAATAGTCCTGCAACCTGTATAGCAAAACTAGGAATAAAAAATAGATCTATTTCATTACAGACAAGTTCAGTGCCCTAGAATGTCTGGAGCAATGGGAATGCAATGCCTCAATTGTTCCCCATTATGATCTGGTTATAGAGCTCAAGTCTTGTTACCCTGATGTCAAGCAAGAAAAATACAGAGGGTTATCAGTATACAGCATTTAATAAATAGCAGCACAATATTGACAGATGTATGGAAATAAAGCGAGAGGTGGATTTACCTGGAGCTGAGCTCAGCAGCGGTGGACCTGTAGAAAGAAGCTCTGCTTTTGTATCTAATACTCCCAAAGCTGCAGCCTCTGATGAGTTGCCTGATTCAATGTAACACACAAGGCGAGGGAGGCGAGCTAAAGTAAGTGCTACACTACATTTCCGTCCGGGGATGTCTGCAGCTGACAGCAAATGCTGGAGCTGGCGATGTGTGCGCACTCTCCTGGGCTGCAAGCCGTGGGAGCATCAATACACCTCATCAGCTGAGGCTGCAGAACACGCCTGGCTCTGCTATGAATGAGCACAGTGCAGGGAGTGTGCACTGCACACCATTCATGTGTTCCTATGCTCAGCCAGCTCCCCTCTGTGTACTGATGCTGTGCATGGCCCATTGCTATCACAATCAATGGAACTGAGCTAGTGCATGGATAAAACATGACTGGGACTATGCTCAGTATCACTGACCCAGCCTATAATTCATTTATAGTCGTTATAAAATCCAAGTACTCTGCAGATGTATTTCCTTGTGAAAACAGGGGGTGCTTATACTGACTCCATCTCTTATGTATATGTCATTGGATGAAGCATTATTTATAATGTGTTAATAATGATGATACACTTCAGGGCTGGGCACAACCGACATGTTTTGTCTGTTCTCTGCTAATTGCTAAATGAACAGTGAATGGCTCTTATTTTATAGTGCCGTTCACACTTGTCACGCTGCATTGGATCCATTGCAGTAAGCGGACTGCTTCCTGTGGATCTGATGCAGCGTGATAAGTGTGGGTGGCTCCTATTCATAAAATAGCAGCCGTGACAAAAAAATGTCCGCTGTAGTGTGAACAGAGCCTAAGGGGGAGCGCATCCGCCCCAGGCTCCAGCAGGACCATGGCGGACCATTGGAGCAGAGACTTCACTGCCTGCTCCCGCTGGCCACACGTGATCCGGCTACAAGTGGGAACAAAGCTAGGGCTGGGTTCACAGTGGGTATTGTGTTCCCTGTAACAGCAGGAACGCAGGGAGAGCGGCACCACATGCATATAGTGCCACATACAGCCGATGAGAAGTATCCTCCACAGTCACTGTTAACATGCAAGTTTTGTGGTAACGCAATGCATGCAGGGTGTTACGATGCTGCGTGCTTTTATACTGCAACCAACCCACCTCACTGTGAAGGTGGTGCATTGCAGTGTGGCAAACTGTTAAAATGCGGCTGCCCCACAATGAATGCACCACTGTGAATGCAACACAGTTTGGTACACCTGGTGTGCAATAACTGCTGAAATGTACAACACAGGCTGCATTTACACTATTGTTTTTTAAGGCTGGGACCAATCTTGTCAGTGCAGAAAATGCAAATGTTATTCTGCGCATGATTTTTCGCACACTTTCCACAGTAGCTAATCAATGTCAATGTGAAAACACAATGTATGATATTTTGTTCCAAGATGTGTAATACTTTCTGTATGCAAAATTTGCATTTAAGTGAGAACCCTCCCACACTGGCTAAGGCCTCTTTCAGACGGGAGGTGAAACTGTGCGGTTGCCAAGCAGTTGAGCATCCCCTCTGCTGCCCGCCAGTGCAATTCTGGTGCAATTTAAATGTAGGCAAATTGCAGCAGTAATAATTCCACGCTTGTCAAACGCTCACACATTGTGGTGTTACCCGGCAGTAGAGGACCGCGACATGTTGAGTCTGAGCATGGCTCCGGCTGCGCTCAGATCGGACTCTATGGGAGGGGGGGGGGGGCGCCTGTCTAGCACTGGTACTGAGCACTAACAAGCACTCGGACGATGCAGGAGAGCAGCTGACAGGCAGTTAATTCACCCCCTATCAGCTGCCCCTCTGAAAGAAGCCTAACATTGGTTTTCCTTGTAATGCGATTTTGACAAGTGTGGTCACAGCCTATAGATGGTCAATCACATACAAATAATTCAAGCTTGAATGCAAGTTTACCGCCTGGGCCGTCCCACCTATGACGCGAGATGACGCAGCTTCCTCAGGCGGCGGAAGTGTGGGGGAGGTGCCAGGCAGGTACAGGAAGAGAAAAGTGCGCCTGGCCTGCCATCCATCTAGAATCACGCACATGTGTCGCCACGTCCCCGCGTATGTGTCGCAGCAGCCCCCGCTCTGTTTCCCTCCCTGCTTGTTAGATATTGTCCTCCGCTCCGTCTATTACAGCATGGCAACAAGAAAATGGCCGCGAGCATCCGCATCCTCACAAGTTTGCCTCAGGCAGTAAAAAGTGTAGAGCTGGCCCTGTTTACCGCAACCCATGTGAACATTCCATAGAAATATAATTGCATTAGTCAATTAGCTTGTTACATAACGGGCACTAGAGAACAGCAGTGCACCTGCGACCCCCATTTGGCTACAGCCCTGAGCAGTACAGCAGCATACAAGGACAAGTGGATGCAGAAACCTGGGGTTTTATTAGGAAAGATTGCATTGGGATGGGATTATATTTTCCATTGCCAAAGAACACAAGGGATGCAGTGTGAAAGGACCCTAAAAACTGTCTCTCAAATCCTTATTGCCCACACAGTTATCCTACATGCTTTTTTGCCAAAGTATTGTCAACTGCATTAAAAATCCACTGTTCAGTTAGTGTTGAAAAGCAGATGTTGTGCATGGTTACGTCATATTCATAGGCACAGTAGCTGTGTATGAGATGGGGTGAAAGCTTACAATCAATGAAGCTGTGGTCTATAAGCTTCCATATTTATTGGCTTATTACCAATAATAGTCAAATAGATGCAGATAATTCCGAGTTAATGCTAATTTGATGCAAATATATGTAGTTTGGACTCGGCAGCATCATTTGAATGGCCTGTTTTCAAGATACAAGAAGTACTGCTTGCTGTATTCTTGTGCAGTACCTCACACAACATTATTATTAAGCATGGGGACATGACACATCAAGACTGATGACAAGTGTCTATAACATGCCAATTCTGTATGTGTGGCTATATAGGTTATTGGCTCCTGTGTACCATACCATGCCGTGCTGTTGGTCCAACAACCTTGTTAGTGTGGTAATCATAATTTCCCATTAGGAAAAGTTATCATGTAGCCTGAGACAACTTTCAAGAACAGGCTGAAGGCCATGGGATGTCCACTGGATGCAAGGCCACCAATCAAACATCAAGCAAGAACATCAGTGTAAATACCATCATTCCCATGACTTTACTTATGCTGGTGTTCTATCAGAAAATAATGCCAGCATTTAACACTGGTGTAAACCCAGCCATAGCCATATTCCTGTTCAAAAATTCCAGATATAAAGTTACTAGTCTTTTGAATAATTTGCTCTTAAGCTGTGTGCAAACATTTGTCCGTGATGGTCAAAATGATTGTTTGTGATCATTTCAACCAACTGTCTTCCCAGCAACCTTTGACAGTCATAATGAAACTTAAAAAAGGTTGAAGGCGCCCAATGTATATTACTATATAGTAAGTAAATAGAGGTAGTCTTACCTCTCCAGATGAAAAACACCAATAATAATATTGGAAAGGATTTCATAAGAGCACAATTGAAAACATGACAACACGTTTCACTGGCTATTACCTCCTTCTTCAGGAAAAATTAAAAGAATAGGTGCCTTTACAATGACTGTGTGGAGCATCGGCGATGAGGCCCACAGGAGGTGGTACTTTTTGCTTTAGTGGTTTACTAATTCTAAAGATCCCAAGGAGGGCGACCGTCTAGTTTCTGTGTAATCGTGGAGAACTGAGCGGGGGAGATATTTCCCTCTAGGTAGGTACACACGGTGGTTGCAATGATTGCAACCCACCATTGTGAGTATAAATTGTTAACAAATATATACTACTACAGCCTAACAGACAATACTGCACTATAGGCTCCTGGTCTCTTCCTCGTAAAACCATTAAGATAACTTTTTCCAGTTGACAATCATGATGCTCAGCTGGGATGCTTGGGTTCAATAAGGAGGGGAGAACAGAAGTAGGAGGTGGGCAGGGACAAAAGCAGTCAGGTAAAACATGCAGCCCAGCTGTCTGCTACCCACCTGAGATATGCCTAGAACAGGAGATGTCTGTGCAATCATGAACAATCTTGTCAGCCATCGGACCTGTGTGTATGTTTAGCTTTGTACTAAAGTGCTGAAAGACAACTCAGAGAAAGCAGAAGAATATCCAGTTACTCAACCAGGAGGGCAAGAAGAAAAATACATAAATCACAACAGATAGAACCACAGCTGGTTTGCCACACATTCACTACTAGAAAGCTTCCCCTGTCAATAGCATTTCACTGCTAATCAAAAAGGTGTCACACATCTGCAGTCATGATTTCTGCCTAATTCTGGTTTCCTACATCCTACCTAGCCATGTAAAGATTCACCAGAAGTGATTCTGCAGCACTGCATTCAGTGATCTTGCTTCATTCCAATGGTTTGCTAGAGAAAGCAGCTCTCCTGGTAAGCCCAATCCACAGTCACTGCATATTCACTGCAGACACCTTCATTTGCATTCATCCTCTGCAGAATTCAACAACAAGCTCTGGAAATACTGGTGGGCGGAGGTGGGGGGTACAGTTGAACTCATGCAGGTAAATATGTTTGGATTCACACATTTCTATTCTATTTCTATGTGCCCTTATATCATCATAATTTAAGATGTCCGTTGATATTGCAGTTCTTCTCGTTGCATGAGGCCATGTGAATGCCCTTGCAGAATTCAACTTAGCTTTGATACTTTTGTAAGTAGAAGGAATATTTTGGATAGTATAGAGCCTTCTCCTCATTTGTCTGCTGTCCACAGATAATGCTATTTGACCTGCTGGGTCGAACATCTCTTCAGAAGTACTCAATCTCCAAGTAGGTCTGAGGATGAATGAGTATCTGCTACACATGCGCAAGTTCGTACTTGCACATGCGCAGTAGCGATACACTCTTTTTCAGTACTAATCAGGGACAAGAGTAGTTCTGAAGAGCTGTTCAGTGAAACAGCTTTACCGGCTGACATTGGAGGAAGGACAGCTGGGAAGGAACAATGCGAAACATCGATACTATCCAGAGCATTCCCTCTACTTAGGTACCTATCAAATCTAAGTAAATTTTTCATTTCAGGTTTGCTTTAATAGTTTTATCAAATACAACGTCTAATTTATTACAAATATAGTATAATGATTGTGGGGAACGGTGAGCAATGCACCCTAAGAAGAAAACACAGAGACAATGGAAGACCAAATGGTGCAGAATGTCACAAAGTGTATCAAAATAAAATTAGGCAAACTGAATACTCACAAATGGAGGCTGCATAGGGAGCAACCAACCATTGGAAGCAGGTGGAGATGCACAAACCCGACTCCACTCAGGTACCCAGAGAGGATGGTGATGGTCGCACTCTTGAAAAAGAGCATGTGGCATCAGCCACGTGGTGACCAGACTTGCAAGGAGGGAAATAAGCACAGAGGGGGTAAGAAGCACCCAGGAGTGTATAAAACTGAGTTAAAAACAAATAAACGAGAAAAAAGGGGGAAGATGCTTACCTCAATAACGACACACACATATATATAATTTTTACTAAGCATGGGCAACGCGATTCATGGGTCTCTGGCCACTTCCTTAGGCCAAATAAAATGCCTAAAATCATCAAATACAGAGGGCTCAGAACTTGAGCAAAACATACGGAAGGAGAAATGCAAAACCTCTATACTATCCAGAGCCTTCCCTCTACTTGGGTAAATATCAAATCTGCAGTTAATGTCTCACTTCAGTTTGCTTTAATATTTTTATCAAATATAACATCTTACGTATTAAGAATATAGTATAATGATTGCCTGTCTTTAGTTTTCCCTTCCAACCGTGCCAACACTACCTGAGAAATCTAACAGAAATATATTCCATAGCGAAGAAGTTTTATACCAAGAACAAGTAACTTACCGTAAATATATTATCTTTTTCATTCATCTGACAATGAAAGGTTGTGAGGCGTTTTTCTCTTCATTTTTACTTCGAAATTGAACTAAATGATTCTAGTCTGTTCACTGCTGTTTTGTGGCTGCTAAGTATTCAATCATACATCTTTTAGCATCCAGGAAATGAAAATGACTCTCTTCTTCCAAATGAGGATTAGGCAAAAAGGTTGGTAAGATTATTTGTTGATTCTTTTGGGAATGTAATGAGACTTATGGGTAAGAAGGAAGAATAAAAAGGAAAAAAATCCTGGTTTCATATGCTGAGATTAAAAAAGGTCAAAATACCTTTCTGACTATAGTAATTGTGAAAAAGAAGGCAATTTTACTGAGCTTGAACCTAAGTAATTTCCCAGATCTCCGCTGTCTGAATGTGGTCCATCTGAAGCCAGGATATTTAGGAATGTATCCTCTGGTGATGTAACCATTTTCCAAGTGTAATTTTCACCTACAGCTCCACCTAGAAACTTGCATCCATATTAGGTAGAAGGTAGAAAACCTTGCCTGGAATTGGGCTAGAGGTTAACCAGCTTGGAGAGAGCCTAGTGACTTTCCTAGATTTGCCCTGAAGCTATGTGAGGTCTGTGACTTCCTAATCCACAATCTGATACTAACTGTATGTAGGACTCCTGCGGCCTATCCCGATCCTACATAGTTGCACTATCTGTGCCCTCATCCAAGAAAATGGCGCAAACACATTGAGGGAGGAATTATGCTGATCTTTCTATGTACTTGTTTTAGGCATTTTTTCATGAATACTCACATGGGTGGTGAGTATAGACTGAGATAAGTGAACTATCTCACACCTCCCATTGTATTAAGAATACAGGTAGTCCCGGTTTAAAAACCTCTGTCGCGAAAATCTTAAAATGTTAAATATATGTAAACATATACAATTAAGAAGTAAGTTTCTTCCAGAGTAAAATAAGCCATACATTACTTTCCTCCTATGTTACTGTCACTTACAGTAGGTAGTATAAATCTGACAGAACCAACAGGTTTTGGACTAGCCCATCTCCTCATGGGGGGTTCACAGGGATTTCCTTATTTTCAAAATGCACTTAGTGAATGGCAGTTGCTCTGTCCCACTGCCAAAAAAGTGTATGGTGAGCAGGGAGGCTGGCCAGCATCTTTGTATAAATATTTTTCAGGGAGTGTCTTTATAAAGAATAAGGGCCATGCTGAGAATACCCTATGGAGAGATGGACTAGCCCAAAATCTGTCAGTAATGTCAGATTTCTACTTACAGTAAATAGCAGCAACATACGAAAAAAGTAATTTACGGCTCATTTTACTCTAGAAGAATCATGCTTCTTATATGTATGTGTTTTAAATTTTAAGATTTTCACAACAGTTCCTCTTTAATGAACGAGATGACTGTAGGTTCATTCTTAACCTGAATATGTTCTTAAGTTGGACCACTGTGTGTAAGGGATCCCTCTGCGCATACTGGTGGGCGGATGTCTCACTCCTCTCGGCCGCAGTATGGTCTGAGGCGGCGACAGAGGTAGTGTCAGCTGACAGGATCGTCAGCTGACACTTAGGCAGGGGTTTATGTAATAAATAATAATATGATGGATGCTGACTCTGGCCCTGGTCTCTCACGTCAGAGGCGGTGCTATTGGCCACTGTGCTATAGCTGACACAAACAGTGAGGATGTTTTTCTGGTTAGTACTTGTTAGTCAGCTGACATGTATTGACACTTATGTCAGCTGATCTCTCTGTTAGCTGACACTCAAAACAGGATTAATGTCTGCGTGTTATTGGCTGTTCTGTGCATGTGGCTGGCCACTGATTGGATGCTGTCAGTATTTAAACCTTGCTGTGACAGTTGCATGATGCCCGTGATAGCTCTAGGTTGCTGGTTGCTGGGTGCTCTGTATACCTTCTCTTGTTATATTGGATTATTTGGATTTCAACCTCTGCTTGTTTACTGGACCTCCCTTGTCTGCTGCCTGAACCGACCTATTGCCTGGATTATCGTTACGACTGTTTGCTGCCTGGTTTGACCTCGGATACGTTCTTTGACCTCTCTTCTGCCTAGCCCTTCTGCACTGCAATATCTCTGTTTACCCGTGTATGACCCTGGACTGTTGCTGGACTTTGCTACTCTGTGTTCTTGTTTAGGCTTGGAAGTTTATTTGCTCATCTTGCATTCAGCTCCAATACCTTGCACACTAAAGGCCTGGGTGTAACCGAAGTCGGGTAGGTGTTGTCTTCTCACTTCTCATTCAAGCGGGGATGCGCCACATAGGTGAAGCGTGTGCAGGTAGATTGGGGCATTGGTTTTGTGAGTGGATATTCCTACAGGCCTGATACTGTGCCATCTCTGTCCCCTGTACCTCCTCTGTGCCTCCAGTGTCCCTCTCTGTGTCAACACATTTTTTTTGTTTGGCTTGTTCCCACACAATCGCAGAATCCATGCCATTCGTATCGGCGGAACGTTCGTAAGTCAGGCTTTTGTAAGTCAGAGACTATCTGTATTACGCTGCTTATCTTAGCATTCTTTTGTGTTTAAAGACAACATTTTTTGAAGATGTACAGCAAATAGGTTTTTATTTCCATACTCAAGTAGGTGAATCATGTTTTGCACTTCCCTCTTGTGTGCACATAGACAAAGACAAGACAAATAACATTTATATTGCGCTTTTCTCCTTGTGGACTCAAAGCGCCAGAGCAGAGCAGCAGCCACTAGGGCGCGCTCTATTGGCAGTAGCAGTGTAAGGGAGACTTGCCAAAGGTCTCCTACTGAATTAGTGCTGGCTTACTGAACAGGCAGAGCCGAGATTCGAACCCTGGTCTCCCATGTCAGAGGCAGAGCCCTTAACCATTACACCATCAGCCAACTGCATAGCTTAAATTTATAGTGCAGCCTTCCCTTTTTTTTAATGCATATGATGTAAATTTGCAATAATTAGCAATGCTCAGAGTTTTGAGCATTACCCATCTGTACTTTTTGCAATAAATATTGTGAACATACCGGTCTGGCTTAGTTATATAGCTCTTTGCTGGTTGCAGAGTGGGGGTTGCTTCCCCAGCACAGAGCAGATCACCTGACCCAGTCCACCTTCTATGACTGCTGATAGAGATTACATTTTTGTAGCCAGCGCTGCAACACTACAGCGTGGCAGTTCTTCCCCTGCTTTGTGTGCATTAAAAAATGAAATACTTCCCGTTTCTCTCTAATGTGTTCATAAAGCCATGTGTGCCTCTTATCAACCTGCCCTGTCTACAAATAAACTATTTCCCATAACTCTTTTATTTTATCTTTTTATGAAGTCACTGGGAATGGTGTAGGAATGGTTAAATACTACTTAACCCTCCTGGCGGTCTATTAAAAACCGCCAGGCGGCAGCGCTGGCGTTTTTTTGCTTTTTCTTTTTTTTTTAAATCATGTAGCGAGCCAAGGGCTCGCTACATGATAGCCGCTGCTCATTATAAAAAGGGCCAGGCTAGTGACATGTAGATTGTCGCTAGCCTGCTATTTACCTCAGGCTTCCACTCACCCGCCTCCTGTATAGCGCAGCTCCCTGCCTGTGTTCCTTCCCTCCCCACCTCCATAAGCCGATTGGACAAAGCTTGCAGCGGTGGGGAGGGAAGGGACACAGGCGGGGAGCCGCGCTATACAGGAGGCAGGGGAGCGGCGATGAGTGTCAGCCTGAGGTAAATAACAGGCTAGCGAACATCTGCGTGTCGCTAGCCTGGTAGTAGAATAGCAGTAAAGTTGCCAATATTTTACTATCTCCTGTTCCATTTGTAAAAACTGAAGCAGTTTTGTAAAAAAAAGCCAAAACTGTGTACAAGACTGATAAACCATACAGAAAATGACAACCTAAAGTTATTATTAAAGATGGCTCTACAAGCTATCATCATGAGGTGTACTTCACACATCTCTTTTACATTTTGGTTTAATTTGTGTTAAATAATGACACAATGAAATGTGTTATGTGTTGTTATACAACTGAGGTGGATTAAGATGATTTCGGAATCTGCCAAGGCCCAGATTATTTTTTATTATGTCTTGATACTTACCCCTTAGAAATGAAAGGGTGTTCTTTCTTTTTCTCATGACTGTACTGTACATATTATTTTATTATGGCCTGGGACTCAATTGTGCTCATAGGTTTACATAACTTGGCAGATTTTGTAAAATGTGTACCATTCTTTAACTGTTTCCAGACCTTGATGATTGAAATCTACGCCCTGATTTGAACCTGTTATACCTCCCAGGGCATAGAATTCAATCATACTGCCGATCACGTTGCTCTCTCCCAACCTCTGTTGTCTATATGATGGCAGAGCGGTGTGAGCCGTTCAGGCTGACCCTTTCATCATTGTAAGCCAATCCCATTGGCTTATATTGATGGACAGCGTCAGGAGCCAATGAAAGCCGCTCCTGACCTGCTCACACAGTTATGCTGTCATAGCAACGTCAGAGAGAGGGGCCTGCGGGGATGGAGGAGCGGCATGACCGGTGGGTGCAGCTGGTATGTGCGGCAATTTATTGGGAGGTGCCGTTCTTTGGCACCAGCATTTTCTGGTCCCTAAGGCAGCAGATACTGTTGGTGCCGAAATGGTTAAGGAAATCATGAGTAATCAGGCAATTTCTAATTGGATTCACATTAAATTATGAGACCTCTCAAAATAATATAATCATAAGAGAAAACATAACAATTAAGAAAATACTGAGATCCATGATCAAAAGTTTACATACCCTTAGTTTGTAACGCTGTATATTCGCCCCTCTTGCATTAATGTTGGCTTGTGATCTTTTGTGATATTTGTGGATGAGGGACTTAATTCTCTCCTATGGTAAAACTGCCTATTTTTCTCAACAAAAAGACTCCAGTCACTCCAAATTCTTGTACTGAACATTTGCGATCTCCCCGAAGTTACTCAATGATATTGAGGTCACATGACCGATGGCCATTCCAGAACCTTTTATTTTTTCTGCCCTAGCCAATGATGTATCAATTTGGCCTTGTGCTTGGGATCATTTCCATGCTGAAATGTCCAAATGTGTCCCATACGCAGCTTATAAGCTGATGAGTGCACATTGTCTTCCAGTATTTCTGATAACATGCTGCATTCATTTTGCCATCAACTCTGACCAAATTCCCTGAACCACTACAATTTAATCCTTCCATTTTAAAGAAGAAGAAAGCACAAAGAAAAATACTATAGAGGAAGACTGGGAAGATTTAAAGGCTATGATAAAGGTTGCTACCTAAGATACTTTAAAACACTATGGGCCTGATCCAGTTCACTGTTTCTCTCAAGATTTCTCCTAGAATAATTATCTTAGGTTTAAAATAACTTTTCAGACGTCTGCAATTGAAAAGTACCAAAAAGCAGGTGAAAAAGTACTGTCAAATTATTCTGAATATTTTCTTGCTTACTGGTGGCTTGAAAGGCATTCTATTGATAAAATATAAAATATCACAAAGGAGAACACTCTAAGGCCCCGTTCACACTTGCAGTTCGAGTCCGCAAGTGTCCGGGGGTCCGGGTCCGGGGGCCGCAAAGAGACCGTACGGGTCTCTGCGGTGGCCACAAGGCGGCACAAGTTGCGAATCCGGAATGTATCAGTTCCGGCTACAAAACAGTAGCCGGAACTAGATACATTGCAGTGCCAGAAAGGCACCGCAAGCATGGGGGATACCGGCGTGTAGTCCGGGCCCCCCAAGTGGCATAGGATCGGTGCTGGAAGCATCCGGTCCTATTGCCAGTGTGATGAGAAACATCCGTTTCTCATTGCACAGGATGGCCGCATGCGAAGGGTCAGGATCCGGCCCCGGGTCTGCAGCCGCACCGGGACGGACTGAAAAATAGCGCATGTTGGAAAAAAAGCCGGAGCGTCCCGGAGCTGCGTTCCCGGATCGGATCCGGACGGCGCACGAGTGTGAATGGATACATTGATTAACAATGTATCCATTCACCATCCGCTGTGTACAGAGCGTTCCGGGTCCGGGGAAGCCGGACCTGGAACGCTAATGTGAACCGGGCCTTAGCTGAAAAGTTGACTTGGATGGGGCCCTATAAATAAAAAAAAAAGTCAGTGAATTTCAGATCAAAAAATGTTCAAAAAGGAAGACATTTTCACAATGAAATATAAGGAAGTAAATAAAATTGGGCACATAAAAAATATTGTTCTTAAAAAGAAAAATAAACTGTTAGAATACAGCAGCAAAAAGTAGAACAATTATGGAGAAAAAAATAATAAAGATCACATACAAGGATATTAACTGAGCTTGATGACATGTACAGATCCTGCTAGAATAATTTTATATGTAATTATTTATTTTGAGAACTTACCATCAACAGAAACAGGAGAAAATGGAGAGGATGAATATCACAGTGCAAATGTGTATGTTGAACAACCACTTTATGAAAAACCTGTCCCGCTGATAAAAGAACTTGAAAGACCAAGTACCCTGGAAGCTGCTGAGCTTCTAAAGTTCTCGCAAGAGGCTTTGTGGAGTCACATACTTTAGTTCCAAAAAATGGAGAGAAGTGTAGATGCCAAATAAAAAGAAAATAGGTGTCATCCAACCCATTTATCAGAAAGGATGAATGTGGTAATTACGGGGATGTTACATTATTAAATGTCACATATGACACACACTCTCTATTTTAATGTATAAAAGGCGTGAAATATATTCTAAGACAGCCTTTCTCAACCTTTCTACCTTAGACGAACCCTGCAAATAGCTTTTGGATCTCAAGGAACCCCTGCAAACAATGTTTTGATCTCGAGGAACCCCTGCATTTATTTTGCAGGCATGGTCTTTAAAAGTATGCGTGGCTGTTTATTTCACTACCCCCTATTACACTGCCACTTAAGTTATAATATTGTCTACTGAGCCCCCAATTTAGTGCTTCTTGTTACAGTACTAACTATTATAGTGTGCTCTATTATACTTCCCCCCCACGATGGGGGAAAATGCCAAGTAACCCCTGCAGAGTACTCAAGGAACCCTAGTTGAGAAAGCCTGTTCTAAGAAAATTACTGGAGAAGACCAAAGTAGATTTTTATCTAAAAAATAAATCCACCATAGATCATATTTTTACAGTTAGGAATATTCATGAAGGACATACTGTATGCAGTATTGATTTCAAACAAGCTTTTGACAAAATGAAAAGAAAAAAGATGTTCCAATAATTAGCAGCATTAGGCATTCCGTAGAAGCTGATTCAACTAATTAGAGCTACCCTCACTGGATATAGAGCTCCCTTACGGAGCTATTCAACACAAATTGTGACGTTACGCAAGGTGAAGCCCTTTTGTCTGTCTTGCTCAATCTTGTTTTAGAAGCTGCTATAATTTATCTAGAAATAAAAGGTTTTATTAAAACTAAGACTACACAACTATGAGGGTTTTTTTAGATGACAAAGTGATTTTAAGCCAGACCAAAGTAGGTGGTGGGGGGGGAATTTCATGTGCTTCTCATAGACCCTGAGCAGTAGAAATAAATGAAATAGGTACTTACCTGGGACTACCTTCAGCCCACCGTAGACCGCAAAGTCTCCCGGCGTCCTCCTGGCTCCTCTCCCGGTCACACTGCAGACTTCATTACCTGCGACACCGGGGCCGAGTGTCAGCCCGACACTTCCTGAACAGTGACGCTATGCGTCATCACGCCGTCCGCTACGCGTCATCATGACGGCCGGCGTGACAGTCTTGCACATGCGTGGTTTAGAGTTAGAAAACAGCGCATGTGCAGGACTATCATGCTGGCTGCCTCGTGATCACGCATAGCAGCCAGCTTGATCATGCGTAGCGTCACTGTTCAGGAAGTATCGGGCTGACAATCAGCCCCGGTGTCGTCAGTAATCTGCAGCGTGACCGGGAGAGGAGCCAGGAGGACGCCGGGGGACTTCGCAGCCTACGGTGGGCTTGAGGATGCCCCAGGGAAGTACCAATTTCATTTATTTCTACTGCTCAGGGTCCCTTAAAAGGGCTCCACAATTAATGAGTCAAAAACAAAATATATGTAAAGAACAAGAGCACAAAGAGTACCTTCTAATTAGTTAATCATTAAAGGCTATAGATTTTATACGTCCATCGAGTTCAACCATTTGATTTTCTGGTTGAACTCGATGGACGTATGTCTTTTTTCAACCCAAATAACTATGACTGAGTATATATAGTGAAATATCTTGGTTTTAAAAATAAATCAGATAATGTCACCAAAGAGAATAATGCTAGAATCCGTAGTGATAATGGATAACGGTGCTACCATTCCAAATGAGAAAGCACATCACTTGACCAACAATCAAAGATTAAGATTAAAAAAACATAACATAAGAGCAGTGGTAATGTATGGTAGTGGATACTAACCATAATACACAGTGACGCTGGGATTAAGTTTCAATATCAAAAGGCACATTGTATTGTTTCAATATTCAAAACCTATGACAATGTTCAATGTTCAAAATCAAGGGCCCATCTGTGGAGCGCTCCTACACACACATATACTGTGACACTCACTCCACATTCACTCTGGTACCAGTACCAAGGGCTTCTGGAGTCTTCAGAGGGAGATGGGAGGAGATCAACCAGCAGTGTGGTCGTGACAAAAAAAAGGAATGTGGACAATAAAAATGTACCGCAAATTAGAGCAATTGTAGATAATGTAGAGTTATATTCAGAAAAGCAAAAAGAATAGCATGGATTGAGCCCATGGAGAGAATGGATGAAGGCCGTGCAGCAAAATAATAGGGAAGTGAAGGCCAGAGGGCCAAAGAGCATTAGGAAGGCCAAAAAGAGGCGGATGGATGATACTTTGGAGGATATTAAAAAGATGAGGATAATCAACTGGAAACGGAGTGTCTGATAAGTTGGAATGGAATAATATTGTGAAGTAAGCAAAGGTGCATGAAGGACTGTAGCACTGGTAGATGAAGAGGAAGTATCAAGTGCAGTCATGTGGGATGTGCTTATGTATATGCAAATATTAAAAAGCCTCCACTTTTTATATTATCATGCGGGGTGCCGGCAACACAGGACAGCAGTATCATCTATTTGATGTTCCTACTTTATTTTATTTCAGTTCAGGCTTTCTTTAAATGTAAAACTCCTACATCCAGCTAGATGGTTGAAGCAGTAGGAGTTTTTAGAGAGCTTTTTGCACTGTGCAGGCTTCTGTTTATCTGTATTCAAGATGTTTGCTGCCATATTATTAATCCTGTTGTGTAAGGCTGGTATTAGTAAATCTATTATTCTATGATTTAGCTGACAACAATGGGAGACATTACAAGTTCTTTTTTTCCATGTCATACCGAGGGTTTGTATACATGCTGCTTTTTTTAACCGTAAGCTGCAATTAAGTTTGACACCTGAAGTCTCAGTAATCCAGGCTCTAGCATTACAGCTCATTCACAGTGACTCTATAAAGCAGCAGTTTGTCTTATTCATTCATTTTACTTCTATATCTATTCTACAAGGCTGCAAGGCTAATTGGAGATAACCTGCCTTTATGATTATGGACGCTGGATTGCATCAGTGAATGTTACTTAGCAGATATTGTTATTTTGACTAAAAACTCAAATAGAAATAAGTTGGTTGAAACGACGACCATCACCCTGGCTACACAACGTCATCACTATGGATGGTAGAAAGGAAAAGAGCAAGTACAATAACCATTGGCTAGGACAACTGACTACCATATATACTTGCATATAAGCTGACCCGTGTATAAACCGAGGTACCCACTTTTCCCTCAGAAACCAGGAAAGAGGGAATGACTCGTGTATAAGCCCCCTCCCCAATATAGCCCCTTCCACTGTAGCCAGATGTTCAGCTAGTACAAGTCAGCCATAAGGCATAATTTCTGATTAGTAAGTGAATAAATAAATAATTCCTTTTATAGCATGAAAAGCAGGCATACCGTGTATAAGTATGACTGTAGCCTAGTTTTACCATTTAGTAAACAGAAGCTGTCTGCAATTATTCAGCTCTACATGAATAAAAAGGTGCTACGGTTATGCATCACTTCTGCTCAGTGAGGAGGTCTTCTTGCTCACATAAAGCTGTAGAAATGCATATATCATACTTTCCGCTTTGAGAAGAAAAAAATTAATATAGACAACTAAAACTCCTGGAAGAAGAATGACTTAATGACGAGCATATCTTTTGATGTTGTCCTTGGCTTTTTGTCTTCCATTCTTAAGGGTGCCATACGCTGGTCAATTACCAACAGATAGATCCCTCTCTGATCGAATCTGATCAGAGAGGGATCTATTGGCTGCCCATACACTGCACACAGATTTTGAATCGATTTCAGCATGAAATCGATTCACAACCTGTGGAGCTGCCGCCTGCCTTGCCCCCCAAATGATATTACCTTTCCACCAGCACGAGTTCCCAGGTCCCTGCAGTGTCTCATTTCTTCCGGCGTCCTCCTCTGTTCTCGCCTTCACTTCATGTCCTGTCCTGTGACAAGTGTAAGTTAAAACAGTAGAGAGCGCTCTACTGTTTGAACTTCACCTTCTCACAGGATGGGACAGGAAGTAAAGAGAAGACGGAGAAGACGCCGGAAGAAGTGAGAGACTGCAGGGACCCGGGAACTCGCGCCGGCGGACACATGATATTACTGCTGTGTCGGTCGTCACCGTATCAAACACCGCTAACGATGCGCTCCCAACCCGCCGATGATTGAGCAAAATTTTCCACCTGCACAGATTGACTGAATCGATCGATTTCGGATGGAAATCAGTCGATTAATCAACATCTGCGTTAACGATTTCACAGCAGATTTGATTACAGTGATCTAATCTGCTGTATTTCGACAGGAAATCAATGTAGTATATGAGTACCTTTAGTATCCTTCTGCCTATGCTGGAGTTTATTTTCCTCTTGCTCCCACATGAATGAGGGTCCGCTACAGTCCCATGGACCTTAAACTTCATAATATTTGCGACTGTTGTAACAGGAGCATCAAGTTTTATGTGGAGATAGACTACTACCATTTTCTTATCTCTGTAAAGGTAGCGAAGCAACACACGAGGGAATGAAATGATCCAAATTGGCAAATCAATTAAAGAATGATTGGTTGTAAAGAAAAATTGAAAGCTTTTTTTTTTTTCATTTTTCTATCAAATCTGATAGAATTTCTGGCTTTTCTTCAATAAAAGAATTTTATGGATTTTTCTGATTAATTTTTGTGAAAATTGAACAGTGTAGTGTAGACTGTCAATTGTTTGATGTACAGACCTAAACAATTTTTTTTTGAGTTTTTTATTTTTTTTTTTCATAATTGGGGAAAAAAATTACATATGTGTGGTACATTATTCAGATTTTAAAAACGTTACAATAAATCAGAAAGATTGATTGCAATTCTGAATTGCACAGATATTTCAAAAAATTGTATTGTGTGTGGCCACCTTAAAGCGGTATAAAACTCTGACATAACATTGAATAAAAATGTATTTTCCTACTTTTTATTACTCATTCAGTTAACATATTTGCTTTTGTGCACACGTAATATTGTCTGTTTGCAAATTATAAGTTCCCAAAACACAGTTTTCTGCTCTGAAAGCTGCCAGTGCATTTTATTCATAAATTTTAATATATAAATACAGCAGCTAGTGATAATTTCTCATAAGCCTCTGCTTGTCAGCTCAGTACAGTTCCGTTTCAGCACGTGGCTGACTGTAACTAATTGTAGCAACAGAGGAAGGTAAACAAGATGTTATCACCTCTTCGGACACGGATCATAATGCAGGGAGATTTCCATTGAAGAACAAAGTACTGTGTTTAACTGTTTGAATGCTGTTCTGCTACAATTTTGTGTGTAATAGTAGGTTTAAAGCTGTAAATAATCTTTTTAGAACAAAAAGGAAATGCTGAGTTTCAGACCACTTTAAGTTGTTTTTCTCCTAACTCATACATGTCAAACTCTGGCCTGATGGGCCAAATCTGGCCCACAGAGCCATCAAATATGGTCCGCAAGTGGATTCCCCAATTTGCATAATTTTTGGCCTACTCTAGATTACCAGGGAAGATATATTGGAGGTGAATCCTTGGATCACCAGGGAAACCATATGGGGGATTGAATGGGAAAGCACCAGGGAACTGTACAGGGGAAGAGGGGGGTCACTAGACATCAGGGTACTATTTAAGGGTGCGAGCCGGGATCACTAGACACCAGGGAACAGTATATGGGAGGGAGAATGCATTAACACCAGGGAACTGTATAAGGTAGGAGATGAGGGCTACTAGAGACCAGGGAAATGTATGGGGGGATACTAAACACCAGGGAACTGTAAAGGGAATGGAGGGGGACCACTAGACACCAGGGCACTGTATAGGGGATGGAGGACCATTAAACACTAGGGACTTGTATCAGGGAGGGAAGACAAATAAACACCAGGGAACTCTATAAGGGAGGGATGTGGCCACTAAACATTGACGTTAGCCCACGACTTAGTCCCACTGTTCAATTTTGCCCACTTCGTATTTCAGTTTGACAGCCCAGTTTTAAGTGAACATGTACCTTAAGACTCCCCTGGTGGTACCTAACCCTAAGACCCCCAGGTGGTGCCTAAGCCTAGGACCCCCCAGTTGGTGACTAACCTTAAGACCCCCCGGGTGGTGCCTAACCCTAAAACCCCCCAGGTGGTGCCTAACCCTAAGACTCCCCTGGTGGTGCCTAACCCTAACACTCACCTGGTGGTGCCTAACCCTAAGACCCCCCAGGTGGATGTGGTGCCTAACCCTAAGACTCCCCTGATGGTGCCTAACCCTAAGACCCCCCACTTGGAGGTGGTGCCTAACCCTATGTCCCCCCTGGTGGTGCCTAACCCTAAACTCCCCTAGTGATGCCTAACCCTAAGACCCCCCCCCCCCCACCCACACTTGTGATGCCTAATTCTAACCCCCCTGCACCCCTGAATCAAGAATCTCGGATATAAAAAAAAGGGTGCCCTTTTGTAGCAGAATCAAAAACCTTGTAGCCCAAAAGGGTGCCCTACTGTAGCCGAAAACCTTGTAGCCGGAAAAAATATGGGCTACAAAGGGCCACCCTACTGTAGCCGAAAACCTTGTACCTGAAAAAAATATGGGCTACAAAGGGTGCCCTACTGTAGCTGAAAACCTTGTAGCCCAAAAAAAAAGATGGGCTACAAAGGGGCTCCCTACTGTAGCCGAAAACCTTGTAGCCAAAAAAAAATTATGGGCTACAAAGGGGCGCCCTACTGTAGCCGAAAACCTTGTAGCCAAAAAAAATATGGGCTACAAAAGGGTGCCCTACTGTAGCCAAAAACCTTGTAGCCCAAAAAAAAAATATGGGCTACAAAGGGGCGCCCTACTGTAGCCGAAAACCTTGTAGCCCCAAAAAATATGGGCTACAAAAGGGTGCCCTACTGTAGCCGAAAACCTTGTACCCGAAAAAAATATGGGCTACAAAGGGGTGCCCTACTGTAGCCGAAAACCTTGTAGCCCCCCAAAAAAGATGGGCTACAAAGGGGCTCCCTACTGTAGCTGAAAACCTTGTAGCCAAAAAAAAAATATGGGCTACAAAGGGGCGCCCTACTGTAGCCAAAAAAATATGGGCTACAAAGGGGTGCCCTATTGTAGCCGAAAGTAGCCAAATAAAATATGGGCTATCAAGGGGCGACCGCTTGTAGCCTATATCAAAACTCGGGCGCCCTTTTCCACCACCTTGTAGCCAATATTTGCAGATATAACATTGATGTCTATGGCGGCGCCCTTTTCATACTGGCAGCTCAGGCGCCCTTTTCAACGGATCCCGTCTACATGTGTGCATGAGTGTATATACAGTGTGTTTGTATGTAAGGTGTGCAGTTTTTTTTTCAACAAAATTGTGTTTTGAAATGGCAAAATCTGAGGTTTGCCAGATGTTTCAAACGTGTACAAGGCTTGGTAATGCTTAAGGGGCAGGAACACATGTGGCTGTTCTAATACCGCTTGCGGGGGTGGGGGGGGGGGTAAGGCTACCCTAATGTGGGGATGTGATGGGGGGCCCCAAACAGAATTTTGCTATGGGGCCCAGTGATTTCTAGCTACGCCCCTGCCCAGAAGTAGACAAAACCGAATTAAAAACAGCAAGAGATAGAAAACAGAGGTAGCTCAAGAGGCTCTCCATACCTGGCATTGATACAAGTCTGGCACTTTATTTGGTCTAAGGAAGTAGGCGCAGACCCATGAAATGCATTGCCTTTGCTTATTAAAATTCATCTTTATGTGAACTTGTCATTATTGAGGTAAGCCACCTCTATTTTTATATTTTTAGCTGTTATTAACTTGGTTTTGTCTACTGGGCGCCTCTTGCCCCCTTTATTCATAGGACTGTAGGTGAAAGGATTAGAGTACTTGCATATCTGAAAACCTAACCTGTTTATGGTCATTGCAGTGCATTTAAAGGGCACCACTTGAAGCATGATCCTAACCTACTTACGGCTCTCCCATATTTCTGCAAAAATTAGAGGGGAGCATAAAAAAAAATCTCATGGCATGCACACTGGCATTGTCTCTGGGAGGAAAAACTGGACCTATTAGAGCTGATTCACACTACAAGAGCTTTTTAAACGCTAGAGATGCAATGCTATGGGGGGTTTTTACAAAATCACATCGCTCCAATGTGAACGCTCACATAGAATAACATTAGTATGAGCTTTTAAAATCACAAAGCGCTTAGAAAAGCTCTTGTAGTGTGAACGAGGAGCTGAAGATCATTAGGTGCCAGATGGCTGGTATTGATTGGCTAAATGTAATGGTCTCCCTTGGTCAGTGGTGATTTGCATTTCAAGTGGACCTGAACTCTTGCACAGAACAGAAGAAAAACATAGAGAAATACACTTTGTATGTATTTAAAGAGTTAGCCTGACTAATTTCCCCTCATCTGTGACTAATCACCACTGTATATGTAAAAAGAGAACCGAGAGCCCAATATAGTGTAGTAAGTGTTGACAATTGGGCAAATGAAACGAGTATAATATATACTCACAAACCAGCGTTACCTCCAAGTAACCACTGTACAGGCAGGTGAGGAGATTAGCCTGTCCTCACTCAGGATTAAGAAGTCGCTCTCTGTAGACAGGAGAAAGAAAGGGGTATCCCCCCGCCACCAGGGGTGGATATCAATTATAACGTAATGAAGAACAGAGGCGCCAACAGGATAAAATCAATTCGTAAAACTTTTAAAATTGCTTAGGAGGCAGTGGTGGACTTACCCCCCACAAGCAGACACAAAAACTGTGTATTCAAAACAATCAAATTTATTGGTACACTCCAGGGGTGTTTGCAATGTGTTTCGCAGGTATATTCCCGCTTCCTCAGGCAATAAAAAATAGGAGTACACACAGTACAGTCTCAAGGTCACAGAGGCGCTTATCGTGACCTTGAGACTGTACTGTGTGTACTCCTATTTTTTATTGCCTGAGGAAGCGGGAATATACCTGCGAAAGACGTTGCAAAAAACCCTGGAGTGTACCAATAAATTTGATTGTTTTGGATACACAGTTTTTGTGTCTGCTTGCGGGGGGGAATTAAGCACTGCCTCCTAAGCAATGAGAATGTACTGTGTGTACTCCTATTTTTTTATTCAAACAGTGAAGAGGCGGCACACAAAAGGCTTGCTATTTAAAGCATATATTGATGGAGCAACACTACATGTTACGAACCATCACGGTTCTTCATCAGGTGTAAAATGAAACCAAATGCAGTCCACACATTTATACGAATTCAAAACCACACCCCTTAGCTCCGGGGCGTGGTGATCTTAACTAGACACTGGCCACACCTAGCTGTCACAATTACATTCTATCTACATTTACAACTTCTCTGATAGAGAAATCGATCAAAGATTAACATTGTTACAAATTAGCATACTCCCTATACTTCTAAACACAATACCCCATTAGGGGAACTCCAAAATATGGCTACCCCATCTAATAAACAATTCAACTGACCGTAATCCCAGGGCACTCCACTAGGGCTACCCGTGAACTCCGACCTAAAAAAGAAAGGCAAAGGTTGTAACTGTAGTCACTACCACTAGATTCCATAATACATTGCACTGCTAACGTTACCTGGCCTAATTGAAAAATGGCAATAAAAAGCACCTTAAACGGCACAGCAAAAATCACAGTTATTATAAATGCTCTGCAAAATGCTAACTAACTGCTATAGAAATGCTACCATAATGCCATAGAGCAGCCAAAAAAATACTGAAAAAAAGCTGAAAAAAATGCTGCCATACTGCTATAAACCGCTGTGCAATAATGCTATATGCATGCTCTGCGAAATGCTAAATAACCGCTGTGAAAATGCTGCCATAATGCCATAAAGCAGCTAAAAAATGCTGGAAAGATGCTAAAAAAATGCTGAAAAAATGCTACCATACTGCTAAACAGCTGTCCAAAAATGCTGTATAAATGCTCTGCAAACTGCTAAATAACTGCTGTAAAAATACTGCCATAATATCATAAAGCAGCTGAAAAAATGCTGGCAAAATGCTGAAAAGATGCTAACATACTGCTATGAAACAGCCGTGCAAAAATGCTATATAAATGCTCAGCAAAATACTAAATAACTGCAGTAAAAATGCTGCCATAATGCCATAAAGCAGCTGAAAAAAATGCTAAAAAATTTACTGAAAAAATGCTACCATACTGCTATGAATAGCTGTGCAAAAATGCTATATAATTGCTCTGCAAAATGCTAAATAACTGCTGAAAAAATGCTGCCATGCTGCCATAAAGCAGCTAAAAATACTGAAAAAACTGCTGCCATACTGCTATAAACAGTTGTGCAGAAATGCTATACAACATGCTAAAAAACTGCTGCCATAATGCCATAACGCAGCTGAAAAAATACTGGAAAAATGCTGAAAAAATGCTACCATACTGCTATAAACAGCTGTGCAAAGATGCTATATAAATGCTCTGCAAAAATGCTAAGTAACTGCTGTGAAAGTGCTGCCATAATGCCCTAAAACAGCTGAAAAAATGCTGAAAAAATGCTACCATAATGCTATAAAACAGCTATGCACAAATGTTATATAAAACAATAATACAAAGATATTATATGAAACATTTCCACTGCATATGCTCATTCATCCCTCTTGGGAACATCACATCAAGATAACTGATCCATCGTGCCTCTTTCTGGAGAAGGAGCTTTTCTCTGTCCCCCCCACACCGTTGTAAATCTAGGGAATCGAGCACCATCCATCTTAATTGTGAGGCCCTATGTCGCGCTTCCCGGAAATGTCTCGACACAGAGGTCTCATAAATTCCTTTGCCCTCCAAGAACCCACTGATAAATCGCCTATGCTCCTGGATTCGCACGCGCACTGCCCGTGTGGTCATGCCTACATACATCATGCCACACGGGCATTTTAAACCATATACCACATGGGTGCTGGCACAGGTATATCTGCCTCGGATCTGCACTCGCTTACCCGTGTAGGGGTGGGAAATGGAGTTGCCACCTACAATTGCTGAGCACACGTTGCAACTGCAGCAGGCAAAGGTACCATTCCTCTGGTTATTCAGCCTTTTGGTGATGGTGGCAGTATCTACCTTCCTCACTGTATTCTGGATCGTTTTCCCTCTCTTGAGGGCAAACAAAGGTTGCTCTCGAAAAAGGTCTCCTATCCCCTGATCGCTGCTAAGGACCGGCCAGAACTTCCTGACTACCTTTTTGACTAAGGGAGTATTTTTTCCAAACTGCATGACAAATGGTATGCGCTTGCCTCCACTTCCTGTTTTTCTATTGTTACCTCTCAGCAAATCCTCTCTCTTTAATGCCCCAACTTCTTCTTGAATTCTAACTACTTGCTCTCTTGGGTACCCTTTCGTGACAAATTTATCTACCAAGTCCTGCCCAGCCAGAGCATAATCCTCTGGTGTAGAGCAAATCCTCTTGGCCCTTAAAAATTGGCCCCTGGGTATAGCTTTAGTAGTGTGGGGATGATGATAACTGTCTTTCCTTAGTAAATTGTTGCGATCAGTGGGTTTTTTAAAAAGTTTAGTGCTCAAACTGTTCCCATGTTTAGAGATGGTGATGTCTAGGAAATTAACCATCTCACATGACGTCTCCATGGTAAACCTGATGGTACTGTGGCCTCTATTGGCCTCATTTACCATCTCCTCAAGTAATTCGCTAGATCCGCTCCAAAAGATGAGCACATCATCAACAAATCTGAAATATTGATAGACATGCTCTCTATATCTTGGATTGTCAAAAAAGAATTTCTTCTCAAGGGACTCAACAAATATATTAGCCACCGAAGGGGCAAATATATTAGCCACCGAAGTTCTGGCCGGTCCTTAGCAGCGATCAGGGGATAGGAGACCTTTTTCGAGAGCAACCTTTGTTTGCCCTCAAGAGAGGGAAAACGATCCAGAATACAGTGAGGAAGGTAGATACTGCCACCATCACCAAAAGGCTGAATAACCAGAGGAATGGTACCTTTGCCTGCTGCAGTTGCAACGTGTGCTCAGCAATTGTAGGTGGCAACTCCATTTCCCACCCCTACACGGGTAAGCGAGTGCAGATCCGAGGCAGATATACCTGTGCCAGCACCCATGTGGTATATGGTTTAAAATGCCCGTGTGGCATGATGTATGTAGGCATGACCACACGGGCAGTGCGCGTGCGAATCCAAGAGCATAAGCGATTTATCAGTGGGTTCTTGGAGGGCAAAGGAATTTATGAGACCTCTGTGTCGAGACATTTCCGGGAAGCGCGACATAGGGCCTCACAATTAAGATGGATGGTGCTCGATTCCCTAGATTTACAACGGTGTGGGGGGGACAGAGAAAAGCTCCTTCTCCAGAAAGAGGCACGATGGATCAGTTATCTTGATGTGATGTTCCCAAGAGGGATGAATGAGCATATGCAGTGGAAATGTTTCATATAATATCTTTGTATTATTGTTTTATATAACATTTGTGCATAGCTGTTTTATAGCATTATGGTAGCATTTTTTCAGCATTTTTTCAGCTGTTTTAGGGCATTATGGCAGCACTTTCACAGCAGTTACTTAGCATTTTTGCAGAGCATTTATATAGCATCTTTGCACAGCTGTTTATAGCAGTATGGTAGCATTTTTTCAGCATTTTTCCAGTATTTTTTCAGCTGCGTTATGGCATTATGGCAGCAGTTTTTTAGCATGTTGTATAGCATTTCTGCACAACTGTTTATAGCAGTATGGCAGCAGTTTTTTCAGTATTTTTAGCTGCTTTATGGCAGCATGGCAGCATTTTTTCAGCAGTTATTTAGCATTTTGCAGAGCAATTATATAGCATTTTTGCACAGCTATTCATAGCAGTATGGTAGCATTTTTTCAGTAAATTTTTTAGCATTTTTTTCAGCTGCTTTATGGCATTATGGCAGCATTTTTACTGCAGTTATTTAGTATTTTGCTGAGCATTTATATAGCATTTTTGCACGGCTGTTTCATAGCAGTATGTTAGCATCTTTTCAGCATTTTGCCAGCATTTTTTCAGCTGCTTTATGATATTATGGCAGTATTTTTACAGCAGTTATTTAGCAGTTTGCAGAGCATTTATACAGCATTTTTGGACAGCTGTTTAGCAGTATGGTAGCATTTTTTCAGCATTTTTTTAGCATCTTTCCAGCATTTTTTAGCTGCTTTATGGCATTATGGCAGCATTTTCACAGCGGTTATTTAGCATTTCGCAGAGCATGCATATAGCATTATTGCACAGCGGTTTATAGCAGTATGGCAGCATTTTTTTCAGCTTTTTTTCAGTATTTTTTTGGCTGCTCTATGGCATTATGGTAGCATTTCTATAGCAGTTAGTTAGCATTTTGCAGAGCATTTATAATAACTGTGATTTTTGCTGTGCCGTTTAAGGTGCTTTTTATTGCCATTTTTCAATTAGGCCAGGTAACGTTAGCAGTGCAATGTATTATGGAATCTAGTGGTAGTGACTACAGTTACAACCTTTGCCTTTCTTTTTTAGGTCGGAGTTCACGGGTAGCCCTAGTGGAGTGCCCTGGGATTACGGTCAGTTGAATTGTTTATTAGATGGGGTAGCCATATTTTGGGGTTCCCCTAATGGGGTATTGTGTTTAGAAGTATAGGGAGTATGCTAATTTGTAACAATGTTAATCTTTGATCGATTTCTCTATCAGAGAAGTTGTAAATGTAGATAGAATGTAATTGTGACAGCTAGGTGTGGCCAGTGTCTAGTTAAGATCACCACGCCCCGGAGCTAAGGGGTGTGGTTTTGAATTCGTATAAATGTGTGGACTGCATTTGGTTTCATTTTACACCTGATGAAGAACCGTGATGGTTCGTAACATGTAGTGTTGCTCCATCAATATATGCTTTAAATAGCAAGCCTTTTGTGTGCCGCCTCTTCACTGTTTGCATGATTCTACCCTCAGGTGGGTGACCTGAGTGAGGCGTAGCACCGGCAGTTCAAGGATTAATTTTCCTGAAGGGGTTCCAGGACCGTGGCCAAGTTCACAGTGTCCTATTTTTTTATTGCCTGAGGAAGCGGGAATATACCTGCGAAACGCGTTGCAAAAACCCCTGGAGTGTACCATTAAATTTGATTGTCTTGAATACACAGTTTTTGTGTCTGTAAGTCCACCACTGCCTTCTTAGCAATTTTAAAAGTTTTAAGAATTGATTTTATCCTGTTGGCGCCTCTGTTCTTAATTACGTTATAATCACCACTGTAATTTGATCGCCCAGCTGTGTCAGCTCAGGAATCTCCCCTGCCCTGGCAGAGCAGCTAATTTGTAAACACAGGATGTTAACCCTATGTCTGACACCATGAAAGCAGGAAGTTGACACACTGCAGATTTAATTTAGAATTTGTATCAGCTGTAACAAAGAAATGTTTTTTCTTTAAAGGTGGTTATGCTGCTGCTTATCTTTTAGAGTAGAAAGGAAGTTCTGAGTTCATGTCCACTTTTAGGTTTTTTTGGAGGTTTTTTTAGGGGGTGATTTCGTATAAAGAATGAAAAAGAAACCCCAAACCTTTTCCCATGCAGGAGGCCCTGCAGAGAAACTGTACATCACTCATCTTGCAGGATAATAAACCTTTTACAGTAAAAACTTCACTCTCGATTCCGCAGAGTCTAAGAGTTACTTTATCACAAAATGCAGCAAATAAATATTCATCTGCTGGCAGATTATTATTCCTTCCATCTCAATATTGTGGTTAAATTGTATGGCAGCTGATAGCGCAGCTGGTGATATTTCTCCCGAGACTCATTTTAACATCTGAAATAACCACTGCTAACAAAACATTCAACCAGAAGCTACTGTCAGGTGTGCTAATCTGGCATGAATATCAGTGAGCAGGTGTAGCACGGCCCGGCATTATTTCTCCAGGAAACGGCCAGGAACTGCTTGGATTGTTGTTTATATTCCTGCTGGTTTTGTTATGTAAGTTCCAATAAAATATGAAGAGTGTCTGATTAAATAAAAATGACGCACTTCGTCATTGAGCATTGGCTTAACTCCCGCTCGCCCCTCTTTCCGCTTAATTATGAAAGACAGCAGCAACGCTGGTACAGACACAGGAAGCATCAGTTAAGAGGATGGCGTAATAACGGTTTCTGTCACTCATAGGGGCCAGTCAGAGCTTTTCTTTTACAAATGTGGTATGTGAATCTGGTTGCTGTAGACACGGTTACAGCTGCTGCTTCAAGGTGCCTATTAACAGTACAATTTTTTCTTCAGATTCGATCTTTCAACACAATTTTTATGATCAAATTGTACAGAAAATTGTGCCATTTGTGACGCAAATCGAAGTGATACAATTCTTTGGTCAATCGGAAAAGGAAAGATTATCGATCGGAAAGTTAGATTAAGGCTGGTTTCACAGTGGTACGTTACAGGCGCACGTTAGAGCAGCCTGTAACGCACCCCACCGCACAGCAATGAAAAATCAATGGGCTGTTCACAGTGCCTACGTTGCGTTACAGTGTAACGCTGCGCCATAAGACAACGTACTGCATGCAGTACTTTGTAAGCGGCAGAGCCGCGTTAGACTGTTTGCACATGCTCAGTAACGTTGGGGAGGAGCGGAGAGCGGCCAGGCACATGGCTAATTAATATTCACTGCACTCAGTGACGTGCAGTGTTTACTTCCTGGAGCGGCCGCTCTGTGCGGCGATTGGCCGGCGGGACCACGTGATGCCGCATGCGTCCAAGAGTGCGCATCACGGCATCACGGACGCCAGAGTGAGCTGCACAACGCGGCTCACTCTGACGTCCAAAGCAGAGAGCACCAGGCGTTGCGTTAGGGGCACGTTGTGCGACCATAACGTCCCCTAAAACGCAACATCCTGGTGTGAAACCAGCCTTAATAATCAAATCAGAATGTAAAGCCTTCTTACATTGTTTTGTTAATGAGAACAATTGATAATTGACTTCTGATCGTTCAAATCTTGTTGAAAGATTGTATCTGATGAAAAAATTGTACCATTAATGAGCACCTTTAAGGAGATCATTTTGCAAAAATTGAGAAATTGGAAAAAAAAACTCCTTTAAATCTACAAAAAAATATGCAAATTGTGTATGCAAATTTATGCAGCTTTAAAATGGACGAATCAAATTTTACTTCAGGGGGATTTTATTGGTTCACTTTCAAGCTGCATAAGATTTGCATACAAAATTTGCAAAATGATGCATCAACTCAAAATTATTTGCATCTCCCTGACCATCTTTAGTCAACAGTTCTTGAATACTATGAGCAGATTATGTAGGTAAGCTCTCATACTACATGGAAGTGGTAAAACTGACCAATCATTGGCCATTCAAAATTGGGTGCGTGTACTAGACTGAGGCCTGCAACCCACTAGCAATCACTAGCGATTTGTAGTAGCGGTTTGCAAGAGATTTTGGGAGCGATTTCCCTGCTCCTATACAAATACAATAGAATGGAAACGCTCCCAAAATGCTGCATGTCCTGTGATTGCGATTTGCCTAATCACAGTCACTCTAGTGGAATCTGTCCCATCCATTTGCATTGGCAGAGCGTTTAGGGAAATTGCTAGTGATCCTTAAACGCTCAAAAAAAAACGCTCTAGCAGGTCCCAGCCCTCAAGTTTTTCTACCGGTAATAAATCAATTTTAATGAGTCACATAATAATCTGATGGATGACAGATCTCTGAGACTACACCAAGTGGCAGGTAACATCAGTTTCACATAATAACATTACTGGTGCTAAAACATACCTAAACTGTGAGTGATATGGAAGCTGACATATTTATTTTCTTTTAAACAATTCAAAATGCCTGGCTGTCCTGTTGAGCTTCTACTTCTATACTTTTAGCAACAAACCCTGAACAAGCATGCAGACCGGGTGTTTCTGACTGGAGCCTGACTGGATTAGCTGCATGCTTGTTTCATGTGTTTGATTCAGACACTATTGCAGACAATGAGATCAGCAGGACTGCCAGGCAACTGGTATTGTTTAAGAAATAAATATGGCAACCTCTATGGGTTTCCTCTAAAAATGGGTAGTTAGTTGGCGTACGAGAGAACTCGCCGGCGGGAGACTTGGGCGCAGGATACAGCCGGTATATGGCTTATCCTGTTGCTGCACAAGTCCCGGCGGTGTTATTTACTATTCCCGCTCCAGGTCCACATGGATAGTGGGGAATTACAGTTTTAAAAGTAACTTCAGCTCCATCTTCTGACAGCGCCAAAGTTACTCACTTTGCGCCGCTATAGCTGTAATTCCTATTACGGTCTATGGTGGCGCCGGTTGCATCCAAATCTCCTGCACTGTTATTATAGCGCTTGGCCCCTTCTGTTTAAAAGCTTGTGCCCCCGCTCTGTAACTAGAGCGAGACACTCTTTTCACACACATGCCCAGTGCAATGAGTAAGTCTGAGCAGGCCAGCGCAGGACAGGCACTTAGTGAATTGGCTTAGTATGTGTGTGTGCTGGTTTGCCATGGTAACTCTTTTTGTACTGTGGTATCACAGGGCTCTATTCTATTGTGCAGCACTTGCAAACAGAGCACCGTGATGCCACAGCACAAGACATGTTGCCACAGCAACCCAGTGCATGCAGAATAATGCTATTTCACCATGCAGCTGTCCTGTCGTCATCTATCAAAAGGCTTCTAAAATCAGAGCATACATAGCATGCATACTTCTATGTTTTACATAAGATTTTTACTCTGTTACAATTTCTAGCATATCTAAAAATCCTTAACATAGTAAAGGATCTGGCTACCGACCTTTGTCTTCTCACCTGATTTCTCATTAAGGCCTCTATTTGATTCACTTTTTCGAGGTGATGTTTTCACACCTTGACAATAAAATGTTTTTTTTTCAGTCACCAGCAAGCAAGAAAATACTCAAAATAATTTTGACTTTTGGTACTTTTTCAATTGCTCATTCCTAAAAAATTATTTTAAAAAGAAGATGAAAAATGATCTACTAAAAGAAAATTCAGTAGAAAATGTGAATTTAATAAGGGTCTAACTCATAATTCTTAACAAATTCCTGAACCATTGATAATATTAACAGATCAAAAAATGACTTTTAAAATGTTTTTCCTTCACACTTGCCTAGAGCAGAGGCGTAGCTATGGGTGGGCAAGGGGGACATATCTCCCCAGGCGCAGCACTGTGAGGGCAATAAGCACTGCCATTGCACCCCCACATGCGTGAGAGGCGGCTCGCTGGCTGCCCGAAGTGCCCCTGCTTCTCTCCCTCCCTCTGCAGAAGTGTTAAAGAGAACCCGAGGTGTGTTTAAAGAATGTTATCTGCATACAGAGGCTGGATCTGCCTATACATCCCAGCCTCTGTTGCTATCTCAAACCCCACTAAGGTCCCCCTGCACTCTGCAATCCCTCATAAATCACAGCCGTGCTGTGAGGCTATGTTTACATCTGTAGTGTCAGTCTCAGCTGCTCCCCCGCCTCCTGCATAGCTCCGGTCCCTTGCCCCGTCCCTTCCCTCCAATCAGCAGGGAGGGAAGGGATGCAGGCGGGGACTGGAGTTCTGCAGGAGGCGGGGAGAGCAGCAGACTGACACTATAGAGATAAACACAGCCAGCTCTGACAAGCTGTTTGTCAGCAGCGTGGCTGTGATTTATGAGGGATTGCAGAGTGCAGGGGGAGCTTAGGGGGGTTTGGGATAGCAACAGAGGCTGGGCTGTATAGGCAGATCCAGCCTCTGTATGCAGATAATATTCTTCAAACCCACCTCGGGTTCTCTTTAACAGCAGCAGAATAAACCTAAAGGGGGGTACATCTGGATATCTAAACAGGGTGAAGGGGGGCACATCCGGCTAACTAAAGGGTCACACATTTGGCTATTTAAAGGGGGCACATCTGGCTATCTGAAAGAGGTAAGGGGGGACGTATAGCTATCTAAATAACTTTTGGCTCCACCCATGACCATGACTTCATTGTGATGTGTGGCCACTCCCATTTTGTCCAGAGGGGGCGCAAAAACTGTCTTTGTCCCCGGGTGCTGAAAACTCTAGCTACGCCTCTGGCCGAGCTCACAACTGATAAACTTTTTAAACACCATCTGTGGGCGCCCTGGGTTAATGACAGCTACATCTTTAGCCTCTAAACAAGGGAATATCTTGTTCCCATACTATCACAGCAGGACCATTTGAACCATGCCTCTATGGAAAAAAGAAGGTCATTTGGGCACTGGGGGGGGGGGGGTTGCCTGATAATATGTGTGTAAGGAGGAGGTGGGGGAGATTAGTGTGGGTTAGGTAAAGCGATAGAATATTGGTAAAATTACTAATATTCCACTATTGGTATTAGCCAGTGCCCAATGGTAGGACATTGGTAATTTTGCTGATATTCTTCTAGCAGCTTCATCTGGGATCCAGATTACCGCAGTGGCCTTTTCCAGCATATGCCACTAGACAGCTTGCAATAAGTTAAGTTATAAACAGTCACGCCAACTTGGACTAATGACTGTTGCTTGGAGAGCTTTTCTCCTGTTTTTAAGCTATCCCTGCAGTACAGTCAGCATTACCTAATGCCTAGTGGATGACAATGGGGATCCGGTCGTCTCCATTGGCAGTCCACTGATTCCTGCAGTGGAACTTCAGCCAGCTGGTACTTTCAGATAGTCACTATTGCCTTGGTTGCACATGGCTGCTCTCTAATTGCTGTGGTATGTGATCTTGCTAAAATGGTTCTGCTGGAGCATCACACAGCCATAAGTGGGTGGAGTATTGTTGTGGTTCCTACGGAGCACAGAGAGAGCTCATTGGAAATGACTCCAAATCACCTGCTCTGCTTGTCTGCCCATGGCTGGGCCTGTCTGTGGGGGCTGGGCATGTCTGAAGTAGCCATCTGTGTCAGCTTTATCCTCTCTGCTGACCAATGCTGTGCTGGAGCCAGTGAAGACACATTGGCTGACGCATAAAGTCTTCTTCTGAGAGGCTGTGCTGCACAGTCTGGGGGCGGGGCACAGTTAGTCTCATATGAAGACCAGCAGTCTTTTGGAGGGAGGAGGGGACACAGTGGAAATGGGGTGTAAAACTCAGGGAGCAGGGGCCTGGTATGGGTTTCTATAGTAGAATGGGCCCAGTCGTAATTTCATCCACTGTGACCCTCCTACTACTATACCAGTGTATGAACACCAGAGCCCTATCTATTTCACTACAGTTGCCACTTATATTTGTGCTACATTTCATGGTGCAGTGGCACAGGAATCCTGGCATTCCTCCTATGAATCTGGGCTTTACAGCCTATTTTCCGGGAACTATATGAGGCAGTTTTCCGAACTTGGAACAATTGCCCCCGAAGTTCTGTAATTTCATATGCAAGCTGCTGAAAAAATGATAACACCAGCAACCTTAGGGGATCAGCAAGATAAGCAGCCAGCTGCATGAGTAGAGCGCCAGGAAATAAGAGCCACTCAGCAGCAGTTAGGCCTTGTCCGCTGAGTGAGTTTAAATGCAAAATCTTCATCATTAACTGGAATGTACCTTTATAAATAAATAGTGTGAATGGAGCATCAGCTGTAAGCTCTAATTACTCAGCATTGCTTTGTGTGCAAGTTGGCCCTATTCTCTAAAAAGCAATGCATCAAGGGTAACAGAAATCTCTCATACAGCTGCCAGAGCCACCTAGATGTGAAGATTGGAGCATTGTAGCCGTGTGACTACAGTTCAGGCTCAACCTCATTTGCTGATTTAATTACAGAGGAATCGTCTTCAGCTATCTGGACTAATGATGATGTAATTACATCCACCGCTATGTGCATAATGAGTGATGTGCTACATGTAATTGACAGGCAAACACAGAATAATCTTGACATGAGGCAGCTGCATATTGTAAAAATTACAGAATGTGAATTTTGATGAACTCGCTGTGCTAACAAGTAGCTCGCTGCCAAATAAAAACACTTAAAGGGGAAATAACACGGTTGTCACAAAGTTACTGTGGTCACAGAGCGGTGATGCTGAAGTCTTTTTTTGCAAGTCTTTGATTGAAAAAATGAATGATTAATGATTTTACCACTTCCAATACAGACATCTCAAATTGCTCTTCTGTGCAACCATGATGAAAGTATTGAGTCAAGTATGAACCACCCAGTGATTCCCATCTGCTGCTTCTTTCATAGAGACAGGCAGATGTGTCCACTATGTGTCCTTTTTTGTCACAGTAGATTTTGGTATTCCCTAGAACAGGGGTAGGGAACCTTGGCTCTCCAGCTGTGATAAAACTACAAATCCCAGCATGCATTTGCCTTTATTAATCATGAGTGTGGCTGTCAGACTCCTGCAATGCATTGTGGGACTTGTAGTTCCTTAAAGAGACTCCGTAACAAAAATTACATCCTGTTTTTTATCATCCTACAAGTTCCAAAAGCTATTCTAATGTGTTCTGGCTTACTGCAGCACTTTGTACTATCACAGTCTCTGTAATAAATCAACTTATCTCTCTCTTGTCAGACTTGTCAGCCTGTGTCTGGAAGGCTGCCAAGTTCTTCAGTGTTGTGGTTCTGCTATGAACTCCCGCTTCCAGGCCCCTCTATGCACACTGCCTGTGTGTTATTTAGATTAGAGCAGCTTCTCTCTTCTCTCTTATCTTTTACAAGCTGGATAAATCGTCCTCTGAGCTGGGTGAGCTTTCACATAGTGAGGAATTACAGACAAGGGCAAAGCTGTTTGCAGGAAGAAAAGAGCAGCCTGAAACTTCAGTGCATGAGAGATGCAGGGGGAAAGAAACACACAAATGATCTCTTGAGATTCAAAAGGAAGGTTGTATACAGCCTGCTTGTGTATGGATGTATTTTCTATGTGTGGACATACTGTACATCAACCTACTTCCTGTTTTGGTGGCCATTTTGTTTGTTTATAAACAAACTTTTTAAAACTGTTTTTAACCACTTTTAATGCGGCGGGGAGCGGCGAAATTGTGACAGAGGGTAATAGGAGATGTCCCCTAACACACTGGTATGTTTATTTTTGTGTGATTTTAACAATACAGATTCTCTTTAACAGCTGGAGAGCCAACGTTCCCTACCCCTGCCCTAGAAGGACAATGGGAGGCCACAGCATAAAATTCAAATGTAAACTTTTGGGTTCCTCCTCGGTTTCCACCAGCAAGGTGATGAATGCAAACGGCAAGCAAGAAAATTGCTGAACAGGTATAAAGGAACACAAATGACAAAAACAAAATTACTAATTTTATAAACAGCTGTGGGTTTTGATGATATTAAATAGCATTTCTTTGAAACCAGGTTTGTGTGGTTTGTTTTAGTAAAGTGAACCTCCAGACTAAAAATCTACTCAGCAGCAGTGGTGCTCAAATACCCCTTTTTAAAATTCGAGTTTGGTCGAATTCGAATAGTAAATTATTCGAGGTCAGTCGAATATTCGAGTCGAATAATTTTTACTATTCGATTCGACCTCGGACTTCGAGCTGACTATTCGAGTCGGTATTCGAGCTCATTATTCGAGCTGACTATTCGAATTGGCCTTAAATAGCTTCCAACACTTGTTTTGAGGGTGAATGATGCAAGAAACATCTTTTTTTCCAAGTAACAACAGCAAGTGATTATGTGGGGATGTTCCTTTAAAAAAAAAAAGTTGGAAAGAGAAGTTGTGTCCAGAATTTTGTTCAGTACTGTGTATATACTTCTTCTTCTTCTTCTTCTTCTTCTTTATCTTTTATATCTTCTTCTTCTATATCTTCTTCTATATCTTCTTCTTCTTCTTCTTCTATATTGTCTTCTTCTTCATCTTCTTCTTCTTCATCTTCTAATCTTCATCTTCTTCTTCTTCTTCATCTTCTTCTTCTTCTTCTTCTTCATCTTCTTCATCTTCTTCTTCATCTTCTTCATCTTCTTCTTCTTCTTCTTCTTCTTCTTCATCTTCTTCTTCTTCTTCTTCATCTTCTTCTTCATCTTCTTCATCTTCTTCATCTTCTTCGTCTTCTTCTTCTTCATCTTCTTCTTCTTCTTCTTCTTCTTCTTCATCTTCTTCATCTTCTTCATCTTCTTCATCTTCTTCTTCTTCATCATCTTCTTCATCATCTTCTTCATCTTCTTCTTCATCTTCTTCATCTTCTTCATCTTCTTCTTCTTCTTCTTCTTCTTCCTCTTGTTCTTCTTCTCCTTCTTTTTCTATATCGTCTTCTTCTTCTTCACTTATTTCTCTTTCCATTTTTTTTTTTAAAGAAATGCAGCTATTTTTGAGCGTAACAAATAGCTGGTGGGCGCACGCATGTTGGAAGCGCCATTGTATGTGCTCCCTGGCAGTGGAAACACACAGACAGCAGGAGGTAAATTCAGCAGCAGGAGAAGGAGGATGAGTGTGTGGCAGCAGGCAGTCAATGAGGCAGGCAGCGTGACATAATAGCCCTGGTACCTAGCGGTGATACCAGGGCTGTAAATAAACACAACAGGAGGTCCCAGACAGCGGTCGTGCAGCCCACATCGTGTCCAATACACAACTGGGACAACACAGTTTTCAACCCGGGCACCTCAGAAAAATTAAACCTTTTTTTTTTTAATGGTTTTTTGGTTTTGGTTTTACAACCAATTACACAGATATAGCTATTATTTGACGTAATAGCTGGTGGCAGAGTGGCAGCAGAAGGTAATTCTGTGTACCCTGGCAGTGGGAAACACAGACAGACAGCAGCAGCAGCAGGAGGAGGAATGGAGGAGGAGCAGTGTGAGTGTGGCAGCAGGTAGGCAGCGTGACATAATAGCCCTGGTACCTAGCGGTGATACCAGGGCTGTAAATAAACACAACAGGAGGTCCCAGACAGCGGTCGTGCAGCCCACATCGTGTCCAATACACAACTGGGACAACACAGTTTTCAACCCGGGCACCTCAGAAAAATTAAACCTTTTTTTTTTTAATGGTTTTTTGGTTTTGGTTTTACAACCAATTACACAGATATAGCTATTTTTTGACGTAATAGCTGGTGGCAGAGTGGCAGCAGAAGGTAAATCTGTGTACCCTGGCAGTGGGAAACACAGACAGACAGCAGCAGCAGCAGGAGGAATGGAGGAGTAATGTGAGCAGCTATTGTTTGACGTAATAGCTGGTGGCAGACTGGCAGCAGAAGGTAATTCTGTGTACCCTGGCAGTGGGAAACACAGACAGACAGCAGCATCAGCAGGAGGAATGGAGGAGTAGTGTGAGTGTGGCAGCAGGTAGGCAGCGTGACATAATAGCCCTGGTACCTAGCGGTGATACCAGGCCGTAAATAAACACAACAGGAGGTCCCAGACAGCGGTCGTGCAGCCCACATCGTGTCCAATACACAACTGGGACAACACAGTTTTCAACCCGGGCACCTCAGAAAAATTAAACCTTTTTTTTTTTAATGGTTTTTTGGTTTTGGTTTTACAACCAATTACACAGATATAGCTATTATTTGACGTAATAGCTGGTGGCAGAGTGGCAGCAGAAGGTAATTCTGAGTACCCTGGCAGTGGGAAACACAGACAGACAGCAGAAGGGCAGTACACAGCAGCCCACTGTAGGTGTAAAATGTGTGGCTGCAGGCGACGTAATAGTCAAAGTGAACCAGGCTGGCTTAGTGAGCAGGAGCCAGGAGGTGGTAAAGGGTGGTAAGGCACATTAACGATGGTTCTTAGCCAGTTCATGTCCCCCTCTCACCGACAACAGGGGCCAGGAACCCTTGCCTGGTTCATCTTCAGAAACGTCAGTCTGTCCACAGACTTGTGAGACAGACGTGAGCGTTTCTCGGTGACCACGCCACCAGCTGCACTGAAGCAGCGCTCGGACAGCACGCTGGAAGGGGGGCAGGACAGCACTTCCAGGGCGTACTGCGCCAGCTCGCTCCAGATCTCCAGGCGCTTGACCCAATACTCCATGGGATCAACAGGGGCATCGCTGTCAAGTCCGCTGTAGGACCCCATGTAGTCAGCCACCATGCGGGTCAGGCGCTGGCTGTGACCGGTGGAGGATGCTGCTGCATGCACCTCCTCTCTAGTCACTGCTGCCGGAGCCTCTACAGTCCTGTAGAGCTTGTGGCTGAGAGACAGCAGGTCTGTGGGGCGCTTGCTGCTGGATGCAGGCACCTGCTGCTGCCTCTGTGCTGGCTGCTGGACAGTGGGGGTGGAAGGCTGGGGGAAGGCTTCCTCCAAGCGCTCAACAAGGGCCTGCTGCAAGCTCCTTATTTGTTGCGCTGGGTCTCCTCCTGCAGGCGGCAGGAACTGGCTCAACTTCCCCTTGAGGCGTGGGTCCAACATCATGCTGATCCAGATGTCCTCCCTCTGCTTCATCTGGATCACCCTGGGGTCCCTGCGCAGGCACGTCAGCATGTGCGCTGCCATTGGGAAGAGGCGGGCCACGTCTGCTGGCACATCGACGGCAGTGCTGCTGTCCTCATCCTCCTCCTCTGCCTCGTCAGCCTCATCCTCTCTCCACCCCCGCACCAACTCAGCTGCACTGTGCTGCTCCCCCTCATCAGCAGCAAGGTCAGGGACCTCCACCAAGTCCTCCTCCTCCTCCCCCTCAGAGGTGGACTGTGCAGCTGCTTGCCGCTCCTGCTGGTCCAAGGCTGCCGCTCCCTGTTCCAGCAAAGCATCGAGGGCCCTGTTCAGCAGAGAAACCAGGGGCACCCACTCGCAGACCATAGCATGGTCCCTGCTCACCATGTTAGTGGCCTGCAGAAAGGGAGCCAGCACTAAGCACACCTGCTGCATGTGCCTCCAGTCATCATCGGGGACGATGGACGGGATGTTGCTGGTCTTGTCCCTTCTCTGAGCAGCGGAAACAGTGGCCAGGGCAAGGTACTGTTTGACAGCGCGCTTCTGTTCAACCAGACGCTCCAACATCGCCAGGGTGGAGTTCCAGTGAGTCGGAACGTCAAGGATCAGCCGATGGCGTGGCAGATCCAGCTCCTTTTGCACGTCTTCCAGGCTCGCACAGGCTGCAGCCGAGCGCCGGAAGTGACGCACAACGTTCCTTGCCGTTTCCAGCAGTTCGCCCATCCCCTGGTAGGTGCGCAAGAACTTCTGCACCACCAGGTTCAGCACGTGGGCAAGACAGGGGATGTGGGTCAGGTTTCCCCTGTCTATTGCGGCAACCAGATTGGCCCCATTGTCGGCCACCACCTCTCCGACTCTGAGGCCTCTGGGGGTCAGCCAAAACCTCTCCTGCTCCTGGAGTTTGGCCAACACATGGGTTGCCGTCAGCTTGGTCTTCCCAAGGCTGACCAAGTGAAGCAGCGCTTGGCAGTGGCGGGCCTTCACGCTGCTGCTGAGGCGGGGGGTTTGGCCAGGTGTGCCGGAGGATGGCAGAGGATCGGAGGAACCTGCTGCAGTTCCCCTGACCCTGCGGGGTGGCACCACCCACTGTGTTGCTGCTGCTGCTGTGCCCGCTGCTGCTCTCCCATCCTCACCCCCTTCCACCAAGCTGACCCAGTGGACAGTGAAGGACAGGTAACGGCCTGTCCCGAAGCGGCTGCTCCAGGAGTCCATGGTGACGTGGACCCTTTCACCAACCGCGTGCTCCAGCCCTCGCTCCACATTGGCCATCACAAAGCGGTGCAGTGCAGGAATGGCCTTGCGGGAGAAAAAGTGTCTGCTGGGGAGCTGCCAGTCTGGGGCTGCGCAAGCAAGCAGCGCACGAATGTCGCTCCCCTCCTGCACGAGCGTGTACGGCAGGAGTTGGGAGCACATGGCCCGTGCCAGCAAGCCATTCAGCTGCCGCACGCGACGGCTGCTGGGAGGCAGAGCCCTAACCACCCCCTGGAAGGACTCGCTCAAAAGGCTCTGGCGTGGCCTTTTGCTGGCACGGGAATCAGCAGACACAGCGGAGGAGGCCACTGAGGACTGGCTGCCAGAACAGGCCTCAGTGTCGGCGGCAGGAGTTGCAGAGGGGGGAGGAGCAGTGCGTTTCCGCACTCCTGCTGGTGCTGCTGGAGGAGCAGGAGGGCGGGTGGCTGCTGCTGCTGCTGAAGGCTGTGCAGTGATGGGTGTGGTGCCACTGCCAGCACCAGATGCCTTCAGCCTCTGGAACTCCTCATGCTGGTGGAAATGTTTTGCAGCAAGGTGGTTGATGAGCGAGCTGGTGCTGAACTTTAAGGGGTCTGCACCTCTGCTCAACTTCCGCTGACAGTGGTTGCAAGTGGCGTACTTGCTGTACACAGTGGGCATGGTGAAATATCGCCAGATTGGTGACAGAAACATCCCCCTACGGCATGGAAGCGCTGCTGCCTGTCTCCCTGTGGTGGTTGGGGGGGGGGCTTGGGTGCGGCTGGTGGTGGTACTGGCAGATGCTGCTGCTGCTGCTGCTGAGCCTGAGACACCAGCAGGCTGTGGGACCTGCCTACTGCTGCCAATGCTTGCAATGATGCGCCTCCTTGCAAGGCCCACAAGCGCATCCTCCTCCTCCTCCTCAGAGCTGCTGAGGACGACATCCCCTGGAGGTGGTGGCACCCAGTCTCTGTCTGTCACCGGGTCATCATCATCCTCCCCCTCCTGAAACATGTCCTGCTGGGATGATGACCCCCCAAACTCCTCTCCTGATGCATGGATGGGCTGCTTGACTGTCGCCACAGTCTTGCTGTCCAATCCCTCATCCCCCAAAGTGCCCATCAGCATCTCCTCCTCAAGATCGCCAACAACAGCAGACAATTTACTCATGATGCCTGGGGTCAAAAGACTGCTGAATGACAGGTCGGCGAGTGACGGTGAACTGGCCTCCTCCCCAGACCCTGCTGGGCGGCTGCTGCGAACAGAGGTGGTGGTGGTGGTGGTGAGGGTGGAGGCCTCGGATGCAGAGCTGATGGCGGGCTGCTCATCCTCCGTCATGAGTTGCACCACAGTGTCTGCATGCTTTTCCTCAATGGGACGTTTCCGACCCGGCTGGAGGAAAATCGGAGCAGGTGCTACACGCTGCTGCTGCTGAGTCTCTGCAGCGTGAGTTGCAGATGCTCCTGCTGGGCGGCGCCCAAGGCGTCCACGGCCAGTGGCTATGGGAGGAATGTTAGCCACTGACGCTGCTGCTGCTGCTGCGGAACTGTGCATGGTGGCGCGGCCGCGGCCTGCCACAATGCTGCTCCCTCTCCTCCTGATTCCCTTGCTGCCCTGCCCTTCCCCTTGCCCAAACCGCGCTGGCTGCCACTTCCAGACATCTTCGATGTTTTGGGCGTATAGACAAAAGTTTTTTAAAAGGGCGGGTGAAAAGTGGGGTACTTTAATGGAGTGGGTTGGTGGGTGAGGTGACTGAGTGAGTGTCCCTAGTACAGTAAGTAAGTAGTAACAGTCAGGAAGTACAACTAGCAGTTACAATAATCAGTAGTAATCACAAGTAAATTTAGTGTGTGTACACTACAGACAGTGAGTGCACGCACGCGCAAACAGGCGCAGGAGCTAGCCTATGAACAGTGACTGAGTGAGTGTCCCTAGTACAGTAAGTAAGTAAGTAGTAACAGTCAGTAAGTACAACTAACTAATTACAATAATCAATCAGTAATCAGAAGGAAATAGAGTGTGTGTAGTGTGTGTACACAGACAGTGAGTGAACACACGCAGGAGCTAGTAGCCTATGAACAGTGACTGAGTGTCCTAGACTTCTAGTACAGTAAGAGTAAGTAGTAACAGTAAGTACAACTAACTAATTACAATAATCAATCAGTTATCAGAAGGAAATAGAGTGTGTGTAGTGTGTGTACACAGACAGTGAGTGCACACACGCAGGAGCTAGTAGCCTATGAACAGTGACTGAGTGTCCTAGACTCCTAGTACAGTAAGAGTAAGTAGTAACAGTAAGTACAACTAACTAATTACAATAATCAATCAGTTATCAGAAGGAAATAGAGTGTGTGTAGTGTGTGTACACAGACAGTGAGTGCACACACGCAGGAGCTAGTAGCCTATGAACAGTGACTGAGTGTCCTAGACTCCTAGTACAGTAAGAGTAAGTAGTAACAGTAAGTACAACTAACTAATTACAATAAGCAATCAGTTATCAGAAGGAAATAGAGTGTGTGTAGTGTGTGTACACAGACAGTGAGTGCACACACGCAGGAGCTAGTAGCCTATGAACAGTGACTGAGTGTCCTAGACTCCTAGTACAGTAAGAGTAAGTAGTAACAGTAAGTACAACTAACTAATTACAATAAGCAATCAGTTATCAGAAGGAAATAGAGTGTGTGTAGTGTGTGTACACAGACAGTGAGTGCACACACGCAGGAGCTAGTAGCCTATGAACAGTGACTGAGTGTCCTAGACTCCTAGTACAGTAAGAGTAAGTAGTAACAGTAAGTACAACTAACTAATTACAATAAGCAATCAGTTATCAGAAGGAAATAGAGTGTGTGTAGTGTGTGTACACAGACAGTGAATGTACACACGCAGGAGCTAGTAGCCTATGAACAGTGACTGAGTGTCCTAGACTCCTAGTACAGTAAGAGTAAGTAGTAACAGTAAGTACAACTAACTAATTACAATAAGCAATCAGTTATCAGAAGGAAATAGAGTGTGTGTAGTGTGTGTACACAAACAGTGAGTGCACACACGCAGGAGCTAGTAGCCTATGAACAGTGACTGAGTGTCCTAGACTCCTAGTACAGTAAGTAGTAACAGTAAGTACAACTAACTAATTACAATAATCAATCAGTTATCAGAAGGAAATAGAGTGTGTGTAGTGTGTACACAGACAGTGAGTGCACACACGCAGGAGCTAGTAGCCTATGAACAGTGACTGAGTGTCCTAGACTCCTAGTACAGTAAGTAGTAACAGTAAGTACAACTAACTAATTACAATAATCAATTACAATAATCAATCAGTTATCAGAAGGAAATAGAGTGTGTGTAGTGTGTACACAGAAAGTGAGTGCACACACGCAGGAGCAGCTAGTAGCCTATGAACAGTGACAGTGAGTGTCCTAGTACAGTTACAGTATATATAACTACAATACTAATACAATCAGTAGTAAAGGACAGCAGAAATACTGGTATAGAATAGAGAGAAATAAACAGAGGACAGGAGGACAGCTGCCCACACAGGCAAGGCCCTGAGGCCTAAAGCTGTAAGCCTGCAGCAGCTGGCCTGTCTCTATGTAACACAAAAGCTACTAACTAAAATACAATGTCTAACTAACTAACAACAATATAGGTGTGTATAGGAGGTGTATGTGAGCAAAACCGCTAGGTAAATGACCACAATAGAGCTCTTGCTAAGCCAAAGCACAAAGGAGCAACTCTCTCTCTGTACAAGTCTCAGGCAAGCACGGAGAAACCTAACATGGCGGCCGCTATTTATAGGGTAGGGGCTGGCCAGGGTCCCCCTCTGTGATTGGCTGCCGTCAGAGGGCCTGGGAGCCCTCTGATTGGCTCTAAGGACATCAATCTGGGCTATGACGCTATTCGAGCTCGGTACCGAGCTCGAATAGCGCCGTTTTGCTCGAATAGCTCGAATAGTGAATGGGCTATTCGAGTGTACTCGAATAGCCCATTCGAATAGCTACAGCTATTCGGAGCTCGAATACCGAGCTCGAATAGCTGAAAAAGAGCTCGAATATTCGAGCTACTCGAATATTCGAGCTCTGCTGAGCACCACTAAGCAGCACTGAAAAAGCTTGTTGTTTCTTTAACCTCCTTAGCGGTATGCCCGACACTGTGTCGGGCATACCGCTCTGTGGCCCCAGGAGTCCCCCATAATAAAATTATTGTTCCAAATCGGGGTAAACCATCTAGCTAGCACTAGGCTAGCTAGCAGAGGTGTCAGACATACGCTGCTTCCCTGCAATCCCCCCCAAATCCCCCATTTATACATTACCTCCCCCGGATCCAGCGATCACGCAGCCTCCCTGCACAGCTCTGGTCTCTCTATGGGGAGGATCGGGTTTGCGCATGACGTCATGGCGCCGGCGACGTCATGATGTCATGTGTGATCCTCCCCATAGTGAAGACCGGAGCTGTCCGGGGAGGCTGCACCGATCGCTGGATCCAGGCTGGTTAATGTATAAACTGGGGAGCAGTAGGGATCGGGGAGTGCCCAAAACCTTCACTAGCTAGCCTAGTGCTAGCTAAATGGTTTACACTTATTTTATTAATTTTGCCTCATTTTTAGCTGCACAAAAGCTAAGCTCCGCCCCATCAAAGAAATCTGCCCAGGCATTTTCCTCTGTTCTTTTAAAACAGGGTGGGTAAGAGATTATATTACCTATCTATTTTAATTAACATAACTAATGTAACTTAATAACAGTATGTTTGTTTTGGCTGAAGTTCCCCTTTAAAAGGTTTGTTGTTCATAGTGTAGCTGTTTTGGGTTTTTTTCCTTTTTTTTTTTTTTTTTGTAGCATTCAACCCTTGTCTTGAATAGGTAAAGGGTTAAAAAAAAAGTACAAAAAAAATGTTGGCGTATAAGTATAATATTGATCTGCCAGCTAGTTGTCTGCAATCAATAGAAGCCCAAAGCGATGGCCCCTAAAAAGTTTATGAATCTGCAATGTGACGTCATGGCTGGGCATAAACTTGTTTGTTTGTTTTTACTTTAATGCCAGTATTGAGAATTTTCCTGTGTTATCACCCTTGACTAGTTACTGTAGCAATAATAAATAAACTAGGACCCTAGACTTTCTCCAGGCCCTAGGCAACTACCTTGGTACCTTGGCTCGTCTGTGAATGAACTGCCTCTGCTTAAATGCAGTGTTTCTAAAACCTGTCCTCAAGGCACAACAGTACATGTTTTACAGGAAACACACATTTCACAGATGGGCCTATTACTTTCTCAGCAGTGCGGATTAACTACCTTTGTGGATCTCCATATGAACTGATGGACAGGTTTGGGACACAATGCTTTAATGCAAAAGGTTCTAAACAATTTGTGTACATACAGCAGCATGTAAAGCCTTTCTAAGCCAATACTTTGCTTGTGTGGGTTCCAGAGATACACACATAAAATGCAGTTCTATTTTTGTGTAAACCTGCCCACATCAAAGGTTATATAGAGATAATGTGACTATGTGTAGCTATAGTGTTATTCTAACTGGAACTCTCATATAAACACATTGGATTGTATAGTGTAATTGCTCAGGTCAGTTACCTGGGGCTTGATCACCCTTGCCTGTCAGAGCGAAGGAGATCAGTGACTCCTCCTGGCTAGGCTGTACTGTATGCACCAACTGTTCGATAAGCATTACTTTAATTAAACTAGACCTAACGCCTAGCATTGTGTGAGTAATCCTTCTAATATAATTACACTTGATTTTCTGGCAGGTAACAATAAACTTCAACCAGCCTTTGAAATACGGAGTAGAATTATAATTGGGATTAGTGAGAAAGCATCTGTATAAATTGAAATGACAGAGAACATAAGATTAATATGAGATGATCATATTATTTTATGCATTAACTGTGCCTGCATAGAATTTACCGGCGTTCTCACCCACTCACATTTTACCCACGATGTGGAATATATGAGATTTTGCTTATTATTTCTTACTGAAATCTCAATCAATGCTAGACCTGGCTAAAAGTATTTTTGTTTTGTTTTTAAACCTCTAAGCTGGGCTGGAGCTGACTAGTTCAACACTGCGCCACAATACTTAAATCCTTTTTTTGGACACTTTTGCAATGTTTCACAGGAAATGATAAGCTTCATCTTCCATGCCGAATGGTAATACTAATTTAGTGTCAGGAGCACATCACTGCAATCTGTTTCTAGCAGTCCAGGTTACCGGTATTCACTAATTCTAGGTAGTGCATTACTTAACCACCAAAAGGTTCCAAATGGGGGTCAACAGTGCACACAGATAGTAGTGATGTGATACTAGCAGCTGAGAGAAAGATGGCTGCCTGGTAAATGTAAATAGTCTCACCTAATCCACGTAGAGGAAAGAGTGGTTTGGGTTGGTAAGAGCTATGGGCTACTAACTAAATGGCATGAAAAAGAAAATCTAACTTAAACTTGTTAAGAATTAAAATATTATGAGTTGACTAGGTAATCTGTGGCTCTAGATGCTTACGTCCGACCTCCTAGAGAAGTGATGGCTAACCTTGGCACTCCATCTGTGGTGGAACTACAAGTCCCATGAGGCATTGCAATACTCTGACAGCTCTAAGCATAACTCAGGGAGGCAGAGACAGAGGCATGATGGGATTTGTAATTTTGTCACAACTGGAGTGCCAAGGTTAGCCATCACTGTCCTAGAGTCATATTAGTCCACTGATGAGATGCAACCCCTCCAAAGCAGTTGCATACATGTTGAATTGATATGGCTGAATTAATAGACCATAGCCACTTTGCACTCCAGCTTTGAGGTTAAGTTTAATTACCCCAGGATAGTAGGAGTATGGAGTGTGTTAGAAGCTCTCCAATAGCAAATGCCCACTAGCATTTATTCATGAATGAACAATCAGACATGGTTAAAATGACCCTTCTAATAACTGTTAATTAAAACACCTTTTTTAATATATCTTTAAACCCAAAATTGAATTACAACCACTAAAATTTGACATATTTCACATGAGGAATTAGGTCCTCTGATTCCACTAAAAGCGCAGAATGGTTTGTATAAAAATCTATACGGCAAGATAATCGAGGCATTATGCATTCCATTCATCTCAGGATCTGGCCCGCACACATTACTGATATAAATGGTATTGTTATCACCCCTGAAATGTAATTTTACCAGAGTTGTTCAGGGAGTAAAAGAAAATTGCTTTGTTGTGATTTAAAAAAAAAAAAAATATACTGAATATATTTTTGCATTTGAATCATAACGTGGAGCATTACTAGCAACAGTTTCTATTTCTGATTTCATAAGAGAAAATATATTGCAATTTCATTGTCACTGGGAACACTAGAAGGAGTTGTACAAGTGTTCCAATAAATTACCGACCTTCGGCTTTGGCAGTGCTTATGTTTTAGGTGGCAGCAGGTCCTGCGCATTTATTCTGTCAACGTCTTTTATTTTCCAAGCACTGAATCTGTAGCGAAACATTCAGCCTTTGGCCAGGTTTTTTATTACTCAAAATTTTAGTAGCTATTGAGGAGCGGTTAGTCATTAGGTTTAGTTATATGGCCAGTCAGTCACTAAAGCTAAACAATAGCCTCCTGATGATAATAATAATAATAGTAATAATCACACGTATTTGTTCCATGAGTGTTTACAGCAAGAATGGAATTAGTAGAAGGCTAGTATAATACAATGAAAAGCAGATATTATTTTAGAATAAGTAGCAACTAGCAAGTAAATATGTGTGTCTGATTCAAATGCCCTGAACTGAGAGGTCTAGAAAAAAAAATGTATATTGTTTAATAAATCAAAAGTGTATTAGTTTATCCCTGTTCACCCTAATAAGATGGTATTATTATTTTTTTTTTTTTTGGGGGGGGGGGGGGGGGGAGGGGGGGCATGTAGGGCTTTTTATGGGCAACTAGCTTCATATTGTGTTCAGAGAAAAATTCAAGGTCTTTGAATCAGATCATCCAATAATTAAAGAGTATTTTTTATTACAACCACTAAAACATATTTAAAAAAAAAAATACACATATATAAAATGACGAATGCTGGCATATCCATCACAGTATTGTATATCACGTGCAATATCAACAGTTTATCATATCATTTCTGATTGATCCCTTATATAGGGGACCTTTTCAAATGGAATTCTCCCCCAAACAGTGGCCAACCACTTACCAACTAAGTGGTGCCATAGCAGGATCAGAGTGTCCATATGTAGTTATAGCCGCCCATAAATGCAAGTTGCCCGAGATATACTCCGTGGGCCATATGCAATTAAAGGGAACCTAACCTGAGAAGGATATGGATTTTTTCCATTAAAATAATACCAGTTGCCTGACTCTCCTGCTGATCCTGTGTCTCTAATACTTTTAGCCACAGCCCCTGAACAAGCATGCAGATCAGGTGCTCTGACTGAAGTCAGACTGGATTAGCTGCATGCTTGTTTCAGGTGTGTTATTCAGCCACTACTGCAGCCAAAGAGATCAGCAGCACTGCCAGGCAACTGGTATTGTTTAAAAGGAAACATTCATATCCCTCTCAGTTTAAGGTTCCCTTTAACGTTTTCTCCTCAGTTTTCTCCTATGTGGTATTTTAAACTTATCAACTTATTATCACAATGCTTTTTAAGCCACCAGAGAGCAAGTAAATACTCAAAATAATTTTGATGGTACTTTTACTTTTTGGTACTTTTTTAGTTGAAAAGTACTACAAAGTTATTTTAAACAGAAGATGAAAAATGATTTCCTAGGAGAAAAAGTGAATTGCATATGGGCCCTAGTGTATCAATGCATTTTGTAACTATAGACAGTTCTATGATTCACTTCTTCAGGAGTAGTGTATTATTCCTGGCTTAAAGGCACAATTACACTGCTGGCTGGTTACCCATGGATTCAAAGATATAGTATAAGATTTACATGTCTCTCACTTGCAAGCTCCCAGATGCCAAAATCATCATAATTGAAAGCAAAAGGGCAAATCCTTGTCTGTAGAATGAGATGTAAGGAAAACCAGCAGGTTCTGCCTGAACATTTGTCTGGCAGTACCACATGCAGGGGCGCCTCTGGCATTTTTGTCACTGCAGGCAATAAAACCTTTGGCGCCGCCCCCTTCCCCAACTATATGGAGCTAAAAATGTATTTTCTTGATCCCTGAGCACCTGTTAGGTCAAAATATTTAAAACAAACCTAGGGGCGGTTCGTAAATGATGCATGCTCTGTGAGGTCATCCATCTTCCTTCTGTTAATGGTGCAGACTCGCAGGTTCGAAATGCCCGCAATGTCAAGCACATATCCAGATGCTAGTGCATGGTGGGAGATGTAACATCCCCATCCAGAATATGTAGCATCCCCTGGCCACTATTACATCTGCCAGCATGCACAAATGACCGGGGATACACACAACATTGTGGGCACTTCGAACCTGCGGGTCTGCAGCATTGACAGAGGAAAGATGGATGTCGTTGTATAGATGGGGAGGGGCCTACAGAGCAACCCTCCTCCCTGTAAGTAAGTAAACGAATACTGCCCACACGAAGCATGCATAATTTACAAATCTCCCTTAGGGGAGGTTCATCTTAAAGCGGAATTGTAAATAGTTTTTAAACACATTGCTTCACTTACCTGGGGCTTCTGCAAGCCCCCAGCAACCGTCCTGTCCCACGCCAGTCCTGCCCGAGCCTCCATTCTCCCGCCGCCGTTCCTAGACTTCTAAGTCAATGCCAGCGCAGCCCTGCCAAGCGTATCTTTTCTTCACGTTCTCCTCTGCAATAGCGGGGAACGCGATGAAAGGATACGTGTGGCCAGAGCCGCGCAGGCGCAGTGGCCCGGTGGTGAAACCGAAAGTAGCTGGCGGCGGGAGAAATGGAGGCTTGGGCAGGACGGCTGCTGGGGGCTTGCAGAAGCCCCGGGTAAGTGAAACAATGTGTTTAAAAACTACTTACAGTTCCGCTTTAAATTAGAGGTGCTCAATTCCCTTTAAGAAGCATTTTCTCTGTTATGTGTTTTTTTTTCATCAAATACTTATCATTTTCTGTTTCACAGGCTTCTCATACATTTTCTGTTGCACTCATGTATTAGTGGAATCATCAATAAACTCAGTACATCTGCACCTTTCCCCACTCATTTTTTACATAGGGGTTTGTGTCAGAAAAGTAACATTTGCCCTGCTATTGGCTGAAGCTGATGCCAGTCATTCAGCAGAGGTGAAGGTCCGTTCATGTCACAAAGACAAACTCAGCTGCCACAGCACATGAAAGCACAGATTGGCTGGCCCTGCTTCATTGGCTGGCCCTGCACCAGGTGGTGAGGAAGGGGTGGTCTGAGAGGCAAGGCAGAGCACATTTGCTCTGTCTCTATTGGCCAGGGGGTGGATAGGAAAGCTATGAAGGCAGCGCTGATGAAAATGATGTGTCGAGCGCTGCAGCCTGCAAGACAGGGGACAAATAGTGACATACACAAGTGCGGTGGTGCACTACAGGTTCCAGCAGTGCCGCCTTTCAGTGCCACAGCGCTCTAGGCGGCCAGCTGTAGTGTCTGTGGCCTAAGGCGCCTCTGACCACATGGAATGGAGGCTTCAGCGTGCGTCTCCCTATATATATGGTGTGTAGTCCTACACACTCATAAATATATGAGTGTAGTCATCTATCTATCTACCTACCTACCTATCTACAGTGGTGTGAAAAACTATTTGCCCCCTTCCTGATTTCTTATTTTTTTGCATGTTTGTCACACTTAAATGTTTCTGCTCATCAAAAACCATTAACTATTACTCAAAGATAACATAATTGAACACAAAATGCAGTTTTAAATGATGGTTTTTATTATTTAGTGAGAAAAAATACTCCAAATCTACATGGCCCAATGTGAAAAAGTGATTGCCCCCCTTGTTTAAAAATAACTTAACTGTGGTTTATCACACCTGAGTTCAATTTCTGTAGTCACCCCCAGGCCTGATTACTGCCACACCTGTTTCAATCAAGAAATCCCTTAAATAAGAGCTATCTGACACAGAGAAGTAGACCAAAAGCACCTCAAAAGCTAGACATCATGCCAAGATCCAAAGAAATTCAGGAACAAATGAGAACAAAAGTACTGTAATTGAGATCTATCAGTCTGGTAAAGGTTATAAAGCCATTTCTAAAGCTTTGGGACTCCAGCGAACCACAGTGAGAGCCATTACCCACAAATGGCAAAAACATGGAACAGTGATGAACCTTCCCAGGAGTGGCCGGCCGACCAAAATTACCCCAAGAGCGCAGAGAAAACTCATCCGAGAGGCCACAAAAGACCCCAGGACAACCTCTAAAGAACTGCAGGCCTCACTTGCCTCAATTAAGGTCAGTGTTCACGACTCCACCATAAGAAAGAGACTGGGCAAAAACGGCCTGCATGGCAGATATCCAAGGCGCAAACCACTTTTAAGCAAAAAGAACATTAAGGCTCGTCTTAATTTTGCTAAAAAACATCTCAATGATTGCCAAGACTTTTGGGAAAATACCTTGTGGACCGACGAGACAAAAGTTGAACTTTTTGGAGGGTGCGTCCCGTTACATCTGGCGTAGAAGTAACGCAGCATTTCAGCAAAAGAACATCATACCAACAGTAAAATATGGTGGTAGTAGTGTGATGGTCTGGGGTTGTTTTGCTGCTTCAGGACCTGGAAGGCTTGCTGTGATAGATGGAACCATGAATTCTACTGTCTACCAAAAAATCCTGAAGGAGAATGTCCGGCCACCTGTTTCTCAACTCAAGCTGAAGCGATCTTGGGTGCTGCAGTAGGACAATGACCCAAAACACACCAGCAAATCCACCTCTGAATGGCTGAAGAAAAACAAAATGAAGACTTTGGAGTGGCCTAGTCAAAGTCCTGACCTGAATCCTATTGAGATGTTGTGGCATGACCTTAAAAATGCGGTTCATGCTAGAAAGCCCTCAAATAAAGCTGAATTACAACAATTCTGCAAAGATGAGTGGGCCAAAAGTCCTCCAGAGGGCTGTAAAAGACTCGTTGCAAGTTATCGCAAACACTTGATTGCAGTTATTGCTGCTAAGGGTGGCCCAACCAGTTATTAGGTTCAGGGTGCAAAGACAGACAGAGACTCGAATGAGTCACCTGCTGTTTGTATCCTTTTTGTGGTCTGTTTAATCATGAAACCTGTGTGAGGACAGGATGAGGTCCTACCATGCATGCAAGCTTCCAGTTGTAGACGAGAGTTGCTGTTTTGTTCCTCTGAATTTTTAGTCTGTTGGAAGTTCTGTAATTTTTTTCAGCATATATTTAGAGAGTAGCGAAAGGCTTTAAGAGACTCAAATGAGTGACCTGCTGTTTGTAACCTTTTGTGGTCTGTTTAATCATGAAACCTGTGTGTGGACACGATGAGGTCCTACAATGCGTGCAAGCTTCCAGTTGTACACAAGAGTGGCTGTTTCCCTGAATATTTTTGTCTGTTGGAAGTTCTGTAATTTCTTCTGCATATATTTAGAAAGTAGCAAGAGGCTTTAAGAAAATCCTGATTTTATTCTTGGGCTAAATCTTCTAGAATAATATAGACTGCTGCACACAGTGGGAATTGACTGAATTCTTTCCACTTTTAAATGAGTCTCCAGACAGTAGAATGATTGATGTCCATTTGTCTGATGATCTTTCTAAAAGTCCTCCCCAGACTGATAGATATGACCTTCTTTCTGAACATTTTGCACTCTTTTGATCAAGGCATACACACTTCCAACAAAAAAGTAAATTTAGCCAAACATGTCACAGGTTTGAATAACATATCCACTACAACAATGTTTTCATTTCTTGCAACTGGTCGTAGGTGTGATAAATGTAGGGACTTACATACATTTTCACAAATTAAATTTACATTTTTTTAATTTAAATGATGAAAAGACAAATCTATCATATATAAGAGCCTGTTTATAAAGGGTGAAGCTCTAGAAAAAAAGACCACATTTGTATTCCCCACTCTTAGCAACCTGATCGTCATTTTAATAAAGTAATATTTATAAAAGTGGGAATGGGTTTTATTCCCTGATGATCAGTCTATAAAAAAAGCAAAATAGGGATACTGTAGATACTGTAATCCCTCCAAACTCATCATCGGAAGTCCCAATAACTTGCTTTATGAGTGGTGAACTGTTTTCCACCAAGAAAATCAGATATAAAACGTATTCTTCCCTTCATGACCAACCCACTCATACCCATTGTAATCAAAAAGGAAAGAACCTTTAAGACTCTGGCTTGAAAACCAGGACATTGGTTATATGAAATGATCAGAAGAGGGGAAATTATAGTCATGGATTACCAGGATGTATAACTGAGAAGATCCTTCCAGGATCACTCTGGTCACATTTAGGGAACAATCATACAAACACACTGCTAGTGTTCAGCACCACGTTCTCTTCTGTGGAAAGACGAGTGGGGAGAATAAGTAAGAGATGCCCCACTGTGGGGTCTACAACAGTATAACAAATGAGTTTGGTTGCTAGTCATTTACCATGATGGATCACTAAGAACATGAAATGTGTAAATGGATGAAAAGCCGGCACTAGATGAGGAAGATGACATTAGGTCAGCAAAAAAGCATAACATGCAGCAGCAGCATATAAAGATCCATGCTTGTGGCAATAAATAGAAGCAGTGGTGAACCAGCAGTGAACAGATTCCATTCCTTTACCCCCTTCATGGATGTACAATAAACAGTAAACTCATATATTTAGACCCAGGAGTGTTGACATAAAACACATGCCGCTACAAAAACGTAGTCTTAACACTGAACTGTTTTATAAGCTATTCAACTGAGATGCTGTTTCTACTAACTTATTTTTCTTTAGCAGGACTATACTATATATATATATTTCTTTAATAGTTTTACATTTTTGATTGTTTATGGCATGACGTTTGGGCTTATCATTTTATGGCCATTTTTCCATTTTGTAATGCTAAGATAATGAGGATTATTGCTTAACTGTATTTCTTCCAGTCCTGCTTTTGCATGTTTGTATATGGATTTCAGTGCCACTCCCTGTTCCTTTTACACCTAACTGCTTGCTGTGCTTATAAATTCCTATGCTGAAAGCAATCTAATCTTTATTTTTTATTTTTTACTCTCTACACCATTTTTATTTTAAAAATATTCAAATGTTCAAATGTTGCAGGATAAAACATTTGATTCTGTACTGTTAACAGTTTTGTTTATTTGGTTTTCTTTGGATTCATGTAAATTCTGAGGACTTAAAGTGTACCTGAGACCAAAGAGGTCTCAGGTTTTATACTTACCTGGGGCTTCCTCCAGCCTCCTTGAGGCCGCTCAGTCCCTCGCTGTCTCCCTGGGCTGCTCCTGTCTCCTGCTGGATGTCCTGGTATTCTAGCCAAGTCACGCTTCATTGCGCATGCATTGCCCCGCCACACGGGCATCAGGCCATTTGTTACCTTATCAGCCCTTTGCCTGACCATTTTCCTGGAGTTTGCATTATGTTTTTTGAAGGTTTATTAAATAGAAATGTATTTATTATGCCTTGATAAATGCACCTTTGGATGTCTGGAAATATTGCTGTTCTCTTTCTATGTATTTTCTACAGAATACACAGAAAGCTCATATCCAGAACTGCTGGTGTATAACAAGCCTATAGCTTTATACATTGTACATGCACTAAAGAGGACCAGATAGTCTGAAACGGGCTGTAAGCATGTTTGTGTTGATGTGGATTTGTAAAATGTAGAAGCTATAGGCTTACTATAAATCAGCGGTTTGGTAAATGAGCCTGGTTTCAGGGGCATAAAGACATGATTCGCATATTCAGGAGTGATGCATCCTGGGAAACCACAGTTGCTCACTTAAAGTGAACCTGATCCCAGTAAAAGTATTTAAAATAAATAAAGAATATTACATACTTACCTCGCTACCCGTTCCTTTCAGAAGCTCACCATTTGCTTTTAAAAATGATTCCTTCCAGTTCTGACAAGATCTTGTCAGACTTGTCAGAAAACTGAAAGCCTTAGGGTCCTTTTTCACTATATCTGTGAGTAATAAATGAAAGGACAACTGATGTTCAAAGTAATGTCCATGTTTCCCTATGGCTCAAGCGATATTACTGGTTAATGTAATGCTGACCCAGAAGCTGTTACGGGCTTATCGCCATTTTTAAAAAAAAAAGAGGATGGAGAATTCCATTGGTCATAATGGACAAACAGTATGCGGAAGAGGAGAAGATTGATAAATAGATTAAGTAGGAGGTAAGTATGACTTGTGTATGTTTATTTTGATTTTTAGTTTTCAGTTTTGCTTTAAAGCTGATTTATTGCAAATACCTTCTGCTTTAAGAAGGAAAATTATATTCAGTATTGCTTTTTTAGTAGCAAGGCCTTTTCATTCTCCTTTAGTTCCTTATACTTTCCTGGTGGTTCTGAGTCACCATAAGCTATTTGGATATTCTGTAGTACTAATCCAAGCCCTATTCCATAGAGCCATATCAATCCCTGCCATGCACTGATGAGGACCAGAAAGTCCAAAACAGGCTGTCTCTATGTGGGGTTGGTGTGGCTCTGTAAAATGTATAAACTATGGGCAAGCTCTACACCAGGGGTGTATAAAGAGATAAGTGCATATTCAGCAGTGATATTCAGCAGCGATGCATTATTCAAAACCACAGTTGCTCACTTAAAGAATATCTGAGGTGAATTAGATAAACTCATTTTACTTACCTGGGGCTTCTTTCACCCCTAGTGGTCACTCACTTTGGTCTTCTTTACGCTACCAGGCTCAGAAATATCGCCGACCCCCAGCGAGCCGGCATCTTATGCATATAAGCCGCGCCCATGTCATCAGGAGCGTATTGCATCTGAGTAGAAGTACTGTGCAGGCGCAGTACGGTCCCGGTGATGTGGGCACAAGCCCGCGCATGTGCAGAAGAAGACCCGCCGGGGTGGCAATACTGAGCCCGCCAGCAGGAGCGGACAGAAGACCGGAGCTGTGGGGAGGGTCAGAGTTACCACAAGGGGCTGGTAGAAACCCCAGTGAAATAAAGTTGGTTTATTCAATTCACATTGGATATCCTTTAAAACTGAATTATTGCAAATACCTTATGTTTTAAAAAGGCAAATTATTCTCAGTCTAAATTTTCTATAAGTGTGAGGACTTGTAATTGGTATATCTGTATGGGTGGTGCCATCCATCTTTATCTGAGCACCCTGCTATATCCACTTTGGCACCAGCTTTATAGTAACCTAATAGTTTTCCCAGGGCCAAAGTACTCAATGCAGAGCCAAACCCCATGCCATCACCACAAAAAGCTACACCAAATCTAAACATACAGCTAAAGATTAGCTCATTTTACTTTCAGTATTATTTTTACTGCATTTCAGCAACCACAGCTCCTAGAAGTATTGTGTTTTGGCATCGTTTACACAAAAGACAACCTCTATCAATGCATTTTTAATCCTATTATTCATTTTTTTACTGTCTATGTTTGTTACAGGTTAGCTTTAAGAGGAGTGAGTGTAAATGACCCTTCTCTGGAATAATGTACATTTTGGTAAACAGTTTATTCCTCTTAAATATCTATTTTCTCCCTGCTCCAATTAAATTTTACCCTCATAGCTGTTCTGCAGGCTGTGCTAAATTATGAATTATGCAATTTATTCAGATAGGTTGATTTTCACAAATACAGTTCCTCAGTCATAAATAATAAAAGTGCTGAATATTTTTGTGCCAGTCTTTCACAGACAATTAACTAGATAAGGAGTTATCGGTATTCTATGTGCTGTTATGTGTAACTTTTTACAATTAATTAGGTGTACTGTAACTGTGGTAAGCATCTAAATATATCTGCAAATTGTAGATGTCTATTCCCTGACACCATGTAATAATCAAGGCTATGGTATAATGCAATAGTTTAGTAATTTCATTCTATAATTGATGAAATTTGGAAATGTGTAGTCTCAAAACACAGATAGCTAAATAGGAGTTTAACCTGCAGGTGAGAGCGGTCCTCTTTTTATTTTAGAATGTTCTGGTCATAAGTTCTGCATTGCCTCCTCCATCCATCTCGGAGTGTGGATTCTTCCCATTCAAATGTCAGTGTGGACTGCAACCCCAAACGTGCTTTGTGCGTTATGCCTGCGGTGATGAAGCTCTTGAAATGTTATGACAAGTGAGAAGCCCAACGCACAGTCTCAAACAGTCAATAAAACTTTATTAGTATAAAGTTAATACCTAATGCTGTGAGAACTGTATGTACTTCAATCAATCGTTTGGCTGTGTGGATCCTGGCGGCACCCAGGTGGAAGGTCCAGCACTTCTCACACCTTGAAGTGGGTTCTGGCCACTGAGTGCAGTTCCAAAACCAACAAATGACTAGTAGGAACCACATTTAGGCAGGGGTCACACTTGTTGGCTTTCGTGCGTGTTTTCTGCACAGAAAAACTGATTTCAACTGACAACTCATGCAAATCAAGGGGCTAGGTCACAACTTGAATGCAGATTTTGCGCGCAGAAAAAAAACGACATCTTGCGCAATTTGTCAGTTTTCTCTATATATTACATTAGCTGCTGTAAGGCAGGGGTCAGAGTTGTCTTTCAGTTTTCTGAAAAGTGTAGAAAACTGAAAGACAAGTGTGACCCCTGCCTTAGGATTGCAATCCTCTGCAACATCTGAACAGTGGGGCAGATTTATAAAAAAAAAAAAACAATGGGCAGAAGTAGAGCCTGTGCTCAGAGCAACCAGTCAGAATACTTCTTCTAGGTTTCTGCTCATTGGTTTCGATGAATCTGTTCCACTGTTTTTGTGTTTGTCATGATAACACATACTAGGCTTCCACTTACTACTCAATGAAGAATATGGCGGTCCAGGTTCCCACTACAGGTTCGGACATATCTAGTATGTAAACTGTTCACAAACACCAGCACAGCATTCCTATTTATATCTACCTGGATGAGAAGAAACAGGCAGACAGCTGTCAGCTGGGAGATGGACAGACACATAGTACAGTAGAATCCCTTTATAGTACACTAAGGAACCTGGAAAAGTATGTTCATTTACTATATCAGAATTGGATGTACATGATATATATAGATATACAGTGGAGGAAATAATTATTTGACCCCTCACTGATTTTGTAAGTTTGTCCAATGACAAAGAAATGAAAAGTCTCAGAACAGTATCATTTCAATGGTAGGTTTATTTTAACAGTGGCAGATAGCACATCAAAAGGAAAATCGAAAAAATAACCTTAAATAAAAGATAGCAACTGATTTGCATTTCATTGAGTGAAATAAGTTTTTGAATCCTCTAACAATAAAAGACTTAATACTTAGTGGAAAAACCCTTGTTTGCAAGCACAGAGGTCAAACGTTTCTTGTAATTGATGACCAAGTTTGCACACATTTTAGGAGGAATGTTGGTCCACTCCTCTTTGCAGATCATCTCTAAATCCCTAAGGTTTCGAGGCTGTCTCTGTGCAACTCTGAGCTTGAGCTCCCTCCATAGGTTTTCTATTGGATTAAGGTCCGGAGACTGACTAGGCCACTCCATGACCTTAATGTGCTTCTTCTTGAGCCACTCCTTTGTTGCCTTTGCTGTATGTTTTGGGTCATTGTCGTGCTGGAACACCCATCCACGACCCATTTTCAGTTTCCTGGCAGAGGGAAGGAGGTTGTCGTTCAGGATTTCACGATACATGGCTTCGTCCATTTTCCCGTTAATGCGATTAAGTTGTCCTGTGCCCTTAGCAGAAAAACACCCCCAAAGCAAAATGTTTCCACCCCCATGCTTGACGGTGGGGACGGTGTTTTGGGGGGGTCATAGGCAGCATTTTTCTTCCTCCAAACACAGCGAGTTGAGTTAATGCCAAAGAGCTCTATTTTGGTTTCATCAGACCACAGCACCTTCTCCCAGTCACTCACAGAATCATTCAGGTGTTCATTGGCAAACTTCAGACGGGCCTGCACATGTGCCTTCTTGAGCAGGGGGACCTTGCGAGCCCTGCAGGATTTTAATCCATTGCGGTGTAATGTGTTTCCAATGGGTTTTCTTGGTGACTGTGGTCCCTGCTAATTTGAGGTTATTCACTAACTCCTCCCGTGTAGTTCTAGGATGCTTTTTCACCTTTCTAAGAACCATTGACACCCCAGGAGGTGAGATCTTGCGTGGAGCTCCAGAGCGAGGTCGATTGATGGTCGTTTTGTGCTCCTTCCATTTTCGAACAATTGCACCAACAGTTGTCACCTTCTCTCCCAGCTTCTTGCTAATGGTTTTGTAGCCCATTCCAGCCTTGTGCAGGTCTACAATTTTGTCTCTGACATCCTTGGACAGCTCTTTGGTCTTTCCCATGTTGGAGAGTTTGGAGTCTGCTTGATTGATTGATTCTGTGGACAGGTGTCTTTTATACAGGTGACTAGTTAAGACAGGTGTCCTTAATGAGGGTGACTAATTGAGTAGAAGTGTCTAACCACTCTGTGGAAGCCAGAACTCTTAATGGTTGGTAGGGGTTCAAAAACTTATTTCACTCAATGAAATGCAAATCAGTTGCTATCTTTTATTTAAGGTTATTTTTTTCGATTTTCCTTTTGATGTGCTATCTGCCACTGTTAAAATAAACCTACCATTGAAAGGATACTGTTCTGAGACTTTTCATTTCTTTGTCATTTGACAAACTTACAAAATCAGTGAGGGGTCAAATAATTATTTCCTCCACTGTATATTCATACAGGCGCATGGCCAGGACCTGAGGACTGAGTTTACTATAAGCAGAGGTTTACTATATCAGTTTACTATAACAATATTCTACTGAATTATGCTACATCACAACTGCACAACAGTGTTGGGAATAGTGGTACAGACAATTCTTGATCAGATGTTTGCTAAAAAATATAATAAACACTGAGTGGAGAAAAGAGGTACAAGGATCACAAACAAATTACCAATTTCCAAATGTGAATTGTTTGCCAAACCAGGCTGTGTCGACCTGCTGTGTACGGCTAGCTGCATATGCACATGAAAGCAAACTAACAGGATTGCTTTTTTCTTCACAAAAGTGACATTTCCTTTTTAAACTGCTGGCAGATCATGAATATTCAATAGAAGCCAGGTCGGTACAGTGGGAGTGCTGCCATCATCGTTGGCACAAATGTGACAAGCCAAGTTTAGCTTTTGAGTTACTCCTTTTTCTGCTAATTCAGTGTTTTTTATACTTGTCATCAAATGCTTCCAACAAATTCATGCTTGCTTTGTGAATATCCAAATCAGCAGTTACATTAGTTTGCTTTAGCTAGTAATGGCCCAATTGTACTCATATATTTAAAAAATGGTGCGGGCAAATGTGGGTGAATGGTGAAATCGAAAGACAGCTCACCCTTCTCCTGCTGAATCTGCTGTCTGCGCCAAATACTATTATCCCTTCCATGTTGTTGCAATTTGGGGGGGGAACACCAGTGCCACGCTAGAGATCATGGGACCCTCAGATGTAGGCACTCTTAAGCAATACGACCTGTCCCTACCCTATGCATATGAGTTGATTGAGCAATATACATTCTCATCCATTCAACACCGCACATTTGTGAGCACTGAGACAAAGTTTGAGGGTGGTGAACACAAGTTAATGGTGAATACATTACGTATCACCTGGGCCCTCTATGCTCCAGGGCCCAATAGCACCTGCTATGGCTATTGCTACGCCCTTGGGGAACACGTCATTCGGACACCGGCTATTGTTCACAGAAGAATTAACTTGCTCTTTCCTAATTTGAGATCTAGCTATCGCTTGACCCCAAATAAGTCACTGCTATAGCAACAATTCTAACTATGGCCTATGCTATGACAGCGCTCAAGGGAAAGTCGCAAGTGTACATGTTGGCACAAGTGTACACGCTGGATTGCTCAGCATTTCCTTGCTGAGCAATCCATCTCCCCATGCCCCCCACCCCTACAATACAAAAAAAACAACTAGTGTTAACATCCCCCATCTAGCACTGTCTCACTCAACATCTAATACAATTGTTTTCTACAGCCTTGCATTAGTGCTCCCTCCTCCACACACACACACACACACACACACACACACACACACACACACACACACACACACACACACACACACACACTTCCCCCAGGCCAAGATTAAAGGTAGCCACACACCATACAATTAAAAAATCCAAGTTTAGGCTCGGTTGGATGATCCTATATGACTCACTGTCTTTCAGAGGACCACTCCCCGTCCCTCACCTCTTTACCTTTCTCTTTTATCTCTCACTCTCTTTTTCTTCTCCTACCTTTTTATACTCTTTCACTGTATGAATGCTCCACCATTCACTATGCGACTAAAGCTGGGTCTACATGGCACGATGTGTCTTTTGAATCGAGTCGTTGGTGCGGCTCGATTGATAAGATCCGACAGGTCCAATCTCGCCACGGCCGATTCCCCACTCGTTCCCCGCGAGCGAACAATAGTGGGGAATCGAGCGGAAGATAAGCGGATAAAGCTTGGCTCCCTTCCTTAACATACCTCTCCCCCTGATGAATATATCTTGTTGATAACCCCTAATCACACTGGCGATTAGGCCAACTGAGCTGACAAACCACTAGTCTTAGGAAGTCTGGTCCCACCTGGCCTCTTAGGTTTTATGAAAGGGTGGCTCCAGACTCTCTTTATGTCGCTTATAAATTGTTCAACATCGTACCTCCAATACCCGGATGAGGAGACAAATGTTAGTTGTTTTTCTATAGGTTATTAACATGTAATTAATGTCCAGCGCTGCGTAATATGTTGGCGCTTTATAAATACAACAAATAAATAAATAAATAAAATAACTTCTGTATCCATCGTATACAATGCTTTCATGTTTCTTGGCTGCATTACTTTGTTTTGTAACTGCAACTACAAATTTATAGCCTTTAACTTTAATACTTGTTACCAGTTCTCCTTTCTCATATGTAAACGCCAACTTATTTGTTTATATATTACTTTTTACAAAAAGTGTTGTTGTTTTTTATATGCTTTGGTAAAAATTTAAAACTTTAATAAAAAATGATTGAAACACAAAAAATCCAATGTTACACCAATTCAATAAATAGAATCAGTTGTCCTGAAAAATTGAAAGCTTTTTTTTGTTTTCCGAAATCCGATCGAATTTCCTGTTTTTTGGAAAGGACATGTTGGAATATTCAGATCAATTTTATCAAGAATTATATGGTGTGTGATGGATTGTGAAATTGTATTCAACCAGAAAAAAACTGTATGTAACTATTCAGAACAATTTTTCTCTTGATTTTCCTAACCAACCAATTTTTTCTGAGTTTTTGATCCCAAAATTGCAGCAATCTCGAAAATATGTGTGTAGTACTTTGGAGATTCTGATCAAACCTTCTAATCAATCGTAAAATTGGATCAGAATGTTCAAATCGAATAAAATAAAATAAAAAAATTGTATGGTGTGTGGCCACCTTAATACTATCCCTGTCACTCTCATTACCTAGCATGAACACTGTCTAGTTACTATGCATATCCTCCACCCCAGGGCCCAAAGTAAAACAAACCCCAAATAAAACATTTTCTGCAATTTCTGCAACGTTCTCCAGATGAAAGTATCCAGAACATGGAAAGATTTCCAAAAATAATACCTTGAATAGTTTTAGTCAGGAAACATCCTAGAAAATGCACGAAACAGGAGAAAACTTGCTGTGTCTACACACCTCTACATTGGATTACAATGATGGGGACAGTTGTTGCTATGTTGCACCTTCAGTACATCGAGGTGGACTTTCCTGAGCAGACCTGTCTAACAACACAAGACATAAAACCTTCCAAGATGCCTGTGTGTATGGTTTTTGTTTTATTTTTGCTTTTAACTCTTTGTGGGAATGATTAAGGAGCACTAACAAAAGCTGTAAAACAAAGTGCTACGAAGTACCAAATATGTGAGTTACAATTTATGTTCAGAAGCATGCTAACAAAATAGGGATTTATCCAACTCTACTAATCCATGCATAAATCTTGTCAATATAATCCATAAATAAATTATTATAGTAAGTAATGCCATTAATGTCATTAATATTTAAAACTTATGCAATGGTATCGGTTGAAAAGGGCGCCCGAGCTGCCTGTATGAAAAGGGCGCCGCCATACACATCAATGTTATTTCTGGAAATATGGGCTACAAGCTGTAGAAAAGGGCACCCGAGTTTTGATATAGGCTACAAGCGGGCTCCCCTTTGTAGCCCATATTTTTTCAGCTACAAGGTTTTCGGCTACAGTAGGGTGCACCTTTGTAGCCCATATTATTGCCTTTTTTTTGTAGCCGAAGTTTTTATATGGGCTACACCAGGCGACTTTTTTGTAGCCTAAGTTTTTATATGGGCTACAAGCGCTCTACGCCGAATTATTTCATTCCCCCACTATCCATGGCAGCCTGGAGGGGGAATAGTAATTAACACATCCCGGAGTATTTTTGTAGCCAAAGTTTTTATATGGGCTACAAGCACTGGAAGCCGAATTATTTCATTCCCACACTTTCCATGGTGGCCTGGAGGGGGAATAGTAATTAACACATCCCGGAGTTTTTCTTCTAGCCGAAGTTTTACTATGGGCTACACCAGGTGCCTTTTTTATAGCCAAAGTTTTTATATGGGCTACACCAGGCGCCTTTTTTGTAGCCGAAGTTGGTATATATGGGCTCTACCAGGCGCCCTTTTTTACAGGCGCCCTTTTCATATAAACCCTATGCAACTAATAACTTTTGAAGGACAAAAAATATTAAGAAGCTTTACATTACAAATTGTGTTCTTTTGAAATTAAACGTAAGCAAATGCTTTAAAAAAAAATAGAAAATGCTAATGACCTATCTTGATGCGTACGTTAAAAAGGGGCGCTGGGAAAAAAGGGCGCGGGGTTTTAAACGATAAACATGGATAACGTTTAAAAATATAATGTACTATATTTCGTTTAAAAATAATGTTTTATAAAGTTATAAATCATTAAATAATGTGCATGAAATCGGCAATTGTGAAAACGTTAATCTTCCGTTTAAAAAGTGAAATGTATAATAACGTTTAAAAAAAATTAGTAAGTAACCCTCCCTGTACCTACCCCTAACCCCTAGACCCCCGTATTGGTGCCTAAACCTAAGACCCCCTGGTGGTGCCTAAACCTAAGACCCCCCTGGTGGTGCCTAAACCTAAGACCCCCCTGGTGGTGACTAAACCTAAGACCCCCCTGGTGGTGCCTGAACCTAAGACTCCCCTGATGGTGGCTAAACCTAAGACCCCCTTGGTGGTACCTAAACCTAAGACCCTCCTTAATGATCACTGTATTGTGTGTAGCATAATGTTTTAGAAACAGTAAGGGATAAAATATATTACAATTTACGTTACGTACTGATCGCTTTATTTTGTGAATAATAATGTTTTACAAACAATAAGGGATAACATTTAAAATAATGTTTTATTGAAATAGGAAACGTAAATCATCACAAGCAGTTATAAAACATTAAAAATCTTCGGGCGTCGTTGGAAAACATTATTCTCGGGCACCCTTTTTTCCTGTTCGGCGCCCAGTAAACGATATTTATTATGGGAGTGAATGGCGGCGCCCGATTTGCCCACTAGCCTCCCGCGCCCTTTTTTACTGTTTCCTATCTTGATTGCCTTCTGCACAGAACACAGTAATTGCAAACAGTGGATGGGAAATAGGACTTATCTAATTCTATAATTGATAAAACCAGTGGCTTAGCTAAGGAGCTATGGGCCCCAGTGCAAGTTTTACATCCTTGAGTGCTACAGGTTGATTGCTCCAAGGTGGGCTGTCCTGGGCAGACCAGAGGAGTTGATGGCACCTCAAGCATGGATTAAGTAGACACTCTCGGATGAGATCTCAAGTAAAGATAAAGACCTGCTCTATTCTGAGGTTACGTACGAACAAACTATGTTCAGAAAGGAGATAGAGCACATTCATAAAGTGGTTTGCAGTCAATATAGTATTATCAGATTAAAATAGGAGAGTGGATTTCTACCAGGCCCCAATGAAAACAGTGCTGTCTGTGAATGGAATTAAACTTAGAAGCTGGTAACAAACTATTCTTCCCCTGGTACCTCCAAAGATAAATCTCACAATGAGTTTTTTCTCAGGAGGCACCCATGGGATTCTTTCATTCTTACAAAATAATATACGACTGTGCATTCTTTCCCAGAAAAGCCATGAAGCAAAAGCTAAACCTTACATCTGAATGAAAGTGAAGCAATTTGCAATAAAATTATAATAAATATCAATGTGTTTATTGTTTATATAGAATAATAGGAGGGATTGTAACAATAGTCTGCTCTGCTTGTTTTCTGCAATAATAATGCTTATAAATGTTAATTTATTCTTTTTCATTTCTACTTTGAAAACATTATTGTAAGCCTTCCGGGAAAAGCAAATCTTATTTATTCTTGGCTTTACTGCGCAATAGGTATGCAAAAATGTATAAATATTATTCTCTGGGTAACATACATCTGCCTCACAAGTAGTGATTAGAGATGGCTCGAACCTCCGATTTATAGTTCGCTAACCTCGAACGCGAACTTCCGCAAAAGTTCGGTTCGCACAAACTTTTGCAAACCGAAATACAGTAGACTTCAATGGGGAGGTGAACTTTGAAAACTAGAAACATTTATGCTGGCCACAAAAGTGATGGAAAAAAAGGTTTCAAGGGGTCTAACACCTGGAGGGGGGCATGGCAGAGTGGGATACACGCCAAAAGTCGCGGGGAAAAACCCGTATTTTACGCACAGCAGGGTTTAAGGACAGAAATCACATTTTATTGCTAAATTGGAGGCCTAACGTGCTTTAAAACATCTTGCATGTGTATACATCAATCAGGGAGTGTAATTAGTGTACTGCTTCACACTGACAGAGTAAACTCACTGTGTAACGCACTGCAAACAGCTGTTTGTGTAGTGACGGCCATGCTGGACTGGTGCACACCATGGCGAGAGTGCAGACGATGGAGGTTTTCAAGCCCATATGGTCGGGCTGAGGTAGATGAATAACAGAACCACAGTGACTGAGTGTCCAGCTGAACGAATTTGGTCTGTCCACAATGAAGCAACGACCTTATTATCTATCTTCTTGGGTCAGGTGTGCCCTCCAAAAAACTCATTTAGCTGGTCATTGCTTCATTGTGATACACAAGCCCCTTCACCGCGGCAAGGTAACAATCACGAAGGGGAATTGACACATGTACATGCCTTTTGCTTTGTTGTTGCAGCTGCAGTGCAGCCAGAATAATGAGGCAGGCATGTACACGCACCAGAAAAATTATTATAGTGGCCCCTGCTAGCAGCGACCTGAAAAATTCAGGAATCCACCTGGAGTCCTGGATCCTGTTGGTGGTGGTGAAGAAGGCAGTCAAGTGGCCTGCAGGCAGAGATACTATGTGGGGAGCGACTTAGTCTTGGGGCAGGCAGTCACATGGCGTGCAGACAGAGATCCTGTGTGTGGGGACTGACTTAGTCTTCGGGCAGGCCTGACCGTGCTTTGCAGACCAGGCATCCATGGTCAGATGGACCCTTGACCCAACACTGTGTGCCAGAGATGACACCACTTGCCTTTCAACATCACGGCACAGTTTGGGTATCGCCTTTTTTGAGAAATAATTGCATGATAGTATCTTACACTGCCGTGTGTGGCTTTGCTTTTGTTTGCTGCTTTTCCTCAGGTGGTCATCCCATTGCAGTTTGTGCTTTCTAATCATGTGCCTTCGTAAGGTAGTTGTCCCTACGCAGGTCTTGGTCTTTCCACGCCTGAATTTCTGGTGGCAGAGAGTACAGATTGCATTGCTCTCATCTGAGGCAGACACACAAAAAAATGTCCACACTGCTGAGCCCTGGGATGATGGCACCTTGGTGATGGCTGCCAACGGAGTGTTAAGTGGGGTGCCAGAATCAGAGCAGGAGGAGGAAGATATGTCACGCTTCCGTGTGGAAGCTGAGGAAGATGAGGTGTTCTGTGTTAAATAGTCAACTATGTCCTGACAGTATTGGGGGTTGATGGCACATGCCTTCTTATGAACACTGTACTTTGGTCGAAGGCCGCACAAAATCATGACAGCGTGATCTTGACCAGACCTTCCGGGTGGCCTGCCTCTGGCTCTGCCTCTTGTTTTGTCTATATTGGGGGGGAAGAAGTGAAAGGTATGCACTGACTTGACTAATACAATGTGCAGTCACACAGGTGCAGTGAAAGGTATGCAGTGACTGGTATTACAATACAATGTGCAGCTGTCACACGTGCAGTTAACAGGTATGCACGGACTGGTATATAAAACAGCGTGCAGTCATACAGGTGCACTGAACAGGTATAGCAAAGAAATGAACAGCGCTACTTAAAAACAGATGAATGCTTACCTGCAAAAAAGTGCAGACCCCACTCATGGGATACAAATACACAATGAGCACACATACAACCTGTCTACCACTTGGAGGATGTTAGTTTCCACTAACAGCTTGCATGCAATTTGTTATAATTTAAGTAGGCCTCAGTTACTTGGCCTGAGTTTTATGTAAAAGGCTTGTCCGCAGTGTATGCCTTTAAAATAGATAGAGGTTTGGTGATGCAGGCAGAGGCATCTCAGGGTCTGCGTGTAGCAGAAGATACACGCAGATACTGAGAACATGTTCCTAAAGAAGGCCATCGGTTTACTCTGACCTCCACTTACAGGACAGGAACAGTAAACATTGGCCATATTTACTAAACATCCACATGCCTGCATCTGGGTCAAGTGCCTCATTGATTATTAATCGAGTAGGCGGGTATGATGACACCACGAGTGGGTCCACCAATAGACTGATATAGGGGGTGGCGAAGATGATGTCATATTTAACTCTTTCCTAGTCGGTATTAAATCTGGAGCGAGCGATGGAGAAGGCACTTCTGCTTCTGCTTCTTCCTTCCGCACTAGCTCGCAATACTGACTGGAACCCAATTATTTCTTTAAGCATGTTCTTCCTTTATGTAATCTGATATAATGTCTGCTGTACATAGGTAGTTTAGTGGAACGTAGGTTAGCAAGAAGTGCCTGAGTGACTTCAGTAGGGAGTCTAATCATGAGCTTGTAACGCAACATGAAGATTGGCATGGCTAGGATATGATGAATGTATCTATCTGTATTTCTGTAGTCCTGAATAAATAACGTAAACATTGAAGAAGCCTGAGAAAGTCTATCTACTGTTTGCTGTGTGGAGAGTCAAGTGATCTCACAGTCTGTGAGACGATGGTGTCGAAGCAAGGTGATAAGAACAGTTTATAACAGTGGTGCCTGAAATCCTTCCCTGCCTAGCAATACAGGCAGACGGGGCCGGGGCCGAAGAAATTGGTTTCAAGATATTCCACAGCAAAACAAGCGGAATAGACTGTAAAGCTTATCAAGCTGATACTGATAAGCTGGTGTGAGTGTGTGGGAGCCAAGCACACGGCAGCGATTCGAGAAATCAGCGGCGAAACTCTTGGACGTTACACTGTGACTACATTGTGCACTGTAGTCACCAGCCGAAATATGGGTCGAACGGGACACTCCGGGGCCAGCTCGCAACTCGCTGTGGGAGATGTCGATCCACTGAGCCAGTCCAGTGTGGGGACGGAGAGGACGGTGATTAAACGCTCAGAACGTTCCGGAGTCCATGGAAGTTTCGCAGGTGAAGTTGCGGGAATGCTGGTTTATTGCCAAGAATCTGCTGCTCAGGCAAGTTTGTTTGACGTTGTTATATGGCGTTATTGGTGTTATAACAAGGAGAGGATAATGTGTTAATGTGTATATTCTGTGTTAATTGCAGTGTGGAGGCTGCGGGCTTCTCATCTCTCCTGTGCGTGAAGGGAGGGGTGAGGAGAGGTGCAGCTCCGATGTAAATACAGAATGTGTTTTCAGAGTTTATGCGCTTTGATTGTTTCTTAGGATTCGATGTTCCTGGGTGGCAGATGTTTTGTTTTCTCTCTTTCTGGGTTTTGTTTTGTTTTTCTCTCCCTGTCCAGAGACTGGGCAGGATGATAGATAAGGGGGGGGGGGGGGGGGTCCCCCGCGGCAGAGGGAAACCAACAGTGTTAGTGGTGGACAGGGGGGAGAGGTAGCAGAGTAGACAGGAGAGAACAGTTGTAAAACTTAGAAGTAAGTTTTTTTCTCGGGGAGCTGGGTGGACAGCCCTTGTCTCTGGGTAGCTGTGGAAGTTCGCATAGGGACAGCTGAGATAATGGGTTAGGTTTTTGTTTGTCTTTCCTCCGCGCGTTTCCAGTCAGAGTTGCTAACATGCTTGTAAATATCTGCATCTGTTATGTTGTTCAGCCAGCTCGTCTGTTCGTCTCAGTAATAGTGCTGTAATAGTTCTGAGTTATGGCTGAGATAAGCTGCAGATGAGTTGTGGAGAGAGGGGATAGAGGGAGAGAAGAGGAAAGCGAGTGTCTTTCTGTTTGTGAGATGTTCTGCACGTTTCTCGCATTTCCAGTCGGTGCTGCTGCTAACATGTTTTCTCAATGTCTGTATTGTGTTGAAGTTCTAGCTGGGATGTTAACAGTTAAAACAGTTAAAGTGGTTTGGAGTCGTATAGCTCGCTCGGGCGGTTCTTAGTGATGTCTGTGATAGAGTGAGAAAGATTCCTACGTCTCTGGGGATCCGTATGTCGGATTGCAGTTCGGATTACAGCTGAGACGTGAAGGAATGCTGAGGCTGATTTTTGTGCACTGTGGATAGATGCTGTGTGTAACTATGCAAAAAAAAAAAGTTTGTTCTGTGTGTATTTTGTTTTCTCTCCTAAGATATAGGAAACGAGAGGCTGCTATGGGAGCAGCCATCTTAGCTGGCAGTCCAGGACTCAAAATGGCGGCAGTGGAGAGAGCCCGCCCCCGAGAGTCATGGCCCCCACACGTCATGGCAGGGGGGAGGAGGGGCTGGGGGATCCACGTCACGTCAGGCTGTGCTCGCGGCTCCGGGCAGAGCAGCTGAAAGTGAGGGGGGTAGAAATACAGAGACCTGCTACTGTGTGTCTCGGGTCTCGAAGTATTTTCCCAGAGTTTTTCCCTGAGTCCATGGAAAGTAATGCCAGGATACGTGCGCCAAGCTATTACTGTAAGATTAGCAGGAGCACGATAGGAAAAGTGTCCCAGCTAGGTGCAGGGACACACGTAGCAGTGCAGGTCAGGAAAGTGTCTGTACTGAGTTGCTTATAGGATTATTCCTGTAAGTGGGGCACCTTAATGGGTGGTGCAGCATAAGTTCCCAATAGAAAAGGGGGGGCAGCGCATCAGGGGGGGGGGTGCCGGAGGTGGAAAAAAGGGAGTTGACCAATACGGGTTTCCGTCGCCGCTGTTGCAGAGCGGTAACGTTTTTTCCGGTTTTGTCGTGGACAGAGCCAGAGCTGGACTGGGAGGTCTATGCTGGGCTGGAGCGGTTTTTTTGTGCGTTTTTTTTCGTCCACTGATTGGTCAAATATGTTTTTTCCAGCTCCTATCATTTGTAGCACAATGAACTAGGACTGACAGCAGTTCATGGGGCAATTATACAGATGATAGAATTGCCGTTTACAGAGTGACAGTGTATCAGTACGCTGTTTGCCATGTGACTACCTACCATGTGGGCATTCAGGGATCTGCATACAGGCATGCGACGCTGGTATGCTTAGCCCTGCACCCTGTGTAGTTTAAGTGCAAAGTGCTCCTTCCTACAGGGAGGCAGCCGTTTTTTTGTGAAGTCTGGGGGTGGTGGCACGGCAAACATTGGTCAGAGGGTACAACACACAGAACTTCTAGCAGAGCTGGTATCGCGATGAAGTTCTAGATAAGTAAATGCGATAATGAGTAAGAGCATTGCAGGCTCACCTGCAAAGCAGCAACAGGTGTGGCATCCGTAATCTGTGCATGCGACGGCCGCGCATGGACAGATAAGGGGGGATGTGGAGTGAGCTGCAATGAGGTGAGAGCTTCCAAAGGTGAAGTCCGCGGGAACATATTTTAAACAGGTAAGTACTGAGGATAGTACTGAGGTAGGGGGGTGAGGTTTAACTCCAATCTACCAAAAAGAGTAAACAGAGTTCATGAGAACCATAAAGCAACGAGATCAATTACGGTATATATTGATCAATTTAAAGTGTAAAGAGTACAAGCCGCAGGGCGAATCCCAAATCATTAATAAGAATTGATTTGTTTGTATTTCGATTTCAGGTGTTTGGCAATATGGAATTGAGACAGCTGCAGTGCTGGCAGCAAAGATGGAGATGTCAGTCGGATAAGCGAAAGGTTCCAGATGCCGATCTAAGCTTGGAGGAACACGAGATTCCTGAAATCGGAAAGAGACTAAAACACGAGATTCCTGAAATTGGAAAGAGACTAAAACACGAGATTTCGGAGATCGGAAAGAGACTAACAAAACTGTCGGAGCAAAGCATAATGCAAAGTGCTAATGTTTTTCTTTCCCAAGGTGGTGCTTTTATAATGAAGAGTACCATGCTGATGGTGATCCTAGGTTGCCATTCCGTCCTAGGAGAACGAAGAGAGGACATTCTCATGTATAATAAGGGGTTAATGAGAATGCAAGGCCCAAGCATGTTAATGTTGGGTGACAAAGGTACTGATCCTTTCACACCTCCCTCCGCTTGGCACAGATGGACCATGCAGGGACGGAGGAAAAGAGCACTTGTGCCAGGAGAAAGCAAATTTCATGGCACAAGGTGGGTGAAAGGTCTGAAGGGTCAAGTGTGCGGGCAGTGGGAATTTAATGGCAGTGTAAATCTGCTATTGAATGCCACACTCCCAAAATCGATGCACCGATCCAAAGGTTTGTTAAAAGGTACATTGCAGTACAATGGGTACATGCAAAAGGTGGAGTGTGTGATTCAGGGGTACCTTGTCTTGGTTATGCAGAGTGAGATGGTTCCAGATTGGAGAGGAACGAGCAGGAGGCGTCAATTCTCTTACCAGAGAGACGCAGGGGACAACATCACACTCTGGAGCTACCAACAGAGAGTGCCTCTGAAACAACTATACACACGTAAAGGCTGGAAAGCCAAGGGTGGGTGGTTCTCGAAACAAGAAGTAAAAATCGAGATCAAGCCACATTTCCAGGTGACAAAGAGGGTGGGGAGAGCGGTCCCGGGGGAGGGAAAGCCCACACAGGGAACCCCATTCACACCACACGGGTCACAACAGGGGACGATATTACACAGTCCATATGCAACAGCTTATCCTCATGATGTTCTAAGTATACTTGTGGTAGCCTGCATCCAATCTGCATTCAAATTTTAGATTAGGGACTAGCACATAAATTAGCACTTACATTTGCATAATTTTGCATCTGATTTGGATTCAAGGCGTGTATTTAGCCCCTGGGGGTCTGTACACGCCCCTTGATGGTTTATAAGCCAGTTGCAGCCTGTGAGCGCTGTCATTTTTGTCTGTCTATCCTCATGATAGTTGGGTAAGTGAAGAGGTACTCTTAATCGAACGATTGCAGAGAGTACAATCTTCCCGACCTCAGGTACATAGTGTGCCTCAGGAGATAAGGGGGGAAGAGGTCCAATCAGGACAGCTGGGGACATATTTTGTCAGCGAGAGATTGGACAAGGGGAGGTATATTAATTTTTCTGGAGAAGGATCTTTTGCATGGCAGCTTCGAGATGTTTGGGTGAACAAATGGAAACGGTGCAACATTCCTTTAGGCACCGCCACTTCCTTAGTTCCCACCTCAACCCGGGTCTTACACCAGGACCTGAGAGGTCAACCTTTTTTGGTGCTAGACGGGGAGGTGAAGCAAGTAGAGTTGTCCTCATGCGGGCAATTCTTGCAGAAGTACCTGCGTTGGCCGGGGCAAGTCAAATTTAGTGAAGAAGCCTGCAGGCTCAATAACGCAGAATGCGAGGCTACCATTCAAAAGATCCACCCTGAAGCCCAACCGATAGTTCCGGTGGCTGAAGGAAAGGTTTGGTTTTTTTTAACATAAGGTCTAATGATACATTCAAGGTATATTCTCATAATTGTTCCGATAAGGGGGAGTTTCCAAGGGGAACATATTGTGTGAGTGGAGATCCCATATGGATCCTGTCATCCAGGTTTGATGACGTTGTTTCTCAAATTGTTAAGAGAACTCTAAAGGTCAAAGTTTCACGGGTAGTTCCCGTCCTGAAAGAGAACCCGACATGGGACAAAGGGGAACAGGGTTTGATCCAAGACTACCACATTTTGTTACAAAGGTTAAACAAACAGTACACTAAGTTAGAGGTAAGATTTCACCATGATACAGGTGATCTTAACGAGGTAGAACACAAAAATGAGCAGGTGAGTTCCAGTCTGCCCTGGTGGACAAAGGTTCCGGTGATGTTCCAGGGACACTCGGACGGGGCATCTGCAGTTCCAAAGTTCTTTCTACACCCACTGGTCGTCTGGATGGGGATGACAACTTTAGGCATCATTGTCCAGGTGAGGTTGCGGGTTAAAATTACGTAAAATAAATTAACCTGGTCCAGAGATTGGTGCCTCATAAACAATCTACTGAACCAATAGTTTAAATTAAGGGATCTACAGGGTTACGGGTATAGGTTTAGTAGTACCTGTGATGGAGCTGATTGTATAAAGGCGCTCTTTTAGAAGGCACCTGGCACTGCTCCATCGAGTAACAAACAAACGAGTTTCACTTTTCTGTGGTCATGCAAGTTTGTGAGTGATACGCAAGTGACGCAAATGCTGAGCATGTGGTATTGAGGGACTTAGAAGTAGGGCCTCCCCAGAGAGCCTGGTTACAGGAAGACCAAGAGGTCTTGCTCTCTCTCTTCCAGGGGTAACCGCCTAGAGCAGAGAAGTTGTGTGAGCACGAACATCGAAAAGTGAAACATACAAGAAAGAAACCAGGTACTGGGAGGTTCAGACGCTGGGATCTGCGGGTCAAGCCGTTTTAGGGGGGATTGTTATAATTTAAGTAGGCCTCAGTTACTTGGCCTGAGTTTTATGTAAAAGGCTTGTCCGCAGTGTATGCCTTTAAAATAGATAGAGGTTTGGTGATGCAGGCAGAGGCATCTCAGGGTCTGCGTGTAGCAGAAGATACACGCAGATACTGAGAACATGTTCCTAAAGAAGGCCATTGGTTTACTCTGACCTCCACTTACAGGACAGGAACAGTAAACATTGGCCATATTTACTAAACATCCACATGCCTGCATCTGGGTCAAGTGCCTCATTGATTATTAATCGAGTAGGCGGGTATGATGACACCACGAGTGAGTCCACCAATAGACTGATATAGGGGGTGGCGAAGATGATGTCATATTTAACTCTTTCCTAGTCGGTATTAAATCTGGAGCGAGCGATGGAGAAGGCACTTCTGCTTCTGCTTCTTCCTTCCGCACTAGCTCGCAATACTGACTGGAACCCAATTATTTCTTTAAGCATGTTCTTCCTTTATGTAATCTGATATAATGTCTGCTGTACATAGGTAGTTTAGTGGAACGTAGGTTAGCAAGAAGTGCCTGAGTGACTTCAGTAGGGAGTCTAATCATGAGCTTGTAACGCAACATGAAGATTGGCATGGCTAGGATATGATGAATGTATCTATCTGTATTTCTGTAGTCCTGAATAAATAACGTAAACATTGAAGAAGCCTGAGAAAGTCTATCTACTGTTTGCTGTGTGGAGAGTCAAGTGATCTCACAGTCTGTGAGACGATGGTGTCGAAGCAAGGTGATAAGAACAGTTTATAACACAATTTGCAGTCACACAGGTGCAGTGAAAGGTATGCAGTGACTGGTATTACAATACAATGTGCAGCTGTCACACGTGCAGTTAACAGGTATGCACGGACTGGTATATAAAACAGCGTGCAGTCATACAGGTGCACTGAACAGGTATAGCAAAGAAATGAACAGCGCTACTTAAAAACAGATGAATGCTTACCTGCAAAAAAGTGCAGACCCCACTCATGGGATACAAATACACAATGAGCACACATACAACCTGTCTACCACTTGGAGGATGTTAGTTTCCACTAACAGCTTGCATGCAATTTGTTAGGTACTCGTCCCTCCCACTGTCGAAGAAGTCTTTCCTCCATGGGAGGGGACCTAACACTAACTAAATCCTACCTATGCATATGCATAGCCTGGGCGCGCTACCAGTAAAATTAAGAATTGCGCAGAAAAAGTGGGATCAGCGCATCACCAGGCCGCCTCTGAATGGCCTCAGCTCAGAGATGCACTGAGCCCCCCCAGAGACTACAAACGCACCTTGAACCCAAACAGAGGCTCTGCATATACACCAAAGAAAAACTAACAAGTGGGAGCAGCTGACCAGAATTAAATCAAACATAGCAAAGAAATGAACAGTGCTACTTAAAAACAGATGAATGCTTACCTGCAAAAAAGTGCAGACCCCACTCATGGGATACAAATACACATTGAGCACACATACAACCTGTCTACCACTTGGAGGATGTTAGTTTCTACTAACAGCTTGCATGCAATTTGTTAGGTACTCGTCCCTCCCACTGTCTTCGAGGCCATTCAGAGGCGGCCTGGTGATGCGCTGATCCCACTTTTTCTGCGCAATTTTTACTGAACAGGTATGCAGTGACTCGTATCAATACAATGTGCAGCTGTCACACACACAGGTACCGTGAACAGGTGCAGTGACCGGTATATAACACTGCGTGCTTCTGTCACGCAGGTGCAGTAAACATGAACAGGTATGCAGTGATTGGTATTACAAATGTGCAGCTTTCACACACACAGGTACCATGAACAGGTGCAGTGATTGGTATATAACACTACGTGCTTCTGTCACGCAGGTGCAGTAAACATGGACAGGTATGCAGTGATTGGTATTACAAATGTACAGCTGTCACACACACGTACAGTGAACAGGTGCAGTGTAGGGTATATCACACTGCGTGCTTCTGTCACGCAGGTGCAGTAAACATGAACAGGTATGCAGTGATTGGTATTACAAATGTGCAGCTGTCACACACACACACACATGTACCGTGAACAGGTGCAGTGACTGTTATATAATATCACACTGCTTGTGGTCACGTAGGTAGGTGCACTGAACAGGTATGCGGGGTTTGGTATTACAAATGTGCAGCTGTCACACACACAGGTACCGTGAACAGGTGCAGTGACTGGTATATAACACTGCGTGTGGTGACGTAGGTAGGTGCACTGAACAGGTATGCAGGGATTGGTATTACAAATGTGCAGCTGTGACACACGCAGGTACCGTGAACAGGTGCAGTGACTGGTATATAAAATAACACTGCTTGCGGTCACATAGGTAGGTGCACTGAACAGGTATGCAGAGATTGGTATTACAAATGTGCAGCTGTCTCACACACACAGGTACTGTGAACAGGTAGTCACTGAATGTGCTGGGCCTGGCAGTGGCACAGTAGGAATTACCAAGGGGCCAAGGGCCAGCTGCGACTGACTGACAGGGCTGTATATGCAAGTGTCTGTGGGACACACTCAAAAAAAAAAATATATATCACAAGAACGACATTAGATTTTAAAAGAGCTGTTGAGGGGTGCTTTTTAGCAATAAGTAAGTATCAGCAAGGATCAAGCTAAAAAGCCTAACAAGAGCCTAACTAAGCTTTCACTATGTCTCTGCAGCAAGCTCTCCCTTCTCTAATTACTGCAGCCACACGAGTGAGGGAAATGGCCGATGCTGCCTGCCTTTTATAAGGGGGGGGGGGGGGGTTCCAGGAGGGAGTGTAGCCTGATTGGCTACCGTGGCCCATTTGCAATTCACTTTTTCACCCGAGTTTTTTTCCTAGGTGATAATCTTAAACTTGTCAATAAAATGCCTTTTAAGCCACCAGAAAGCAAAAAAGTACTCAAAATAATTTTGATAATACTTTTTCACTTACTTTTTGGTACTTTTTTTAGTTACAAAGTGCTGGAAAGTTATTTTAAATTAAAGATGAAAAATTATCTCCTAGGAGAAAACTCAGGTGAAAAAGTGAATTGCATATGGGCCCATGTGTCTGCTGACTGTGATGTAGAGGGTCAAAGTTGACCCTAATGATGTAGTATAGGGGGCGGGTTGAACTCGCATATAGTTTGCGGTCGATCGCGAACGCGAACCACGAAAGTTCGCGCAAATCGGTTCGTGGTCGAACCGTTCGGGCCATCTCTAGTAGTGATGGTCATGTGTAGGAGAACTCATGGAGAAACATGTGATTTGTTTGATCAGCTGATTGATTTGCAAAGCTCAGATTTGCTGGAATTACATCCTGCTTTAGCACATGATTATGACTAGCCAATTATAGATGTGCATAGAGTATTTTCACCTGACCACATGCTTCTCTATGTGTTCTCCCAGACATGACCATCACTACTCTCAAGTTAACAAAAAACTACAATTTTAGCTGTTCCAAGCACTGCTCTCCTAGGAACAGAGAACTATCATTCTGTTCCTGTGGTCTGATGGAGCCCCCCGGTTTTAGCTTATGTTTGCCCACAGTTATTCTGGGGGAAGTGGACCTGCCATGGCCCTAAACAATTCTTAATAATTTATGTTGACGCATGATTTGAAGCATTAAATTATTTCAGCTTTAACGTAAACCTGAAACAAAAATAAAATATGACATAATGAATTGTATGTGTAATACAGCTTAGAAATAGAACATTAGTGTAACGATCGGTGGGTGCAGAGAGTATCTGATTACCGGTGATCTGCAGTATCACCGGAAATACAGATATATACCAGATTATAAGTGATCTGCAGTCTCACCGATAATCCGATATACAAACTAACCTCTGTTCACCTGAGTAGAGTGTAGTGTAGTGTTTAGTGTAACAGTAACACTTAGAGGACAAGGCCTCAATGCAGCAAGGAGTACTGTACAGATTCCTTCCGCAGACCTGAGCTCTCCAAGACGGGAGGAGTCAGACTGACAGTAGGAAGGTATATCTGAAAGTGACCCTCAGGAGGGAGGATCGCTAACAGAGCGAGGAACCGCCTCTAACGGTAAGGTCGGTTCTCGAGGTCGGACAAGCCAGGTCGTACACACACAGACAGATAAAGTACAAGATCAGGAGGCAAAGGCGGAGTCAAAGTACAGGCAGGGTTCAGCAACGAGGTATCAGATATATCGGGGTACAAAATCAGGAGGCAGAAGCAGAGTCAAGGAACGAGCCGGGGTTCGGCAACAGAGTATCAGAAATAACGAGGTACAAGATCAGAGTTCAGAAGGGTGGTCAAGGCAGGCAAAAGTCATAACAGATAATCACAATCAAACTAGTACTTTAGCTATCAACAGAATCTAGCTAAGTGTAGGATTACAGCTCCAGCTGGTCCCGGCACACTTACGGATCTGACTACGGATCTGGGTGCTCCCACATGTGTGATCGCACGCCAGACAAGGAGCAAGTGAACAACCAGCAGTATATATACTCTAGGACCTTTCCAGGACCTCCCTAATTGCTGGTCCAATGGGAGCAGTGGAATTTGTCAGCTGACCCAGCTGGTCAGCCGACACCCTTCTAACTGCTATTTAAACTCTGCCTCTGTGCTCGCGCGCGTGTAAGTCTGAATCTTGGTGGACTATCAGTCCCAGCCACACCAGTACTGTCATGCAATGAATCTAATGCGGGGGCCGCCTCTGATGCGGATTCCGCCGTTACCAATGCGGATTCCGCCGCACTGCCCATGCGGCATGCGGCGTTTTTTCCGCGTTGTGACGCCATGCTGGACGCGGAAACAGCCGCCTCACCTCGAGAGACGGCGGCTTTTCCGCGTTTCCTCACAGTACCCCCCTCCCGAGGAGTGGACTCCGGACAACTCCTACCAGGTTTCTCGGGATGTAAGGCATGAAATTCCCTCCTTAATTCGTCCGCATGCATGCGACTCCCCGGTACCCATTGTCTCTCCTCAATGCCGTACCCTTTCCAATGTACGAGATATTGTACCGAGTTTTGTACAACGCGTGAATCTAAAATCTTTTCTACCTCGTACTCAGGTTGGTCATCCACCAACACAGGAGGAGGAGGAGTGGGACCCACATGGACTGCTGGCTTAAGCAGGGATACGTGGAAGGACCTTACCCCACGCATGCTGGCGGGAAGATCAACAGCGTAAGTGACGTTGTTGATCCTTCTGGCTATCGGGAAAGGCCCGACAAACCTGGGACCCAACTTGTCTGAGGGCTGTTTCAGGGCCAAGTGACGTGTGGATACCCAAACCAAGTCTCCTGGTTGGAATCTCCACTCCAAAGACCGTTTCTTGTCAGCTTGACCCTTCTGACTCAGAAACGCCTTTTCCAAACTGTCTCTCACCGTCCGCCAAATGTCTTTAAAAGACCTTTGCCAAGCCTCCAGAGCTGGAAACGGAGTGGAGGCCACTGGTAACGGTGAAAATGTGGGCAATCTTCCAGACACAACCTGGAACGGAGAAAATCCAGTGGAAGAACTTTTCAAATTGTTTTGTGCAAATTCTGCAAAGGGCAGAAATTTGACCCAGTCATTCTGCGCCTCTGCAACGTAGCATCTCAAAAACTGCTCTAACGACTGGTTGACCCTCTCCGTCTGACCGTTGGTCTGTGGGTGGTAGCCCGATGAAAACGACAGCTTCATGCCCATTTGATGACAGAATGCCCTCCAGAATTTAGATACGAATTGGACTCCCCGATCGGACACTATGTTTTCCGGAATGCCGTGCAACCGGAACACGTGTTTGATAAACAAGTCTGCCAATTCCTGGGCCGAGGGGAGTCCTTTCAAGGGCACAAAATGGGCCATCTTGCTGAAGCGGTCGACTACCACCCAAATGACCGACATGCCCTCTGATCTGGGAAGCTCACCCACAAAATCCATGGACAAGTGGGTCCATGGTTCACTCGGGGTGGGTAAAGGCTGCAACCTCCCTACAGGTGCCAGCCGGGAGGGTTTGCTTTTAGCACATACCGCACAATCCTTAACAAATTCTTTGCAGTCGGCTGCCAGAGACGGCCACCAAGCGCACCTGGCCACAAGATCCTGCGTTCTAGATGCCCCAGGATGTCCCGCATTCTTGTGTGAATGGAATATCTGTAGCACCCGGAGACGGAATGGCAGAGGCACAAATAAAACCCCCTCAGGCTTCCCCTCAGGGACATCCTGCTGAAAAGGACTCAAGGTCTCTGTCCAGTCTTCCCAAGTCTCTGTTATGGCCAGCACCAAATTTTGTGGGACAATGGTCTCTGGGGCAGAAGGCTGTGCTGTCTCCAACTCAAAGCATCTGGACAGGGCATCTGCCTTAATGTTCTTGCTACCCGGGGTATACGTAATTATGAACCTGAACCTCGAAAAAAACAAAGACCATCGAGCCTGACGGGGACTTAATCTCTTAGCCCCCTCGATGTATTCTAGATTCTTGTGATCCGTGTATACAGTAATTGTATGTTCTGCTCCTTCCAGCCAGTGACGCCACTCCTCAAAGGCAAGTTTAATGGCTAAGAGCTCTCTGTTGCCTATATCGTAGTTTCTCTCTGCCGGAGAGAACCTACGAGAGAAATACGCACAAGGGTGTAGCCTTCCCTGCAAGCCTGACCGCTGAGACAGCACAGCCCCTACCCCAACCTCCGAGGCGTCTACCTCAACAATAAAAGGATAAGAGGTGTCTACATGTCTCAGGATGGGTGCGGAACAAAACAAATCTTTTAAAGTGGAGAAAGCACTTAATGCATCAGGAGACCAGTGGGTGGTATCTGCCCCTTTTTTCGTAAGACAGGTGAGGGGTGCGATAACCGTGGAATACCCCTTTATGAACCTTCTATAATAATTCGCAAAGCCTAAAAACCGCTGTAAAGACTTCAACCCAACCGGCTGAGGCCATTCCAAAACAGCGGAGACTTTGGCGGGGTCCATAGACAGGCCCGTGGTGGAAATTATGTACCCCAGAAAGGCGACAGATGTGACTTCAAAAATACACTTCTCAATCTTAGCGTAGAGTGAGTTTTGTCTTAATTTGTTGAGTACAAATTTCACATGCATTCTGTGCTCAGAGAGGTTGTTGGAGAAAACAAGTATATCGTCTAGATAGACCAGCACAAATCTCCCCAACACCTCTCTGAAGACCTCGTTGATGAGTTCCTGGAAAACGGCCGGGGCATTACATAACCCAAAGGGCATCACCAGATACTCGTAATGCCCGTCTGGCGTGTTAAAGGCCGTTTTCCACTCATCGCCCTTTCTAATGCGCACCAGGTTGTACGCGCCCCGTAAATCCAGCTTTGAGAAGATCTTAGCATCGGTGACCTGCGTAAATAAATCGTCTATCAGGGGTAACGGATAGCGATTCTTTACCGTGATCTTATTTAGTCCCCGGTAATCAATACAGGGCCGCAGGCCCCCGTCTTTCTTTTTAACGAAAAAGAAACCTGCTCCAGCAGGCGATCGGGACAGCCGGATGAAGCCTTTGGCTAAATTGTCACGGATATATTCCTGCATAGCCAATTTCTCTGGCCCAGATAAATTGTACAAATGACCCCGAGGGGGCATACAACCTGAACGTATATCAATGGGGCAATCGAAAGGGCGATGTGGGGGTAACTTGTCTGCAGCCTTGGGACAGAATACATCAGAATATTCCACATATTGCTCAGGTACCCCTGTAACATGAACCCTGGTTTGGCCCAATGTCACCTTCCCTAAACATCGCTGAAAGCAGTGTGCTGACCAAGAAATTAGTTGGCCGGTGACCCAATCAATGTGTGGAGAATGAAGGTGCAACCATGGCATGCCGAGTATAATGGTGGAGGTTGTCATATGCAACACAAAGAACTGTAACTTTTCCCAGTGCAGTACCCCTATGGTGACCCCCACCTCTGGTGTCTGAGACAGTGGGTGATTCCCTTGCAGAGGAGAGTCATCCACTGCCGTAACCTGGATGGGTGGTTGTACTGGTGTGAGCGGAATACACAATCTCTTAGCAAACTCAAAATCCATAAAATTTGCCGCGGAGCCTGAATCGATAAAGGCTTCCGTGACCTCAGTCTTATCTTCCCACGTAACGGTACAGGGAAGAAGCAATCGTTTTTCTTCTAGGGGTAAAAGTCGGACGCCCAGGGTGTTACCCCCCACCACTCCTAAGCGGTAGCGTTTTCCCAGCTTATTGGGGCAGTTCTGTACTATATGCCCCCCTTCACCGCAGTACAAACACAGCTGTTCGGTCATTCTCCGTCTTCGCTCTACCTGGGTTAATTTTGACCGAGCAATCTGCATCAGCTCGGAAGGAGGCAAGACGGGAGAAGGTGAAATAGTAGGAGGTGGAGTCACTGGGACCGTGGTGTAAGATACCCCTCTGAGACGGGAACTACCCCTGGTCTGTTTTTGGTAGCGCAGCCTGCGGTCGATTCGGATGGCCGCTGAGATGGCCTCATCGACTGTTCTGGGCTCGGGCTGGCTTAACATCAAATCAGAGACCTCATCGGACAGCCCTGACAAGAAATGATCTAATAGGGCATAGGTGTCCCACCTGGCCGTAACTGACCACCTCCTAAACTCGGCCGCGTAATCTTCGACCGGACCTTCGCCTTGACGCAAAAGCTTGAGCTTCCGCTCAGAAGTCGAGGCAAGGTCCGGATTGTCGTAAATTACTGCCATAGCTTTAAAAAATTCCTCTACAGAGGTAAGAGCTTTGTCTCCGGCGAGCAGGCTATACGCCCAAGACTGGGAGTCGCCGGACAACAAAGTTTTAATAAACGTGACCCTCTGGGTCTCAGTCCCCGAAGATTGGGGTCTCAACTCAAAATAGGACAACACCCTACTCCTAAAATTCCGGAAGTCAGATCTGTGGCCGGAAAAGCTTTCAGGTACAGGCATACGTATGTCAGAGCTAGGAGAGGATCGCACATGATCCACTGATGTCTGGAGGGTTTGTACAGACCCTGATAGGGCATCAATAAGAGTTATGTGAGTGCCCAGTACTTGATTGATGTTGTCCACCGAAGCGGCAAGTACACCCAGACAATCAGTGTTTGCGTCCATTTTGTATTTTGGTCTGGCGTTCTGTAACGATCGGTGGGTGCAGAGAGTATCTGATTACCGGTGATCTGCAGTATCACCGGAAATACAGATATATACCAGATTATAAGTGATCTGCAGTCTCACCGATAATCCGATATACAAACTAACCTCTGTTCACCTGAGTAGAGTGTAGTGTTTAGTGTAACAGTAACACTTAGAGGACAAGGCCTCAATGCAGCAAGGAGTACTGTACAGATTCCTTCCGCAGACCTGAGCTCTCCAAGACGGGAGGAGTCAGACTGACAGTAGGAAGGTATATCTGAAAGTGACCCTCAGGAGGGAGGATCGCTAACAGAGCGAGGAACCGCCTCTAACGGTAAGGTCGGTTCTCGAGGTCGGACAAGCCAGGTCGTACACACACAGACAGATAAAGTACAAGATCAGGAGGCAAAGGCGGAGTCAAAGTACAGGCAGGGTTCAGCAACGAGGTATCAGATATATCGGGGTACAAAATCAGGAGGCAGAAGCAGAGTCAAGGAACGAGCCGGGGTTCGGCAACAGAGTATCAGAAATAACGAGGTACAAGATCAGAGTTCAGAAGGGTGGTCAAGGCAGGCAAAAGTCATAACAGATAATCACAATCAAACTAGTACTTTAGCTATCAACAGAATCTAGCTAAGTGTAGGATTACAGCTCCAGCTGGTCCCGGCACACTTACGGATCTGACTACGGATCTGGGTGCTCCCACATGTGTGATCGCACGCCAGACAAGGAGCAAGTGAACAACCAGCAGTATATATACTCTAGGACCTTTCCAGGACCTCCCTAATTGCTGGTCCAATGGGAGCAGTGGAATTTGTCAGCTGACCCAGCTGGTCAGCCGACACCCTTCTAACTGCTATTTAAACTCTGCCTCTGTGCTCGCGCGCGTGTAAGTCTGAATCTTGGTGGACTATCAGTCCCAGCCACACCAGTACTGTCATGCAATGAATCTAATGCGGGGGCCGCCTCTGATGCGGATTCCGCCGTTACCAATGCGGATTCCCGCCGCACTGCCCATGCGGCGTTTTTTCCGTGTTGTGACGCCATGCTGGACGCGGAAACAGCCGCCTCACCTCGAGAGACGGCGGCTTTTCCGCGTTTCCTCACAATTAGTAGCAAGAAAAGAGTCTCTTATTGTTTTCCAGTACATGAAGAGTTTAGTTTTAGTACATGCCGCCGCCCCGCAGCCAATAGTCACATAATAAACCGTGAGGAGTAGTCTAGAAACCAAATGCCTCAAAATGACCTGTAAAATCCTAAAGGTACTCATAGGACGTTGGGCCCCTTAGCGCACCTAGACTGCAAAAAAGTGTCACACATGTGGTATCGCCGTACTCAGGAGAAGTAGTATAATGTGTTTTGGGGTGTATTTTTACACATACCCATGCTGGGTGGGAGAAATATCTCTGTAAATGACATTTTTTTTATTTTTTTACACACAATTGTCCATTTACAGAGATATTTTACTACTTCTCCCGAGTAAGGCAATACTACGTGTGACACTTTTTTGCAGCCTGGGTGCGCTAAGGGGCCCAAAGTCCTATGAGTACCTTTAGGATTTCACAGGTCATTTCGAGGCATTTGGTTTCCAGACTACTCCTCACGGTTTAGGGCCCCTAAAATGCCAGGGCAGTTTAGGAACCCCACAAGTGACCCCATTTTAGAAAGACAACACCCCAAGGTATTTCGTTAGGAGTATGGTGAGTTCATAGAAAATTTTATTTTTTGTCACAAGTTAGTGGAAATTGATTTTTATTGTGTTTTTTTTTTCACAAAGTGGTAATTTTCCACTAACTTGTGACAAAAAATAAAATTTTCCATGAACTCATCATACACCTAACGGAATACCTTGGGGTGTCTTCTTTCTAAAATGGGGTCACTTGTGGGGTTCCTACACTGCACTGGCATTTTAGGGGCCCAAAACCGTGAGGAGTAGTCCGGAAACCAAATGCCTCAAAATGACTGATATAAGCATCTGTAAATTTTGATGACAGGTGGTCTGAGGGGCCGAATTTTGTGGAACCAGTCATAAGCAGGGTGGCCTCTTAGATGACAGGTTGTATTGGCACTGAAGTGCAGGAACGCAGGATGTTCTCAAATCGTGACCTGGACCTTGCAGCAGAGAACATGGGCATGTGATGTATTGGGTGCGTAGACCAATAAGACCGCAATACATTCTTTTTGACTAGACCCATGTTAAGGAGAAGGCCCAAAAAAATGTTACGTTTGGAAACTTGGAGTGGTTTCCACCGAAAAGGCTGGGCATGGTAGCTTCTCGGCAGGGCCGGTTTAAGCAACAATGGGGCCCCAGGGCAAAATAAACCTTGGGGGCCCCCCAACAGATACCCCGGAACAAAAATCGGCATTAAGTGACCTTTTTTGCAGCTGGTATAGTCAGGGTGTGAAGCCCCAATCGGTCGGAGCTCCACATTCTGGCTACCCCAGCTTGCATGGGGGACAAGGGGTTAAAAAGTTTCAGGAAGGGGGACCCCACATAATTAAAAAAAAATTCCCACACTCTAAACATAAAAAAAAAATTGGGAAAATAGGAAAAAATGCCAGGGATCTTCATACAGCCATATTGCGGCTGTATAGCGATCCCTGGCCAAAGTGCTGCGGCTGCGGAGGGGTTTCCAGGAGGTCCTTACATACTGCATATGGACCCCCTGGAAACCCCGTCAGGAAATTCATTGCTCTTTCTTTTGATACATGTAAAATTACACTACCATTAGGTTTGCTACTGAAAGTGACATTTACCGCATTTAAAAGTAAACTTTTTTTCCTTCTAAACTTTAAGATCGATTTTCTCAAACACTATAAGGTCTTTTTGAAAAATTGTTTTTCCTCTTATTCCCAATGATCTCCTTAACATATCCTGCAAATTTAGGGTTTCTAGCATTTAAGGTGGATTTGCTATTAACCATTAAAGTTGGCGGGTTTTTAAATGTGTATTTTTTTTCCTTTGAAACTTTAAGATCGATTTTCTCAAAAACTATAAGGTCTTTTTGAAAAAGAATGTTTTCCTCTTGTAGCCACTGGGGGCCCCTACAAGCTCTGGGGCCCTGGGGCAATTTGTCCCTTTGCCTCTATGGTAGCGCCGGCCCTGCTTCTCGGATTGGCGGTTGCGTATTGTGTGGCATAACGGTTGGTCTCAGCCACAATTAAGTCATAGAGAGATCAAGAGATCCACGGTGCAGAATAGATGAAAAAAATCTAGGGCCGATTCTAGATTATCTGTCTCCACCTGGACTCCAGACTGGGCGGTGAAAGGAGGCAGTACGGGTGCGGCGGAACCAGGGGATTGCCAATTAGGATTTGCCAGCACCTCTGGGAGACTATGGGTAGTACGGCCCGTTTTGCTGGTGGCTGTGACTTGGGTCTTAATGCACGTGGCGAACCAGTTTCTACTACCATGCTGGTGCTCGCCACTTCACCAGGGTCTACGGTAGTACTGGTGCTAGGTCCAGGAGACACTACTCTGCTGGTGCATGCCTCACCAAGAAAACTCGGATCAGCGCTAGCACCACTCTGCTGCCCTTGATTCTGATCCTGCGGTCCAGTGACATGGGGTGTGATATGCCTGGCTCTAGCCAGGACCTCAACCTCGTCATTGCTATCATCAAGAGAGCCACTGCTGTTCACCAGTTCGTATTCTGACCCTGATGATTCGTCGAATTAGGCTTCCCAATCGCACTCACTCCACTGGGCCAGAATCTCGGCGGCTTCTTCAGCGGAATACCCCTTTTTTGCCATGGTGGACTTCTAAATTTAGGGGGTATTCCTCTGAGACTACACAGGAAAAAAAGAGCACCTACCTAGCAAAAGGTAGTACTTGTGAAGTAGAAAGCTGTGGTCACTGAGTTTTGATTAAAAAAAAAATCACAGTTATTGTACAGTGTTTTTTGCAGTGATCAGAAAAAAAAAATTCTGTCACTGCGGTGGGGCAGGAGAGGGTTTGGCCGGGTGATCAGAAGCCCGCAGGGGGCAGATTAGGGCCTGATCTGATGGGTAGGAGTGCTAGGGGGTGACAGGTGGTGACAGGAGGTGATTGATGGGTGTCTCAGGGGGTGATTAGAGGGGGGAATAGATGCAATCAATGCACTGGGGAGGTGATCGGAAGGGTGTCTGAGGGGGATCTGAGGGTTTGGCCAAGTGATCAGGAGCCCACACGGGGCAAATTAGGGCCTGATCTGATGGGTAGGTGTGCTAGGGGGTGACAGGTGGTGACAGGAGGTGATTTATGCGTGTCTCAGGGGGTGATTAGAGGGGGGAATAGATGCAATCAATGCACTGGGGAGGCGATTAGGGGGGTCTGACGGCGATTTGAGGGTGTGGGCAGGTGATTGGGTGCCTGCAAGGGGCAGATGAGGGTCTGATCTGATGGGTATGATAGGTAGCAGTGACAGGTGGTGACAGGAGGTGATTGATAGGTGATTGATGGGTGATCAGTGGGTGATTAGAGGGGAGAATAGATGCAATCAATGCACTGGGTAGGTAATCAGGGGGGGACTGAGGGCAATCTGAGGGTGTGGGCGGGTGATTGGGTGCCCACAAGGGGCAGATTAGGGTCTGATCTGATGGGTAGCAGTGACTGGTGGTGACGGGGTGATTGATAGGTGATCAGGGTGTGATTAAAGGGGAGAACAGATGTAAATAATGCACTAAGGAGGTAATCAGGGGGAGTCTGAGGGCGATCTGAGGGTGTGGGCGGGTGTTTGGGTGCCCGCAAGGGGCAGATTAGGGTCTGATCTGAAGGGTAGCAGTGACAGGTGGTCACAGGAGGTGACAGGGTGATTGATAGGTGATCAGGGTGTAATTAGAGGGGAGAATAGATGCAAGCAATGCACTGGCGAGGTGATCAGGGGGGTCTGATGGCGATCTGAGGGTGTGGGCGGGTAATTGGGTGCCCGCAAGGGGCAGATTAGGGTCTGATCTGATGGGTAGCAGTGACAGGTGGTGACAGGGGGTGATTGATGGATAATTGATGGGTGATCAGTGGGTGATTAGAGGGGAGAACAGATGTAAACAATGCACTTGGGAGGTGATCTGAGGGCGGGTCTGCGGGCGATCTGAGCGTGTGGGCGGGAGATCAGGTGCCCGCAAGGGGCAGGTTAGGGTCTGATCTGATGGGTGGCAGTGACAGGTGGTGACAGGGAGTGATTGAGGGGTGATTGACAGGTGATTGACATGTGATCAGTGGGTGATAACAGGGGAGAATAGATGTATACAGTACACGGGGGGGGGAGGTCTGGGGGGGATCTGAGGGTGTGGGGGTGATCAGGAGCCCCTATGGGGCAGTTTAGGACCTTATCTAAAATATAGTGTTGACAGATAGTGACGGGGTGATTGATGGGTGATTAGGGGGGTGATTGGGTGCAAACAGTGGTCTGAAGGGGGATCAGGGGGGATCTGAGGGGTGCTGTGAGCGATCAGGGGAAAGGGGAGGCAGGATCAGTGTGCTTTGGTGTTTATTACAAGAGCTGCCTCCTCCCCTGGTGGTCGCTCGATCACTGGGACCACCAGGGGAGGAGGCAGCCAGTATAATACACTTTGTATACATAACAAAGTGTATTATACACTTTTGCACGGGGTGATTGGAGGGTTAACAACCCGCCGGTGCTGCTAATTGACGTTGCGGGCGGGCGGAGCTTAATGCTGGCAGATGCGCGCGCATCCCTGTGATCCCCGGCTAATCAGTCCCCCTGGTGCCGCCGCCGATCGGTGTTACGCGGTCCTGGGGAGCCACCTTGCCAACGCCCATAGGTAGTGGGCGGTCGGCAAGTGGTTAATGACAGCATAATACAGGAATTCCTATAGGAAGCACTTATACACAATGTCCTCAATAAGACCCATAGGGTGCTTAGAGTGTAACTTATATCCAATGAAGTTCTCGGTAGCGTAACTTTAGCTCGAAGTCTCCACGCCTACCAGAGGTGCAGACCACCTCGAGAACCCTGAAGCGTAATAGAGAAACATTATGCCCAGCTTGCATAAAATGCTTGACAAGGGATTAATCTAGGTCACTGCAGGAGATATTACTGCAATGCCCGCAAATTCTGCATCTGATCTCTTGTGGTGTCTGGCCAACATAGGCCGGACCACAAGGGCACATAATTAGGTACACAACACCCGAGTAGAGCACATTGCAAAAAGTCCATAAATAGATGCAGTACCACTCTGGGGATGCACAAAGTAATCACCTCTTATAACAAAGTAACACTGCATGCAATGTCCACAGTGGAACATGCCCTGCAGTCTGGCTGCCTGTGTCAGACAATTACCTTGAGTCTTAAGACATGAAACTCTTTGGGCATGCACCAGGGAGTCCCGGAGGTTCTTTGCCCTACGGTATGCACAGATGGGTGAGTCCTGAAAAGTAGTGCCCAGTGACGGGTCACTATTAAGGATATGCCAATTGTGATGTACAATGGAGGCAGTCTGCTGGGATAGAGAGGAAAAGGTGAGTATCGTTGGGATTCTGGAGGAATTACCCTTTGGTTTAAATGTCAGCAAATCAGATCTATCTAGTCTAGAGGCCCTATCCATGGCCTCACTCAGCACATTGTCCTAATAGCCCCTCTGCTTAAAATTTTCGTATATGATCCAAGCCTCCTGATAAAAAATCTTATCACTGGAGGAAATCCTCTGTATGCATACAAATTGACTATAGGGTAAACCTACCTTAATTCGTCATAAATAATAGCTGTCTGCAGCGAAGTAGATATTCTTGCCAGTGGGTTTTTTATAAGGATTGGTATGCAGAAGGCCATCATTCAGGCTCACCAGGACATCAAGGAAGTTGATCTCTGAAAGGCTATACTCTAGCATGAATTTGATGGGGAGTACTGCCTGGTCCAGGTCCTGCTTGAAGGATAAAAGTTGTTCCTTAGCCCCTTGCCAAATAAAGAAGATATTGTCAATGTATCTTAAAAAAAAGAAAAAAGAAACTTGCATCAAAAAGTGGATGTGTACACAAATCGCCTCTGAATGTCTTCCATAAAGAGGTTGGCATACCCTGGGGCCATACTGCCCAAGGCTGTGCCCTGGCACTGTTGGTAGTAGACCCCCACAAATGGGAAATAGTTCTAAGTAAACATGATCTCCAAGATATTTAGCAGAAACTGTGAAAGAGAAGGTGGGAGAGACATAGAAGAGCGTACCACTTCTATAACCTGGATACCAGCATTCTGAGGGTTCAAGGTATAAAGGCAGGAGACAGCCATAGTGCACAATAGGGCAGGGTTATGAATGAGATATGAGATTGGCCTTGGATTTACTGCCAGCAGAAGGGATTCAATCACATGCTTGTGGATATGTGGAACCAATTATCTCAGTTTGGGGGGGGGGGGGGGTGTTGGGCTATCTGCTGGCTACCCGTGAGTTTGAGCCAAGGTCTCTTTAAATTTGGCGCTGACAAGGTATGGGCAATAAGTCAAAGAGAAATTCCCTTTTTATAAATCTGAACAGAACTTGTTTTTTAGTCACGAAGTTAAATGAGGAAATCTGGATATGTGTAACAAGAATACAGTGTGTGTGTGGGCGGGGGGGGGGGGGGAGCCTAAGTTCAAACTGTTCAGAAATGAACTGTACTGACAATATATTGGACCGATGATGACTACTAACATTGCAATGAACAAACACATTCTCAATTTTGGGGAAGAATGAGAAGGAAAACAGCATATGCCCAGCAATGGTAAAATGAGCAGGTGTGTTTGGAAAAGCCGGATGATGTAAGGCAGGGGTGCCCATTAGGTAGATCGCGAAGGCCTTCATGGTAGATCACCACCCCACTACATTTTCCATTCTGTATATACAAATGTGCTCCTAAAATTGTGCATTGGTAGATCACTTTGACTTGCTAATTTTTAAAAGTAGCTCATGAGCCGAAAAAGTGTGGGCACCTCTGATGTAAGGTCTTGCCAGGCATAGGTCCTCAGAAATGTATGTCAGCAGAGATGGTCAAAGATATGCTACTGCTTTCAGCTTGCATGCAAATTTAATGTAAATTTATGCAGCTTGGAATTAGGCCAATTAAAAGTGACAGGAAGTCCAGTGGATAGGCCAAAATTCCAAGCTGCATACAATTAGCATGAAGCATGCATATAAGTCAGAATTATTAGCCACATTATTGACCATCTCTATAGTCAGGTTATTTTCATGTGTGTATATTTCACCCTTGGGCTATACATTGTTAACAGAGGTTGAACTGGCAATGATCTTTTACATAAGTATGTCAATACGCATATTTCTCAGCTATCCACCTCTTCTTCAGAGGCGTCACAATGGATTTTGTTTTATCTATTTGTTTTTACACGGTCAATTCCTAGCTTGACTTATATGTTCAGAGTAAACTATGGACATCCCAACCAGTAAACAATAAACAGATTGTAATGATCTGCTCAGCTGTCTGCACGGGCAGACAGCTGTTTGTCCATTCTTTAGGTTTGAGGGCTGTAGGTCTCTGGAAAAGAGACCTGTCTTCGCTTTGCAAGTTTCAGAGTTGCTCTGCTGGTGAGGAATTTGCATACACTTGTCATGCAAATGGCCTAGATGCTCCCTTTGATGGCTTGCAGCATAAATACCATTTGCTCCCAGAATCCCTTGCTGGTCATGATGGTTTGTTCCTGCTAAACTCTCCTGGAGTTTCAGCCTTGCTATTGTTTGCTAAAGATTATCTTAGAGTATTCCTTGGGACTGCACTAGGCATCCCTTCTAGTGCAGTCAGGTTGTATTATCTGTATTGCCTTGTTCTGTCTCTCTGTCGCGATTGTCTTGTCGCCAGCGGCGGTCGACAGGAAATCATTCTGTCTGTCTGGGAGTGTAGGCCAGAGCTGCGGTTGCTACTGGCTGCTCCATCTGTCTGGATCGCATCCGCTCTATTGGTAGCAGCGGTGGTTCCTTCGGTATTCTACCTTAGGGGTGCTAGCCAGAGCAGTGGTTGCTACTGGTAGCCCCATCTGTCTGTCTGTCTGTCTTGATCACATCCACTCTAGCGGTAGTCTCTGTCTGGGAGTGTAGGCCAGAACTGCGGTTGCTCCTGGCTGCTCCTTCTGTCTGTCTTGTGTGGTGCGAACGCTTGCTGTAGGCTCGGTGAGGTAACTGTTTAGCAAGCGTTCGCGTTCTCTATTTCATGTTTGTGTTTCTTTGGTTAGTTAGGGTGGCACGCTTATCACTGGGTGCCTAACGCACGGTGATCATGTCTTAAACGCGTTCGCTGTTGCGAATGAGTGCGGTGTTCGCGTTTAGCTAGCGTTTGTTATTTTCCTTGATGTTCTGATCGTTGTTATGTGCTATGTCTTTCTTGTTGCATTTGTGCTCTGTCTGATTCAGTCTTGTGTCGCCTTTGGCAATCGCCACTCTTGCGATTGCGCTCCCACTTCGTTTCCGTTGTTGTGTGTTCACCGTCGCTGGGTGGTGACTAGATTGGTGGACACACATACATTCTGTCTCTATGTTCTCTCTCTTTGAGGGCGATCTTGCCCTGCATTGCTTCTACTCGTACAATTCTCATCTGGCATCTGTGGCAGTGCAGAGGCTGTGTTCGTCTGCACTCCACAGCTCCATCTGCCATTGGGAATTTTTCTCTACAGGTGCATAGCACCATAGCTGGGTTCTATGATTATACGCTTGTGGAGGTTTTCCGCAGTGTCAGCGCGCGTCCTGTGCGCTGACCACGGAAATAAGTCCGCAATCGTTACACAGATGTTATGGTTGACTTTGAGAGACAATCAGTCCAGTGCACAATACTTGAGGTAAAAGTCAGAGAGTCTTATCACTTCCATACACTAGCCAAACTCAAAACTGTTGATCAGATTTTGACTTAACTTGTCCACCGTAAAGGGTACATCTGTTTCGAGTGTTTCACAGTATTCCACAGGATAACCAGAGAGCAATACAAAATCTTGGCAATTTAGCTTTTTGTCTCTAGGTTTGTACAACGTATAAGCAGACATGATCTGCGTATGGAGGAAAAACGTTTTTTCCATCTATTTAGAAGGGGGTACTTCACAGTGAGAGTGGTTAAAATCTGGAATATCTTACCTCAGGAAGTAGTTATGGCAAACTCTATATCTGCATTTAAACATGGGCTTAGATACTTTCCTTGGATAGAATACTAGGTAATTCACGGGAGAGTTGATCAAGGGATTTATCTATGTAACTATGTAACCAGATTCCAAACCACAGGCAGATGTTGCTGGTCTGGAGCAGCCTAGTGCCCATAAGAGAACAATGCTCTAGCTGAGCGTGGAGACTTGTGGTATTATTACACCAAAATAATATCAGCATCCTTTTCAGTGTCCTGTTTTTCATTTGTCCTTTCGTCCTTTAAGAAGTATGAAGTTCTTTGAAGATGTTCCAATTTCATTAGACTGTGTAAACAGTTTGTCCATGCAAAAAAAAACGGATTCCAATGCTATTTTAGAGATGGGTATTTATCAATTACTTTTCCAATAATTTCAAAGACTTAATCTGTTCCTCTAAAGTCTATAATTCTGAGCACGCAAACCAATGTACTTAAATGTTACAGTGAAAAATGATGACCTTTGCAGCAGACTACCAATTGCCACTCTCTTCTTTAGTGTGAAGAAGTATAAAAACAGGAATCCAATACTTTGGGAGAAGAAAATTAAAAGTTATACAACTAGAAAGAGAGTTCTATACAATGACACTGCATGCCTCAAATAATAACATCAGTCAAGAAAACCATTTGTGGTTGTTAATATGTATTTATGTTGGTTTTTATGAGATTCAGTGCTAAAAAGTTTTATAAATAAGTTTATCATAGAAGCCTTCATCACGTTGGATCATAGCTAGGCAGCAATCATTGTTATAAAAACGTCCTCTAAAGTTCCTGCAATAGAGTGCCACCTGCTTGTCCCCGTCTTCTCCTCTCCATAGAACAGTAAGGCCGGGTTCACATTAACGTTCCAGGTCCGGCTTCCCTGGACCCGGAACGCTCCGTACACAGCGGATGGTGAATGGATACATTGTTAATGAATGTATCCATTCACACTCGTGCGCCGTCCGGATCCGATCCAGGAACGCAGCTCCGGGACGGTCCGGCTTTTTTTCCAATATGCGCTATTTTTCAGTCCGTCCCGGTGCGGCTGCGGACCCGGGCCGGATCCTGACCCGAACATGCGGCCCATGCTGTGCAATAAGAAACGGATGTTTCTCATCACACTGGCAATAGGACCGGATGCTTCCAGCACCGGTCCTATGCCACTTGGGGGGCCCGGACTACACGCCAGTATCCCCCATGCTTGCGGTGCCTTTCTGGCACTGCAAAGTATCTAGTTCCGGCTACTTTATTGTAGCCGGAACTGATACATTCTGGATCCGCAACTTGTGCCCCCTTGTGGCCACCGCAGAGACCCGTACGGTCTCTTTGCGGCCCCCGGACCCGGACCCCCGGACACTTGCGGCCTCGAACCGCAAGTGTGAATGGGGCCTAAGAAGGCATTCACACTTGTCGATTTCTGCATGCAATTTTACGAATCTGCGTGTTTGCGATTTTCCGGGTATTATTCTTCTGATTTTTTGGGATGCAGTTTTGCGATTTTTTGTTTGCTTTATATGTGAATTTTTGGTTGCGATTTTTCAGTTAATACCACGGAGGTCAATTTACATGAATATATATTTACTTCACTTCAAAATCTTGCATCATTTTTTGTGAAAGAATGTGAATTTTCTGCATTTCTGTGACATTGACTTGAAACACAAATCTCACATCACACAGAAAAAAACAGCGGGCCCGCTGTACGAGTTTCAAACACAGAAAAATCATAACATGCAAATAACATACGAACGCATGAAAAAGTGTGATACAATTGAAACACATTCAATGTGCGGCAGCCACAATTTTAAAAATACACAAAACTCAATGCAATATCTAATAAGTTTGGATCCTGTCTAGAGGCTGCCTAGGGGCGGCATGGTTGAATAGTTATTAAAGCTTTTGCCTTGCAGCCCTGGGTCCCCGGTTCGAATCCCAGCCAGGTCAACATCTGCAAGGAGTTTGTATGTTCTCCCTGTGTCTGTGTGGGTTTCCTCTGGACACTCCAGTTTCCTCCCACATTCCAAAGACATACAGTTAAGTTTATTGGCTTCACCCTAAAATTGGCCCTAGACTATGATACATGCACTACACGATACATACATAGACATATGACTATGGTAGGGACTAGATTGTGAGCCCCTCTGAGGGATAGTTAGTGACAAGACAATATACTCTGTACAGCGCTGCATAATATGTCGGCGCTATATAAATACTTATGATAAATTAATAAATAATAGAGGCTACTCAGTAAAGAACTGAATAGGATGTAGAGCAATCGTTTCAAAACTGTTGCCGAAAATCATCTTTAATAATCGAGAAAATGAGAGAGAACCCCAAGAGCCCAATATATGTACTTGATTGATGTAGTTAATGAGAGGCAAGTATATAAAGTTATACTCACAAACATGGGTTACCACTAAGGCAACCACTGTAGATGCAGGTGGGGAGATTAAACCCGTCCCCACTCAGGATTAAGAAGTCGCTCTTTGTAGATCTGGAAACAAGGGGTTAGCACCCTTCCACCATGGGTGGACTCAAACAATGTGGACATGAACAGAGGCACCAAAAGAATAAAAGTAGCTAAAACTTTTTAAAAATGGGGGAGGCATTGGTGGTCTTACCTCCTCCAAGCAGACACAAAAAAGGGTTGATACTATATCAACAAGAAAATGTATTTATATTTACACTCCAAAGGGTCAAAGTAACGCATTTCGCAGGTGTGGCCCCGCTTCATCGGGCAATAGGAGATGGAGCATACAACAACAAGTGTCTATGACTCAGCCTAGCGCCTCTGTCAATTTGTAATAATCGGTTAGTGCGACAATAATTTAAAGGGTGTAGGTAGCTGTAGTCCTGGTGGTATTATTTATGACCTGCTATAATTCAAAGCAGGACACAAAAGTCGGTTTAGTGGGCTAAACAGTTATGGTATAGATCAGCAGTGGCGAACCTATGGCATGCGTGTCCGAGGCGGCACGCAGAGCCATCTCTGTGGGCACGCGAGCTGTGTCCCATTGCCACTGCCGATGATCTGGCCGCGCGCCTGGAGGGTTGGAGCGGGAGGTAGAGAGTGCCCGAACGGGAGTAGTGCTGCGGGGAGGGGAGGAGGCAACTATCATGTCACCGTATTCCTCCATAGTACTGCTGCTGTGGAAGAAACAGCTTCAAACTCACCTTCCTTGGCTCCGGGCTCCATCAGATGCTAGAGCTCCAGGCCCATGCCATCTCCTTTCCATTGCCACTCACAGTACTTCCGGATGCTGTGTGTGCGGCAGTGCAGAGGGGACAGCGTGGACCTGCAGCGCTAGCATCGGATGGAGCCCGGAGCCAGGGAAAGTGAGTATGAAGCAGTTTCTTCTGCAGCTGCAGCACTATGGAGGAGTACAATGACAGGAGGGGGGCCCTGATGTAAGTTTACTACCCCATAGCAGCCACCAGCAGCCCATGTAGTCACGGCAAACCATGTAGCTGCAGCCCACCTACCCAACAGCAGCCCACTCTCCCACCCACCTACCTACTTATGTCACAGCAGCCCGTGGAGTCCAACCTCCCACCCACCTACCCCACAGAAGCTCACTCTCCCACCCACCTACCTACCCCACAGCAGCCCATGGAGTCCACCCTCCCACCCACTTACCCCACAGCAGCCCATGGAGTCCACCCTCCCACCCACTTACCCCACAGCAGAACCTACCCCACAGCAGCCCACCCTCCCACCCACCTACCCCACAACAGCCCACCCTCCCTCCCACCCCACAGCAGCCCACCCTCCCTCCCACCCCACAGCAGCCCATGGAGCCCACCCACCCACCTACTCCACAGCAGCCCATGGAGCCCACCCACCCACCTACCCCACAGCAGCCCATGGAGTTTACCCTCCACCCCACAGCAGCCCATGGAGTTCACCCTCCCACCCCACAGTACACCATGGAGCCACCCTCCCACCCCACAGCAGACATGGAGCTACCATCCCACTCACCTACTGCACAGCAGCCCATGGAATTACCCTGAATTATCTTGCCAGCTACTGTCTGTGCAGGGAGAGGGAGTGGAGGGAGTGGGGGTGACCGTAATCTGTCGCCCAGTATGTCACCAGCTGTCTGGAGGAAGAGGGGTGTTGATCTGTTGCCCAGTCTGTCATTAACTGTCTTGGAGAGGAGGTCAGTAATCTGTTGCCCAATCTGTCATTAACTTGTGGGGGGGGGGGACTTTGCGATAGACAATCGACTTTTGGGCGGCAGTTTGGGCACTTGGTCCCCAAAAGGTTCGCCATCACTGGTATAGATCAAGCCTTGTTTAGAAAGTCTGTATATACGATGTTAAAAATGAAATTTCAATGTCTTAAAGTGACTCAGTGTCAAATTCAAAAGAGCAACTGCTTAGAGTAACCACACTTTGCTGTACTAACTTTGGCAAATTAGACTACTTAGAGCTGCAACAGGTTCTGCTGCATCTCACCTTCAACACATGAGCCCACTGGCAGCAATAGTATCCATATTTTAAGGCTATTGCTGCCTTAATTTTATCTCATGATTCACTAACATTAAACACACAGGAGAAAAATTGTGTGTGATGCCAATAAATACGTGCATACCACCTTCTCTTGCTTCTCATGGCAGTACGACAACACCCTCCAACCCACCACCCCCCACCAAACACACACACACACAAACAAACAAACAAACAAACCATCCAGTAGGATGGGTGCAGACTTTCCTTCTCCTTCCTGGCCCCTGATAGTCGAGCAAAGACATTATCAGATAGAACCTGGAGTTTCCAGATTTTTTTACCTAGTACTGGGGATTTCTGAAAACGTACATGTTTGGGTGTTTTATTCAGACTTTGCGGAAAAGAAGGTGTCAATTAAATGAGCAGAGCAGGAAAATTAGAATTTATAGTATTTCTGTAAAGCTCCCAAAGAAGTGTTATTTTACATTTTTGCAGTTGCAGAAATCATAGTTAGCTCCTACAAATTATGAAAAGGTACTTTAATCATTTGTGATGAGCAAATTTAGCCAATTTCACTGGGCCTGAAATTTTACAAAAAAAAGCAAATTTCATCAAATGCATTAACATCTACAGTATAGATAACACAGTTTTAGAATAAAAGAGAATAGTCCATATGCAATATACTTTTTCTCCTAAGTTTTCTCCTAGGTGATATGTTCATACCTTGTCATAAAATGTCTTTGAAACCACCAGTAAGCAAGAAATTATTTTAAATAATTTTGATAGTACTTTTCACCAACTTTTAGGTACTTTTCTCAATTGTAAGATTATTAAAAGTTATTTTAAACAGGACATGGAAAAGTTAATTGCACATAGTCCAATATTTGTATTATGATCTGAGTAATTAGGAAAGCTTCAATGAACTACGTTTCATTTATAGTTTCCCTGAACTAGCCTAAGTTTTCTCAAAACCAACCACAACCTGACCCTAATTATCAAAACTTTATTCTTTTAGCTCAATTTTAATTCTACTAAAGAAATCCTATTTTTGTTACCTCTAATACTGATTACCCTAATCCTACTAACCTTAATTTTAGCCTTAGCCTTAATTTGACTTTGTTCTTCAAACCCTAATTTTGTTAAACCTATCCTTAAATTCTCCTAACAGTAATTATTTTAACCTTAACCATAACTCATAACCCTTATTCCTTGAACCCTATTTGTTATACGGTAACCTAGGAGATTATGAGAGTAAGGGTTTGGCTTGGAACTGTCTCAAACCACAAATCAACTATGTATGTGTAATGCTGGATTTCCTGATTGTACAGGGTTGGGAACTTCTCAAGTATCTATGCTCCCACTACTTGTTTTTTCATACGTGCAGCGCTATGGAAATAATAATGCCAGCATCCTCTACATGATGGCCACCAACTTGGAGACATTGGAGACACACATGAGAAAGGAGAAACATGCTGTTTTGCTGTTTTTATAGTAGTGAGAGGGTGAAAAACCAACAGAAGTTTATTGAAGGAAGAAGGGTGGCCTTCTTAACCACTTGCCGACCGCGCACTCATAACGCGCGTCGGCAAAGTGGTAGCTGCAGGACCAGCGACGCAGATCTGCTTCGCCGGCTGCAGGCTAATTAATCAGGAAACAGCCGCTCCCGTGAGCGGCTGCTTCCTGTCAATTCACGGCGGGGGGCTCCGTGAATAGCCTGCGGGCCGCCGATCGCGGCTCGCAGGCTAAATGTAAACACAAGCGGAAATAATCCGCTTTGTTTACATTTGTACAACGCGGCTAACAGTAGCAGCGTTGTACCAGATCAGCGATCCCCGGCCAATCAGCGACCGGGGATCGCTGTCACATGACAGACAGGAGCCTGTTAGAGGCTGCACAGGACAGATCCGTTCCTGTGCAGCCTCCGATCTCCGGGGAAGGGAGGGAGGAGAGGGAGAGGGGGAATCCTGCGGTGGAGGGGACTTTGAGGTGCCCCCCCCGCCAGCCACACGCAGGCAGGAGCAATCAGACCCCCCCAGCACATCATCCCCCTAGTGGGGAAAAAAGGGGGGCGATCTGGTCACTCTGCCTGTTGTTTGATCTGTGCTGGGGGCTATAGAGCCCACCCAGCACAGATCTTCTAAAACAGCGCTGGTCCTTAAGGGGGGGTAAAGGCTGGGTCCTCAAGTGGTTAATGTTGTCATTGATGTCACATTTCCCATCAGACTAGTGGGAGTTTGTACCTTAACCCTTTAGCAGCCAACTTATTTAGAGTCTTGCAAGTTCTCCAGGCTAGTTTTTTTTGGCAGATTATTTTTTTATTTCATACTTGTTACATTTCCTTGCTACTAATTAGTACTGCTGAAATGTGTATTTATGGCCACTCGTCACTAGGGGGCAGTGTAAGACAAGAACAGAGGACTCCTGCTTTCAGTTTCTATATCTCTGCTAGCAGATAGACATCAAGGCATTCCAAGAATTTACAGCACGACGAGTTCTGCCGACTGAGGTCAAAAGCCGTGCACCATCTCAAACTAGATAATTCATTTCAAGCTGCTCATGGGTTAAACAGAAGGGTAAGTATACTTCTTATTTATGTGTGATGTACAAGTGTCTACTACATTATTCTGATTTGTATTGCTTAACCCCCTTGGCGGTATGAAAAATACCGCCAGGGGGAAGCGCAGCAGTTTTTTTTAATTTTTTTTTTTTTTTATCATGTAGCGAGCCGAGGGCTCGCTACATGATAGCCGCTGCTCAGCGGCATCCCCCCGCCCGCTTCGATCAGGAAATCCCGTTTAAAGAACGGGATTTCCTGGAGGGCTTCCCCCGTCGCCATGGCGACGGGGCGGGATGACGTCACCGACGTCAGCGACGTCGGGACGTCATTGGGAGACCCGATCCACCCCTCGGCGCTGCCTGGCACTGATTGGCCAGGCAGCGCTCGGGGTCTGGGGGGGGCCGCGCGCCGCACCGGATAGCGGCGATCGGGCGCGCGGCGGCGGCGATCGGGGTGCTGGCGCAGCTAGCAAAGTGCTAGCTGCGTCCAGCAAAAAAAAAATTAAGTAAATCGGCCCAGCAGGGCCTGAGCGGCACCCTCCGGCGGCTTACCCCGTGTCACACACGGGGTTACCGCTAAGGAGGTTAAGGTTACTTTTCAAGTCTGACTTGCATTTTATAGATCTGATGCAAAACAAAAAAAACTTATGCTGGGAGAAGACTCCGTAAAAAAGTTAATTGTATCAAGTGCCAGTGATGTTTTGTAGGCCCTGTAAGATGCTATGATTATTATGTTGTGTTTTCTAGAGAGATGCAGATTAAATATTCTGACTACAGTTAACTCAATTTACTAGTGCAATCTATCTGCCATGGTTAATATAACAAAACCATTGCACTAGTATTACATTCTAGGACGAATTGATTCTACTAAACTAATAATGTCAAATTAGCACATAACTCATTTCAGAATAACCATCCTTCAATCTCCCTGTTATTCATGTAAATGGCTAATGGACAAGTCAGTTGGAAAATAACAATATTTTTACTCAAAGTGATGGCTAAATGTGTTTTTATATATCTGTTCTGTTTGTCTAATGTTAATGGCTGTTTCTGCAGAGTGGAGGCATAAATGTTTAATAACCAGAATAAATGTTTTGGTTTTAGCATTTTTTTTAAGTAAATGAAAATGTGACCTGGGATTTTGAATATGGCATATTAATGAAATAAGTATTTCATTGCTTGTTCAGTAATGGCTTCCAAAGAACGCATAAAAGCAACCTGAAGGTATTTGTAGGTATAACTAGGCACCTACATTATAGTCTTTATACAGCCTTATAACATTTATACAGAGCACACAAAAACATTGCTAATAACACTGAGAATAATGCAACAATTAAAGAGGCACTGTAACAACATATAGTAAAATGCAGTAATTTTTTTAGGATACTCACTTTTATGCTAATTTTCTTGTTTTCAGTATTAGAAACACTTCCGGTATCTGTATATTGGTATGTAGCTCCGCCCTCTCATTGATGTCAAGCCTAGGCTGATTAGCTTTGTGCCCTTCTTCTCCCAGTGCACTCTGGGAGACAAGGTTTTTTTCTATTCAGCTAAGAACACACAACCATTCCTCATCAATAATGGATCTTGCCAGCACTAAAGATGTGACAAATTTCAGAATGTAAATCAGGTTGAGGAGAGATTTTCCAATGGGCAAACACTGACTATATATTTATAAATGAATATTGTAAAAAAAGACAAAAAGTATTAAGTTAGTTTCACTACAGTTTCTCTTTAAACACCTTGTAGAAATAGATAATGTCATCTGTATAGCCTCCTCAAACAACCAGCCACACTAGTGCTGTCACGGAAATGTCATACAAGTGACAGAATGTTGCAGATAATCATTTATCCCTTGTGGAGGCTTTCTAATGGGGAGTAGCAGAAAATAATAGTGAATAAGAGGATTTTAGTAATGATTTATCTCTGATATTCTATTGCTCATGTGATATGGGCCTTAAGCTAGATGCACACGTTAGATGACGTTTTTCCGAGGACAACATTTAAGGACTGTCTTGGGCGAGAATCTAGTATGTGTATTGGTGTCCTCAAGATCACATACAGATCCAGCAAGCTGAATCTTTATTGACAACCACGCAACACTCAACTTCATTATTTCATTCCTAACCCCACCTGCCGGAAGCTGCTCCACTCTGCGCAACATTGTCAGCCCGCATTTTCTCCCCACAGAAACTGGCCCATTACCCTTCAATAGCACAGTTAGGAGCCTGCACAACATTAAGCCCTGAACTGTCACTCGGGCAACAACAATGGTGCATGTGTCATATAATGTAGCTTTGAGGGCAACATGGTGGGTTATATGAAAATCCTTCATGCTACACCTCTAAGGGAAAATCTCTGGGATGCCAATCAGCCACATAGTATGTTGGTAGTGCTGCATTTATCTGTATCTATGGCAAAAAAAATTAAAAGGATTTGTTCTTTATACATCATTAACAAATCCCAAAGTCTTTTCTCTTATACACTTTCAGTGGTTGTCATTTTAGGAAATGATCATAGGCATGCATTACTTTTTGTTCTCAAAAACCCTTATAGTTCTAACAAGAATACCAAGCTAAAAGCATGAATGGGTATGTGGTAGTGGACATGTGTGATGGTACAGCCTTTTAAAATGTATAATGTAATATGACAGTAGGACTTTTACATGGTAGACAGACTAAACGATGAATGGCAAGCTCACGCATTGTGCTCTTTTGTCCCCTGCACCAAAGGACGCTGCTCCCTTATTCATTACCCATCATCCATTTTCTCCTCTCCATTGAACAGTACATGTTGAGCAGCTTTAACCAAGCATCGTGTACATACGGTGTCCATTCCCAGAACTTTCACCCTAACAATCGATTAACAATATGTACAAGGCTTTAGTCTCAATTTTCTGCAGCGTAGAAGAGACAAGACAGTGCCAATGGAGAATAGGGCCTCTTGATCAGTCACTAAAGTTACATACACACATCCAATAATTGTTGGCCCCCGGGGATCGAGCAACAATCCCTCGGACGACAATTTGGAGAATGATGCTGTACAGACAAAACCCTAACCTGCAGGCTAGCGATGTGTTCCGTTGCTATCGGGGGGCGGAGAAACGATGATCGGTGCATGACAAAGGGGCTTCTACTGTTCAGGGGGGGGGGGGGGGGTTGTTGCAGACTTCTTTTGAAGTAAAAGCAAAGTTTTGCATGTACAAAATATTGCCTCCAATCGGACAACAGGTAGAACTCCAAAATACTTAAAATCTCTATTTGTAATAGTATGTAAGTTTATAAAAGCATTTTTATTTTCTTTTAGCACTAAAAATTAATAAAATATGCTTAAAACTTTATATATTGCCTTTGTAGCACATCATGCTAGCCAAACAAGGCTCACAAATCTGTTCCTGTAAAGGGCCTTCTGTCTGAGGGTCCCTGTTGTAATGTGACATTAAAGGGGAACAAAACAGAGTAAGTGCCTATGTGGCTGTGCTCCTCTCGGCTGAGAAGTATTCCTCGCTGGATTCTGGGCAGCTTGCCCGAAGTTACATTTGTCATTAGGACTAGCCTTTGATCTCCAGGGAAGTTGATAAAGTCACCAGCATGGAAAGAAAATGTGACAGTTGTCATCACAAAAAGGACAAAATCTGAAGGTTTTATAGGCTTCTGTGACAGTCAGCGACCCGGTTAGTCTCCAGCCCTCCCCTGCTGATGTGTGGCTGTGCTTTACACCAGCACAATTCTCAGAATGTCTGTAAAGGTGCAGCCAGATGTGTGTATCATATCTCTCTTTCAGTACAAAATAATTAAAAAATGATTTAATAATAAGGTTGATACAGTAAATCATGCTTCACTCTCAAAGATGATAAGAGGAGGAATTTACCAAGCAGAGGAAACAATCTGCCAGGTCCTTAGCAAGACTCAATTAACAACAAACATTTTAATATACAGTAGTATGTAATAGTTTTAGGCAAGTGGGAAAAAATGCTGTAAACAAAGAATGCTTTTGAAAATGTGTTAAAGAGAACCCGAGGTGAGTTCTAAGAATCTTATTAGCACACAGAGGCTGGGTCTGCATGTAATGCCCAGCCTCTGTTGCTATACTGCTTCCCCCCAGCCCCCCTCTGCACTCTGCTATGCCCCCATAAATCATACGCCGTGCTGGCGACATGCAGCATGACGCCAGCCGGCTGTTTACCTCTGTACTTGTCAGTCTCGCCACTCCCGGCGGGTGGCGTGTCAGTACTGCGCATGAGCGGTTTAATCCTTTAATTAATACTGTCACACTGGCCGCCAAGATGACGCGAGGTGACGAATGACATCATCTTTCCGGAAGAAGGAGCCCGACACTTGGTCCCAGTGTCGCTGGGAGCCATTTCTGAGAAGGGCCTGGGAGAAGAGCTAGAAGGATGCAGAGGGACCCCCCGACCTATGGTGGGCTGGAGAAAGGCCCAGGTAAGTTTACATTTTGATTTTATATACTGCTCAGAGTCTCTTTAAGTATATCAAGCCCGAGTACCCCCTGGAACCATCATAAGTAGCCCCTGGGGTACACTTCCAACATGTTGAGAACCTAGGTTCTATGTCAATATGTCCATAGTTGCTGACAGGTAATTCTTATTCCTTTTCAATTGCATGATCTCCTGGCACTAATACATAATATTTTAACCCCTGGCATGCTGATACTTTTCTTAAAGGCACACAGCCTATTTTCTGTATATGCACAAATCTATATTGATTTTTGATGCATGTCTTTATTTATACTGTTAAAATGACCCCCTATGTTGTGACTAACGTAGGGAAACATTGCATATTACTAAAAGATAAGCTGAATTATGTTATATTACTAATGAATACATGTTAGCAATTTTGAGTACAGAATATGCTATATTGTGAAATTAGGTACTTTACAATGAAGCTCTTTTATATACATGATTTTTATTAGTTGCATTTTATAATTCACCATTGATGAGGTATCACTTGTATAAGACAACCCTAATACTGTCTGTTTAAAAACCATCACACTGTCTTTTGCATTCTTAGCTTGTTTAATTTGACCGTCCCAGGTTCTCCTATTGATTGCCTGATGAAACGAGCTAATACCCATGAAACGCGTTGCATTTTTGGAGTGTTCAATTTAAGAGTTTTTCAATTTGTCATTGACTGTGCGAGTCTATTTGGGGAGGTAAGTCCACCACTTCCTCCCATTTTAAACTTTTTGTATGTGTTTTACTACTTTGGTGCCTCTGTTCGATAACGAATCAAGTTAAAGAACAAGTGACACCCATGCTAACCTAGAAATGCAAAAACACATATATAGGTAGATAAATACTAATTCTACTTACATAACAGATGTATTGCACTGCCCACGTTATGATTCCTGTGAATATTATAAAGGAAAAACAGAGAATCCTATTCTAGACAGTTTCCATCTTGGTTACCTTTGAATTAAGCTAATCCTGACATCATTTCCTACCTCACTCTTTTTTTCTCCTCTTGCTAATTGTGCTTTATTTTCTCGCCCTCCTCACAGAGTCTTCAGACACTCCCACTGAGGTCTATACTAGGAAGTGCACTGTCTTATGTCATTAGAAGGAGGTGTAAATAAAGGGAAGAGGAGGAATATATTATAGATTAAAAGACCCCCTCCTCCAGCATGCAACTGGCAATTAAAGGGCCAGTGCTCCTAAGGTATGTGATAACTCCAAACCATAACAGAAAAAAAAGTTTTGAAAGTTTTGAATGCAGGATTAGCATCTTTATCACTTAATACACTCATATACCAGTTGCTGTTGAAATTTGATTTTTATGGTGACAATCCCGCTTTAAGGGGGAAGCTATTTGACCTTATAAGCAATTTAATACATTTGAAACCTCATTTAAACCTACTGGAAAAACTGAAGAGATAACTAAATTAAAAATGCCTTGAGTAGCATGGATATGTAATAGCAATTCAATTGTTTTTATGCTTTAAATGACAAAACTTTAAAACTAACCCTGATCTTTCACCTGACTCTAGTCATAACTTTAACACTTAATGATCACTAATCCTAGCATCACTCTTATCCTTATAACTGATTTTGCCAGATAATGTTTTTCATTGTTTTATATATATATATATATACAGTGGTGTGAAAAACTATTTGCCCCCTTCCTGATTTCTTATTCTTTTGCATGTTTGTCACACTTAAATGTGTCTGCTCATCAAAAACCATTAACTATTAGTCAAAGATAACATAATTGAACACAAAATGCAGTTTTAAATGATGGTTGTTATTATTTAGTGAGGAAAAAAAACTCCAAATCTACATGGCCCTGTGTGAAAAAGTGATTGCCCCCCTTGTTAAAAAAAATAACTTAACTGTGGTTTATCACACCTGAGTTCAATTTCTGTAGTCACCCCCAGGCCTGATTACTGCCACACCTGTTTCAATCAAGAAATCACTTAAATAGGAGCTATCTGACACAGAGAAGTAGACCAAAAGCACCTCAAAAGCTAGACATCATGCCAAGATCCAAAGAAATTCAGGAACAAATGAGAACAAAAGTACTGTAATTGAGATCTATCAGTCTGGTAAAGGTTATAAAGCCATTTCTAAAGCTTTGGGACTCCAGCGAACCACAGTGAGAGCCATTATCCACAAATGGCAAAAATATGGAACAGTGATGAACCTTCCCAGGAGTGGCCGGCTGACCAATATTACCCCAAGAGCGCAGAGAAAACTCATCCGAGAGGCCACAAAAGACCCCAGGACAAAATCTAAAGAACTGCAGGCCTCACTTGCCTCAATTAAGGTCAGCGTTCACAACTCCACCATAAGAAAGAGACTGAGCAAAAACGGCCTGCATGGCAGATATCCAAGGCGCAAACCACTTTTAAGCAAAAAGAACATTAAGGCTCGTCTCAATTTTGCTAAAAAAACATATCAATGATTGCCAAGACTTGTGGGAAAATACCTTGTGGACCGCCGAGACAAAAGTTGAACTTTTTTGGAAGGTGCGTGTCCTGTTAAATCTGTTGTAGAAGTAACACAGCATTTCAGCAAAAGAACATCATACCAACAGTAAAATAAGGTGGTGATAGTGTGATGGTCTGGGGTTGTTTTGCTGCTTCAGGACCTGGAAGGCTTGCTGTGATAGATGGAACCATGAATTCTACTGTCTACCAAAAAATCCTGAAGGAGAATGTCCGACCATCTGTTCGTCAACTCAAGCTGAAGCGATCTTGGGTGCTGCAGCAGGACAATGACCCAAAAGACACCAGCAAATCCACCTCTGAATGGCTGAAGAAAAACAAAATGAAGACTTTGCAGTGGCCTAGTCAAAGCCCTGACCTGAATCCTATTGAGATGTTGTGGCATGACCTTAAAAAGGCAGTTCATGCAAGAAAACCCTCAAATAAAGCTGAATTACAACAATTCTGCAAAGATGAGTGGGCCAAAATTCCTCCAGTGCGCTGTAAAAGACTTGTTGCAAGTTATCGCAAACGCTTGATTGCAGTTATTGCTGCTAAGGGTGGCCCAACCAGTTATTAGGTTCAGGGGGGCAATTTATTTTTCTTTTTTCTTTTTTTTCTTTTTTTTTTTTTTTTTTCAACTCAGCACACAGACCCAAGTTCATGAGTAGTCAGTTATCTGGGGCATTAGCAATACTCTTTTCTTGCTGTAGCCTTGAACTGAATTGTGTGATCATCATAGTTGGGTGGGAGCTGGATATTAGTATCGATGCCCTTCTCTTCCATCGTTCCTTCCTTCCCTCACCCTCCAACAACTATTCCCAGTCGTTGAACGACTGTTGCTGAGCCTACTATTTATTTATCTTTCTCCTACCACATTCATATGTATACATACACTAACAACATCCTGTACATATCTCTCTCTCTTTAAAGGGAGCCTGCACCGGACAATCCACTCAAGACATCCACCAGACAGTCCCCACGAACATGACACAGTCACTCACCCCCCTCCCCCCCCAGTAGCCCGCCACACCCCCCCAGCACCGATCCCCTCCCGAGGGGGCAATTTCTTTTTCACACAGGGCTATGTAGGTTTTGAGTTTTTTTTCTCACTAAATAATAAAAATCATCATTTAAAACTGCATTTTGTGTTCAATTATGTTATCTTTAACTAATAGTTAACGGTTTTTGATGAGCAGAAACATTTAAGTGTGACAAACATGCAAAAGAATAAGAAATCAGGAAGGGGGCAAATAGTTTTTCACACCACTGTATATATATATATATATATATATATATATATATATATATATATATATATATATATATATATATATATATATATATATATATATATATATATATATGTAAGGTCTAATGTCTATATAGTAACTATAACCTACACTGCAGACCAGTGGCAGATTTTAGCGACATTCATGTGCATATTACTCTTCTACTCAAGTGTGTCTTTTCTCCTAGCCCTCTATCAACCACATCCTGGCTGGAAGCTGCAAAAAGAGAAATTTAAAACCACAAAACACTGGTTCACACGACAGTCAGGGGTCCCGGAATCTGCCACAGACCGGGACCCCTAAACCACTATGTGATACCTAGAGGGAGATACAGGTGAGCCCTGGACCTCTCACCACCAGGGGAATCATCCGCACTGCCTCTAAACTGAATGCTGATTGCAAAATACACGAAAAGCAAATGCACACTCCCAGCTAGCACATTCATACCTTCATCTGATCAGCAGACACCTGTCAGCCAATTACCCGTTGTCTTTAACCCTTTGGACCCTAAAATGGTTTTCCCAAGGGGTTTTATCAGTAAAACCCTTATGGATTTACTGAAAACATGTCAGCAAAGATAAATTATATCTATGGGTATATGGGCAGCACAGTGGTGTAGTGGTTAGCATCCTCCACTTTGTTGTCCCCCCCCCCCCACATAGCCACATTAGGTGGACCTTTCGTCTTCTATGACGTCCGATATGATTACGTTTTTTTCCCAGACCTCTTTTCATTGCAGGGTACTTGCAGCGGAATGGTTATTACCCGATGGCCAGCTCGTTTCTTCCCTCCTTCATCTGTGTTCTTCCATCTCCATGCCTGCCAGCGCCTCTTATCTCAACCTGGTAGCATGTACCTACTCACATACGCAGGGTCAATGAATAGAGTCACAGGCGAGGATAGAGGCAAGGGAACACAGACGACGGAGGGGCGTGTTGTCTGGTCAGGTGAGTACCACTGTGCTGCAAGTACTCTGCAAAGATCCCCGGGGGCACAAAGTTAGTATCTGGGGGGACTCCTGGGGGGGCCATAAAGCTGATTGGGCCCTGAGCACTTGGGCCAGTTTTCTCCATCGTATTGCCACTATGATCTGTACAATCAGCTTCTTCTACTAATCTGTCTGTGGAAGAAATAATCTAAACCGATATGTATACTTATCTTGTGATTTACATGTGCAGTATAAAGAAAATGTGTTACAAAGGTAATGGACAAAGTGCAGTACTATTTATGAAATGGTGCATTAGCTAAGGAAAAAGTGCTCAGAAAGCAGCCAGTGTATACAATTTATGTCTGGTAAATACCGTACATTAGTCGTTTCCATACCTCTGCATCTGATAATGTGTTCATCTACCGACTATGAGACTAATATGAAATCAGTGTCTATAACTCAGTCTTCCTTCCAGGCTGCACTGTTTTGAAAGCATACGTGCATCAAACATGAGCTGATAAGCTTAATGCATCTACAAATATGAGAGTGATAAGGAAGAGAGGACTCACCCATTTTATGTTTTCTTTTTTTTTTTTTGGTCTATAGGTATTCTAATTTCTAATTCATGTTTTCCATCCCATGTGGGGAACAGGAAATCTGTGACTCTGTGGCATGCAATCTCCTTAAAGGTGTCCATTAATTTTTTTCACCAAATGCGATTTTTCGATGCAATTTTTATCATTAAATTTTATAGAAAATTTGCCATTTATGAAGGCAATCAATAAGGAACGGTTCTATGGTCGATTGCTAGATAGGGTACAATCGATCCAAAAGTTGGATTTTATGATCACATTTGAGGAAATAATCGTTCAGTAAATGCGAACAATCGATAATTACCTTCCGATTAGTCACGATCGTTCACATTGCATCGAAAGATCACATTTAGTGAAAAACGGTACCTTTAATGAGCACCTTAAGCAGTCACAAATTGCTCTTGGTTGCCTTGGAATTTCTTTCATGTTTCTAACTGTAATTCAAAATTGTTGAATTTTGCAAATAAAACAAGAAATATGACTGGCTGCTATGGCCACATCCACACTCGAGCACATTCTGCCCACAATTCAAGCTAGGCTGATTGCAAAAATACAAAAGCAGAGCTCCAATGTGTAAAACTTTTCACTCTAATAAAACCGCATCTGGTAATGCACTTACATAAGATCAATAAAACCGAGTATATCACCGATCCCCTGCTCTGGGCTGTGGCTCATGCTTGTCTCTCCACGCTCAGAATCCTCCACGCTGCTTCCTGGCTCCGCCCTATGGGTGTCATCACCAATGTGACTCATCAGGGGCTTTTGTATTGTGAGGATTTGTGGAAATGAAGTGGTGGGTGGTCACTACGGAGGAATATTACTGTGAATCATTTGTTGACTGGAATCACGTCTTGTTTGTTGACAGTGAGCAGGGAAAAGTTGATGAGGGGAGTGTGTGGAATTCAGTTGGTGGTCCAGCCCTTGTCCCCTTATGCTGACTCTGCATGGTGTTCAAGTGCCGGATCAGACAGCGTCTATTGCAGCTGCTCCCCATCACTCTCATGTGCAGTTCTCGTCTCCTATCATTTCTGTGACCCTTGGGGTCATGATGCTGCAGAAGCAGCTCTGTGAAGGAGAGTGGCTATTGGCATGGAGTGGGGGTGGGAAAGAGGCAGGGAGCATGCGGTGGAGAGTCTGTGAGAAGGTTCTGATAGGCGGGGAAGGGGTGTTCCTCTCCTGCAAAGGATGCTCCTTCCCCATTAATTTGCAGACATTCTACATGTCGGCATATTTGAGGGGAAGGGTGGGGGGGGGGCTAGCAGGGCGCAGGGGGGACTGAGAGCTGTCGCATCAACTGTTGCACGGGGAACAAGTGTATCTAGTCTTATGAGACCAGTATGCTTGCCGGTGCCTTGTCTCAGCCGGATTGCCCAACGGCTACAGATGAACATCCTATTAGCAATAAGAGACGGCACACCACTGGCTGCAATGATTTTGCTGTATTGGATGAACAAGTACACTACATGTTACGAATATTACATTCTTCCTCAGGTGTTAACACCTGAGGAAGAATGTAATATTCGTAACATGTAGTGTACTTGTTCATCCAATACAGCAAAATCATTGCAGCCAGTGGTGTGCCGTCTCTTATTGCTAATGGGACTGAGAGCTGCAAGGTGGGCGCACAGAGGCATGTCCTGCAGATGGGAGCATGCCTCTATGTCCCTTTTATACATTTAAAAACTGTATTGGGTACATTTTAAAGAGTAGCAATCCAGATTCTCAACAGTAAATCAATCATGACCGAGTGTCTTTAAAGGAATACTATCAAAGTTAGACAATCTGTGCCAACAGCATGAATGAATGTGGCAACAACAGAACGGACACAGCATATACTTTTGCTGTGCAGTGTCTTTTTTTTATTTTTTTTATCTACCTTATAGACGCTGTCCCCTTTACACACTGACAGCAATGGAAAAGTGGGCCAGGTCATTATCTGAGGGGAATCCTCTTATTGTGTGCAGCAGCGGATTATACTACTGTGAGGCTCCCCCACACCAGAGCACATTGTACAGCGTATGACCCGCCTCAGTAAATAACAATGAGGAGCGAGAGACTGGCCGGCCAATGAGTCTCTTGCCACTCTCTGTTTGAAATTTACTTCCGTGCGTGCCGCCGTGTCATTGGATGTTTGCCGTTGCTATGCAAGTGAGCCGGAGGAGGCAATATTATAATCAGTCCCCCGAACCTCCTGCTTCGGGTATTTTCGGAATAACAACGCGCCCTCCTCTGGCTCACTACATCCAATGACGTGGTGGCGCACACGGAAGTAAATTTCAGTTAGAGAATGGGGAGAAACTTGTTGGCCGGCCAGAATAGGAGCGAGAGAGGTTGTCTCTCGCTCCTCATTGTTATTTACTGAGGTGGGTCACATGCAGTATAGTGCGCTCTGGTGTGGGGAAGCCTCACAGTAGTATAATCCAATGTTGCACTCAATAAGAGGATTCCCCTCAGATAATGACCTGGCCCACTTTTCCATTGCCGTCAGTGTGTAAAGGGGACAGTGTCTATAAAATAGATGATAAAAAAAAAAAGACACTGCACAGTAAAATTATATGCTGTGTCTATTCGAACTGTTGTAGCCACATTCATTCATGCTGTTGGCACAGATTGTCTAACTTTGAAAGAGTTCCTTTAAGTCTCTTTAAAGCGGAATATAACCCTGCATTTCAACTTTGCTGTAAAACATTATTTACAGCATATTATATGCAACCAGCATTTTTTTTTTTACTAGACCAGCATTGGAAGGGTTTCACACAGAGCTTTAACGTTCCGTGGAGAGAAAAGCTGCAGCAGACGAAGTTTAGATAGATACATTTAAGTAAACACAATGTAACAGGTGTGGAATGTGACACACACTCTCTGACTGTGCAGGAGCTGGAGGACAGCCAAAGAGTGTGTAACATTCACCACTTGTTACATTGTGTTTACTTAAATGTATCTATCTAAACTTCAGATGCGGCAGCAGTTCTCTTCAGGGAACTTTAAAGCTCTGTGTGTAACCCTTCCAATGCTGGTCTAGTAAAAAAAAATGCTAGTTGCATATAATATGCTGTAAATAATGTTTTAGAGCAAAGTTGAAATGCAGGGTTATATTCCGCTTTCAGTATGGTACCCCATTTATTTTAGCATTTGGCAGGAACTTTAATAGTCTACCAAAAAAACAATTAAATCATATTTTTAGGTTGATGATGATCCTGATGATTTCATAGGTACAAGCTATCACTCCATTCATAAATTAAGATGACACTAAACTGTTAGTCCAAACATTTAACTGCAATGCCACAAATGTTCATAATATAGTTTTATGCATTAATGGATTCAGAAGCCATAATGCCTCATAAATATTGCTGTAATTATGCCGGAATCCATATTTTAAATAAGCTGTGTCTTTCTGTAAATGCTTCCAGCAAATATACATTCATATGTTAGGTGAAACTAAACGCTTCTATTAAAATGCACATTGATTAAAGAATTCATCACTGACCTAGTAACAAGTGCTTAGCAGACAATTAATGACAAAGTTCACACAAAAACAGTGTCAGTTGTTGGTAGATCTGGGAATGTTAAATAACTAATAAATAATTTTAACCTTAAACCTACAGAAAAAGGGATACGGGGGTTGATTCACTAACAATAGCGCTGCCAAACAGCGCAAGTAAATTACTGTTACGATCACTAATATAGCAGCGCTACTTACTTTTTACTCCAAGTACGCTATGAGCGCTAGTGGCAGCGTAGTGTGTGTAATTAAGCACAGTCAGAGGAGCAGGTGCTGAGCTCACGCTATGCTGCGGTAGTGCAGCATAAGGAACGCTGGTAACTTACGCCCGCTTCCTGCCAATAATGGGCTCTTCACTCGTCCTGCCCTGAGCCCCTTCGGGTTCAGTCACTTTAAAGAAAACCTGTATCGAAAAAAAGGGCCCCTGGGGGGTACTTACCTCGGGAGCGGGAATCCACTGGATCCGATTGCGGCTTCCCCGTCCTCCTCCGTCACACGATGGTCTCGTTGGGCCCCTCTGAAGCCACTGCCGACAATTTGTCAGGCTGTGGCGTATGCGCAGTAGCGCCTGAAATATTTACCTTCCTCGGCTCCAGCGCAGGTGCAGTAGTGGCTCTCGGCTCAGGATCAGGTGGAAATAGCCGATCCCAGTCGGATCCGATCTACTGCGCAGGCACAAGTCGCCTGCGCCTGTGCAGTAGAGCGGATTCAACTGGGATTGGCTATTTCTGCCTTATCCGAGACGATATTTATTTATTTTTCTCGTTGGACTTGATGGACAGATGTCTTTTTTTCAACCAAACTAACTATGTAACTATATATGTAGATAATCCCATTCAACTTAATATACATAAATCAGGTGGCTGCACTGTCCATGTAAACAAGCTGTAAAGCAAACCTAAACTGAACATAAACTTTTGACATAATTAATTGTATGAGGAATCATCAGGCATTTTGGGAAAAAGCTTTACTCACCTGGGGCTTTCTCCAGCTCCTTGCAGCCGGCTGTCCCACGCCAACCTCCGGTCTCCGTGCACGGTGCGGAGGCCAACCTCCGGTCTCCGTGCACGGTGCGGAGGCCAACCCCAAGGTCATCCTCACTGCGCCTGCACGAACCGCCGATGTCAGTCATCCCCACGTTGCACACGGCTTACTGTGCAGTAAGCCGCGTACAACGTGGGCTTAATTGACAATGGTGGTTCACCTGCACAGTAAGCCACGTACAACGTGGGCTTGGTTGACAGCGGCGGTTCGCGCAGGCACGGTGAGGATGACCTCGGGATCGGCCTTCGCACCGTGCACGGAGACTGGGACAGCGGTGCAGAGCGGAGCGGTCGGCGTGGGGCAGTCGGCTGCAAGGGGCTTGGGAAAGCCCCAGGTGAGTAAAGCTTTTTTCCCCCCAAAATCCCGGATAACTCCTTTAAGTAGTAATGATAAATAGAACTTCCTCTCAGTCTCATTCTTAATTTCATTTTAATGCCTGGTACACACTATGCAATTTCCCATCAGATAGATGGGTCGATAGATAATTTCCGACAGATCAAATCAGATTTATGATCACTTCTATGCACATTGATACAAAAAATCGGAAATCAGATCGGACATGGAGGAAATTATCTATTCGACCTATCTATCTGACGGGAAATTGCATGGTGTGTACCAGGCTTTAGAGCTACAACTCTATTGTGCAGTGTAAATAGAATCCATAACGGTGTGAAGTAGAATCTGGTTCATTCAGCTCCCAGAGAGATTTAATGACCATTTGAACATAGAAATAAACGTGATCACAGCGTGTTTGCGTTTCTTAGGGGAAAAGGGCCATTAGGATTAGTTTTCCATATACAATTGCTTATCTCATTAGTTTATATTTATGTCAGATTTACTTAAACCATTTGCATCTTCAAACAAAATATCTAGTTTGTACATGCTGCACTCATTTTAACCTCAGCTGGCCATGGACATGCAGAGCGGCGCAGAGAGCGTCTTTCTAGTTACCTGTTCTGGGTGCTGGACTGGCGTCTCCTCTTCATTCATCTGCAGCGCTGCACTCCCAGCATCCCCTTCTGACTTCCGATGACGTTATTACATGTGACCAGGATTTAGAGGATAGTGTCAGTGGTGCAGCGCCACCCAGTGGTGGAAGAGGGTTAATGGAAGAGTCTCTTCCATCACTCCTCTTCCACCACCAGGTGACGTTACAATAACATGTGATTGGAATTCAGAAGGGGATGCCAGGAGTACAGCGCAGCAGGTGGATAAATAGAGGAAGCCGGTCCAGTGTCCGGAACCGGTAACCATAAAAGCGCCACTCTGCATAGTCTGCCAGGCTGGGGATGGCACACTTCCCTGCTTCCCCAGTGGGAGGAAATATCGGGCCCTGAAGCTACAAAGTTTTACTTTATTTGGGTGCTAAAAGGTTAAACAGGGAATATTCATTGCAACCGCAATACTCCACTTACTACATGTCCCCTTTAAACATATAATAGGTTTGGAGCCAATCTATCTTTTTTGGAATGCCCTTGTTTAGCCCAGCTAAAGCTATTACAAAGCCGAACATTCATTATATTGCAGATCATTCTTTTTCATATCTGTGCTAGTGTTGACTAATATCTATTTTTCTTCTCGTAAGTTATTTCATATGTTGTTGTTTTTTTTGTTATTGTTTTTTTTTTTTACTGTGATTCAACATTTGATCAACATTTTTTCAGTACCGTCTGGCTAACTACATACTGGAAATGTACAGATGGGGTGAGAAAAGCTGTTCTGAATCACTCTCTGACATCATTCAACTTTTATTGTATCACCCTGTTGTCAGATAAGACATGAAATGTTTCAGGGCCATTATTGATACAACTAACAGTTTTGTAACAATCTAACCACTTGAGGACCACAGGCTTACACCCCCCTAGTGACCAGGCTATTTTTTACAATTCAGTGCTCTGCAGCTTTAACAGCTCGCTGCAGAGCCATACACGTTACCACGCAAATGAATCTTACTTCCTTTTCTTGCCGCATCTGATTGCTGCTGCGTTGTTTTTGTTTTTATATTAATTTGATTCTCATTTATTTTTTAATATATTTCTTTATTTTCTTTGTATTTCCCTCCCTCCCCACGAGATCCAATCAGTGATCACCTCTCATAGGCACCTCTCATAGGCAATGATGAGGATGCAAGGACTGGGGAAGAGTTTGTGTGCATGGATAGGGAAGTGGCTAATGGACAGAAAACAAAGAGTTGTGGTCAATGGATCTGTGAGAATCCGCTCAGCTGCCTGCGCAGGCAGGCAGCCTTTTGACCATTGTTTACGTTTGCTTGCTGCAGGACTCTGGAAAGGAGACCTTCTGTCAGTTGTGCAGCTTGTGTTGCTGAGGGATTTGCATACATTAGTCATGCAAATCCGTTACCTGCCTTCTTTTGATGACTGGCACTATAAAAGCATTCTGCTCCCAGAATGCTTTGCTGGACATTTCCCTTTCATGGTCTGTTCCTGATGGACACTCCTGGAGTGTCAGCCATTCCCGTTTGTTAAAGTTATCTTAGTGTAATTCGTGGGAATGCACTAGGCAGGTTCCCTAGTGCAGTTAGGATTGCATTATCTGTTTTGCCTGTTCTGTCTGTCTTGTGTTTGGATCGCACAAGCCCTAGCGTTAGCGGCTGTGGATCCTTCTGATTGAGTCTGGAGTGTAGGTTGGAACAGCGGTTGTTTCTGCCTACCTCATCTGTTCTGTCTCCTGGGATCGCGCTAGCCACTTTTCGCTAGCGCTGTGGATCCTATCTCTCGCTTGTCCCTGTTTTCGTGTGTCTGTCTTGTCTGCTACGGACGCTTGCTGGAGGCTCGGTGAGGTAACCGTTAAGCAAGCGTTCGCGTCCTCTGTTTCATGTTTGTCTGTCGATGGTTAGTTAGGCGTGCTTGTCTCTATTGTGCTTATCACGTGGAGACCGCGCATAACCGCGTGCACTGTTGCGAATGAGTGCGGTGTTCGCGGTTAGCTAGCGTTTGTTATTTTCTGTATCTCCTCATTGTATGATTTGCTGTGCCTTTGCTACCCTTGTGCGCTGTCCTGCTCTGTCTTGTGTCTCTATCGGCAATCGCCAATCTTGTGATTGCGTTCCCACTTTGTTTCCCCTGTTGTGTGTTCACTGTCGCTGGGTGGCGGCTAGTTTGGTGCACACACATACTGTACATCCTGTCCCTGTGCTCTTTCTCTTTAAGGGCTCTTCAGCCCCGTTTATCGGGTTCTGTACAATTCCCATCTGGCATCTGTGGTTGTGCAGCAGCGGTGTTCGCCTGCACTCCACAGCGCCATCTGCCGGTGGGAATTGCCCTCTGCGGGCGCATAGCACCTAGCCTGGGTTTCCCAAAATCATACGCTGGTGGAGGGTTTTCGTTGTGTCAGTGCGCGTCTTGTGCGCTGACCACGAAAACGACCCCGCCATCGTTACAGAATGTCCAGCCCAACCAAAATTCCCAGGGCAGAGTGAACCTTCGATTTGTTTCAGATGTCATTGCCTGAGGCAAAGGCATATGTGGATCCTATTATAGGTAGGATCGCACACTACATTAAAGCAGTTAAAAAGTCTGTCCTCGTTCCTGACCCCAACCCATATGGAGATTACCTAGATACTGGGTTGTTTGAACCGCCATTTGCCTCATGGGAGATTGGGGCCTTGTTGGAAGAGTTTGATTTCGATTGGAAAGCCTTTTGCGATTTTTATATCGCAAAGAGCGCGGATGACCTGAATGATTGTCTCGACTCTATGTACCTTTTGATCGATTCTGATGAATGTGATGAGTGTGATGTGGATCTGGTAATTTATGTGGGGCAGACTATTTTGGACGAATTGCACACACACCAACCAATTATTTCCAATAAAGTGACACCATTGTCACATGATTATTCCTGTCTTTCTGGGGTGAAGCAAATGAGTTTGGACACTGTGCGACCTGAAATGAATGGGTGTGCCTCGACTGTGGACACCTGCGTGAATTCTGATGGAGTTTCTCCCGTTTGTTTAGAGGTTAAATCTGTGCGATCTGATGCCTGTTTCTCAGATGGTCCTGTCGATTGTGATCGGCGTGAGTGTGTCAGTTTTGTCAATGATTTGTGGAATCCCTTGTCATGTAGAAACAGATCTTCTTCTCTCAGTACTACTTTAACCACTTGAGGACCCACCCTTTACCCCCCCTTAAGGACCAGCGCTGTTTCAGCTGATCTGTGCTGGGTGGGCTCTGCAGCCCCCAGCACAGATCAGCGTGCAGGCAGAGCGACCAGATCGCCCCCCTTTTTTCCCCACTAGGGGGATGATGTGCTGGCGGGGTCTGATCGCTCCTGCCTGCCGGGTGTTGCGGGGGGGGGGGGGCACCTCAAAGCCCCCCTCCGCAGCGAAATACTCCCCCTCCCTCTCCTACCTGGCCCCCCCTGGAGATCCGGGCTGCACAGGACGCTATCCGTCCTGTGCAGCCAGTGACAGGCTGTCTCCTGTCACATGGCGGCGATCCCCGGCCGCTGATTGGCCGGGGATCGCCGATCTGCCTTACGGCGCTGCTGCGCAGCAGCGCTGTACAATGTAAACAAAGCGGATTATTTCCGCTTGTGTTTACATTTAGCCTGCGAGCCGCCATCGGCGGCCCGCAGGCTATTCACGGAGCCCCCCGCCGTGAATTGACAGGAAGCAGCCGCTCGCACGAGCGGCTGCTTCCTGATTAATCAGCCTGCAGCTGGCGACGCAATACTGCGTCGCTGGTCCTGCAGCTGCCACTTTGCCGACGCACGGTATAAGCGTGCGGTCGGCAAGTGGTTAAGATCCTCCATCTATGATCTTGCTATGGGGAAAATTCCCAAACTATGCAGTTTTAAGAGTAAAATTAATATGATTCCTCATGTTGTTGTCACAACTTCCCCTAACATTGTTCAGTTTGAATGCTCAGACCTAGTCAGGTGTGAATGGGAGCCCCCGTTCCAGAAAAAACAGCTCGAAGCGTTGTCGTATGAATTGGAGAACGATTCAGAGTCGTTTTGTGAGTACTACATTGCCAGAAGTGAATCTGTCTTGAGAGCATGTATAAGTTATGCATCCGCCTTAAAGGGAAGGTTCAGGGAGGGTGGGTAAAAAATAAAAATCAATTTCCACTTACCTGGGGCTTCCTCCAGCCCGTGGCAGGCAGGAGGTGCCCTCGCCGCCGCTCCGCAGGCTCCCGGTGGTCTCCGGTGGCCGACCCGACCTGGCCAGGCCGGCTGCCAGGTCGGGCTCTTCTGCGCTCCAAGGCCCGGAACTTCTGCGTCCAACGCCGGCGCGCTGACGTCATCGGACGTCCTCCGGGCTCTACTGCGCAGGCGCAGAACTTCTGCGCCTGTGCAGTAGAGCCCGGAGGACGTCCGATGACGTCAGCGCACCGGTGTGGGACGCAGAAGTCCTGGGCCTTGGAGCGCAGAAGAGCCCGACCTGGCAGCCGGCCTGGCCAGGTCGGGTCGGCCACCGGAGACCACCGGGAGCCTGCGGAGCAGCGGCGAGGGCACCTCCTGCCTGCCACGGGCTGGAGGAAGCCCCAGGTAAGTGGAAATTGATTTTTATTTTTTACCCACCCTCCCTGAACTTTCCCTTTAAGAGAAAAAAAGGGGTGTGAATTTGATTTTGTGAGTCCGCTGATTTGTATGTGGAAAATGATTCTGAATGAATTACGTGTACGTCATTCAGGTGACGTTTGTAAAGGTACATTGTCAGCTGGCGTTTCTGAGATCCAGCAATCCAGCCTGGAGACCTCAGAATCCCTGTCTTTGGAGTGTTTGGTTTCGCAACCTAAAGCGATTGTGGATTCGCAAATTTTGCGTTCTGTCTCCTCGGATTCGACATCATTAGCCGAGTCTAAGAGTGAGACAGCACTTTGGTTTTGTGAACCTGATACTGAAGCACCTTTGCTCTGTCCAGCAATGGCAATGAATCAAAGGGAAACCTATGCACTGGAAAGCTGAGTAATCACTGAGGGAGTGCATCAAACCAATAAATTGATTATAGATCAGATAAGTAAAAGAAAAGGGCTTTGCACATCCCTTAATAAAACGTCACTTTTATTCCAATTGTATCAAATTAAAAGGCATACTTTACATATTCCATGCAGCACAAAGAGAGAGAGGTACAAGGCTGGTGGGGAGGTTTGACCTCCCCACCAGCCTTGTACCTCTCTCTCTTTGTGCTGCATGAAATATGTAAAGTATGCCTTTTAATTTGATACAATTGGAATAAAAGTGACGTTTTATTAAGGGATGTGCAAAGCCCTTTTCTTTTACTTATTTGCTCTGTCCAGAGAAGATGTCTCTGAGCCTGCCCTGTATCATGAATAAAGACATTATGTCCACTCGCATTGACATTTACGAGTCTGATTCTGAAGTAAGTACTGACTCTCCACCCAGTAATCTGGATGAGTCAGTATTACCTTGTTTAAAATCTCCTGCAGTGTCCCTAGAGGCTCGTCTAGGTATTGCAACCATTGTTACCTGTTTCTCTGCTATTTTGGAATTGCAGTCTGGTTTGACTGCTATGGAGGAATTTCCCTGCAGTGAAACGAAACTCAGAAGGCCAGAGTTAGTTTCACTAGATATTTCTGTGTATCCCTGTCCTGATGATGAAATTCAGTCTCAGTTTATGGTGGAACCTTCCCTGGGACATCTGCCCGGTTCACAAAATAAAGTTCAAGCTTTGCCCTGTAACATGGATAGTTCAGAATCCTTCTTAGGAAACTTGAAAAAGGATGTTCCTGAGGTCCTGTCTGACCTCCTGGAGATCTCCGAGTTCCTCCCAAAGGGTGCAGAACTTGTAGGAGACGTCTCCTGCTCCCCCAAGTCCTTCTGAGGTGTTGCCCACTTCAGTAGGCATTGCTGCCTTGCTAGCTACCTTTTCAGCTCTGGTGGAGCTTCAGTCATGTGTAGTCAATGATGAATTTCTGTCAGATATCATTACAGTCATTGAGATTTTTAAGCCTGAGACCGAGTCTTCTTTTGAAAGACCAGTACCTGTGACCTCTACTCGTGAGTCGTGACGATTTTCTGCCCGGTCCTGGTTTTGGTCTTGTCGTGCCGGACTCTGAGGTTGGCAGTTCCCCGACATGTCCTGAGGTTTCTCCTGTGCTGGTGTACCCCAGTGTGCTCTGTGACCCAGAAAGCCCAAGTGTGCCTCGGTTACCAGCGTACTCAGATGCTTCCTCGGTGGAGACATGTTCTGATTTAGCCTGCCTGCTTGCATGCCCAGAAGTGGTCCCTGAAAGTCCTGATCTTGATGGGTGTCCTGCTAATTCTGAATCTGGAACTGTCATAGGTTCCATGGGGGTGCTTGGTAGCTCTCCATGTGAGCCTGGTGAGCGTTCTGGCTTCTTGGAATCTCTGCGGAGCTTCAAGGCGTTCTGGGAGATTCCGAGAGAAGTTTTGCTTGGTACCCTGAATACGATCAACAGCGGCTTTTGTTTTGAAAGAGACACTTCGAACAGGTTTTGTGGCAGATTTGGTATTTTTGGACGCTCCTTGGAAGGTGGTGGGTATTGTCTGGAGGGTGTCGATGGCTTCTTCTCTGGTATCCACAGTCCTGATGGGTGTTACGCTGAGACTTGTAGTGCTGACGGGCATGTTTCGGTGGCTTCTGTTTCCGATGAGGTCGGTTTCGGGTGGACTGACTCTGGAATTGGACCTTGTCGGGCTGGCCCGACCTTCATGAGTCTTCTGTTAAAGTGGTTTGGAGATGTCAGTTTTGAGGGTCGTCTGGAATTCGACCCTAGGAGGGGGGTACTGTGAGAATCCGCTCAGCTGCCTGTGCAGGCAGGCAGCCTTTTGACCATTGTTTAGGTTTGCTTGCTGCAGGACTCTGGAAAGGAGACCTTCTGTCAGTTGTGCAGCTTGTGTTGCTGAGGGATTTGCATACATTAGTCATGCAAATCCGTTACCTGCCTTCTTTTGATGACTGGCACTATAAAAGCATTCTGCTCCCAGAATGCTTTGCTGGACATTTCCCTTTCATGGTCTGTTCCTGATGGACACTCCTGGAGTGTCAGCCATTCCCGTTTGTTAAAGTTATCTTAGTGTAATTCGTGAGAATGCACTAGGCAGGTTCCCTAGTGCAGTTAGGATTGCATTATCTGTTTTGCCTGTTCCGTCTGTCTTGTGTTTGGATCGCACAAGCCCTAGCGTTAGCGGCTGTGGATCCTTCTGATTGAGTCTGGAGTGTAGGTTGGAACAGCGGTTGTTTCTGCCTACCTCATCTGTTCTGTCTCCTGGGATCGCGCTAGCCACTTTTCGCTAGCGCTGTGGATCCTTCTGTTCTGTCTCCTGGGATCGCGCTAGCCACTTTTCGCTAGCGCTGTGGATCCTATCTCTCGCCTGTCCCTGTTTTCGTGTGTCTGTCTTGTCTGCTACGGACGCTTGCTGGAGGCTCGGTGAGGTAACCGTTAAGCAAGCGTTCGCGTCCTCTGTTTCATGTTTGTCTGTCGATGGTTAGTTAGGCGTGCTTGTCTCTATTGTGCTTATCACGTGGAGACCGCGCATAACCGCGTGCACTGTTGCGAATGAGTGCGGTGTTCGCGGTTAGCTAGCGTTTGTTATTTTCCGTATCTCCTCATTGTATGATTTGCTGTGCCTTTGCTACCCTTGTGCACTGTCCTGCTCTGTCTTGTGTCACGTCTGGCGATCGCACCTCTCGCGATCGCGTTCCTACTTCATATCTGCTGTGGTGTGTGCACAGTCGCGGGTTGGCGACTAGTTTTATGCACACACACACAATCTGTCTCTGTGCTCACTCTCAATCGCTTCTCTTGCGATTACGGTTCTTCCCTTCGTACAATTCCTGTCTGGCGTGTGTGGTAGGGCAGAGGAGCTGTTCCTCTGCACTCCACAGCTCCACCTGCCGACAGGAATTTCCCTCTGCAGGTGCATTGCACCTATTGCTGGGTTCCTGCAAATTTATACGCTTGTGGAGGAAATCCGCCGCGTCAGCACACGTCTGGTGCGCTGACCACGGAGACGATTCCGCAATCGTTACAGGATCGTACTAAAAATGGGAGACTGTTAGCAGTGGGGTCCCACAGGGGTCTGTACTGGGTCCAGTGCTCTTTAATTCAGTCTGAAGAAAGAATACACATACACACATCATACTTACCTCCCGCATAGTCTGCTTTTCGATCTCTTTCTCTTCTCCCATATCCTTTTCATCCACTGTGATCAATGGAATTTTCTGGCCTCCATTTTGAAAATGGTGATGAACCCATAACAGCTTCCGGGTCAGAGCTCTGTTACCCAGCAATGTTGTTTGAGCCATAGGGAAACATGGACAGTGCCGTGCTCATCAGTTGGAAATGATCAGGTATAACTGACAGCAATTGATTCAGTTAAAGTGAATGGGAACTGCATTTTTTTAAAAAATGAAGCAAATACTTTCCTAAGGAGAGGGAAGGCTCTGGGTCGTATAGAGCCTTCTGTCTCCTCTCTCGGTGCCCTCTATCCTGTGCTGGCTCACCCCCCGTTTCAATACCCCGCCGAAAGGGTATTTGGAAGTCTTCGGGAGCCGTGTCCCCCCAAAGAAGTGCGGCTCCATACTGCACAGACATTAGCGTGCAAGAGAGCGTGCTTGCGCAGGCGAAGTACAGGGCCGCCCTTTTTCAGGAGCACTCGGGCTCCCTGAAGACTTCTGAAGCCTCCTTCGGCTGGGTAAAGCAGTATTTGACTAATTTAGTCAAATACTGCTACCGAGCGAGCCAGCACCGGAACGACGGGACCAGGAGAGGAGCCAGAAGGCTCTATAGGACCCAGAGCCTTCCCTCTCCTTGGTTAAGTATCTATCTAATTTTTTTAAATGCAGTTCCCATTCACTTTAAGGCTTCCAACTTCCTGAGAGACAAATCTGACTATATCTTGTCAGAATTGAAAGGAATCATTGTTAGAAGAAAATGGTGAGCTTATGACAGCGAGGTGGGTATGTAATATTCATTTGCAGTTACATCATGAGTTTATTTGTAAATAATTTTACTTGGTTCAGGTTTACTTCAAGGCTGAATAATTTAATTAAAACAGAATTTCAGCCTTGCTAAAATGCTGAAAAACTTATGGGCCCATATGGAATTCACTTTTTCACCTTGGTGATATTTTCAAAACTTGTAAATAAATTGCATTTTAAATTACCAGCAAGTAAGAACATACTAAAATTATTTTGATTTAGTTTTTCAACTACTTTTTGGTACTTTTTCCATTTCAAAATTCTGAAAAGGAACACGATGGCTGTAATCTACAAAAATACAATAACCGTGGCACAACCCCTAAATTCCCACACAAACCGCAATTAGCAAATAAATACTCAAAATAATTTTGACAGTACTCTTCCAACTACCTTTTGGTACTATTTCCCTTGTCAACTGCTAAAAAGTTATTTTAAATCAAAGATGAAAAACTATCTCCCAGGAGAAAACTCAGGAGAAAAAGTGAATTGCATATTGCCCCCTGCGTTGGTAAAAACCATCGAGGAAACCCAAAAGAGCTGTAGCCACCCACCCAATAAAATCAGGAATTAGGGGTAGCCCAGGACCTGCATACATATAAACCTCCTTTAAATGGTCCTTAGCACAGCCCATTCAAGCTAAACACAAGCACACCAGCTGGCCAACACTCACACAAGTTGCAGCTGGATCCAGTATTTGCAATTCAGGTTGGTATTTGTTGGTATATAGCTATATATATATAGCTTTAACAATATAACAAAATATATATATATAGCTATAACAAAGAAATGTTTTTCTTTAAAGGTTATTATTCTGTTGCTTGCCTTTTAGAGCAGAGTGAAAGTTCTGAGTTTGGGTCCACTTTAAGTGACTTAAAGAGTAACTGTCAGGCTGCAAAAGCTAATTTAAACCTCTATTCTCCTGTGTTAAACAGTTTAGAAGGAAGCCAAAAAGGCAATACTTAAGTTAAAAATCTCTCTTAGTTTTGATGTGTGCTTATCAGCAAGGATGTTAGACCCAAGCTCTTAAGAAGCCGAGAGCCGCATACCATACAGCAAAGCATTCTGGGGCCCTCCCCTCGGCTGCTAGTGAGAAGTTACAGGGCTCATGTTACAAAAGCAGCAGCCCACAGCACTGAAAAAACTCCCAGCAGAGTACACTGCAGGAGTCCACTATTGTTCCTAGCCACATGGCTAATTAATATTCACTGCACAGTAGTGTTTTACATTACCGATATTTTGTGTGAGTGAATCATCAGGAAGCAGGCAGGACATGACGACACATTTGGCTTCATAGGAGACAGACAAACATGGAACCTGCCATGAGCTGTCAGGAGCATCATTCTCTGCAAATACTATATAAAGATTCTGTGAAATCCAAACGTGGACAGTGAAATGCATATCTAATGTAAGTACAGCCAATCTTTAGCTACTGATATATGTGTTTATTTTCTCTGAGACCCTATACCTAACAGCTCCTCTTTAAGTAAAGGGTAAAAGGGTGGCCTTGTGCAGGACTGCCTACCAAAATCCACAGGAAATAAAAGACTGTGTGTAATAAACACTGGAGAGGCAGCTGCAGTGAACAGCGCTACCACCGCAGCTACCTCCGTCTCCCTGCCTAGTAGTCTACCCGTGTCTCGGGCGTCTAGCACGCCGAGGACGGGTTTGTCAGCCGCAGATAAGGTTGCCTTGTCGCGTGCGCGCGCGCACAGACAGGCCCTTTATGCAGGGAGGAGGCGCGTCAGATGACCGTCCGGTCGGCTGACGTCAGAGGAGACGCTCGCCGCTCCTCATTGGCTGAGAGGAGTAGGCGTGCCAGAGGGGTCTCCTCTGCTTCACAAGCCAAGCTGAATCACTCGCAACTTGTCTGCTGTTGCGAATACTTCATGTTAGCACTCAGACCTTTTGATAGCTTAAATATCTAACTTGATAGACTGTATATTATCTGTGTATGACTCTGGCTCGTTCTGACTACTCTTCCGCTCAGTGATTCTGTACTTCTGCCCATCTGATCTTGCTGCCTGTTAAACCTTCTTGTCTTAGCTTCCGATTTTGTACTGTATCTGTCTGTCTGTTGCCGATCCGATTAGTCTGACCACTCTACTTGCACCAGAGGGCCCTGACTCTGGTAAGGGGCTCTGTACTTTTAGGACCCACCAGCTCCTCTGGTGAGGTATTGCTAACCTACCAGTACTACTGTTGCACAAAGCACTATACTTTGCTAGTAGCTATCACATCAGCTGTCTGGTATACTTGTATTATTGGTGATTCTGCAGATCACCATATAATCAGGTATATATCTGTATTATAGGTGATACTGCAGATCACCTAATAATCAGAACTCTGTTACTCGCTGACACATATCGTTACACTGTGAGAGATTTAGCATAGTTGTATACAGTACATCCAAAACCAAAATGTGACTAAAATAAAAAGTGTTGAAATATGGGCAAAAAACCCTGATCAACAGGCCAAGACCAAGTGAGAAAATGAATGACTGTGAGGGATATCATCATTTTTGATTGGGGGTTGTCCATGTCACAACATTTAACAAGGCTGTAAGAGAAAGAGCATTTTACTGCTGCTCCATGCCTTGTAACATCTTTTGGGTATAATTAACAGCAATTCTGATCCAAATGGAAGGCAGCAAAAACTGTTGCAGGAATATATTATACTTTCTCCACAGATTAACTTCCTGTATAAAATACACAGAATTCATCATCTATAATTGATTCAATCTATGCAGAGTATTTATTGCAACAGATTCATCATTAAAGAGAAAACTAGGCTGTTCCGTCAGTAATTAATTTTCTGTTACAATAATACATGGCTGACAGGGACAGTAAATCACTGAAGAGTTCCCATCGGAGCCCTGAGCTGAGTAAAGGGTGAACATGCATGCCAGTCCAAATGTCAGCAATCCCTGGGAGGTCATTCATTTCAAAGCAATTTGCCATCAGTGCCCATCAGTAGTTACTGTACAGATACAAGATGAATGCGGTAGGCTACTCTTATAAAGGAGATGCAAATAGTTACATTGCTACCGTCTCGGCGTGGTGGCTGACCTGATTTTCAGTGAAATTGTATATATTGTATTGCAGAAAAGCTATAAAATTAAATATATATAACTGACGGAGTCATGTGTGTTGAGGATATAGAATAATGACTTCAGTGCAACACACTGATACATCTAGGGGTTGTTCTAGGTTCATTAAAACTAAAATATATTTAATGGTGAAATGTTTTTCATTAGAACTACTATAACGTTAATGGTTAAAGAGAACCCGAGCAGGGGCGGTTCTAGTAGCAATGGGGCCCCAGGGCAAAATTAGCCTGGGGCCCCCAACAGACACCGCCGACCAAAAAGCGACATTAAGGGCCTTTTGTTGCATCCAAAATTCCCACCTGGCCCCTGAGCTGGCTGCTGACCCTTCTTCCCAATCACCTCCCAACTTAACTTTGCTCCTCGGGCCCCTGCAGAGTCTTTGGCAGTGTAGTGTCTCATCTGCCAGCCAACACAGGTGATATGCTGCTCTGCCAAAGACTCTGCAGAGGCCCTGGATAGCAACAGTTAAGATGGGGGAGACACCTTGGGGGCCCCAACAGGCTCTGGGGCCCTGCGGCAATTGCCCCCTTTGCCTCTATGGTAGCGCCAGCCCTGAACCCGAGGTGGCATATGATAATCCTAATAGGACCCAGAGGCATGTCGTGTGCACAATGACATGCCCCTGGTTCATTGTACCACCTCTGCCAGCCCACCCCTGTGCCGCGCTGCACTTCCTTAAAAGATCTCCAGGCTAGCGACAATCTGCTTGTCGCTAGCTGGCTTTATTTATGTGAGGCTGTCAGTCAGTCTCGTAGCATATCCCCTCGATTCCAGTCATACCCTCTCCCCCCCCCCCCCCCCGGCACTCCCCACCTCTGTCAGCTTCCTCCAATAGGAATCCAAGCCGGAGTACTTCCTGGGTCGCGGCTTGGCTTAGTATTGGTGGAAGCTAACAGAGGCAGGGAGTGGCGGGGGAGCCTGGAATCCAGGTGGAGATGCTATGAGGCTGGCTGACAGCCTCACATAAATAAAGGCAGCTAGCGAAAAGTAGATTATCACTAGCCTGGCGATCTTTTAAGGGGGTGCAGCGCGGCGCAGGGGGGCTGGCAGCGGCGGTACAATGAACTAGAGGCATGTCATTGTGCACACAACATGCCTCTGGGTCCTATTAGGATTATCATATGCCACCTCGGGTTCTCTTTAAATACTTTGTAGGAATTAATATGAGCCATATTCAATCAGTGCAAACATCTGTATACAATAACACATGACAAGCAAAAGCTGACCAGCGATATATGTAAATATATATACAGGTGTGCATGCTGGGGAATAACTACAGGGGAGCAGGGCCGGCCCGCTCATGAGGCGGGGTGAAACTTTTGCCTCAGGCGGCACATTTCTAGGGCGGCATCCGCCCGTCGGTGGGTGCGGGGAGCCGGCCGCCGAGCTGGAGGGGTAGCGGGCAGGACGGGGGTATTGGGCCTAGCGGCGGGGAGGGGGGTCGGACCCCCCCTCCCTCGCCTGGGTCCCCCAGTCTTCCGCTGCCTCGTAAGAGGCAGTGGGCGGGGAGGACTCACCTCTTCCTCGATCCAGCGTGCGCTCCACTGACGTCACTTCCTGCAACGCCGCCCACTGTAGTGTAAGAGGACGGCGTTGCAGGAAGTGACGTCAGTGGAGCGCACGCTGGATCGAGCGAGGAAGAGGTGAGTCCTCCCCGCCCACTGCCTCTTACGAGTAGCGCTTCTGATCTATTTAAGGCTGGAGGGGAGCGGAGGACGGGGGACCCAGACGAGGGAGGGGGGGTCCGGCCCCCCTCCCCGCCGCTAGGCCCAATACCCCCGTCCTGCCCGCTACCCCTCCAGCTCGGCGGCGGCACGGGGGGGGGGGAGGGTGCGGCAGCAATAATTTTTCCAAAATTTGCCTCAGGCGGCAAAAAATCTAGGGCCGGCCCTGCAGGGGAGCAGCAATGGGATCCCCGAACTGTGAGGGGGCCCCAACTACAAACCTTCCCTTCCTCCAATAAAGGGGTCTAGCTTTCAGATCAGTTGTTTTTGTGGCTACATTTCTTCTAGGTGTAAAGATTATGATGGTAACACTGGTTTCATGACCCTTGCAAGATGGGCCCCAAAGCTGTGTTGGTCACCAAACGTGGGTCAGGGAAAGTATATGAAGATTGGGAGGCCCAATCAAAGTTTTGCAGGAGGGGGGGGGGGGGGGAAATCTCAAAAATTCTCAAGAGAGGGAAAATCTTGAGCATCTACAGACTGATTGCTCACAACCTCCAAATCAAGTCTGAGAGACACAGCCAAACGTACAAACCAATGGAGGAGAGAATATGCCAACACTGTGAGCAGCAGACCCTCGAGTACAAGAATCACTTCCTGCTGCACTGCCCAGGGACATTGCTAGCCCCAAAGATCAGTCGCACGTGTCATGGATCTATTCTGTTGTGCCCCAGATGTTCCACGGGCAGAGTAGAGGCACCTCAGCACCCAGCAAGGCAACACACAGTACCCAGCACGCCCCACAGAGGCAACACAGCGCCCAGCATGGCATGGCATTACAGCACCCAGCGTGCCCCATAGAGGCACCATAGCACCCAGTATGGCACCAGCACATGAAAATGGGGGGTGTGCTGGGTGCTATGGTGCCTGTACATGCGAGCATGGGAGGGGGTCCACTAGAAAGCCAGGGAAAGCTATGCAGGGGGGGGGGGGGCTGGCAGCAGGTCAGCTCACCCAGCAGAAAGCCAGACCAGCCAGCACAGAAGCCAGGTAACTCTCAATTGAGAGTTGTTTTGAGACTCCCTTGTTGCTACTCTTCAGAGGAAATTAAAATAGGAGAGAAACTTACAACTGACCCCCTTAAAGGACTTACGAGGTGACATGTGACATGATGAGATAGACAAGTGTATGTATAGTGCCAAGCACACAAATAACTATGCTGTGTTTCTTTTTTTCTTTCTCTGCCTGAAAAAGTTAAAAATCAGGTATGAAAGTGACAGTTTCTGTCTGGGTCTGGACCGGGTCGGACTGGGTCAGACTATAGCATAACTCTCACTGATAAGTAATTACAGCCATAAAACATTTTTCTGTCAGTAAATGGCTTCTGAAAGCAGGAAAGAGATAAAAGGGGTCAATAAATCATAGATTTGAGCTCTGGCATACTGCAATGAATGTGTCATTGAGCAGAGACAATGAAACAGTAAAAACTTAAAAACTAGATTTAAATATAAAATAAAACTGTGGGATATGTAAAAAATACATTTTTAGGAGAAGTAGGATAGATATAATTGTTTTTCTCCGAAGTTTATTTTCACCTCGTAAGTCCTTTAAATACTCTTTCTCATAATTGGATTCACATGTGTATGTAGGTCAGGGGTCACTGAGCTTACCAAGTCAATTTAAGTTCCAATAATTAGTTCTAAAGGTTTTGGAATCAATAAAATGACAACAGTGCCCAAATGTATGCACCTGCCTAATTTTATTTAAACAATTAAACAATTATTGGACACTTTCTGTAAATCCAATATATATATATATATATATATATATATATATATATATATATATATATATATATATATATATATATATATATATATGTATATATATATATATATATATATATATATATATATATATATATATATATATATATATATACACACACACACACAGTACATATATATATGTATTTTACATTTTTAATTTTTTGGGGTATAGTTGACCTTTAAATTAAAGATGCCATTTGCATAACATGAATATCAAAACCATTAAAAATATACCAAAACACTTAACCATTCTCAATCAATATACATTCTTTTCTTATCTTGGCTGTTGATTCCCCATATCAAAGATTCCTAGAAAAAAAGTGATGTCAGTTGAGAATGAAGAGATGAAAGAAGTAAAGGTTAGAAAGTAGAGGAAGTGAGAGAGAGTTTTTTTTTACCCAGACATACGCCCCATTTTTCCTTTGAAGAGAAAACTTTAGGTGATGGAGATCCACCTGCAAAGGGGAATTACATTCTTGGCTTGCAGCAAACTAGTAATGTTCAGCGCTTTAGAAACCTGGAGCACATCTGAAAAAAAACATTGTTTTTACATAAGTGATGTGGAACATAGGGATAGATTATCTTCCAGGGTAAAGGGAATTGGAAGGCTGGCTTTTTCAGCTTTGGAGAAGAAGCGGATGACCTCATCCATGGCAGTAATAGGGATACTACATCAGCTCTTTTAGTCAGTGTCCTCGTATCAACATCAATACTTGTTTTACTTCACAATTGTGTATAAGTATCTTTGGGGCATTGTGATTATGAATTTCTAGGGCCCAGTGCTCTGTGTGCCTGACCTATGTTCCATAATTCCAAATCTGTATCTGGTGAGGCGCAGTAAATACTTTCAGGCATAGTACACTGCCTCATCTGCCTCTGATTCAGAGGTTTTAGTGGCATTTGCGATTTTCAAGATCCTCATGTACATTTAAATTTTTTGCCACCTTCAGGTTGGCTTTTAATTCCCCTCCCTCAGGTTGCAGCAATTATGTTGTAGTTTTGAGTACTACATTACTTTGGTAAAGACTGAGGTCCAAAATCTACCACTGATCCAACCATCTCTTTAACTGTAGCTGTCAGTTTGGTGTGCATTCCTTGGAAGCAACTCCAGTATGTTCTTAGTGATGATCTGCAAGTCCAGGAGGTCTATCTGCTCCACGCTATGTCTAGACACCATCTTATTTGCAGCCTGCATTGGGGAATAATTTTCTCTAACCAAAACTGTAAATTGTCACTGATTATGCTATGTGTGTAAGTCACGGTACACAGTTTACGTAATGCTTAATTTTACATGCGCTGTCAACACAATGGAAAATGTAATGAACTTTCAGGAATACCCCCCCCCCCCCCCTTTCCCCCCATCAACTGATAAGGAGAGATAGTTTATAAAATAACTTTTGTGTGCCATTCACTTTATTTCATGAACACATCACACGTACTAAAATTGAATTATACCAGTGGTGCATGTCACTGTATTTTAAGAAGATGTATGCGTATAAAATAAAATAAATATATGGATGAAAGGAAGGCAAGTAGTAATTCCTTATGCTATTATCCTGTGCCCCAGTCTGTTTTAGAGAGTTAGATATAACACATTTTTGATAAACTGTAATTAAGTTGAAGTTCGGTATTTTGGCTTATATATATAAAGAGCATTTCTAGGCAACAAGAAAAATTACTGAATTCTTGGCTAAAGCTGTCCAGGAAACATTAAGATTAGGAGTGATGATTTTTTTTCTTAACATTTGAAGCCATGTTTACCACTCCTTTTATTTTTACTTTTTTATTTATTTTTTAGATCAACAATTTTACTAATTGCAATTTCAGATGCAAGAAAGTACAAAATTATTGTATGTTTCTAAACTTTCTTAGTACAGTAGTTTTTAGTCCTGACGTTCGTGTCTATCAATTTGGTTATGCATGTTTTGTATGCGTCTGTGTTTGTATAAGTTAACGTCAAAGAACAAATTCAAGTTTCAACTACAGTACAATAACCTAATTCAGAAATAGAAGACCAACATACTTTATAAAAGCTATTCACCAAGGTAGGTTGTCGCCCTCGCTTGCATGCACCTCTTTCACTCTATGCCTTACGTATTGCTCGTTAGCTTGCAAATTTCAATATATCAGGTGCTTTTAAAGCTACCAATGCCCTGATCATCTTAATCTAACTTTATACTCCACATAATAAATATAATAATTACCGTAGTTTATCTACTGCTGATGTAAAGATGGTTTTGTATTAGTTCTCAAAAATATTAATGGCCATTGAGTGGTCAATCTGAACTCTTTCACAATTTCTCTCTTCAGTTATCTGGATTAAAGTTTTCATTGAGTTGGGTTTTGAGCCATTGTGCTGACATAGAAAAAACACAATAGACCAGCAAAAGGTAGGGCAATGTATACAACAAAAGAAAAATGCTACAGATAGCTGACAGCTTGAAGGCCAAATGATCAATGGGCCCCAAATAGTAGAGGAGCTGTTCCATAAACAAATTAGAGTCTAAGAAGTAAGGCTTACTGAGACAGAGGTGAGACCCTCTAGGACAGGGCTTTTCAACCTGTGGTACTTTGCTGTTGGCCAGGTAGTACACTCCAAGTTTGCCCGCTTGCCGCTTGTCCTTGCTGTGCTGCCCTGCGACATACGAAGACAGCCAGGAGAATGGTGCACAATGACGGCAGGTATACTTCAAATACAGAAGTAGTATACTTCAAATACTGGAAGTGAACAGTGGTGTCACTTTATTGAATTTGAAGTAGACGTGCCAACACCGTTTGCCTGGCTCTCTCTGCACTGGTTTGCACTCTGCCAGATTACCACTGATCTGAGGTATGAACTATTCCGCAGGGTAGCACTGCAAGGAGCGAGCAAGGGAGAACCAAACTTTGTGATGAGTCACTGCCCAGCTCTCTGGTGGAGGGGGGAGGCTACCGACATTGGCCGTCTACCTGCAGACTGACAGTAATGGCAATCTGTAGGCTATCAATATAAATTTAATCCTTTTCCCCACCAATGCCTCCTGCAATTCTCCTCCCATATGCCCTCCTTTTCTTAAAGTACCTGTAAGAAAAAAGTGCCCCTGGGTGGTACTTACTTCGTGAAGGGGGAAGCCTCCGGGAGCCCCCGAAGATCTCCTTCTCTGCGTGAGCACATACACAGTAGTGACTTTCTGCTCGGGGTCCGGTGGAAACAGCTGAGTCTGATCAGGTTAGATCTACTGCGCAAGCACACTGGTGGTACATGAAATTTTTCAGGCGATACAAGTGGTACAGTTAGTGAAAAGGTTGAAAAGCCCTGCTCTAGGAGACAATAGAAGCCTTGGCAGAATTACGGTTAAGAGGATGCTCTGGGATTTAGAAAGGAGGGAGACTGAACGTGTCCAAGAGTACACTCCACAGGTCTTGTGGAATGTTTGTGTGTAGAATTTCAGAAGCTAAAGAAAATCAGGTTTGTCAGAAATTAACCAAGGGGCATTGCCAAAAACAAAGCAACTTGTCTGCCAGGATTCCACATCCTCTAAGATATCAGAATTACAGAGACCCCATTTGTCAAGTTAAGTTGGGGTTTAATACAAGTCCTATAAGATCTCATAGTTTCTCTCCCTCATCATAGGATTTAAAGAGGTGCAAGTCATCCTTGTGAAGATAGCCTGCGATTGAGATGCCTTAATCCTCCACTTGAAGAACTATCAAAAGGTAATCACGGGAAAAAAAATCATCCTTTCTATCACAAGAGATTGCAAATGCAGTTAACAAACCAGCCCAACTGTTCCGCACAGTGGAAAAACTCTGCAACCGGGCATGTCAAAAACTTAATATCGAGTCTTCAAAAGACCTCTGTGACCCATTTGCCCATTTCTTCACAGACAAAGTCTCCGCTATAAGGTCCACCATCCAACTTACAGCATCTGAGCCTAATATAGCGCCGAAGACAGAGCAGAGACAACATAACACCTTGGTCAAACTTCAAAGAAATTGATGAAGAAGTCACATCAAGCATCCTCCTTCACCTCCGCCTAACTACCTGTGACCTAGATCCTGGCCCAACACAGTTCATGTTGAACTGCCGCGACCTGTTTGTACCGGTATTCCTCAAAATTGTTAACTGTTCCTTACAATCAGGTATATTTCCTGCTTTACTGAAGAAAGCAATCATCAGGCCCCTCCTCAAAAAACCCTCCCTGGACCCAGACGCAATGACCAGTTACAGACCTGTCTCTAACCTTCCCTTTCTGGGTAAGCTAAATGAAAAAGATGTATACCTCCAGCTAGAAGCCAAAATCCTACAAAACAACAGTTATGACCCATTCCACTCTGGCTTCAGGAAACACCACAGCACTGAAACTGCCCTCATCCAAATATGCAATCACCTGCTCATGGCAAGAGACAGAGGAGAGTGCTCCATCCTCATACTGCTAGACCTTTCTGCAGCCTTTGATACAGTTGACCATGACATCTTGATAAATAGGCTACAGGAATACTGCGGCATTGATGGCATAGTTCTTCAGTGGTTCCAATCCTTCTTGAGTGGCAGAACCCAAAAAGTGTCTATGGGGCCCTTCCTGTCCACCCCTGTACCACTTAAGTACAGGGTGCCCCAGGGCTCAATCCTCTCTCCCCTGCTTTTCACGATTTACATGTTACCGCTTGGAAAACTAATCCAAAAACATGGCCTGACATGCCACTGCTATGCGGACGACACCCAACTATATCTTTCCTTCAAGCCTGGTGTGACAGACCCAAATGTAACTATAAACGCCTGCTTACGTGAACTACAGCAATGGATGAATGACAACTGGCTGAAACTGAATGCAGACAAAACTGAAGTCCTTCTGATCGGAGGGCAGCGCAGGACAACAAAAAAACTTAACTTGCAATCTTCACCACTGGGAATAGGAGGCACGGTTCTACGCAGCTCTGATCATGTGCGTAGCCTGGGAGTCCTAATTGATGGGGATTTAAACTTCAGAACTCACATCTCTGCTGTGGTGAAATCATCCTATTTTCACCTTAAGAACATCGCAAAAATCAAGCACCTCATCCCCCCAGAAGATCTACCAGCTTTAGTTCATACCTTCATTACCTCCCGACTGGACTACTGCAATGCTCTCTACACTGGCCTTCCACAAAATGTCTTATACCGCCTACAGCTGATACAGAATACTGCTGCCAGACTGCTAACCAACCAACCCCGTCACTGCCACATAACGCCAGTCCTGCACTCCCTTCACTGGCTACCTATAGAATGGAGGGTCCTATTCAAGATCGGCCTACTGACATTTAAATCCCTGAATAATCTAAGCCCTGGACACATGAAAGATATGTTGCAGCTGCGTAGCAATCCCCGCATTCTCAGATCCACAGGTTCCAATAATCTAGTAATACCCAGAGTCCACTTGGAAACCTTTGGTCCCAGAGCCTTCTGTTATGCTGCCCCTACGTTTTGGAAATCCTTACCTCAACAGATCAGGACATCTCCATCCCTGGACGTGTTTAAATCCAGACTGAAAACTCACCTGTTCAGTTTGGCATTTGCAGAAATATAACTTTTGTTGTGTGAATACTTCATCCTACTACCAATGACTGAATCTGAGAGAGCCTAAGCGCTTTGAGTTGAGAAAAGCGCTATAGAAATGTTATTGCATTGTATTTGTTACGCTTGGTGGTATATTCACCACAGTCAGCACGACATGCATAACCTGACGTGAAGGAGGTAAACACGCTAGCACAAGGAACCAGGAAATCCCCAGTTTAGTGGAGGAGAGGACTGACTCCAACAGGAGATGTGGCGCACAGAGCAGGCGTAGATCCGAACAGCCACAAACAATCCTTTCACTATAGTGGCTCAGCGCAGGGTAGCGCTGAGCGCATAAACCAGAACTCAGAAGATCAGGACAGGTAACAGAATGAACGCTTGCTAAACTAGTCACTGCTTAAGTCACAGCAAGCGTCCATAACAAGACAGACTGGAATGAGGCAGCCAATGCGATTGCAGCGGTGGCGTGCCTCACAAGGACAGGACAGAATAGTCGGGAAATAGAGTCAAAGAAGGCAGACGTAATACACACAAATATACAATAGGTATGATTTCCTAGCGTATTATGATTACAGCTATCAATGAACTACAAACGACTAACTGACATATGTATATATCGGCGATAAACCGATATATGACATAAGCAAGGAACACTAACTAAGAACTGGAGCAGGACAAGGAACAGGACTAGGAAGGATTCGCCACTTCCACGCAGAAGCGAGCGCAATCCACGCAAGGCAACAGGTGCAGGACTGAACTAGCTAAGCACGGGTGATCACGATACGCGCAACCTACCAAAACATGCTGGAGCTGACTGACTGAACACAGGATATAAACAGTTCGAGTACGTATATATCAGCGACACTGATGTATTAACGTAACACGAATACAAGAAAAATAACAAATACGCTAGTATGTGTATATATTGGCGATGAACCGATATATAATGCAAGACTAGCAAAGTAACAATCACTGATAAACAGAAGAGAACTAGAAGGACTCACTGACCCCTGCGCAGGAGTCAGTGCAGTCCACACGGACTAGAAACGGGGGGGGGGGGAAGCGAGACAGAGTAACAGACTGATCTGAAACTATGATAGCCTGTGGAGCCCTGCAGGAAGCAGATCTTTATACTGAGGTCATCCAATGGGAGCAGACATGCAGATTCCCACACAGGTGAATGGTAATTATTCAATCCTGAGCTGGCCAGAACTGCAGAGCCACTGCAGATGGAATCAGCAACTAGTTTAAGTGCAAACCAAACTATGCAAGCAAATGCATGTAATGACATCAAAAACTGCTTGTCTTCAGTAAAACTGCAGCCAGCAGTACATGCTGCAGACGTGATCATAATAGTATTGTATTGTATTGTCTAGGCACCAACTCAGTCTATCCTGCCGTTTAACCATGGCTGGGGTTGTTCAAATGTTTAGATAATTGTGAAGAAGGAAGTCCTCAGGGTCATGCATTTTTCGTGTTTCCATATGTTTGTGTCAAGACTGTTAGCTTGGAAGGGCAGGGTCTTCCTATTTGTGATTTTTTTTTTTCTGTGTGGAACTTATTCCTTCAAATGAACATGTACCTGCATTAACCGTGTATGTGGTTTTGTACAGTAACTATATTCCTGGAGGTTCTTATTGTGCATGACTTGTGTATGTATTTATCTATTGCATTGTACTCTGCAGCACCAAGGAAGATGACAGGGGTATATAAATAACACACACAAAAAGTGTATATTAACAACCCATTAGGCCCCTGTTAGGTTCTTGGTTTTCTTGAGACCGTACCAAAAAAAGGAATAGGATCCCTTTAAAATAATTTGCACCACTTAGGTTTCCCTAAGACCATTGCAGTGTATGTGTAATTGTGCTGAGTATTTCTGAAGGTGCCCATCAATGATACAATCTTGATTGTACAATCTTACTGAATTTGTGCAGTAAAAGGATACATTGAATGAATACACTTTGATACTTAAGGTACAGTAAGTTATATTAAGAAGTAGAAATCTTATACAATCAAGTTTGTATCATTGATGGGCACCTTAAAGTAAACCTGACCTGAAAATTAAAAGTCAAAGTACACAAGTCATACTTACCTCCCGTGTAGACTTCCCATCGATCTCTTTCTCCTCTCCTGTGTCCTGTTTGTCCACTGTGATCTATGGAATTCTCCATCCTCAATTTTAAAATTGGTGATGACCCTATAACAGATTCTGGGTCAGCAGACTGTTAAACTGTAATAACACCCAGTAGAGCCATAGGGAAACATGGACATTACCTTGCACATCAGTTGTCCTTTCAGTTATAACTGACAGCAACTGATATATAACTGAGAGCAACTGGTATATTTCAGTTCTGACAAAATCTTGTCAGAACTGGTAGGAATCATTGTTAAAAGAAACTGACTACTGGTTAAGTATGTAATATATTTATTTGCAGGTATGTCATGTGTTTATTTTAAAACATTTCACACAGTTCATTTTAAGACTGGTTTTATATTCTTTTATGACCTTATGCCAATGGAGTATAGCTATGTATCTCTAGATTTCAATGATTTCTTTTTTTTTCATTTTTTGAGATTCCGTCCTGTGGGACTGCTGATTGAAGGTTTTCCTCATAAGCATAATAAGATATATATTTACAAAAGGTCTGTAAACAATTCTCATTCAGGATATATTACTGAATTCATATACAGGGTCCCTTCAGTGTTGTTAGTAGTTACTAGTTCTGCTTCCTTTTCCCTCTACAGACATCCCCTCCTGACAGCTGCAGGAGCAAAGTCCACATTTTCTATCTGAAATACAGAGGCATACATTTTGCCGAAGTTCCGTCTCCTCGCTCTGTACCGCTGTAATCTGACAGGTGTATAGATTTTATCTTGTAGTGAAAGCAAGGACAGAGATTTATACTGCCAGAGCAGGAAGATAGGAAACACAACTAATGCAGAGACAGCTGCTCATTAGCATACTGATACGAATCTCCCAGGGCAAGGTGTCTCTGGAGGACAGTCGGTAGTTGGTAATAAAAGTATATTTAAGTATATTTAAAACTTTTAAAAAGTACAGCATTGCCTTGTTAAAAAGAAGGTATTTGTATGTGATCACTTCTGTGTGCAAAAGTGAATCCCATAATGCACCAGTTTAGGATGGATGGTGGGTGGAACCTTGCAAATCAATCCATTATGCCCTATAAACTAGACCCAAATCAACAACTGCTGGTTTATAGAATCACAATAAAGTTCCAGACACAACAATAACCAATTAATGACACATCATTTTTATAGAGAATCTGTATTGAAAAAATCCTATATAAATAAAAATCCAATCCTGTTGAGTGTCCTCTTCTAGCCCCCTCTGACATTTTTGCCGCTCCCCGCTTCGTTCCTGGCGATAAAAAAGCAGTTTAATAAACTGCTTTTGTAAGCAATCAAGATGGCCACCAAACAGGAAGTACGTCAGAATAGGCTGCTTGTAGTGGTGAGTTAATTATTTACAGACAGCTTTCAGTGTGTCTGTGAGGCTGTGAGACTGAGGGAGCTGTCACACGCTGAAAACTGTGAGAAAAGCAGAGCTCAGAAACGAGTGCAGAGCCCAGACATGTGACTCAGAAGACCAGCTGTGATTACTAATGAGTCGGGTTACAGGATTCTTGACATGCTTGAGCAGCACAGAGCCGCTGGAGGCAGAAGGTTTGTGAAGATTTTCTCACAGTTTACAGCTCCCTCAGCCTCACAGACACATTGAGACTGAGAGCAGACACGCTGTCTGTGAAGAATAAACACAGCACACAAGAGTGAGCCTAGAGGGGGTGTGGAGGGGGCGTGCATACCTTGTATTCATTATAACAGAGGAAGACCCTTCCTCTTTGGGTCGACAAAGCTTATCAAAGGAAATTAGATATATTTCAGAGATAGTGCAACTTGGAAAGGCTGCAGTAATCCAGACCACATTAGAACAGGATTAGGAACTTATAGGTTAGAAGAAATAAGGCTGGAAATTTTGTTACAGAGCCTCTTTAAGACAAATTCAGATTTGCTGTAAAGTTCCTTTCCACATTTTTTCTTTTTTTCAATAAAAAAGAAATTAAGATGGCTGACTCCATTGTCCTCTCCCTGCAGAATTCCTTTAGGCTGCTTGCACACCAAGACGTTACAGGCGCACGTTAGTGCGCCTGTAACGCTCCCCCAACGCACAGCAATGTAACACAAGTGGGCTGTTCACACAGCCTACGTTGCGTTACATGTAACGCTGCACGTTCTGTGCAAAGTGCAGCATGCTACGGCGTTGGAGCGGCTATAGCCGCGTTAGACTGTTTGCACATGCGCAGTGGGGGGCGGAGGAGGCGGGGAGAGCCAGCTACAGTAGCCGCGCACATGGCTACTTAATATTCACTGCACTGGCGGGCGCTGATTGGCCGGCGGGACCACGTGATGCGGAGTGTCTCGCTCCGCATCACGTTGTCCCGCTGGCCAATCAGCGCCACTCTGGGAGACATTATAGGACTCGAGCCGCCTAACGCGGCTCACTCTACCGTCGGCTCTTGCAGCACCATACGTTGTGTTAGGTGCACGTTATGCGACCTTAACGTGCCACCTAATGCAACGTCTTGGTGTGCAAGAAGCCTTAAAGGGGGACTTTAAAGACTATAACTTAATAAATACAATTGCTAATTTTTTACAATATAACATTATAAATTATTTAGTCAGTGTTTGCCCAAATCTTTGCTTACCCTGATTTACATTCTTAAATTTATCACAGATGGCAACATCTACACTGCTGGCAAGAAGCATCACTGTGGAATGTTTGTTTGTTATTAGGTAAGCAAAAACACTTGGTCTCCCAGAGTGCTCTGTGGCTGAATGCTGTTGCCTGACATCAAAGCCTAGGCCATGCTTCACTGGGAGAGCGGGGCTACATAGCAAAATACAGAAATATACATACATAGCTAGCGTTTAAGATGCTGAAACCAGGATAATTAGTTGGATATCGCTGAATAATATATTACATTCTATTATAGGTCGTTACAGTACATCTTTAACCACTTCACCTCTAAGGGTTTTTTTCCTTAAAAAAAAACAGAGCAAATTTCACCTGTCAGTGATCCTTCCATTCATTCGCCTATAACTTTATTACTACTTATTACAACAAAACAATCTATATCTTGTTTCTTTTAGTTTTAGAATAATACATGCTACTGTAATTAAAACCCACACATTTTATTTGCCCTATTGTTCCGGTTACTGCAATGTTTGACCATACATTGACCCTAGTACAATGTATGACGTCAATATTTTATTTGGAAATAAAGGTGCATTTTTTCAGTTTTGCGTCCTTCACTATTTACAAGCCCATAGTTTCAAAATTAACAGTAATATATCCTTAAAAAAGTTCTGTCCCTAAGGTAACTATTGATGTCATTTTTTTTTATTGTCATTTTTGTTTATACAAAAAAATGGGTTAATATAGGATAGTGTGGGTAGTAATGTGTTAATTTAAAATATATTTGTTGATCTTTTTTTAAATTAAATGTGTGTATGTGTAATTTCACTATTTGGCCACAAGATGTCCTTGCACATTACTTCCAATTGCGTCTCTATAGTACACTAAATAGGAAGTAATGAATGCATGGGTTCCGTCGGTGGTAAACAAATGATCACGCCATTTATTTGAGGTCTGCGACCAATCATACAGGGACAGAGATTAATGAATGGGCACTGTGTTCCCATTCATTCAACACCCGTCTAACGATCGTCAGCGATAACAAGCGTGGGAGCAGGCGGAGGTGCGAGCGGGAGTGCTTGGCGGGAAGAGAGGTAGTAGCTACATCCCTGTAAGGGGAAGAGGGAATTTGCAGGGACAGGGAGGGGAAGTGGTTAATCTAGATCCAGTGTAGCTGATCAGAACATAATCAATACTACAGATTATTTTCACATAAACACTGTGATGACTTTTAGGCAGAATACTAAATTATGCATTGTGTAGGTTTGATTATTGTCCTCATTGTGATGTCATTTTCTAAACTGCTGTGTTGAGATTGAGTTCCAGCCAAATTCCAGCTCGGTGATATCATTATGTGGCCTCCTGTATCTGCTCACCACACAAGCTTTACTTACAGATCGGCCACTCAGGACGTACATCAGTTAACAAAAGTTGTTAGCGAAATAGCACATTATCCAGATTATTCCTATATTCCATCAGTACTAATGTCAGAATGATTTATAACATGATTACAGCAATGGTCTGAGCATTAAACAATGCAAACCTATTATGCTCTGGGGTCAATCTCAGCTGACCTTATGTATTTATTCATAGTGGTCCTTCTGCATGATTAATAATGGGGCAGTCATAATAAGTACCAAGAGGAATTGCTCTGCCTTTTACCTCTTCACTGCCACAATGATGTCAACTAACAGATCTATAACCGTTCTCCCAAGACCACATTAAACAAATAGCCTTGATTAATACAACAGCGGGAGCACCTGAAGCATGCTCCTTTCTCCTTTTGGAATGCTATTGCCAGTTATACGACTAATGCCTTAGGGTCCTTTCACAATGAAACTATTTCATTCAGTGGCATAACTGCAAATCATGCACCACTCCCCCCCCCCCCCCGGGCAAAGTTTTGATGGGGCCCCCTTAATGTCCACAACCCTTACTTTGCCTCCCCTTAGTGACCCTCACAACACAGGGCCCATCATACAAGGTGATCATAAAACACATGATCATGATCTTCACACACACCCATAACACGTGTAGCCACAAAAAAACCTGATCTGGGGCATCAGAGAAAGGGAATGTTAGTAGTTGGGGTCCTCCCACACTTCTGGGCCCCCCTGCGGTCGCCAGGGCTGCTTCCCACTAGTTACACCGCTGATTGCCTTTCATCGCAGCAGACAATATCATCACAACCCAATGCAATGCAATGAGGTTCCATGGTACGGTCATATTGGGTGCAGTGTGATGGGTCCCATTGGAATAACGCACAGCATGCTGTGCATTTACATGCGTGTTATACGGCTATACGGTTGCAGTGAAGCATACTTTTATTGTACTGTATGCTATATGGTGTGATCACATCACACGTCTAATGCTCGGTGCGACGTTTCAGTACCGTTGCATTGTGGTATGAATCGCAATCCCACATGTGCAGTGTGGAAGGACCTTCAGCAATGGGATAGGAGACACACACAAAAATAAGATGAAAAAAAAAAACTTTCTTAAAGGAATCCTGTGAGCATTCTCAGTATTTGTAAACTAAATTTCATTAGAGAACCATAAAAACAACAGACACTAAATGCACTATTTAAAAAGTGAATTGAGGATACTCGCTTCAGGTTATTTACCTATCTAGAGGGAAGGCTTTGGATCCCATAGAGCCTTCTCTGCCCTCATTGGGCTTGATTTACTAAGAGGTGCTAACCTACTTAGCACGTCTAAAGTCTTAAGGCGCGCTAACCAGGGTGCTAAGTAGGTTAGCACCGGATTTCTCAATCAGATCGCGCGCAAAGTGTTGCGCGCAAAGTTTTACGCGCGCAAAGTTCTATGCGCGCGCTAAGTCCCATAGGCTTTAATGGGCACTTCGTGCGGAGCGCCCTGCGCTCTGTGCAGTGCGCGCGCAAAACTTTGCGCGCGGTACTTTGCGCACGATCACTACTTCTCACATTTCAACTGAGTTTAGACGTGCTAAGGGCCAGTGCTAAAGTTAGCACCGTTTTGTAAATCAAGCCCATTCTGTCCTCCATTGAATTGATGCACCTCCAGGACTCCTCAGGAAACTTTAGAACCATTCATGCCCCCGAGTGCTTCAGAAGGTGGGTGCATCTGTACTGCACATACACAAACCAGGACTCCTGCATCCACAGTACGGATCTACTCCTCTTTGTAAGTACTCAGAAATGCGAGTACTTTCGAAAGCTTGCACAAGGAATCCTGAAGAGGTGTTCAACCTACTGGTTTAATTACCTCAACGAAGGACAGCGGTGGAACAACCGGACAAAGAGAGGACCATGAAGGCTCTGTGGGAACCAGAGCTTTCCCTTTACATAGGTAAGTATCAAATGTTTTTTTTTCTGCATCTGTTTTCGCTGAACAGTAAATTAAGTAGTAATTAATTCATCATGCAAAAGAGTAATTGCAGCAGGGGATTGAAAAACAACAAAAAAAAAGTGTATTTGCAGACCAGGTTACACAACCAGCAGTGGGAGCCAATTAAACATGGCAACCTGTGAATAATGCTGTCAGGCCTATGATTAATTGAAACTCTCACCACTGTTTGTAGGCACTTGGTATGGCCCAGGCTACAAGTAATCTTCCCTTTCATGCAGAGCAGGCATTGCACCTCAGGAGAAGCGATGATCATTGAGATCATAAATAAAAGTCTGGGTCATACAAAATTTATGCTAAACTTACGCAGCTTGGAAATGGTCCAATCAAATACAGCTGTTTGTGGATGGAATATACTATTGAGAGAGAAGGAAATCCACCCCTTCACACTAAAGAAAATAGTGGCAGGGTTGGTAAAACATGCAGACCAGTGCTGAATTAGACAGCACTAACACAGTTGTCTTATCCGTTTTGGGCTTTTGACTTTAGGTGGGATTTATACAGTAGTGTCAGTTTACAATTACAGCAGGGCACAGGATACCACCAAACCATCTGAATTTCCAAATAGGCACAGAAGGTAAATGCCTATGGGCACTGTTGAAGGGCCACCCACTAGAGTGAAATGTTTATAATTAACTGATGTAGATCATTTGTACTTGTCATTTGTCAGCAGACAAGGTGCAGCACAGGTATGGTACTGATCCATCTATTTTAATAACAGCTGCATATACAGTATATGAATTTGTATCTGTTTTTGCCAGCAGAGTGATGTGCATGACATGGGGCATAGTGTGTATTGATGGATGGATTTTAAGTCTGCATTGTTTTGTGCCTGACGGCCCCTGGGTAAAGATGGTCAAAGACATGCTAATAATTCTGAGTTGAAGCACAGTTTATGCTAAATCCATGCAAATATATACAGTTTGGAAATGGAACCATTGCATAACTTTAGCAATAAGATAACAGAGGCGCCAAAAGGATAAAAGGGACTAAATGAGCTTAAAAACCTAATTTGGTAATAGAGGAGGCAGTGGTGGACTTACCTCCTCCAAGCAGAACACACGACTGTAGATTTTCAGTCAAAAAACCTTTATTGGGTACTCCAAAATAAAGTGCAATGCATTTTGCAGGCTAAACCTGCTTCCTCAGGCAATACAGATAGGAGTAAAAAAGCATCTGCTAGTAACATCAAAGCTGAGCGCTCAGCTTTGATCTGTGATGTTACTAGCAGATGTTTTTTTACTCCTATCTGTATTGCCTGAGGAAGCAGGTTTGACCTGCGAAACGCGTTGCACTTTATTTTGGAGTACCCAATAAATGTTTTTTTGACTGAAAATTTTACAGTCGTGTGTTCTGCTTGGAGGGGGTAAGTCCACCACTGCCTCCTCTATTACCAAATTGGTTTTTAAGCTCATTTAGTCCCTTTTATCCTTTTGGCGCCTCTGTTATCTTATTGCTACATTGAGTCCACCCTAGGTGGAGGGTTGTACCCACTTCCTTCTTCTGCTACAGAGAGCGACTTCTTAGTCCTGAGTGGGGTCAGGACAATCTCCCCACATGCCTTGACAGTGGTTGCCTAATGGTAACCCTGGTTTGTGAGTATTACATTTTGAATTACTCTATAAATCTTCCATTACCAGTACATACTACACTATATTGGGCTCTTGGTGTTCTCTTCTTCTCAGTTGCATAACTTTGCATAACATTATCATATAATGTATATCATGTAGGCATAAAACAAACCAGAGCCTTATCTTGAGCCAATCGAGGGCCAGTGCTTCCATATGGCCAGACTGGGCTATTGCTTAATTGCCTAGGGCCTTAAGCTACTTAGAGCAGTGCTCCCCAACCCTGTCCTCAAGGCCCACCAACAGTGCATGATTTGTGGAAATCCACAGAGGTGGTTAATCAGCTCTGCTGAGACACTAATTAGCTCACCTGTGCAAGCTTGTGGTTTTCTGCAAAACATGCACTGTTGGTGGGCCTTGAGGACAGGGTTGGGGAACTAGGACTTAGAGGCCACATAAGTCCGGAACTTAAGAGGTCACAAGTTAATTGTCATTACAGTATGAAAATGTAAAGGGTCCCACATTCATTTGTGTCTAGGGCCTAATTTTACCTAAAACTGTTCCTGAGCTAATCTGACAGTCATATTTATTATGAAACCAGTAACAGCTGACCCTGGAATATTTATAGAACCATGTCTATACAAATCACTATCAAAAAGAAAACACTCACACAGCAACACAACAAATCACAGCAGAGCCATGCAGATAGCCAACTTCAAGAACCATGAGCTGTCCTGAAAGCTTATAATAAATGTCTGTCTGAATCATTAGTTGCTGTTCTGACAAAAAGGGAGAAGAAAATCACTCTGGGAGCCATCCAGTTCCTGCAGAACATGCTATGAGTTGGTAAGGGGTCCAAAGGACCTCTTTACCTATTCACTAAACAGAACACCGTCTGGAGGTAAGGGAAATATTGGCAATTGAAAGGGATATTAATTAATTCAAATCAGCCAAATCGTTTCTTTGGAACAGCTGGCAATCGTGGCCTCACAAAACGTGGCTTGACTTGCTCACTTTACTTCATCTGTGACCGCTCCCAGGCAGCTTTGTATGAAAGCTTTGTTGCTTACAGACCTCGAGCCTCTCAGCTATTCTGTATGACTTGCATACAGCACTGACCGGTGCTGCATCTGACGATATGATTTGCTCTGTATACCTAAATAATGTCTGAACAATGAGGAAGAATATTTTTAGACACGTGCACACTGGGGTAATTCATGATCCAGCCATTCTGCAGGAGTGTTAACAAGTCCCCCAATCAATAACTGCCCACTCCAGAGCTGGGAAGCCAAGCAATCCTTTTCTCGAGAACAAGACATTATTCAGCCACCGCCGCAACTATTTTCCCTGAAAATCCATATTAAATTAGAAAAATGTACCATACTCACCGAGGGCTCAATCAATGATCAGGACAAGCGGCTGACTCAGCTGATAATATGTTAGCTCAAGAATATAACTGTCAGATCTCCCTCTGGCTCCGCAGTGCTGATGTATTTATCCATAAGTAACACGGGGAGAAATCTGTAATATGGAAAGCAACATGTAAGCCGGGTCAAGATGACAAGTACAGAGCTCACACTTTATACATTTTCAGGCTAAAAGTAAAAGTACTCATAACATCTATCGAAATGGAAATTCCTTATCTGTTCAGAAAAACTTGGTGCTTTTGGTTTAGCTCTCTACATTGCAATAACTAATGGGAGACATTTTTTGCAACTTGCTCACTTTTCTATATTGCATATATAACTATTGCTATATATCATGGATACATGAAAGAAATGTTGTAGCTGTGTAGCAATGCCTGCAATCTCAGATCCACAGGATCTAATAATCCAGTCATACCAAGAGACCACCTGGAAACTTTTGGACACAGAGCCTTCTGTCATGCCGCTCCTACATTATGGAACTCCTTACCTCAGCAGATCAGGACAGCTCCATTTCTGGATGTGTTTAAAGCGGATCCGAGGTGAAAAACTAACTATAACAAGTAACTTGTCTATATATCTTATCTAAAATTTAGATAGTTTGCACAGCAAATCTAGCTGCATACAGCTTCAACTGTATATGGTCGTATTCCGAGAAGGATAGGAGGCGCCCTTCTAGTATGTTCCGTGTTCCCTTTGTATAAAGAGACTCCACTTGGTAAAAATTTAGGAAGTTTTATTAGCACTATAGACAACGCGTTTCGTGGCTCAAACCGCTTCCTCAGGTCAAGTAAAGGTGCTTTTGAGAATAAACAAATAAAATCAATTGGACGCTCAGTATTCAATAGACTTAAAAGGTTACACTAGGTATCATAAATAAAAATGTTTCAAAAATACATAAATAAAATCCATTGGACAAAGAAAATTACAATGATTAAAACAAATAATGAGTTCTGACCAAACCATATAAAATAAACATTATTATGCCAATTAGAGCATGCCCTATGGTTACGTTATAGGTGGATCATGGGACAGGCATATATATCTTAACTTAATTCAAGTCGGAGCGGCTGCAAGCAAATCAGTGTCATATCTATACTAATAGAGGAGAACCCTGATATAAACGGGCAGAGAGATTAACATTAGTTAGAGGCGGTCATGGAAGGAAACATTATAGGGGTATATGGATGCAGGGGGCTGCATATGAGTGTAGACCCAAAGGCACAAAAGGAGCCGTGGGCGAGACTTGTTTAGTTTATAGGGAATTTCAGTATTAAAACAAAAAAAAGTATTTGGCTTGAGGAATGCCCTATAAACTATATGAAAGGAACACAACTATGCAATGAGTAAAAGTTTATCTCGGATCCACTTTAAATCCAGACTGAAAACCCACCTGTTAAGTTTGGCATTTGCAGACATATAATTTTACACTCTATGTTTATATACAGTGTTTATATACATATTTATATATGTTTCATCCTACTACCGGTTACTGAATCTGAGAGAGCCTAAGCACTTTGAGTCCCATGAAAGAAAAGCGCTATAGGAATGTTATTGTTATTGTTGTTAAAAACTGTCATATAGGAATGTCAGTTTGCTGTCACTCAATGGATTTGGTGTTAGTGCTGAAAATGAGTGTCAATGGCCAGTGGTGTATCTAAAATTCATGGGGCCTCCCAGCAAAACTTTTGTGGGCCTCCTCAATGTTCACACCCCTTCCCTTCCCTCCCGTTGATGCCCTTCACGACCTTGCGGCCCATCTCACAAGGGTCATAAAACAAGTGATGCCATCATGAACTTCACACCCACAACAAGTATAGCCACAAAAACACATCTGATTTGAAGTATACTTCCATGTATCAGAGAAAGGGAAGGTTATTAGTTGGGGCCCCTCGCAGCACTGGCCCCCCCTGCAGGGGCTGTCCCCCTCTAGTTATGCCCCTGACAATGGTTGCTGCTCTGAGCAGCTACTTACTGCTGCAGCAAGATGAGTGTTTCTGCACAGTCTCAGGACATTCTCCAAACAGACTACTTAGAGCTCTGTTGCCATGGTTTCAAAGAAGTGCAGTTGGTGATTTGGAAAATCTTAGCTGGCTGCAAATTGAAAAATAATAATAATAATAATAATAATAATTTTGAATAGAACTACACCACTAAAAGACCTCTAATCATTTTTAGGGAAAATATAATTTCACTTTAAAAAACTTGTGTGGTGACATTTCAGCTGTGTGTGGCTGTTGATAGACTGTATCACCCTCCTTGCAGACTCTAACCAATCATCCAACCACTCCTCCTACTGCAACAGTAAGGTGGCCACACAATACAATAAAATGATCCAATCTTGAGGGGATTCTATAAAAACGATCGGCTGTACAGAAAAATGTAAAGCTTTATTTCTTATTTGTTCTAGAAATCCGATCGGATTCCCCTATTTATTTATTTCTTTATTTTTTATAAAAATCAATTGAGAGTGGCTGATTTATCAGATCAGTCTGAAAATTGAATGCTGTAAGGTAGATTATCAAATTCTTGATTTAAAGGCCAAGGTAATATTTCAGAGTTTTCAATCATTTATTTTCTTAATTGGGGTAAAATTTAACGTGTGTGGCACACTGGTCAGATTTTTCAAATATTGCAATCAATCAGAAAAATGAATTGTCATTTTTGAATTGAAAAGAAATATAAAAATTGTATAGTGCGTGGCCACCCTAGGCTCACAGACACGGGAGCCTGGACATAGTGTTCCCACCACCTAGACTATATACTTACAATATGAGAAACTCTGGAGCACAACACACGTTCCTCACACTTCATATTTCACATTGATTTCGGCAGCCTGAATCACCACAACTATTCATAATTCTGACAGGCAGTTTGTTCTGAGGGTATCTTCCAGTAATTGCCTTTATCATCATAGGATCTGTTTCTTCTGCCCTGCTTTAAGTCAGATTAAGGCCCCTTTTACACTTGCAGGTGAAACCTGTGTTGTGTTACCCTATTTTACCACAAGTGGTCGCAAAAGAGACTTTCACACTTATTGCAGTCGGTCGGTTGTGGTGCGCCGGAAGTATCCGATCTGATGCAAAAGACCAATGGGAATCCCAGTGAGGTACTTCTTGCCCAGCTCATCATTGAGCGGGGGTTGGCGCTATGCATAATGCCCTGTCAGTGCACTCTGCCTCAGGGTCATATGATTGACATTTTTTGCGATGCAGCCGGAGCATGGCACCGCTTTGCAATGCAAAAAATACATGAAAAAAAGGTCTTAAAGCAAACCTGTAATGGGGAGTGGGGGGTAAAAGATACATATGTACCGCAATGGTGGGTATCCTTTGGATGGAGCAATGGCTTCCTGGAATTTATATGGATGCTCATGCATACAGTAGCAGCCAGAGTGAGAATTTCTTCCATATACTCCCACTGGCCTCTAGAGGGCGCAATATGAGCACAGAGCAGCACGGACTTATATCTCTGATCTATGAAGGTTCTCCCAGATTGGCACCTACTAGCAGTTTGTAATAAATACAAAAAGGTTTGTAGGATTGCTTATGTTCTCCAGGGTAGGTGATCCGAGCCAGGCTTTATTTTCACTTCAGGCCTTTTACATATGCATAGGTTCTCACAAAAAAAAAGAAAAATGCTCAAATTTTTATAGCATAAGACCTTCCTCCTCCTTTGCTTCCTTTGTGCAACGTATACGAATTTTCGCATTTCACATGCATGCGAAGGAATGGAGCAGGTAATGGAAACAAGCTACTAGACTTTAATGACTGTAAAAACGCATAAATCTGCATGTAGTGTGAACAAGGCCTCTCTGTGAGGGCCTATCTCAACCAGCTGCGAATCGCGGCCATTTTCCATACACGATTTGAGATTTTTCCACAGGCTGCATCCAAATACCTATAGATTGAGCTGCGGCTTTGCAGCAGCACGGGTGCCGCGTCCGATCCGGAAACGTACACGGAACCCAGTGGAAAAAGGACCTGAATGAATGTATGTTTACGTTTCGACTCCATTGCGAGGTAGAATGCCAAGCACAGTATTATTGTGTCTGTATTGTGTCCCTTTAGTGAATTATCCCTAATACACGTTCACTATGCAACATTATATCTATAATCCTATTCATTTCAACAAAGACATTTGAATTATTGTTTTTAACATCATCATCATTATTCCTGTAAGACAGCAGTGTGCAGATGCAGGCATTTCCCTTCCTGCAGGTCTGCTGAGGACTTGCTGCTGAAAGGGCTTTTACTGCTTGGAAACTGCAATGCAGCATTATGCTGCTGGAGGAAAATTGAAAGTGACATCCTTCGGGGTTTTTTCTTCATCTCTGAAGCAGAAGATGTGAGTGATCACAGGTTCCCCTTCATCAGTCCTGTCAGTAAGCAGCCTTAACCAGTGACGTGCCAAAAGGATGCTGAGTAATGCGAAGCTGGAAGTCCTACTGAGTTAATAACGGAATAATTAGTATTCTAGGCTTGGCATGGCCTAGTTTGATGTTCTTTTGTGGATTATCATATTAAATGCTGGTTCAGTGAAGCTTCCCAGTGCTTCGTCTCCAGCAGCACCACCTTTACCTCAACAAAACTGTGTCAGTATTGCCAATCAATGCCGGGTCAGTGGCTGTGTCAGTCAGCACAAGCGACACTTATTGTGTTTGGATTACAAGTTCCTGAAGTGTTTGGCATGAACAGCAAATGGAGATGTTTATCAGGGCCAATGTGAGGCAAGGCAACACATACACTGATAGCCCCCAATAGTTACATGTCTACGGTAAGACATATTCAGATATGTGCACCCACAAAAGGATTAAAACTCAATAAATGGACATTTCTTCAAAAAATAAAGAAAAGAAAGAAAAGAAATCGAGTAAGAAAGAAAAATATGTTCTCTGCATTCGTTTAAAGTGAAATCCGGCTATTGGTGAAAAAAAGCTCTGTATATTGTGAGTGTTAAAGAGCAGCTGAAGTGAGAGGATTGGAAAACAGAAGCTGACATATTTATGTCTTTTTTAACCAGGGCAGATTGCTGAGTACGCATTGCAGTACCACTACCTACAAAATATCAATAAATAAGTTTACTGATATCTTCCTACCTATGCACTACGCGGCACCTATTCTCACTTGAACCCTCCCCTGTAAATGTCTAACGAAAACCTCCCCACCTAATGCCTAACCAAAACCCTGTCTTCTGTAACTGTCTAAGAAGATCCCCCACCCCTTACACACAAACACACACCATCTAATTCCTAACTCTAACTCCTCCCAAGTGCTTAACAAGATCACTGCCCCCTACCCCACCTAATGCATAACCCTAACCCCTCCTCTAAGTACCTAACACAAAAACCCTCCACCTAGTTCCTAACTCTAACTTATCCACTAAGAGCCCCACCCGGCAACACTACTACCACACACACACACCGCCTAATGACTAACCCTAATAACCCTGTAAGTGCCTTACAAGACTCCCATCACCTAATGCCTAATCTCACCTCTAAGTCCCTAACAACAAACCCCCACCTAATGCCTATCCCTACACCACCTTACCTGCCTTCCTCCCGAAGCCCTAAGCACCGTTACACAACCATCAATAGCCGAGTAGTAGTAGCCAATCGGCTACTCCGGACATTGGATGCCCAACTCACTGTTTGGGCACCCAATTACCGATAGTTAACACAGGCGTCTTTTAGACAACTGCTAATCCCAGCACCCAAATCCAAGGCTAAGTCTGCCAGCGCCCATTAATTGGTGTATTGAACAGCAAAGGTGGAAGATGTATGGGTGTATATTGTGGCGTGGGTTTTAGTTAAGGCTAGGGATTGGTGGGGGGTCAGTTTGGGTAAGGCATCGGTGAGGGCAGTCAGTTAGAATTAGACATCGGTGGGGTTTAGTAAAGGTTAGGCATCAATGGGGAAGTTGGTTAGGGCTAGGCATCGTCTGGGGGATTGTTAGGGCTAGCCATCAGCTGGTGGGTCAGTTATGGGGTGCCTAGGGTTAGGCATCAAGCGGGAGGGCTCATGTGAGAGTAAGCTTAGGTTAGGCAGTAATAAAATATCCTCCATTTTGTTGTATCTGTTTTGAACGAGAGAGAACAGCTAGCTATTCTCTACAGCAGCCTTTCTCAACCTTTTTACCCTGGAGGAACCCTGCAAATACTTTTTTCGGATCTCAAGGAACCTCTGCAAGTAATATTTGGATCTCGAGGAACCCCTGGCATGGTCTTTAAAAGCTGGTGTAGCTGTTTATATTACTACCCCTTATTATAGTGCCCTTCATTACAAGGTCTCCTTCTTCTAGTGCTTTTTATTAATGTGCTGATTATTATTCTGCCCCAAATTTAGTGCTTATTTTTACAGTACACCCTATTATAGTCTTCTATAGTCTTCCCACGATGGGGAAAAATGCCAAGGAACCCATGCAGAGTACTCACGGGACCCTGGTTGAGAAACTCTGCTCTACAGTAAGCATTAAAGATGAGCCTGGAGTAAGTTTTTTTGGTTGCTTTGTTTAATGTGCAAATAACAGAAACTGTGAGAAAGGAGTGTCGGAGTTGTCTGTCAGTCAATGGATTAGTCCAGGTCTTGAAAATGAAATTCTAGTGCACTGTGCTGCTAATTACTCCTCCAGCAAAGTGGTCAATTCACAAAACGGTAACAATCCTTTAGATTACACAGAATCATTATTGCCAGCTGTTCCAAAGAAGAGCATTTAGGGCTTACTGTCAGATTCGGAGCTGACTGCAATTTAAAAGGAACCGAGATGAGAGATTAACAATAAAATATACATACCTGGGGCTTCCTGCAGCACCGTCCTGCCTGTTCACTCTCACAGGGTCCTCTTATCCCTCTCCATTCTCCTGCAATTGGCCCCGGAAAGTCCTCTGGTCCGGGGACAACTACGAATGCATGGCCCGCTCCCGCTGCGTTCACGTCACCTGGAGCGTTCTGCGCCTGCACAGTACTACTGTGCAGGTGCAGAGACAGGGGAATGCGTCTGGCCAGACTGCGCATGTGCCGACTGGCACAGACTGCAGGATTTTTAATTTGTAATAAAATTCAACAGCAAGAAGACTTCTGTTAGGAGATGTTCCACAACCTCATCCAAACTAAGACGGTAATTGAATTACTGTATTGGTTAAAAAGTCTCCAGAGTACTGAAGACGGTCATCTGTATTAGCATTTTTCCACTAGATTTACTGTGACTTAGATAAAAGAGAACTTTCCTGGGCATCTAAAGCCACATACCCACGCTCAACAACAGTCTTTTACTATAAACAACTTTACAAATGACTACGATTACAAAAGTTGGAAAGATACGTCTTGGCGTGCAAACGACTATTATACACACAGAACGACTTGATTGGTGACTTGACGAACAACTACAAATTTACATATCGTTAATCAACTGGTGAACGACTTATGTGTTCTTCAAGTTAGTAATGGAAGTTGTTGAAAAGTCATAGCAGACTTCTGTACACATCGCCATGTTGGACACATCTTCTCTCAGTCCTTCGTCAAGTCAATTCAACAGTTGGAATGACTTGACCTGTGTCATCAGTCGTTGGACGCCTCTTATCAGTGATAACGCCTTGTGGTTTGCACGTCTTTTACTTGACAAAAATCGTCCAAATTCTTCAAGCTGTTTGATAATCGTGCATTTAAAATACTTCTGTTGAGCATGTGTAAGAGTCTTAAAGAGTAACTGTTAGGCATTAAATACAAAATTAATTTTCTAGTGCAGGCTGTTACAATAGTCAAGAGGATGCTAACCAGGCAAATCCAAACTTTAAAATCAATCTTACTGTGCTCCTTCTCACCCCATGCCCCCAGGCTCTGGTACACAGACTAACACAGACGCAAAAGAAAAGTGACATGCTATGCTGTGTCAGCCTGATTGGCTGAAGCCTCTGTCACTCACCTCTCTGCGCTGTGTTTGGCCGCCTGCTCTCCCCTTCACTCTCTATGTTTCAGCTGTGTTAGTGAGCAGGGAGGGGGCCAGAGGCTGTCTCCTGTCACTGTCCTCGGCCCCCCTTCTCCAGGGGCATGTGGGCTCCCTCTCTGCTGCATCTGCCGCCCATCGCCAGCACAATTCTCCTTCTTACCCGTGCTGAATATTGGGGAAGGATAAAGGAGCTGCACACAGACTCCCTGAACAATGGTTCCAGGTGCTGCAGTTCCCTTCTATACTCTCTGCACTGCCTCCGGTGGTAGTGCAGAGAACAGATGGGAACGCCAGCACTTGGATACATTATTAGGTTAACCCGTGCCTGCTGCCTTTATCCTCCCCGCTGTGCTCTGAATCAGTGCGGGAAGGAAGGGGATGCGGAGGGGGGGGGGGGATACTTTAACCTGGAGGCCACAAGATGGCCCCTGCCAGGAAGATAATATAAATTTAAAATGACAAGAAACCAAAATGTGGACAGTGCATTACATCTGATATGTTAGTAGAGCGATCATTTATCTACTTACATATGTATTTTTTGTGGGGGGCATATGATGGCTAACAGTTTAAACATAAGAGCTGCTTTGATAAATCCTGAAAGGTGTTCATTTGGAGAAATGTAATTTAATTTTTTAGAGATTATTAATAGATCAATAGTAAAAATAATTTCTCTCTTTATATTTTACCTCCTTATGTGAATTTGGAGGGAGCCATATTAAATTTCATTCCACACAGTTACCCTAGCTATCCCAAAAACCAAGTGATATAGGTTTTTAACTGCAATATACAGAGGCAAAGAATAGAAAAAGAAACAGAAAAAGAGAAGAAGATCAGTTAGCCTGTAAACTCCTTAACCTCCCTGGCGGTTTGTTAAAATCCGCCAGGGGGCAGCAAATACCTTTTTTTCAAAAAAAAAATTTTTCATGTAGCGAGACAATGTCTCGCTACATGATAGCCGCTGCTGAGCGGCATCCCCCCAGCCCCTCCGATCGCCTCCGGCGAACGGAGATCAAGAGATCCCGTTCAAAGAATGGGATCTCTTGGAGAGCTTCCCCCGTCGCCATGGCGACAGGGCGGGATGACGTCACCGACGTCATGACGTCAAAGGGGAATCCGATCCACCCCACAGCGCTGCCTGGCACTGATTGGCCAGGCAGCGCACGGGGTCTGGGGGGGGGGGGGGGGGGCGGCTGCGGCGACGGGTATAGCGGCGGCGATCGGAGGTTACACGCAGCTAGCAAAGTGCTAGCTGCGTGTAACAAAAAAAAAATTATGCAAATCGGCCCAGCGGGCTTACCGCCAGGGAGGTTAAAGGACCTCAATCACAAAAAATATTAAAATGTAAAATACATGTAAACATATACAAATAAGAAGTATGTTTCTTCCAGAGTAAAATGAGCCATAAATTACTTCTATCTTATCTCCTATGTCGCTGTCACTACAGTAGGTAGTGGAAATCGAACAGAACTGACAAGTTTTGGACTAGTCCATCTCTCCATAGGGGATTCTCAGGAAGGCTTTTATTCTTTACAAAGACATACCCGAAAAGGATTTACCGTATACAATGATGCTGGCCAGCCTCACTGCTTGTTGCACATTTTTTTGGCAGCTGGAGGGAGCAACTGCCATTCACTAAGTGCTTTTGAAAATAAACAAAATCCTGGGAATCCCCCATGAGGAGATGGGTTAGTCCAAAACCTGTTGGTTATGTCAGCTTTCTACTACCTACTCTAAGTGGCAACAACATAGCGGAAAAGTAATTTATGGCTCATTTTACCCTGAGGAAACCTACTTTTTATTTGTATTTGTTTACATGTATTTTAAATTTTACAATTTGCGCAACAGTGGTCGTTTAATGTGATTATTGTTACTGGTGGTCACGTGACAGGACAGAAGGGTTGTGGGAATGCACAGAAGGGTTGTGGGAATGCACAGAAGGGTTGTGGGAATGCACAGAAGGGTTGTGGGAATGCACAGAAGGGTTTTGGGAATGCACAGAAGGGTTGTGGGAATGCACAGAAGGGTTGTGGGAATGCACAGAAGGGTTGTGGGAATGCACAGAAGGGTTGTGGGAATGCACAGAAGGGTTGTGGGAATGCACAGAAGGGTTGTGGGAATGCACAGAAGTGTTGTGGGAATGCACAGAAGTGTTGTGGGAATGCACAGAAGGGTTGTGGGAATGCACAGAAGTGTTGTGGGAATGCACAGAAGGGTTGTGGGAATGCACAGAAGGGTTGTGGGAATGCACAGAAGGGTTGTGGGAATGCACAGACATATTCAAGAAACAGGGAGAAGGGACGGGGATGGCTCTGTCTGATGGCTTATGGTGATATAATCCCAGAAAGCATGTCTAGACCAGACATCTATAGTACAGCATTTTGTTTTCTTACCTTGAATATCAATATAAAAAAAAGTTTATATGTGTTATATTATTGTGCTGTCCTGCAGTCTGACACGGCTATAGACGCACACTTCTTATTTTGATTTTGGGTTTGTTGTAAGTGGAATAAGCATTCTGTCTGTTGCACGGGGCAACGCCTGCATATTTGCTCCAGTTTGTTTCCACTTGTTGTAGTAAATGATCCCTTCTGAGTACAATACAATGAAATGCATTAACCATGACAGGCAAGGTTAGATAGGTGATATTACTTTCTGTCACAGCAGTCTCCAGAAGAGGCTTGTGCACATCTGTGCTGCTACGTATTATTACTTAGTCCACGTTCACAGTGGTGGGGTGGTGTGTTGCAGTGCAGTGTAACGGCCACTTTGTAATGCAGCTTGTTGCACTGCAATGTACCACCTATGTGATCACAGTAAGGTGGGTGCTATGCAGTGTAACGATTTGCAGTATGGTAACGTACTGCATGCAGTGCATTACTACTAAATGGGCGCTTATCACTTGAAGTGAAGCATACTTTTCATTGACTGTATGCTTCACTGTACCCGACGCAGTGCATGGACAACCTGCATCACCCGCTGTCCCGATCCCTATGACAGCAGGAACACAATGGCCATTGTGAATGTGACCTTCGGCTACGTTCACAGTGGTGCATTGTGCATTTGTAACGTGGCTTGCCGCACTGCAATCCACCACCTACGCAGGAAAATTAAGTATACTTCTCATGAACTGTATGCTCCACTTTATGCCACACATCGTGCAGATAATGTGCGGCACCACTTTCCCATTTTAATGTGGTCCAGCTGTTACAGGAAATGCAACACCCATTGTGAACTTCGTTATGGTAAATTTTCTATCTGTACGCATTCTATTCTTTATTTCCGTATGTCACCAAGGAGATACTATCTTTCCAACCCAGAGTCTCAGCTGACAGGTTTCCCCCATCTATCACTCCCAGTAAATGGCCTCCGCAGGACTCCTCCTGAGCTGCACTGCCACCTCAGTCTCCTAACGGTGGTCCATACGCATGCTTATCTTTTGGCTGGCTACGCTGTCTTATATGCTGCTCCTGCTCTTTTATTTGCCTCATGAATGCTTCGGAAAACCTGTTGAGCCCATCCTTCTAAAATGATTTTGTTTATATTTATTTCTTGCTGCACTGTAGGTTGGGACTTTATATTCCCAGTGAGTTCCAAACAGCTGCTGTCATGATTCTTTCCCTGCTGGTACTTCACCATAAAACTCTCCCCTAATGTAGCTGAATGCAGCATGCCACAATTTATTGTCTCATCAGGTTAAGGCAAAGTAACATTATTGCTCAGCTTTCACAAAGTGGATTTATATGAAGTGACTGCAGAGATGCTGCAAGCCTGTCACAAATAAAGGTGCACCGTTATTTATCATGGCTTTTTTACATGCTCATTAGAAATGCTCGGCAATTGCTGTACTGATCAATGAAGCACCTGACAACCTAGTCCATCTTCTATCAATGGAAAAAGCTACCTGCTGACAAGGCGTAAACCAGAGAGATCCGTGAGAATATGAAGCGTGAGATGTTTTGAAACTTTCAGGTCTCTCTTTCTGCACTGTAGCTGTCTGGTAGTGATACACAAATATGTCTGAAGCACAGGCCTTGCTGTACTTCTCACATGACTGCTTCACCGAAGATACTCCATCTTGCTCGTTAAAAATATCCAGACAGTGCAGAAATCATAAATATGACCAGGGCCGGTATTCTAGTAGCAGAGGCAGACACTCAAAAGTGCCCATCTTCCTCCCCACAAAAGAGTGGGAGGAATAGACTTATCCATACAGTGTTCCATGATGGTCCCTCCTTCCCTATGCAGCACTCCCTAGTGGTCTAGTGCCCCCCCCCCCTCCCTTATACATTTCCTTGGTGTATAGAGGCAGTGGCTCCCTTCCCACTAGATTTCCCTGGTGTCTAGTGGCATCTCTCAGGCTGAAGTATATTTGTCACATGATAAGTAAGACAATTTGTCACATGATAAGTAAGACAAGCTGACATGCTGAAAATGCTGCTTCTCTAGTAATGTTGATCCGCTGGCTGTAACACCTTCTAAATAGAGCCCAATCAGTTTCAATTCATTATAGTGCTGCAGAGTCAGTCTGCAGTATAACCAGCAGATATCCAAATAGAAGAATTAAGCAGCCGTGTTCCTTTAGATAAAATTATTGAACGTGCCTCCAGATAAAGGCATTAAAGAGACTCTGTAACAAAAATGTCATCCTTTTTTCTACTATCCTACAAGTTCCTAAACCTATTCTAATGTGCTCTGGCTTACTGCAGCACTTTCTACTATCACCGTCTCTGTAATAAATCAACTTCGCTTTCCCCTGTCAGATTTGTCGCCCTGTGTTTGGAAGGTTGCCAACTCTCTCTCCACGCCCCCTGTATGCACACTCCCGTGTGTGTTATTTACATTAGGCAGTCTCTCCGCTCTCTTGTCAGTGAGAGAAGAGAGCTGCCTTTTGCAAGCTGGATAAATCGTCCTCTGTTAGGCTGTGAAAGGAGCTGGGCTGTCACATACTGAGGAATTACAGACACCAGCAGAGCTGTCAGCAGGAAGAAACAATCAGCCTGTCACTCTTCAGTGGATGAGAGCTGCAGGGGGAAAGAAGGTAAACACACAAGTGATTTAAAACATCATGCATGTGTATACATCAATCAGGGAGTGTAATTAGAGTACTGCTTCACACTGACACACCAAACTCACTGTGTAACGCACCGCAAACAGCTGTTTGCGTAGTGACGGCCGTGCTGGACTGGTGCGCAACATGGCCAGAGTGCAGGCCGTGGCAGTTTTCCAGCCTATATGGTCGCCGGGCTGTGGTAGCTCAATGATAGAACAACAGTGACTGTCCAGCTGATCAAATTTGGTCTGTCCACAATGAAGCAACGACCTTATTATCTTCTTGTATGTAGGTAGGCATAGGTAGGAGTACTAGTATAGGTAGGTAGGCATAGGAAGGTGCCTCAGTAGTTAGCTAGGCATAGGTAGGAGACCCAGTATAGGTAGGTAGGCATAGGTAGGTGTCCCAGTAGTTAGCTAGGCATAGGTAGGAGTCCCAGTATAGGTAGGTAGGCATAGGTAGGAGTCCCAGTATAGGTAGGTAGGCATAGGTAGGAGTCCCAGTATAGGTAGGTAGGCATAGGTAGGTGCCTCAGTAGTTAGCTAGGCATAGGTAGGAGTCCCAGTATAGGTAGGTAGGCATAGGTAGGTGCCTCAGTAGTTAGCTAGGCATAGGTAGGAGACCCAGTATAGGTAGGTAGGCATTGGTAGGAGACCCAGTATAGGTAGGTAGGCATAGGTAGGTGTCCCAGTAGTTAGCTAGGCATAGGTAGGAGTCCCAGTATAGGTTTTTGACTACTAGGTAGGCATAGGTAGGTCCCCTAGTATAGGTAGGTAGGTAGGTGTCCCCGTATAGGTAAGTAGGTGCCCCTGTAGTTAGGTAGGGATAGGTAGGTGTCCCAGTATAGATAGTTAGGCAGGGCCTGGCTGGCACAGTAATAACAATTACCAAGGTCCGGCTGCAACAGATAGGGCTGTATAATGTCAGCATCAGTGAGCAACACACACAAAAAAAAACACATCAGGAAAACATTAGCTCTCAAAAGAGCTGTTGAGGGGTGGTATTTTAGCAATAACAATCAGCCAGGAGCAAGCCAAGAGCCTAACTAATCTTCCCCTAGGAGAAAAAATCTGCAGCAGCTCTCCCTAGTCTGTCTATTTGCAGCAGGCACACGAGTGAGTGTCATGGCCAGCGAGCCTTCCTTATATAAGGGGGGGGGGCTCCAGGGCTTCGTGTAGCCTGAATGGCTACATTGTGCCTGCTGACTGTGATGCAGAGGGTCAAAGTTGACCCTCATAGTGCATTATAGGGCGAATCGAACTTCCGCAAAAGTTCGCCTGCTCCAGGCGAACGCGAACAACCAAAGTTCGCCTGGAACCGTTCGCAAGCGAACCGTTCGCTACATCTCTAATACTAATATTTAGTGGAACACTCCACTGCCTAATACTACTATCCCAGATAGGGGCATACATGGCTTCCTAATACTGCAGTTAGGAAGCCATGTATCGATTATATAACACTGTATGCTGAATGTTTAGGTTTGGTGCCTATTTTATGTGACCTGAATACATGGATAGCCATCTTTTGTGTGTATATCAGAATTTATAAGCATAGATGAGAACAGGAAGAATCTATAGAATGGCAAGCTTCTAGAAGAAGAATCTCCTTTTTTTAATTTCATTAATAGGGTGTTGCTCCTTTTGTAAAGCATAAGATAAATTGTGCTTATATCCAGTCTCTTCTGAGCTGACACTGCTTAAATATTTGCACAAGTGATGCAAGGAATGGGTTCTGGGCTGATACCACTTAAATATTAAGTCAATGGGCATTTTGTAAGCCAGCAACTGGCAGGAGAATGGTTTTTTTTTTTTGCTGCTGTCTACTGCAGTTTATGATGAATTCTATATTTTATCTTTAGGATAAATGCAAGACAATTCTTTGCCAAGCTGTTACTGTGTATTAAGAATTATTTTCTTTCTATAAGCTTTAAGGTTGTGACAGTCTGATGGGCTTTTGCAGACCATGGGACCTAGGCCAGCTTATACTTAAAGGACCACGTTTGCAAAAATATTGCAAAATCTAAAATACACACGTATAAAATGTACATTTATCCTACGTCACTGTCACTTACAGTAGGAAGATCTGACAGATTTTGGACTAATCCATCTACTCGTGGGGGATTCTCAGGGTTTCTTTTTTGTCTTTGCAAAAGCACTCCCTGGGAAGGATTTATATTATGCCCACCAGCCACCCTACTCGTTTGCACATTATTCTGGCAGCTGGACTGAGCAACTGCCGTTCAGTAAGTGCTTTTGTAAATAATAAATTATGCCCGAGAACCCCCCTTCTCCCCCATGAGGAGATGGAGCAGTACAAAATCCATCAAATAGTAATTTATAGTGCATTCTACTCTGAAAGCAATGCATAATTATATGTATGTGGTTTTTTTACATTTTACATTTTTTTTCGCAATAGTGGTCCTTTAAAGCACAGTTCAGCTTATCAAACCAAATCACTTCTCAGGAAAATTGTACTCCATTAAAGCAGACTTTAGAGAATCTATGATTAGTGTAAGAATATATCTTTGTATACATGTTATCAACAGCTCCAAGTTACACCTGTGCCGCAAAGGGTCCATGGAGAAGATGCCAAAAGACCAGGAAAATCAGTAATTCTTACTAGATTTCAGGAAACACCTATAAAGGCAGATAAACAGAGAAGTAGGGAAGAGTGTAATACCAAGCTGGCTAATAGTTTCATGAGCAATATCTAAACAGAGAACATCATACTTAAAAGAAGGTAGGTATGGGCACAGCATCTCTACATATCTGCATCCATCCCATTCGTTCAGGATGAGATAGGTTGGGATGACCTGATCCGAGGTTGGGTACGTATTGCAGCAATCCCATATTAGTTGGGCTCTGGGTGGTACAGCTAATAGTAAAATATTGGTAATTTTAAATTACAAATATTTTACAATGCACTACCTGGCAACTATTCTAACCTTAACCCTCCACTCTAAGTGCAGGTCTGAAGGTCACAACATTCATCACATGACCCAATTTTCAATTGTGTTTTTAAAGTGTGCCTAAGCTGAAACTCCTCCGATCCCCCATAGTCACCCGTGGACCCTCCAAAAATTACCAACAATGGCTTGTTGGTAATCTGATCAGGGCTGCACACCTCCTCAAGTAGGAGAACTGCCGTACGGCACCTGCATGAGTAAGCTGAGTGAGCTGCGCCTGCACAGTAAGCCGGACCCACTTGTCCACGTGTTACTGCACAGGCGCAGCCAATCTCGTGCCAGAAGATAAGCGTGGCCTGATCAGCAATGGGGGACCAGAGGATGCTGTGAGAAGCCTCATTAGGATCCAGAGGCTTTTCTCTCCTTAGGTAAGTATGCATTTCTGCACCCGAGCTTTGGCTGGGGTTCTCTTTAAAGTGGACCCAAATTAAAAATACAAGATTTAAGAAATAAAATCTGTTTTCTAAATTATAATAATACATACCAGCCTTTTTTCAGCTGCATGATGACAATTATAAAATATTTTACATTTATTGGAAGAACTCCTCCCTTCCTTTCATATTGCAGGAACAGAATCCAGTAGACTGGTGGAGGAGATAAAAAAAACAAAAACAAAACACAGGCTGCTACTGATGATGTCACAGGGGAGGTGATCTCAGCTTGTGTGAGATTTAACATAGACGACGCCCCTGTGAGGGAGGGTAGCTGATGACAAACACAACCATGATCTAAAACCTCCTACTAAGCTCAGAAGTAATGGCTGCCACCTGTATAACCCTAGTTATAAAAAGAGAAGGGTGAAAAGCATACAGTGAAATGCTCATAGGCTTGAAGGAGTGTTTATTTATCTTTGTATGTGTCAGAGTGGTGCAACTAAATATTTTGGGTCCGGGTCCGCTTTAAGGCACTTGCTATCCCGTATATAGTTTATGGGTGAACTATCTAGTAAGCAATTGTTTGCTTCTAGATGTTCTTATATTGTGGCTAACCTGTTGGAGCAGAGGAGATATTTTGTTTATAGTTTCACTTTAAACAGTGCTGTCCTTGACTCAGTGGTGTAGCTAAGGATGAATAAAAAGGTGCACCGCTACACTGCAGACTAATGGAGACAGTGCTGGACCCTAGGTTGCTCAGACCAATTGAGATAAACAATAAAATGGAGGGGTCCGCAACAATGTCTCTGGAGAAGCTCAAATTCTTTATTTAGGACATATCCTCATATCAGTGGAAGCACAGCTGACATGTTTTGGGCCAAGTTGTGCCCTTATTCATAGCTATGAATAAGGGCACAACTTGGCCCGAAACATGTCAGCTGTGCTAAGGGCACAACTTGGCCCGAAACATGTCAGCTGTGCTTCCACTGATATGAGGATATGTCCTAAATAAAGAATTTGAGCTTCTCCAGAGACATTGTTGCGGACCCCTCCATTTTATTGTAGCTAAGGAGCTGTAGGCCCCGATGCAAGTTTTACATTGGGGCCCCTCAAGCCCTCTATACATAACAATTGATACGGCACACCAAAACCTGCCAATTGCAACTACAGTGTCAGAGGTGCAAGAAGGGGATGGGGAAACAGTTTGTTAATGATTACCACTATTCAAAGTATCTATAGAAGTCATTATTCTGAGCACAGGACCAATAGAGAGCTAATACAGCAGTTGAGGGAGGGCCCCGATGCGGTCGCTACCTCGGCACCCCCTATTGCTACGCCCCTACCTTGACTGTTGTGAGCTGTGCTTTCTTGTTGCTGGTGGATGATTTTAAAAAAAGTATTATAGCCTAAAGATCTGCGATAGACCCAATCTCTTATTCATTCTGATTATCCTGAGAACACCAGCTCTTCTGGAACTCCCAGTGGAGAGGCCTACACAGGCTGATGGAATAGGATAAGAAGCCACAGCAGGAGTGATTGACACAAATCTGCAGGACTGGTAGAATCACATTAGATGCAGCGCTGTAGGGGGGGACAGGTGTTCACACAGTACACAACATTTCATGATTTTATACAGATTCTGGAAGGCAGAGCGGAGGAATAATTGAAAATTACGGACTCAGTCTTCAGGGTAAATCATAATGCTCTTCGGCATGAAAGGTGATGACTGCATTGAAAAATACCTGCTTGAAAACAGCCTTCGGAATGAAGATTAGTGGCCACGCACAGACAGCACTGCAACCCTGCAAGATGAAGCTGGCCAGCAGGGATAGAGTTAAACGCCCTGGAAATCCCTAGATAATGATATGTTGTGGTGGAATCAGATTGCTCATTTTCATCATTTTGAAGATATTTAAATGCTCCCTGTGGGGAATGACCATGGTGGTCCTCATAATTATAGGCTTCAGCTGGGGAAATGACAGCCTCCGCTCTGTAACTCTGTCTGCCCTCTCTTTTATGCTGGAGTTTGTGCGTGGGTTTGAGGGCGCCCCAAGCAGCAGGGGGGCTGGCAAATGCCAAGAGCATGAATAAAGAGATCAAGGCACCTGATGATGTGACTGCCCACAAACGAGTAAAGGGCACAGCGCTTGTTGCTTTGTGTAGGAGGCCCGTTGTTTTCTCAGACTGCACTTCTGGCCCTTGTTAGTTTATAGATCAACAAGTTTTCAAACAGAACATAACATTAAATGTGAAGCAAATTTTCTGAAAAATGTATTATCTACTAGACTTATTTCTGTATTTACTCATATAGTTTAGCTTAAAGGGTCTCTAAACCTAAATTGTTTGTTTAAGTATTCCAGATTTTAATTGTGGGTGCGCTGTTGTTAAAGGGTAATTCCTCTACTTTTGTTTAAAGCAGAACCAAACTCTTGCACAACACACAATGAAAAGTCTTTATTCCACATATAGTTGCTGATGAAATCCACTGCTTTGTGTTCCTGTGTTCATTTACCCAGGTCAAAGTGTCTATCAGTTCTTATCCGCAGCTGTGAATAGAATCACTCCCCATACACTAAACAGCTCTCAAGGCCTTGTCTAATAAACACTAAGGGCTCGTTTCCATATAGCGCGCTCTCTTGCATAATTGCAGGGACAGCTGACAGTGCATAGACTGCACCGTCTGCCGTTTAAATTCATGCACAATGAATCTCTGCATGGAAATCCCCATTAGTTCTCCCTGCAAAGTAGAACTAAGTTCTAAACTTCAGGATTTTTTTTAGGTACAGTGACCAGACGTCCCAGTTTACCCGCGAAAAAGGGAAAAAAATGAAAATGCATGTTCCATTGACTCCTTGTAAAATGTTATGTTTGTGAAAATTCATCACAGTGTTGTTGGGACAATTCTTGTCTTTGCAAAAATATAAATATGTCTGGGGAAGTAAAAACACCCATCTTTGCTTATCACTGCTCTGTAAACCTGTGAGGATCCGCGTGGCTGCCTGTGCAGGCAGGCAGCCTTTTGACCACTGTTCAGGTCTGCATTCTGCAGGTCTCTGGAAGAGAGACCTTTTGTCAGTTGTGCAGCTTGCTGCTGAGGAATTTGCATACATTTATCATGCAGATTGCCTAGCCACATTCCTTGTGGGCTTGCTCTATTAAGAGCTATGTTTCCCACAGTAAGTTGCTGGTCATAAGAGTTAGTCCTGTGGAACACTCGCCTGGAGTGTCAGCCTTGCTCTTTGTTTAAAGATTAGCCTAGAGTAATTCCTGGGACTGCACTAGGCAGTTTTCCCTAGTGCAGTTAGGATTGCTTATCTGTTTTGTTTGTCCGTTGCGATTGTCCTGTCCCAGCGGTGGTCGACAGGAAATCGTTCTGTGTGTCTGGGTGCTAACCGGAACAGTGGTTGTTACTGGTAGCCCCTTCTGATCTGTTTCCCTGGATCGCACCAGCCTCTTGCGCTAGTGCTGTGGATCCTTCTGTTCTGCTACTCTGTACTTGGATCGCACTAGCATCTTGCGCTAGTGCTGTGGATCCTTCTGGTCTGCTACTCTGTACTTGGGTCGCACTAGCATCTTGCGCTAGCGCTGTGGATCCTTCTGTTCTGTCTTCCTGGATCGCGCTAGCCACTTTCGCTAGTGCTGTGGATCCTATCGTTCGCTTATTCATGTTTTCGTGTATCTGTCTTGTCTGCTACGAACGCTTGCTGGAGGCTCGGTGAGGTAACCGTTAAGCAAGCGCTCGCGTCCTCTGTTTCATGTTTGTCTGTCGGTGGTTAGTTAGGCGTGTTTGTCTCTATTGTGCTTATCACGTGGAGACCGCGCATAAACGCGTGCACTGTTGCGAATGAGTGCGGTGTTCGCGTTTAGCTAGCGTTTGTTATTTTCCGTGTCTTCTCATTGTATTATTTGCTGTGCCTTTGCTACTCTTGTGCTCTGCCTTGCTGTAGCCTTGTGTCACCTCTGGCAATCGCCTCTCTCGCGATTGCGTTCCTGCTTCCTATCTGCTGTTGTGTATGCACCGTCGTGGGTTGGCGACTAGATTGGTGCACACACATACAATCTGTCACTTTGCTCTCTCTCCGTCAGGGCTATCTTGCCCTGCGTTCCGTCCCTTCGTGCAATTCCTGTCTGGCATGTGTGGCAGGGCAGAGGAGCTGTTCCTCTGCACTCCACAGCTCCATCTGTCAACAGGAATTTCCCTCTACAGGTGCATTGCACCTTTTGCTGGGTTTCCCGCAAATTATATGCTTGTGGAGGATTTCCGCAGTGTCAGCGCACGTCTTGTGCGCTGATCAAGGAGAGAATCCCACAATCGTTACAGTATGACCAGCCCAACCAAAATTCCCAGTGTAGAGGGAATTTCTGATTTGTCAGATTTTGCCGAGTATGGGTCCTGTGTCTTTAAGAGCTTTAAAAGGCTAAACTCAGAGACCAAAGCGGAATTTCTCTCTGAATGTGTGAGGTTTAGCCTGAATCCCACCTTTCAGATTTCTGATCCGTCCACGTCGGCTCTTCAGTTTGCCTATGTGCTCTTAAAAGATGATTTGTTCACCTGGGCATATGATGTGCTAAAAAACAATTCTTGGAATGATAATCTGTATCAGTTTCTTGCAGTGATATTCTCTCACTGGTTTAAACTGCCTGGCTTACCACCTGCTCTAATTGAATGTGTAGCTGCTGATAAGTCAGCTGATCTTTCCCTTCCATGCAAAACCATTCAGTATGATAATGATGTTTACAATGATGTTGTTCTGTCTCCGGGTTTTTTGCCTCAATCCAAAGCTTATGTGGATCCTACTATAGGTAGGATCGCCCACTATATTAAAGCAGTTAAAAAATCTGTTTTTGTTCCTGAACTCCACCCATATGGAGATTATCTGGATACTGGCCTGTTTGAACCTCCATTTGCCTCATGGGACATTGGGGCCTTGATGGGGGAATTTGATTTTGATTGGAAAGCCTTTTGCAATTTTTACATCGCAAAAAGCGAAGATGTCTTGAATGATTGTCTCGATTCTATGTACCTATTGATTGATTCCGATGAATGTGACGAGGGTGATGTGGATCTGATGATTTATGTATGGCAGACGATTTTGGATGAGTTGCACACACACCAACCAATTGATTCCAATAAAGAGACATCGTTGTCGGATGATTGTTCCTGCCTTTCTGGGGTAAAGCATGTGAGTCGTGACATTGTGCGATCTGAAATGAGTGGGTGTGCCACTGTGGTTGATTCCTGTGCGAATCCTGGAGGATTCTCTCCTGACTGCGTGCAGTTTAAATCTGTGCGATCTGATGCCTGTTTCTCTGATGTTCCTGCAGATTATGATCAGCATGAATGTGCCAGTTTTCTCAAGGATGTGTGGGACCCCTTGTCATTTAGAGACAGATCTTTAAGATTTTCCATCTGTGATCCTGCCATGGGGAAAATTCCTAAATTTTGCAGCATCAAAAGTAAAATTAATATGTCTAATAAAGTTTTTCCTGATGTTGTCGCTATTTCTACTACAGATGCGTCTTTGTCTCACCCTGTTCACACCTGTAAGGGCCCGTTGCCTGGTGACAGTTGCTCCAGTGTTTCTGTCCTGAACACCTTACAGTCTGCCCCGCAGATCGTGGAGGTTTGCGCTATGGAAGCGTCAGTTAAAGCAATAAAATCTTCTATGAACTCGCCATACACCTAACGGAATACCTTGGGGTGTCTTCTTTCTAAAATGGGGTTACTTGTGGGGTTCCTATACTGTGAGTTCATAGAAGATTTTTTTTTTCACAAAGTGTCATTTTCCGCTAACTTGTGACAAAAAATAAAATCTTCTATGAACTCACCGTACTACTAACGGAATATCTTGGGGCGTCTTCTTTCTAAAATGGGGTCATTTGTGGGGTTCCTATACTGTCCTGGCATTTTAGGGGCCCTAAACCATGAGAAATAGTCTTGAAACGAAATTTCTCAAAATGACCTGTGAAATCCTAAAGGTACTCATTGGACTTTGGGCCCCTTAGCGCAGTTAGGGTGCAAAAAAGTGCCACACATGTGGTATCGCCGTACTCAGGAGAAGTAGTATAATGTGTTTTGGGGTGAATTTTTACACATACCCATACTCTGTAAATGGACAATTGTGTGTAAAAAAAATTAACAAATTGTCATTTACAGAGATATTTCTCCCACCCAGCATGGGTATGTGTAAAAATACACCCCAAAACACATTATACTACTTCTCCTGAGTACGGCAATACCACATGTGTGGCACTTTTTTGCAGCCTAACTGCGCTAAGGGGCCCAAAGTCCAATGAGCACCTTTAGGCTTTACATGGGTGCTTACAAATTAGCACCCCCCAAAATGCGAGGACAGTAAACACACCCCACAAATCACCCCATTTTGGAAAGTAGACACTTCAAGGTATTCAGAGAGGGGCATGGTGAGTCCGTGGCAGATTTCATTTTTTTTTGTCGCAAGTTAGAAGAAATGGAAACTTTTTTTTTTTTTTTTGGCACAAAGTGTCATTTTTCGCTTACTTGTGACAAAAATTAATATCTTCTATGAACTCACTATGCCTCTCAGTGAATACTTTGGGATGTCTTCTTTCCAAAATGGGGTCATTTGGGGGGTATTTATACTATCCTGGAATTCTAGCCCCTCATGAAACATGTCAGGTGGTCAGAAAAGTCATAGATGCTTGAAAATGGGAAAATTCACTTTTTGCACCATAGTTTGTAAACGCTATAACTTTTACCCAAACCAATAAATATACACTGAATGGGTTTTTTTCTATCAAAAACATGTTTGTCCACATTTTTCGCGCTGCATGTATACAGAAATTTTACTTTATTTGAAAAATGTCAGCACAGAAATTTAAAAAAATCATTTTTTTGCCAAAATTCATTTCTTTTTTGATGAATATAATAAAAAGTAAAAATTGCAGGAGCAATCAAATAGCACCAAAAGAAAGCTTTATTAGTGACAAGAAAAGGAGCCAAAATTCATTTAGGTGGTAGGTTGTATGAGCGAGCAATAAACCGTGAAAGCTGCAGTGGTCTGAATGGAAAAAAATTGGCCGGTCCTTAAGGGGGGTAAAGCCCACGGTCCTCAAGTGGTTAAGATGGCCTTGTTTAGATTCTCCTGCAGTGTCCCTAGAGGCTCGTCTAGGTATTGCCACTATACTCACCTGTTTTTCTGCAGTTTTGGAGTTGCAAGCTAGTTTGACTGCTACGCAGACTTCTGGGTGCAGTGAGATTAAAGTTAGGGAGTCAGTGTGTGTTCCAGTAAATATTCCTGTACGTTCCACTCATGATGATGAAATTCAGTCTCAGTTTATGGTGGAACCTTCCCTGGGACACCTGCCCTGTCTACAAAATGAAGTTCCAGTTTTGCCCTGTAACATGGATAGTTCAGAATCCTTCTTAAAAAACTTGAAAAATGATGTTCCTGAGGTCTTGCCTGATGTCCTGGAGACCTCCGAGTTCCTCCCAAAGGGTGCAGAACTTGTAGGAGATGTCTCCTGCCCCCAAGTCCTTCTGAGGTGTTGCCCACTTCAGTAGGCATTGCTGCCTTGCTGGCTACTTTTTCAGCTCTGGTGGAGCTTCGGTTATGCGTAGTCAATGATGAGTTTTTGTCAGTTACCATTACAGTCACTGAGACTTCTAAGCCTGAGTCCGAGGTTTTTTTTGAAAGTCCAGTGCTTGAGACCACTGCTCATGATGATTCTCTGCCCGGTACTGGTTTTGGTCTTGTCGTGTCGGACTCTGAGGTTGGCAGTTCCCCGACATGTTCTGAGGTTTCTCCTGTGCTGGTGTACCCCAATGTGCTCTGTGACCCAGAAAGCCCAAGTGTGCCTCGGTTACCAGCATGCTCAGATGCTTCCTCGGTGGAGACATGCTCTGATATGGCCTGCCTGCTTGCATGCCCAGAAGTGGTCCCTGAAAGTCCTGATCTTGATGGGTGTCCTCGTAATTCTGAATCCGGAATTGTCATTGGTTCCATAGGGGTTCTTGATAGTTCTCCATGTGAGCCTGGCGATTGTTCTGCCCTCTTGGGATCTCTGTGGAGCTTCAAAAGGTTCTGGGAGATTCCGGGAGAAATTTTGCTTGGTACCCTGGATAAGATCAACAGTGGCTTTTGTGTTGTAAGGGACACTTCGAACAGGTATTGTGGCAGGTTTGGTATTTTCGGACGCTCCTTGGAAGGTGGTGGGTATTGTCTGGAGGGTGTCGATGGCTTCTTCTCTGGCGTTCACAGTCCTGATGGGTGTTATACTGAGACTGGTAGTACTGATGGGCATGTTTCAGTGGCGTTTGTTTCCGATGAGGTCGGTTTCGGCTGGACTGACTCTGGAATTGGGCCTTGTCGGGCTGTCCTGACCTTCATGAGTCTTCAGTTAGAGTCTTTTGTTAATATCAGTTTAGAGGGTCGTCTGGAATCCAACCCTAGAGGGGGGGGGGGGGTACTGTGAGGATCCGCGTGGCTGCCTGTGCAGGCAGGCAGCCTTTTGACCACTGTTCAGGTCTGCATTCTGCAGGTCTCTGGAAGAGAGACCTTTTGTCAGTTGTGCAGCTTGCTGCTGAGAAATTTGCATACGTTTGTCATGCAGATTGCCTAGCCACATTCCTTGTGGGCTTGCTCTATTAAGAGCTATGTTTCCCACAGTAAGTTGCTGGTCATAAGAGTTAGTCCTGTGGAACACTCGCCTGGAGTGTCAGCCTTGCTCTTTGTTTAAAGATTAGCCTAGAGTAATTCCTGGGACTGCACTAGGCAGGTTTCCCTAGTGCAGTTAGGATTGCTTATCTGTTTTGTTTGTCCGTTGCGATTGTCCTGTCCCAGCGGTGGTCGACAGGAAATCGTTCTGTGTGTCTGGGTGCTAACCGGAACAGCGGTTGTTACTGGTAGCCCCTTCTGATCTGTTTCCCTGGATCGCACCAGCCTCTTGCACTAGTGCTGTGGATCCTTCTGTTCTGCTACTCTGTACTTGGATCGCACTAGCATCTTGCGCTAGTGCTGTGGATCCTTCTGGTCTGCTACTCTGTACTTGGATCGCACTAGCATCTAGCGCTAGCGCTGTGGATCCTTCTGTTCTGTCTTCCTGGATCGCGCTAGCCACTTTCGCTAGTGCTGTGGATCCTATCGTTCGCTTATTTATGTTTTCGTGTGTCTGTCTTGTCTGCTACGAACGCTTGCTGGAGGCTCGGTGAGGTAACCGTTAAGCAAGCGCTCGCGTCCTCTGTTTCATGTTTGTCTGTCGGTGGTTAGTTAGGCGTGTTTGTCTCTATTGTGCTTATCACGTGGAGACCGCGCATAAACGCGTGCAATGTTGCGAATGAGTGCGGTGTTCGCATTTAGCTAGCGTTTGTTATTTTCTTCTCATTGTATTATTTGCTGTGCCTTTGCTACTCTTGTGCTCTGGCTTGCTGTAGCCTTGTGTCACCTCTGGCAATCGCCTCTCTCGCGATTGCGTTCCTGCTTCCTATCTGCTGTTGTGTATGCACCGTCGCGGGTTGGCGACTATTTTGGTGCACACACATACAATCTGTCACTTTGCTCTCTCTCCTTCAGGGCTATCTTGCCTTGCGTTCCGTCCCTTCATGCAATTCCTGTCTGGCATGTGTGGCAGGGCAGAGGAGCTGTTTCTCTGCACTCCACAGCTCCATCTGAAAAGTTAAGGCTGCCAATTTGCCACTTGTAATGAAATACTTGTAATGAATGAAGTGAGAGACAGCTGCCATATGCTGCTGATGATATACTAATGACAGTAATGATGCACACTTATTTCCTCACTGGCAGATATCTCTCCATATTTCTGTTCAGCTGTCAAATAATGAGACTTCTATCAATCCATCACTCATACAGTTTGTGTTTAAACTGAATATCCAACACTAGTTGTGGCACTGTTTTCACCTTCAGCACATACTGCCAAAAAATGATACCAACAAATGAAAATAAACCAATCAGACTTCCATTTCTGTTTAAATGATGGTAGAAAAGTGTACCTACCGAAAAAGTTTTAATTTTTCCAATCAGAAGCCCAACATTGTCGGCAAAATAAGACATGCACTATTGTCTCGCTGAAATAAGTAAGGCTAATTCAGAAAAATACTTTAGAGGACAACCACAGTGAGAGGGATAATGAGAGCTGACATAATGATTTCAATTTAAACAATGCAAATTGCCTGGCTGTCCTGCTGATCGTGTGGATCTAATACTTTTAAGTCATAGACCCTGAACAAGCATGCTGCAGATCAGATGTTCAACTTCTGTTTGACTGCACTTGCCTGCTTGCTTTTGTTTGCATGCTTGTTTCAGGTGCATGATACAGACACTATTGATTCATGATAGATCAGCAGGATTGCCAGGCAATTAGCATTGTTTAAAAGGAAGTAAATATGGCAGCCTCCATATCCCTCTCACTTCAGGTGTCCTTTAACCACTTAAGCCTATCTGGACGAACATTCTCGTCCAGATAGGCTGCGCGCACTCCCGCCGGCTGTTAGCCCAGTGATCAATAAATGAGATTTCATTAATTGATCGAAGCCCCCGCAGAAAATCCACATTCCTCCTAATGCTTCCTGGAAGCATGATCGTACGCTTCCAGGACTTTTTGACTGTGGCCATCTTGTGGCCAAATAGTAAAACTACACCCACATCCATTTTTCATTAAATAAATACATTTTTTTACATTAAAAATTAGCCTCCCACACCATAAATTATCCAAATAAATGTTTTTATTAATAAAAAAAAATTACAATAAAAAAAACAAAAACAAATAGTTACCTAAGGGTCTGTATATCGCCCCCTATGCTGCTATTGCGGCCAGGAGGTCGCAATAGCAGCATAGGGGGCGATTTACAGGCTGGGAACGCGAACAATCACTCGCGTTCCCATCCCTGTCGGCCGGTGACGGCCAAACCGGAAGTGCTCGCCGGCGGGTCCTGGGACATCCGAGCGGAGCTGCGAGGGCACCGATCGTCTGCAGGGGGCTGAGGGAAGCCCCAGGTGAGTTAATCTCATTTTTTTTAAGTGACTTTAGGTTCACTTTAAAGAGAACCCGAGGTGGGGTTCTGACAATGCAATCCGCATACAGAGGCTGGATCTGCCTATACAGCCCAGCCTCTGTTGCTATCCCAATCCCCCCTAAGTTCCCCCTGTGCTCTGCTATCCCCCATAAATTACAGCCACGCTGTGCGGGCTGTGTTTACATCTGTACTATCAGTTTGCGTGCTCCCCCGCCTCCTACATAGCTAAGATCCCCGCCCGCGTCCCTTCCCCTTTAATCAGCAGGGAGGGAAGGGACGCAGGCGGGGACCGGAGCTATACACCAACAGGGTCCAGGACTCTAGGCGGATTCCATAATTTATAGCGGCCGCTATACTAATTTTTCTGCTGCATGTACATGCCCGCCTAATTTTTCTGGCTGCACTGCGGGCGGCTGCAACAAAAAAAAAGGCATGTACACGTGCCCAACCCCCTTCATGATCATTACCTTGCCGCGGTGAAGGGGCTTGCGTATCACAATGAAGCAATGACCGCCGGCTATATGAGTGTCTCGGGTGGGGGTAGCACACCAAAGATAATAAGGTAGTTGTTTCATTGTGGTCAGACCAAATTTGATAAGCTGGACAGTCACTGTTCTGTCATTCAGCTATATCAGCAGGGGGACCATATGGGCTGTAAAGCCACCGTCACCTGCACTCTCGTCATGGTGCGCACCAGTCCAGCACGGCCGTCACTACACAAACGGCTGTTTGCAGTCACTGCATACCTTTCACTGCATCTGTGACTGCACATTGTGTTATACCTGGCAGTCAGTGCATAACATAACTTTCACTTGAATGGATGGCAGACTTGCCCTCCATAACTGATTCCCGTTAAAGGATTTAAAGTTACAATTAGCCTCAAAAGTCCTCCTGAGTCCTGTATTGCTATTTTTGGTCACTACCTCGGGGTGGGCATGCATTCCTGCTGCCCTCCTTGCCTGGATGTGTGGTGGTAGCCGTTTCTTAGGCTCCAACTCCGGAATGCAATAGAAACTGGATTCCCCGGCCATTGCCCGTGGTCAGTCACCATGGTACTGAGACTATAGTACCATCTACAGTTTCACACAATTGAAAAAAATGGCAAACTTGCCCTCCATAAAACATTCTTGGCAATGCTTTCGACTTGGTTTGTCTTCTGCTGGGTCAAGGGTCCATCTGACCACAGATGCCTGGACTGCAATGCACGGTCAGGGCAGGTACAGCATGGGTCTCAGCCGGCTCCCACTTCGGACCGGAATCGAACCTTGATTCCCCCGTCATTACCCGTGGTGACAATGGCAAACTTGCCCTCCATAACTGATTCCCGTTTAAGGATTTAAAGTTGATTCATTACAATTAGGGCCTCAAAAGTCCTCCTGAGTCCTGTATTGTTATTTTTGGTCACTACCTCGGGGCGGGCATGCCTTCCTGCTGCCCTCCTTGGATGTGTAGTGGTAGCCGTTTCTCAGGCTCCACACCGGATTCAAACCCTCCTTCCCCGGCCATTACCCGGGGTCACAATGGCAGACTTGCCCGCCTCCATATGATTCTCATTGTAGTGGTACTGAACAAGTACACAGCAAGTAGAAAATGAGTTTGGTGTGTCAGTGTGAAGCAGTACACTAATTACACTACCTGATTGATGTATACACATGCAAGATGTTTTGAAGCACGTTAGGCCTGCAATTTAGCATTCAATGGGATTTCTGCCCATAAAACGCTGCTTTGCGTCAAATCCAGATTTTTCCAAGGGACTTTTGCCATCTATCCCACTACGCCATGCCCCCCTCCAGGTGTTAGACCCCTTGAAACATCTTTTCCATCACTTTTATGGTCAGCATAAGTGTTTCTAGTTTTCAAAGTTCGCCTCCCCATTGAAGTCTATTGCGGTTCGCGAAAGTTCGCGCGAACCGAACCTTCCGCGGAATCGGAGGTTCGGCCCATCTCTAGTGACAGTGGCCTTGGGCGGGAAAGAGTACAAATCCAGCTCTGCAAGTATTCCCCTCTTGTTACAAAAGCCACTTTAAACAAATGTCATATTATAACACAAGGCAATACTGTGCAAGTGAGGGATATGTCAAATCGGTGTTGGATGATTGAAACAATGACTAATGCATTTCACCTTTATAAAGTAGGTCAACCTGCCTTCTTTGGAATGCAGTGCACCTCCTAGCTAGGCTGTGGTTGTTTCTTCCTGATCTTACTGTCCCTGTGGGGTCTTCTAACCAATATCCATATTCAGGCTAGGTTCACAGTGGTCAGTTGTATAACACATAGTTTATAATAAGTGTGAACTGCAATGGAGACTGGATATAGACTTTAATACAAGGCCTGCATGCAGCAAGTTAGAATAACTCGATCAGTTACAATGTAGTGCTGTGAGCAGGCCCATAGAACTGTATGGACAGTGAGTTAACATGCAGAATTATTCTGCAACACAACTGAGCACTGTGAACAGGGACTCACTTGTTGCCCTATCCCAGCATGCCACAAAGATTACATGTAATAGAAGCAACTTTGCATGGTCCGTGCCCACAGTCCAGGTTTCAAACAGAAAACAAAACTGGCATTAAATGGAAATTAGCCAGATGACCTTCTCAAACCCTTTTTATTCTACAATATTTAGGTGTGGAGATGTGCTATGGCCCAAAAGGGCAATCCATGCATAATTGCATGTGTTTAATCAGAGGAAAAAATAACATCTTTAACCCTGTGAAACCCTGTAGCACATACATTATTATTTCACAACGCATAACCAGGTTGTGACCCGCAATACTAACTGGTTTTTAATAATAATCCTCAGATTCTTTATTTGGAAGTGTTGTGAGTGCATCAGCCTGATATATGCAATTATGAAAGTGATAGTAACTGGTTTATTCACAACATCTCACGGTTAGTTCTTGGAAACAATAACACTGCTTTTTTATGTTTTTCAGTCATCAAACCTGGACAGTCCATTTCATTGATGACTTTATGAGCTGTCATCATTTGATATTGTTTCCAGTCCCTAGCTCCTCCCATCCATCGCTGACTTCTCCATTCCTCCATGTCAGTTCTGTACAATAACCAATGTGTCAGTTCACTACAATGCTGCCATAGCAACAGAGGATTTCAGAGCCCTGTATCCATGGAGATTTCATCTTAAAATCCCAGAGATTCTCAGAAAGCATTACAACGTAATTATGCAGCCTTTTCAAACAACTTTAGAAAATCTAATACATATTGACGGTAATGTAGCTGATGTTACATATCTCGGTGGTGTTATTCTTGTCTGTAGAAGACCGCAATCTCCCCGTAATCGAAGACTCGAGCGTCCAATGGCTTGAGTATAGTCAAATAGTAATTTTACTAACTGATGTTTTACACCTTCATTGTTGTGAGCTGAGCAATTAATTGTTCTGTTTATTCATATAGATTTATCCATATAAATACCTGAAATTAGATTTAAAGAAAGGTATATATGAGCCCAAATCCAGGCAAAGTATTTTAACATGGTACTAAAACAAATGGTTTGACCATTGAAATCTGGAATTTGGATTCAGCATATAGCTCATCGGGAGGCCAACACTAGCAGGCACAAGAAAAATGTGATGGGTCATGGGATGCCTAGTTCTGGCAACTGAAAAATGAGAGGTGTTGCATTTTTTGGAAGTTAAGGGTTGTGGGGTAGTTATAGAAAAATTGTCACTGTAGTGTATCCAGGGAATGTAAATAAGAAAAAGTCCAAATTACACAGTACATCAGAGACTGAACTCTGGAAGCCAGTTCCAAACCTCCAAAGCGCGTTTAATGCAGGATAGCACGCTGCATGTTCGGGATCACTGTTCCTCATTACCTGCTGTCCTGCTACTAAATGCTTTTTACAGCAAGTGCAGTGCCGCTTCTGTTTGCTGTTATATCCAGGTAATGCGTTAAAGGACACCTGAAGTGAGAGGGGTATGGAGGCTGACATATTTATTTCCTTTTAAACAATGCAAATTGCCTGGCTGTCCTGCTGATCCTCTGCCACGAATACTTTTAGTCATAGATCACGAACAAGCATGTGGACTGGATACGCCGCATGAGTGTTTCAGGTGGGTGATTTTGACACTACTGCCAAAAAAACTTAGCAGAACTGCCAGGCAACTGGAATTGTTACTTCCAAACAGCATATAGTCATTCCACACTCCAAGACCATACCGTATTATAATTTAGAGATTTATAGACATCTACCTTTCTCTTATCTCACCAAGTTCATGGGCATCAAAATGATCCTGATGAATCAAAATTAATCTAATCTCCAAATACTATCTAGAGCTTTAAATTCATCAACCTAAATCGACAATCACATGGCAAAATAGTTTGGACTGAAACTGAAAAACATTTGATTAATGCGTTATTTTTAAAGAACTTAAAGAGAAACTCCAACCTAGAATTGAACTTTATCCCAATCAGTAGCTGATACCCCCTTTTACATGAGAAATATAAGGATTTTCACAAACAGACCATCGGGGGCGCTGTATGACTGATTTTGTGCTGAAACCCCTCCCACAAGAAGCTCTGAGTACCGCGGTACTCTGGGCAAACTGCCATAATGTAACAATGTTCACAGACAGGAATTAGCTGTTTACAGCTGTCTCTAACAGCCAAAACAGCTAGGAGCAGCTATATAACCTGCCCACAGTAAAAATGTCAGCATGTAATAAATGTCAGAATGTAAATCGGGGAGAGGAAAGATTTTACAATGAGCAAACACTGACTAAATCATTTATACATAATTATGGTAAAAAAATTAAGCCCTTTTTTTACTACATTATTTTCACTGGAGTTCCTCTTTAAGTGCGGTTTAGGCAATACTTAACTCTGGCTAAGTATGTTTCAGGGTACCACTTCACTTGTTTCTTTGGATGCAAAGCAGAGAGCATCATGGGACATACTTGGTGGTACTGCCCTATAACACACCATCTTTGCCTAAAGGTCTATGATTTATATTCAATAACCAGAGAAAAAAAAAAGAAAATATTCTTGCAAAGCTCTACTTAGGTCTCACATAAAAACATCAACCAGAAAGTAGGCATATATCATTCATATTTAATGCAGCCAAACAAACAATATTGAAATCTTGGAAAAACCCATACCCTGATGTTCCCAGAGGCTACGACAAGAGTGACATGAACAATACTTGGGGCAATAGTACTCAACAGGCTTGCCAAATGTAGTTAAATACGCAATCAATTGCTAGAATACATATAGTCAGTCAACATGACCTAACAGAATGTTATTCAGTGTACATATCTAAGAAAAATTCTAGACTTTCCCAGGCCCTAATAAGAGACCCTAACAGCATCTTAGCAATACACATGCAAATACCCATAGCCCCACATTGCAAGGTGCCAGCATTGCGTCTCGCAAGACGCATATTAGCACTAATAGAAACGTACGGTAGCTTTGGTTTTCTCTCATTATTTATTTTTCTTTCTCTGAGTTCTCCAACTGTTCTCATATCATCGGCCTTTTGCATTCCATTACTGTGTAGGACACTGAGATGGTGTATAACAGTATCTTTATTCATTTTGGGACTTTGGGTTATTATGGAAAGAGTTTCTCTTCCTTAGAAACCTATGGCACACATCTCTATAATTGGCGCTTGTTTCACTAGTCAAATCATAAAAATAGTCCTATATGTAGTATTCACTACAAACGTAGCTCTACCAAATTATGAACTGAACACTGTATATTTTTTTTTAGATATCCATGATTAAAAGAGAAAGCAGAACTCATATCTAAATATTCTGTTAAACAAAGCAAATGAAATACAAAAATAATGATATACAACAACTTCTGTTAGAGATTGCCTACGCTAAATTTAAATAAAAAGCCACTCGGCCTAAAACTATTGCAAAACTAAGCCACCCCTGATGAAATATTTCAGGACGAAAGTATTTTTCCGCAGAGTCCAGGGGACAGGATGTTGTGATGACATCATCATCAAACTTCACTCAGACCCACAAACATTTAGTGAGCCTTCAGGGACAAAGATACGGTATTTAAAACCATTGCAAAAATAGCAAATTATTGTTGTTTTGTAATATTTACATTTAATCTGACTAATTATTTTTTTAACTGCTTAGTATATTAACTTATACATTGCACTGCTTTTAAACAGACTCCGTAACAAAAATTGCATCCTGTTTTTTATCATCCTACGAGTTCCAAAAGCTATTCTAATGTGTTCTGGCTTACTGCAGCACTTTCTACTATCACAGTCTCTGTAATAAATCAATGTATCTTTCCCCTGTCAGACTTGTCGGCCTGTGTCTGGAAGGCTGCCAAGTTCTTCAGTGTTGTGGTTCTGCTATGAACTCCCCCTTCCAGGCCCCTCTATGCACACTGCCTGTGTGTTATTTAGATTAGAGCAGCTTCTCTCTTCTCTCTTATCTTTTACAAGCTGGATAAATCATCCTCTGAGCTGGCTGGGCTTTCACATACGGAGGAATTACAGGCAAGGGCAAAGCTGTTTGCAGGAAGAAACGAGCAGCCTGAAACTTCAGTGGAAGATAGCTGCAGGGGGAAAGAAACACACAAATGATTTCTTGAGATTAAAAAGAAAGGGTGTATACAGCCTGCTTGTGTATGGATGTATTTTCTATGTGTGGACATGCTGTACATCAACCTACTTCCTGTTTTGGTGGCCATTTTGTTTGTTTATAAACAAACTTTTTAAAACTGTTTTTAACCACTTTTAATGCGGCGGGGAGCGGCGAAATTGTGACAGAGGGGAATAGGAGATGTCCCCTAACGCACTGGTATGTTTACTTTTGTGCGATTTTAACAATACAGATTCTCTTTAAGGACAACTAGAGCTTTTGGTCAGGCTTGGTAAAAATTAGTGAATTCATACATTCTTGATATTTCAGAATAACCTGGCAAAAAATTGTAAAGGCAATTTTGTATATTTTCTTCAACAACAAAAAAATGTTTTTATATAATGTTGGGATTAAGATTTAGGCTGCAGTCTCCATTATGAAATAAAACTGCCATTGAAGTGTATGACTATTGCTATAGATCTGTGCTGACTGTGCTGCAGGTGTATCAGCTCTGGCTCTGACTTTGCTCCAGTGGTTTAGCTCCAGTTTCAGGCTCTGTGGAGCAGAAATAAAACCCTAGCCCTGGTTCCTGGTAGCTCTGCAGTTAATGAGCAAATCCAGAAATGACAGCTCCATACACAAAACTGTTATAATGCAGCTCACTTGTACCACGCTTTGGATATATTTACATGGTTACTTAAACAGAGCCTGTGCACCTTCTGACTTTGGTAATAGGTAGAATGGAGGCGCCCAATGTACCGTATTTTCCGCCGTATAAGACGCACTTTTTCTCCCCAAAAAATGGGGAGAAATAGTCCCTGCGTCTTATACGGCAAAGGCAGGGAATCCCTAACTTGCGAACGCCTGCCGCTATAAACCGCCGCCATTGGGGATTCCCTGCCTGTGTGGGCAATCACTGTGCCTGGCTCCCCCGCGTGCCTTAGCTTTTCCCCTCTATTTTCCTCCTGCCCCCCTTCATGTGCGCTTCTCTCCTCCCCCCCCTGTCTCCGATATGCCCGATGTAAATATTTCCCCCCTCCGGGTCTGCAGCTGCAGCGGCTTACCTAATACATGCCGCCGCGAAGTCTGCAGACACCCGGCTACTCCATATGTTTCCTCTACTGCGCGGCTACTGATGACGCAATCAGTACAGGCCGCGCAGTAGAGGAAACATATGGAGTAGCCGGCTGTCTGCAGACTTCGCGGCGGCATGTATTAGGTAAGCCGCTGCAGCTGCAAACCCGGAGGGGGGAAATATTTACATCGGGCATATCGGAGACACGGGGGGGGGGGGGCGGAGAGATGCGCACATGGAGGGGGGCAGGAGGAAAATAGAGGGGAAAAGCTAAGGCACGCGGGGGAGCCAGGCACAGTGATTGCCCACACAGGGGGGAAGGATTTACACCGGGCATATCGGAGACAGGGGGGGGGGGGGGGCGGGGAGATGCGCACATGGAGGGAGGAAAATAGAGGGGAAAAGCTGAGGCATGCGGGGAGGCAGTCAAAGAAGGACACGTGGGGGGGCCAGGACACATGAGGACACATGGAGCCAGCCAGGACACATGGAGCCAGGACACAGGAGGACACATGGAGCCAGGACACAGGAGGACACATGGAGACAGGACACAGGAGGACACATGGAGCCAGCCAGGACACATGGAGCCAGCCAGGACACATGGAGACAGGACACAGGAGGACACATGGAGACAGGACACAGGAGGACACATGGAGACAGGACACAGGAGGACACATGGAGCCAGCCAGGACACATGGAGCCAGCCAGGACACATGGAGCCAGGACACAGGAGGACACATGGAGCCAGGACACAGGAGGACACATGTGGAAGACAGGACACAGGAGGACACATGGGGAGAAGGGGCACACAGGACACATGGGGGAGAGGACACAAGAGGACACATGTGGGAGATGGCACACAGAAGGACAGATGGGGCACACAGGTGGAGAGATAAAGTACACAGGAGGACACAACATGTACAAAGACGCTCCTGGAATATAGACGCACCAGATTTAATATATATATTTTTTCCCAGGTTTTTGCCCTCTAAACTTGGGTGCGTCTTATATTCCGGAGCGTCTTATACGGCGCGAAATACGGTAAGTTCTATTTTAGTATTGTAAAATACAAACAATTATATAATAAAAAGAGAAGTAATAGCTTATCTCTCCAGAAGATATAGACACCCGTTCAACTGGAAAATCATTTTATTAAAAAAGCAATCTGACAACGCGTTTCATGGGTCATGGCCCGCTTCCTCAGGTCAATACAAAATGCCTTGATAGCAGAGGGGATAGAGTGTAGGCGACTCTAATCCACTTCTCACCTAGTTATGTTTGGCCCTTACAAGAATCACCAAAGCAAAAAACCCTATTTCAGACTTTTGTGGCATTTCTTGCCACCTGAGGGAAAGGTGAGCAGCTGCTGCTTACTGAGTTATTGAACCCTATGAACTTGCACTGTAGCTGTATACCCAGAAATTCCAAATGCCATACATAAGGGTTAAAAAGAAAATATCTTAGTCAGCCTATTGGCTTGTCATTTAGAGGTATTTTGGCTAAACAATCAAAACGTTTCTGTAACACAATTTTACGAATAGCTCATCTTAAAATGAACCCAAGAAGAGAAAGTTTTGGCTTCTTCCTCCTGAGTCTGCAGCTAGTTCATTTGCATCCATTTCAGCCTTTAACTCTGTTTTTGATGGGTGGTCTTCAGACCTTTCTTGCCAGTGCGCTCTTTGCTTACGCTAATCTAGGAGATTCAATGTAGTTTAGTGGCACACCTGGTTTCGGACAGGCAGCTAAAGTTAGTGGCAGTTCAATTTACCATCTGTCATCTACTCTCAAACACTGGCTTAGTGCCAGTGCTTAGTGGACAGGTGACTAGGGACACCCCCAGAAAGTCACATTTAAACATGGCCATGGCCGTGATTTTGCAGTAATTTTGCATTATTCCAGTTATTGCAAAGATTCGCTAAAGTTAACATTTTCATACAATTCATCATATCACATGCACACATTTTTACAAATTCCAGTCACACATTCATCTCTAGATTTGCAAACAGTTTCATGAATCTGCTTTCAGCAGAATTGCTCATCCCTACTGAAGAAGGACCTGGCAAAAGTATCTTTGAAACTCCAGCCACAGGTCCCCACTTGTCTGCTGATCCTGCAACTTCCACCTCTCCAGGCACCGTATGTGTTGATACGTCCACTGTCCCTGAAGTCTGACAATGGTGATTTGCAAGGGCAAAGGAGTATTTATTTCTTCCACTTTAACTGCTCTGTATTTTATTAAAACTAAAGAAAAAATGAACTTTGAGGTGAAATGATCCTTTAGATCAGTGATTCTTAAACTAAGGCCCGCGGGCCGAATGCGGCCCCCTGAGGCTTTTTCACCGGCCTCCCACTCTCAAAATCTATTACTTATAGATGCGGCCCACTGCATCTTTAAATATCTGCGACCCACATATAGAATAGCAGTGCTGGCACCACCCATCCACATGAGTCCAATTGGACTGCAGGTTGTCACCTGGGTATGCTTCACTGTCTGCAGCAAAGATGTTCTTTGGGCGCCACATGAATGGCTGCATTTCCTCCGGAGGAGATTTCCTCTGTGTTGCAGGACATACTGTCTGCACATGCTGTGTTGGGGGGCATACTATCGGATTTGGTTAAATAGGAGGCATAAGGGCTGCACATGTTAACAAGTAATAGTTTACACTACCTAGGCTTAATGTAATGTTTTCTACATTTCTTCATGTATACTCTGCAGCAGTGTGAAGTATGTTGACCTGGCCCTTGACCTAAAAAGTTTGGGGACCCCTGCTTTAGATTGTAGAGGATTAATTTGCGTAGCTGCATTATCATTATTTATTGTGCTGCAGTATGATTTGCTTTCTCAGCAGACTGTAATACCACACAAGAATTGTAGGGAGCAACATGCTGGCAATTTAATTAGTTAAAATAAGACACAGAGCAAAACAGATCTAGCTGCTGGGAGGTAGAAGACCAATCACTGAAACTCCAGGAAGAAGACAGACAAAAATCCTATAAATTCATATTTTAAACACTGGATAGAGTTGAAAGCAAAATAAAAAAATGATGGATTGACACTAAGGAAAAGTAATGATAGATAAAGGATCAGCATGATATGTGAAAATATATTTTGTTACTCATGAATTATTCATGAGATGCTTAGATGGTCATGTGGCTTTGTGCTGAAACAGGCCCTTCTTTCTCTTCTCTGAAAGTTGGTAGGTATTATGCAATCATAGATTCACATCATAAGAAAGGCAATGCCACATTAAAATCAGGATGTGGTACTACTCTGAACAGTAGGAATCTTACAGCTGGTTGCATTTATATAATGTTGGTGGACTCATCTGGTATTGGATCAGCCATTACCCTTTGAGACCTTCACAACCCATCCTTTATACTAAAAGAAGGTTGTAAATATGCACAGACCCAGAAGCACCTGTGGGTGGTGGCTTAGTGTGGGTGGTGAAGTGGGGGGGCAGTGGCTTAGTGCAGCAGTTGTGGTGTGTGCACACAGCTGCAGATGCATCCAGTGGCGTACCTACTGGGGATGCAACCCCATCGGCTGCAGGGGGCCTTCTGGGGCCCGCCAGCCGTGTGCGGGGGAAGCGCTGCCGCCCCCGATTGTGGGACCCCCCAGCCGGGTGTCAAACTGGTTGCAGCGTCTAATAGCCGCCGGGCCAGTTCATTGCCCGCAGTCCGCAGTCTCCCGGGAGGCAGAGCAGGGCTACGGCAAGATGGCTGCCGAAGCCCTGCTCTGGAGACTATTTGTGTCTCCAGTACAGGGCTTCGGGCGCCATCTTGTCATAGCCCTGCACTCTGCCTTTCAGCGTGGGAGATGTGCTGCAGGAGGATCGTCGGGGAGCTGCACGCCAGATCCCGGGAGAGGAGACTTCTGCCAGGTGAGTGAATTGTTTATTTTTCCACAGGTACAATTGTTTTTTCTGGTGCCTGCTGCCCACATTTTACGATTTTCTGGTGCCTGCTGCCCACATTGTGATTTTCCGCTAACTGCTGCCCACATTGCGATTTTCTGGTGTCTGCTGCCCACATTGCGATTTTCTGGTGACTGCTGCCCACATTGAGATTTTCTGGTGTATGCTGCCCACATTGCGATTTTCTGGTGTCTGCTGCCCACATTGCGATTTTCTGGTGTCTGCTGCCCACATTGCGATTTTCTGGTAACTGCTGCCCACATTGTGATTTTCTGCTAACTGCTGCCCACATTGCGATTTTCTGGTAACTGCTGCCCACATTGCGATTTTCTGGTAACTGCTGCCCACATTGCGATTTTCTGGTGACTGCTGCCCACATTGCGATTTTCTGGTGTATGCTGCCCACATTGCGATTTTCTGGTGCCTGCTGCCCACATTGCGATTTTCTGGTAACTGCTGCCCACATTGCGATTTTCTGGTGTCTAGCTGCCCACATTGCGATTTTCTGGTAACTGCTGCCCATATTGCGATTTTCTGGTAACTGCTGCCCATATTGCGATTTTCTGGTGTCTGCTGCCCACATTGTGATTTTCTGGTAACTGCTGCCCATATTGCGATTTTCTGGTGTCTGCTGCCCACATTGCGATTTTCTGGTGCCTGCTGCCCACTTTACGATTATTTTCTGGTGACTGCTGCCCACATTACGATTATTTTCTGATGACTGCTGGATGCTGCCCACATTACAATTATTTTCTGATGACTGCTGCCCACATTACGATTATTTTATGGTGACTGCTGCACACTTTACGATTACTTTATAGGGAAATGCTGCCAAATTTGCAATTAATTTCTGGTGAAATGCTGCCCAATTTACGATTAATTTCTGGTGAAATGCTGCCCACTTTACGATTATTTTATGGTGAAATGCCCACTTTACGATTATTTTATGGTGAAATGCTGCCCATTTTACGATTCATTTCTGGTAAAACATTGCTGCATTAGGATTATTTTATAGTGAAACGCTGCCCCATTACGATTATTTGGCGCCTATGGGGGGGCCCCATCCTCATTTTCGCAGGGGGGGCCCAGTGATTTCTAGTTACGCCCCTGGATGCATCCATATATACTGAAGTATGCATGGACACGCCTGTGGGTGGCAGCTAAGTGTGAGTTGGTGCAGTTGTGGGTGACAGTGGCTTAGTGTGGGCATCGGCTTAGTGCAGCAGTTGTGGTGTGCTTGTTGAGCATCGGGGGTTTCCTTTATGAATGTGCTTTATAGGCCAAGTTCCTCCACCCACTTCCTCTTCCCAAATCAGACACAATAGAGCATATTTATCTGATTGCTCCAGGCTCTGATACCAAAAATAACATTAGAACATGGGTGCATTTCTTTGGCTGCTTAATTTGCCATGTTTCTGATGTATGTCCTAGCCTGTCCCATGCGCACAAGACCCCGACTGACACTTCTGAACCAGTTACCGGAGCTGATTGCGGGTAAGCGGCAGAGCGCGGGAGGACGGCGAGGGACTCACACGTGCTTATGGGGCTGGAAGAAGCCTCGGGTAAGTACAGAATCTTACTATACTGACAGCTCTGGTACACTTTAACTGTTCTTAACAGTGCTCTTGTGAAATAGAAGTTTACAAGCAAAGCAAGCACAGAACAGGATTTGCTTCCAGTTATTAATTTTACTCTGTCACTAAAAAAATTATACTTATCTGAAAAACACATTCTATCGCACAGAACCCATAAGGAAGCCTTAAGAGAGTCATCTGAAACCTACAAGCATTTTATGAATTTAGTGGTGTTTTGCTGCTTAGTACTCTGGTGAGTCACCACAGAGAAAGGTCAATGGATGGGTAAGTTGCCCTAAGCTGCCCTTGAAAATTTTGCTTTAAAATTTAATGCTCTATTTCACCTCGTTATTTTACTATGTATCGAAGAGGAACTGGTAGAAAGGATATTCTACTTTCAAAGAACACAGCACATTATGCTACAGTACAGAGTGTGAGCTGTGTGAAAGAACTGTGACCAGTATTGATGAAGCTTATAGCCCATAGCAAACATAGTACTACATTTTTCTAGAAGGCTTAAGAAATGAAAGCCAATATCTAATTGGCTGAGGCAGGGATGTGCCTAAATTCCCTGGTACCAGTGTTACCAAAGTTGCAGACTGCAAAATTGCGAAGAGAGTGGATAAAATAGAAGAAAGTGGTGGAAAGGTAGAGAGAGGAAAATGAAAGACAGTAAAGGCAAAGAGACATGAGCTAGTGTGAGTGGGGAAGAGGAGAGTGGGGAAAGAGAAAGCGGAGTGGGGAATAATAAGAGACAGGAATGGGGGAGACAGAGAAACACACAGTAAAGAGTAGGAGAGAGAGAGGTACAGGACAGAGGGAATGGGAGGACACTTAGAAACAGGTGAGAGATACCAGACCAGGAATGCAATATTATATTTTGCAGGGCCATACTGAGGAGGAGGAGAGACGTAGTAAAGGGGAGAGAGAGGATATACCAGGGAGAGAGAGTGAAAAAGACATGGAGAGCGAGACACAGTCTTTAGTGAGAATTAGCGTTCGCGTAATCACCAACGCTCAGCACTTTTAGAAGTGATTTTTCTAAACGATTCTAGACATGTGCCTAGCGATTTTCTGTTTATGCCTAGCGATTTTTGGAGCGTATTTTTTTTATGTGCAATAGAGCTGGAAGTGTACAGCTTTTGTTGAAATAAATGCTTGGAAATTTGCTCTGTTCAATTGCTTTTTAGAGCGATTTTCCACTTTCCTAGCCTTGCCAGGATTCCATGCTCACCTGAAGATCTGGCCTATAACCAACTGCAATTAATCCTAATACCACCACTTCCCACTATGTTCATATCTCACTTTCTATTTGTCCATCTGTCTGTACCCTCGACACGATTTTTGCGGCAAATTTTATTTGCAATGGGTGACTTTTTCGTGACAAAGAATCATTTCCACGATTTTGTGACTGTGGGTATGTTTTCACGATTACAGAATAATTTTTACAGCAAGAGACAATCGCAACTGTCATGACAGATCACATTGCAGACGATCGCTCTGATTTCTGTAGACACCCGCGCAAAGTACCATGACCTTGTCACACCCGTCATGTGCTGCCACGGTAGAATATAGATCGGGAAACAATCATCAGATGCCATAAGTTGCCGGATCCATCTCCTGCTGGTATTGTGGTGGGTACTCCGCTTACTTCCCTTCTTTCCTCTAATCTGCCAACACATCCAGCTACCTAATCTTGGTAAGTGCATTCATGTTTTACCTTAACTTCTATTGTTTACTCATTCGTGTTCTCATACACTTCTGATAAAGAAAAAACTAATTTTCTCTCCCCTCCTCTTTCTCTAGCAAACAGCTAAAACTTTCATCACCAATCACTGCCTCATCACCTGCTCACAGATGGAGATATCAGGCCAAACCTTGGCCTGTTTCTCACACAACTTTCCTATATCATCAACAGAGCCAAGTAAGTGAAATTTACGAGTTGTGTCACAGAGAGAATAAATCCCAATCTTGCCTAGTGAGTAGCTCACAAACCTGGCAGTCAAGTCCACCATGTGGCTGGCTCAGACACAAGTAAGTACATAAGGCATTTAAGTGGGAAACATAAGACACTCTGTCTGCTTGGCCAATAATTTATCCCCACAATGCTCCCACAAAGACCTCTATAAAGAAGAGGGGGGGGGGGGGTTCTCATTCTGTTTTGGGACCATGTTATCAGGAAGGAGAGGGATAGGGAGAAAGAGTGACAGAGCTGCATCTATTTTATGGAAACTTAGGTCAGGGTGTATTGTAGATGGAATTGTTTTCTATATCACTTTGTGATTGTGCATGCATGTAGAAAGTTCGCTGCACGTTTTAGAGCCGTTTTTAGTGGTTACTATTCTAGCAATTAACTTACTAATCAAGTTTTAGGCATGGACATACACTACTGTGTAGGCTCAACTGCATTGCTTAAAGGAACAGTCTCCATACCAGGGGCGTAACTAGAAATCACTGGGCCCCCCTGCAAAACTTTGGATGGGACCCCCTCCCCTGCACACTGAATAGGGACTGTCTGCAAATCTTTGTCTACAAGATTGTGTATGATTTGTTATCAGTGGCTGAGCAGATACAGTCATTAGAACAAATGTACTGAGAGCAGGATGTTTTTTTCACTCCTTGCCCTGAATTGTCAGTCTCTCAGGACAGGGCCCCCTGTGGCTTCTGGTCCCCCCTGCAGCTGCCTCCCTTGCAGGGTCTATTGTTACGCCCCTGCTCCATACAGTGACAGTTGATTACAGCATTTTATTTACTATAATATTCACACGGCATAGCTACACATTTCATATATACACTACTCAAGGCTAGAAGTTTTATTAGTAACCGACTGACTGTCTGTGACGGTCTTCATAACTGTATCATCTATGTGTGACAAAGCGATAAAAAAAAAACCAAAAAAGCCATTTACTGCAGTAAATAGATTGGTTTGTTCTCTCGGGGGAGACAGGGCCAGGCGCCGAAAGTGGAGTGATGCGGGGTCTTCGGGAAGGCTTCGTGGGACAAGACACTACAGATAAATATAACTTTTGCTTACAGCAAACGCTGCAAGATCTTGTACGTTAGGATGGAGATCCACTTTAAATAAAGAGAAAAAAATAAATATATATAAATACATTTACATTTTTTTATGTTCTCATTTTCTCATACACAGTTTGATATTTTCCAGTTGTTGGCTTATCATTTCTCATTACACTACTAACTATACTGTTCAGTGTACATGTAAATAAAGGCATGTGGAAAAAAGGGCGCTGGATATTGCCGCTGGTAGAATATCAGTAAAACTACCAATATTCTACAACTTAATTCTGAAAGTAAAATATGTCACACAGAACTCTCCCTCTACCGATGCCCAACCCTTATTCCACCCCTTAACTTTTGCGATTAGCGTCAGTGACGTGACACTTGGGCACCTGAGGCTACCAATAAAGCTGGAGCTCCCACTATTTATAGCCGCAATTTGCATTGTGGGTAGCCCTGGTGCCCGCTATTTTATCGGTAGCCTTAGGGTTCTTATAATCCAAATACGTCAAGTAGCTGTAAATCACATTGAAACTGACGCACTCTCAAAGTGACTCTTTTGCCATAGCGATGCAACTTTTTCACTGTTTGCAGCCCGCACCTAACAAAACAGTGCATTACAAGACAAAGCACAGTCGCCATGCGTTGCGCGTCAATGTGCGTCATGAAGCCATAACATTAACAATAGCAACGCAAGTTTTCCTAAAAATAATGTGACTCTTAATCACGGTGCACGTGCCTTTTGTGCAGCTTGCCCATTTTAAGGGGCATGTGAACACATATAGATGGGAAATTATCATCCAAAATTGATCAGCTGTTCAATGTACTGCATTCAACTTTTTGGGACTTTGTTGCGGTGTTGTAACGTGACTCATTTGGTGTGGAAGGGCCCTCAATGTCACTTCATTGCCACTAATCTCGGATTGAGCTTGGAACAATAGTGTACTATTGTTCCGAGCGCCATGGCCACAAGCCTGCACGTCGCAGCTCTTTTGCACTCTGTGTGAAGTAACGCCGCTGGGAACTAATTCAGCTAGTGGAGGGAGCACTCCTAAGGATGGGCAGAGAGGAGGAAGTTCTGCCACTTCTTCCTCGCCCAGAAGATTACAGCTGAGCAGAGATGGGGGAACAGGGGGCACTGGAGGGAGAGGACGGTGTTGTGACATTTGTCACAGCACCACAAATAAAACTGTATTAAATGCATGTTTATAATAAACCAGTTCAGGGGTGCTTTAAGCTATAGACCCTGAACAAGCATGCAGATCAGAGGTCTATGACAAATCTGACAAGATTAGCTGTATGCTTGTTTTAAGTTTGTGATTTAGACCCTGCTTACCAGAAAGAACAGCAGGACTGCCAGGTAACTGGTATAGTTCAAAAGGAAATAAATATGGCAGGTTCTATACCTCAGGTTCCTTTTAAAAGTAATGCACAGACCAGAATAAGTGCAAAAATATATCCTTGGTGTAAAGCCTTACTGAAAACACCACAATTTAGATTTCAAAACTGGAAGTGAAGAACAGATTGCTGCATACTGTACCGAATCGGCAAAAATGGCCAAATCGTGTGCGTTACTACAATGGAATGTGATGCACCACGTAGTCTATATGACAACGTGAATGCATTGTGGAATCATTGCATAGTATAAGCATAGCCTTACAAAAAGCATGCACACTGAATGGGTGCTACTCTGCATTTTCTAGCACTGACAACACAGTGGGCACAGTCCAAGCTCCATTAAGGTCAACAGCGCTTGTCTGCATCTGTATGTCAGCAATGGTCTGTCTCTCTGCATTAGTGTTCTCCTGTCCATGCACATAGCAACTGACCATACTGCACTTTAACATGTGACCACGCATTGTACAATGTGATAAGGCCGCATGTACATGACAAGCAGCAAATAATGGACACACACCAGCCATTCTTTCTATAAGTCAACTATTCTTTAATGTCACATTGTCTGACAATTGTACATGAATTACATAATCTGCAATAGATTTGGTCAAAAAGGAAATAAATGCTTTAGTCTTTTTTATTATTCCTGTTTTAACAGTAAATGTTATAAACACAAAGCTTGTCATTAACATTTACACAATTCACATCAGATTGATGACATTTCAATGTACTCCTTGTAAAGGATAGAAATAATCAATAAAATATTACAATTTGACTACTACTCTGGTACAATACTTCATATGTCTTTAAAATAAAAATTAAAAGTAGGTATATGCCTTTTTGCTGTAATTTCTTGTGACAAATCAGTTCTGCTGGCGATCGAGACAGGATCAATAAATGTGGTGTGTATATGTGATCATTATGTAAGACTGAATGTACCAACTGACCATATAATAAATTACATTAGCGAGCAAGATTCCAGTCTAATATAAAGGAAAAAAACAAACAAATGACAAATGATGTAGCAATAAAGAAAAACAATGACAGAGACCAGTGATGGAGCAATATTTGTAAAAAAAAAAATCAAAAAAAAAATCAGACACTAATGTGCAACAGGGATGGTCAATGAGAAGCAAATCATTTTGAGTTGATGTAGCATTATTCCAATTTTGTATGCAAATTATACAGCTTGAAAACTGACCAATCAAAATTTTCCAGGATTTGATTGGTTAATTTTCAAGCTGCATAATGTGCATGCAAAGTTTGCATAATGCTGCATCAACCCAAAATTATTTGCATCTCACTGACCATCTGCAAACCAAAGACAGATCTGCGTGATTCTAGACTAACAAATAGGTACAGTCAAGCAGATTTAGGGTGGAGAATGGTCTGCACTGGTATTGTTGCTATACAGCCTTTGGCTCAGCTGGAGAACAGAAACACCGATAGTAATGAATATACATTTATCTCATCTATTGATGGAGTATTGGTCTCAGTTACTAAAGGGTTACAAGAGAATATGCTTTGTAAGAGTTTCAAGTATAGCAGTGTCTGCAGTGATTCCTGCCGCTTACAGGCTTACTCAATAAATGCTCTAAGGAACAAGAGTAAAGTAACCTTTAGAAGGCAATCAGTATTCAATTCCTGAAGTCAGACAAAAAAAAAAATGGTTAACTGGTTGCCATGGGTACTGAAGTTTGCACTCAGTGCTTTGCCTTTTTGCACATTCAAAACAGAATAAGCCTCATAATGCACTTTCAATAGTTGCCACACATAGTGGGTGTACAGATCAAGAAGCCTTTAGGAAATCTAGCTGGTATAGACAGGAGCGTTGAACTCTTTAACATGGACTCATGAACTAACAGCAACGGTGTTCATTCTATTGTGCTGTGTATAAGATTCAGCTGCGATCACTTTCCTGGCAGCTGTGCCTGAGGTAAACAATGATGTCAACAGGATCTAGTTGCAGATCAGTTGTTTTTTCCCCCCTTTCTTTTTATACATAAAATCAGTATCTTCATCAGTGCTCAGCCTATTGTTTAAGGAGGAAATATACTGACCGCTGTTGTGCTTGGTTTCCACTACAGTGGAAAACAAACATTTATGAGCTGCCCACAATTTTTTCTCAGAGCGGATGCAATTCCCATGTAGCCTGTGGTGGAACGCATCTGCCTCGGGCTCCAACCAGACCTCCAACCGACCATCAGAGCAGACACTACAGTGTCCAATCCCACTGGCTATTGGAGTCAGGCTCAAGAGGGAACCTAGCCTCACCTTGCTTCCACTCCTGCATCTACAGAGCTCAGTTGAATACAAAGCACTGGCTTGACACAGAGTCAATCATCTAGGGCCTGTTCCTCAAGAACCACCAACATTGCATGTTTTGTAGAGATCCAGAGGTAGTGTATCGGCTAGTTTGAGACACTAATTACCTCACCTGTGAACATTTGTGGTTTTCTGCAAAACATGCACTGTTGGTGGTACTCGAGGACAGGGTTGGGAAGCCCTGATCTAGGGAACATTGCTATGCTCATATATGGGACAGAGGCAACAAGAGTCATGTTGAAAGCTGCTAGTCAAAACACAAAGTTGACTATGGTGAGTCTCCTTTAAAAGCAACGCTTAAAAGAAGACTGTCGTCTTATTGCATACTACCATGTTACTATAGAGGTTTACAATTCACTTTCCTAAACACTGTTCAAGTACACCCAAAGACAAGTAAAATGGCTTCTGCTAATGCTTAAAAGTAATTCATAGGCATGTTACAGTTCTAGGTAATCTACTTACTCTATTTTTTTTTGGGGCCTTGGGCCATAAGATGCACTTTCTCCTCCAAAAGTATTGAGAAAAAGTCACTGCCTCTTATGCACCAAATACAGGGAGTCCCCGACTTACGAACACTCGCCACAACAAACTCCCTGTGACAATGTCGGGGACTCCCTCTGTACTGTGCTCCCCTATACAGCATAATCAGCAGCAGCTCACATACTCCGCAGGTGCCTGGAGCAATCATAGAAGTCTTGTCTCCCTCAGAGCTTCCTCTAGTGCTGGCTTCTCCAGATCACGTCATTACATGCGATTGGTTCTAGGGGAAGCTGTTAGGGAGAGATAAGGTGTCGCTAATCGCTGCAGGAGCCTGAGAAGTAAGTGAGCTGCCACTTCTGATGCAGTTTACTCGGCACAGGGGAGCACAGGAGGGGAGGAGAACACAAGGGGGACAGAACAAGTTTAGATTTTTTTTCTCCCCTGGTCCTTGTCCTCTAAACCTAGATGAGTCTTATGGTCTGCAAGATACAGTACTTCAGCCAACAGTCTAGCTGGCACCATTATGCAGATGTCAAAGTCAGTTAGCTAGACTGGTGGCTAAAGTAAGTGGATTACCCATGCACATAATATACGAAAGAATCCCCTAGTGAAGAAGTGCTGCCTAGAACTGTATAGCGTGCCAAGTTGAAGCTAGCCTCTCCCCCCCCCCCCCCCCATAGCTACAGAATGACCTGGATAAATCTAAACCTTTACAGAAATATCAACGTACACATAGACAAAATGATCATGATCATTGTGAACACAGATCGGTTGTCTAAGCAGAATACAAATGTTACTTAACTGGATAAAAACAAAGAAACCCGGTTATATTGCAAGCCTGTACCACGTGTTGGCACCATAACCGTGGCTTTTCTGCACAACACACCTTTACTGACATCATAGGCATGTACAATCTACACTGCATTTATTATATGCAAAAGGTAGTTTATGTACCTTGGAGAGAAGAGTTGGGTTACATACAATTTAAAAGATAAAAGTTGAGTGCAATTTAAACAGCTAAATAAAAAATATACAAAATGCTGTAAGCTAATAAAAAAGCTGTTTACAATAACCCTTCAATAGAACACAAACATTCATATACTGTAAGTTGCCTATTCATCTGGACAGCTCCACTTGCTACTACAGATAATGGCAATGACTAGCTGAAAGTATAACAATTTGTAGAGAAGAAGCTGTACACAGCTTTTATTAGTCTTAACTACAATACAGGGCTAATTTGTTGTTGAGCAGGTTGTGAGGGATAAGTCAATGCTTTGCACCTAGTCAACGTGACAGTGAAAACAGCCTTCCTAAAAAAAAAAATTGCATTGCTGACCTTTCCAATTCATGAATAGATAAGGTCTTTACACTGCACAATGAATGGCCAGATTTCAGCGAATCAGGACTTCTCCCAAGTGGCACAACTGATCACCTCCTCCGGTGCCTGGTGCATTTTTGAAGTGCCACTGCAAGCCCATGACGCCGTGCATGTACTGACGTCAGTACATACAGTGGTACAGATGCTCGAGGTGACAATTCAAAAAGAGATCAGGCACTGAAGGAAGCAAGTAGTCGTGCCAGCGTGACAGGCAAGCATGAAAGACTCACTACAAGCCTGGAAGGGGGGGGGGGGGGGGGTAAGAAATACAATTGGGGGCAACTACTGCCTTTACCACAGCACAGACTATCAAGTCCTTATGACCAAGATTTACCAGCTAGCCTGATCGATCCTTTTGTCCGGTTTTGTCTAGTAATATATGGGCACCACAAAAGTACTGGCCAATTAGCCCAGTTATTCTGCTCAATAATAGATTACCAGTCAGCAAGACACATTAGGAGTTGATAACGGATGTACTGTGCACTTTCTTCAGGAGTCTTTAAGACCTGCACAAAGATCCAGTTTCTGCAATGACTTCTACAGTTACAAAGATCATTGCAAAACATGTCTTCTTGTAGATTAGCAGAAAACAAATGGTGACTTATCATGAAGTGCAAAGAAAACAGGAGCAGAACTGAAGCAGATGCCCAGAGCAATCAATCAGATTTCAGCTGCTGAAAGAACGATTATGATTAGTTGCTCTAGGGCATCGTTCCACTTTTCATCCAGAAACTCTGGCCTGCTCCATGGAGAGAGGAAGGGGGCAGTGAGAGGGGATACTGAACAGTGGTCGTTTGTGTTGGGTCAGTTAATTCCTTTGCAAAATAAATCACTTAAAGCGTACCCGAGGCAATAGGCGACATGATGCGATAAACGTGTATGTACAGTACAAAACATTGATAAACCAGGCCGTTTTATCTGTTTTATTTTGCTGCCTGAAAGTGTTAATTTCTAAGCATGGAAGTGACAGCTTCTGTCTTGTCGGGAATATAGTAAACATCACTGATCACTGATAAGCAAATTACAGCCATAAAAGTTTTCAGAATACAACTTATGAGTGCAAGGAGAGATAAAATACATGAAGCAACTCTGGGACACTTAATAGGCTGCCACCGAGTAGAGACCATAAAACATTCAACCTTCTTTTTAAATGTTTAAATGTGAAAGAACCCCGGGATAAGTTATTTTTAGGAATAGAACGATACATATAATTGTTTATCTCATCAGTTTATTTTCACCTCGGATTTACTTTAACGATGCTGTGGCACACCTGTCCTGTCACTTGGCTTTCACTTGAAACATTCGCAAATTATCGACATGTAGCTCACATGTACATAGCTATTAACTGAAGTAAAGCTTTGCAAGTAAAATTGCTCTGTAACAGCAGAGAAACATTGCTGCTCACATTGCATTGTTTTGCCAGCCAGTCTGTGTGTAATGCATTTGTCATTGAAAACAATCACAGTTCAGTACTATTGAATTATATACAGCATACACTGTCACAGAGACACAAGGTACTGTAAAGTATGGCTGTTCCATTATTTGGTCTGAACTCAAGACCTTTGGATTTACTTATTAATGTATTACTTTATTTTTGAGACGGTGCAATCTTCCTTATTAATGGATGTAAAAAAAGTCACACTACTTCCCTATACAAAATTAGGAACTGTGCTAGCAATTTAATTTGTAAGCTACACATTCTATTAATGTAAAAACAGAATTTAGGAGGAATACGACAAATTCATAGGAACAGGGAGATTTTGCAGCTGGAGTCTCTGCATTGTGAATGCCAGTCAGCCCTCTTACTAATCATCTGAAAAATAGATGCTTACCATACGCAGTGAAGGCTGTCAGTTTTACACTGCAGTGATGCCCCAATTTCTACTTAACTGACAGGCTTAATATTGCTTGAACCATTAAATTGCTGCATCTGCTGTAGATGAATGACAAGTACACTTTTACAAACATTTGTCATTTCCAGGAAATTATTTGTTGCAATAGGAAATGGCATTGAACAGTGCTAGTATTTCTTTAAGGCTCTATTCACACAAGTAGCTAAGCGATTGCTTTCCTTGCTGAAAAGTTGGCGTTTACCATTAGGAAAATAAGTGCCCACTGTGAAATACCAGGGTCAGAGCACACAAGCGTTCCTCTGAGGTTGTCATTACTGAATACAGCAAAGTCCCTGTTATCCGGGAATATAATTCTCAATTAACCGGCATGCCAGAGGTTTAAAGGAGACCTTTTTGGGGGGTTTCGGGCAGGTTTGGAGGCATTTAACAATACTTAGAGTCTCCACAACATCTTGTAGCCTTCCTGCATCTCCTAGCGGCTTTAGTGTCCTTGCACGGAAGCTGGTGCGTTATCTGACTCCCATGCAGGTCAGGTGACACGCCAGCTTGCGTACATGGAGGATGCCAGAAAGCCGCTAGGAGCTGCAGGAAGTCTACATGACGTCGCTGCTCGGTGAGCACATGTATCCGGCATTAGGCGATCCCCGCCAGTCCTGCATACTGGGGATTATATTAGAAAAGCATTTCATGCAGCATCTCAGGAGCAAGGAGGGCCTCCTAAACACTAAACTTCTTGGCAGTGTGTCATTTTCTAGTGTTCTCGCATAAGTATTCCACTCCAGCATCTATGACGCTACCGACTGCTCGCCAAATTGGCCCTAAAGCAGAACTCCAGGTTTGAAGGTTAAAAAAAAGTATGTTGTAAATCTCTGCTTGGATGTAATCTACTGTAGTAACCTTCTTGGTGTTCAACTTCTGTTGGATTTCTGTGCAAAATGTGGTTCAATTATTTTCACAAAATTGTTGCCTGCACCTTACCAAAAATGTTTCAAGCAACGGTCAAGTATACATTTTGAGTAGAATAAAAGTTTCATACACAAAATCATGTAAAAAGAAAAAATTTTTAATTTACTTTTCCCTTTCTGCCAGGCCACAATATCCCCACTCTTCACCTTTTTGGCAGAAAAAGCACAGCATTTTTGCATCAAAATTCATGGCTTCCAGAGCACGCAAAAATTCTCACACAAACTGGAATCATAATGAAATCCTACCTTAGAACTGCTGGACAAGCCTGGCTTGTCCATACCATTTTCGGCCATTTTTTCCTGGATGAGTCAGGCTCATCCATACCGCCAGGGAGGTTAAAAAGACAGATAACCAATTTCTACTGCTTCAAAAATGCTGTACAAGTGAGCCCATCATGCTGCAGTGAAGAGTGCTTTTCCAATAGGTCTAGAGAAAGGAGTGATGTGATGACATCATCATACACTGCTCATGTCCACAAGCAGAAAAAGGGCTCCCTGAGACTAGACTTGAGCGAGGCACTTAACATTCCTGCAAAACCAGCAGCCGTCTGGCTTAAAGAAACATTAATGAGAAGCAGTTCCAACACTAGATTTTGCATTCAGAGTTTTTTGTTTTTTTTAAGAAAGACACAGCAATCCTGAGAGTTAGTTGGTTGTTCCATAATGCAGAAGATATCAACACTTGAAAGGTAAAATATTTTGACCTGGATTTCTGCTTTAAAACACTGGGGGAAAAAAATGCTAAAAGCTGCTCCATTTTAAATTGATGGAGCCACATGTCTCATAGCAACAAAAAGGCTTGGGCATTTTTAGACTGCCGATATTAAACCCTGGAAACTGTGTTGTGATTTTCTGTGACGCTGCATCAAATGAGAGAAGGAGCTACAGAGAGAAAATTACATAGTGAAAAACGCCCATGCAAAAATCTGAGCAATGGCTGCTGTTAGCAAAGAAAAAGGCATATCTGTCTGTGTGTATATATACTGAAAAATATACTATTTAGCGCAGAACTTGGTTTACTTAGCTGCAGCAAGTGGAAGGTTTTCTTTACTACAGATGCAATCAAAATACAAAACAGTTTGACTTTATAGAAATATATAAACTATAGTGGTGACTAAAGGTGTAGTGCAAGTATATCAAACATTATCTGGGAACAAAAAAACAAACATTTAATTTGTGCCCACACTCCTACTTGACATCAAAATGTGTACTTCAGAACTTTTTTTGCACTATTCCATTTAACTCCTAAAGCAATGTATAGATCTGTCTTATTCTGGCTCTGGTAGATTTGGTAGAATAATCAGATAAGCAGAGTATTGGTAAAATGTGCTTATCGATATTCTACCCTAACCCAGGGATGTCCAACTCTAGTCCTCAAGAGCCATATCCATGCCAGTGCTTACGGTAGACAAAGAAATTTGTTCTACTGGATAAACCACCTTTTTCTGATTTAGTCCCATCAATTAATTTTAGCGGTGCCAAAAATGTGCGAGGACCTCGGCCCTTGAGGAAATCCCTGGCCTAACCCTCAATCCCGTCTTTACTGTTAATGTCTTTCTTACATCTAACCCTTGCTCCCCCCCCCCCCTTATTATTTACCCTATCCTAGCACCTAACACTAATCTCCCCATCCACATGAACCCCCCACCTAATGACGAAGCCTAACCTTCCCCTGCCCCTTATCTTTTAATTCCCCCCCATCCCCCCTTCATAATCTATGCCAAGATACCAAGCCTTAAAGTGAACCCGAGGTGAGAGTGATATGGAGGCTGCCATATTTATTTGCTTTTAAACAATACCAGTTTCCTGGCAGCCCTGCTGTTCCATTTGGCAGCAGTAGTGTCTGAATCACACACCTGAAACAAGCATGCAGCTAATCTTTTGAACAGAGGTGCCAATACAGGATAACAATTGTTAAAAGCCATTTAAAAGAGGAGGTAGTGGTGGATTTGCCTGCTCAAAGTAGACACAGATTCTGTTGATTAATAGTCAACAATAAATGTATTCAATTGCTCCACAGTGCAACACGATTCACAGATTCAATCCTGCTTCGCCAGGCAATAACTGGAGCAAACTATTGTGTTCAGGTCAGGAAGCCAAGTGCTTGGCTTCCTGACCTGAACACAATAGTTTGCTCCAGTTATTGCCTGGCGAAGCAGGATTGAATCTGTGAAACGTGTTGCACTGTGGAGCAATTGAATACATTTATTGTTGACTATTAATCAACAGAATCTGTGTCTACTTTGAGCAGGCAAATCCACCACTACCTCCTCTTTGAAATGGCTTTTAACAATTGTTATCCTGTATTGGCACCTCTGTTCAAAAGATCACTTTATTGCTAAGTCCACCCTAGGTGGAGGGGTTTTACCCTTTTCTTTCCGTTCTACAGAGAGTGACTTCTTAACCTGAGTGGGGTTGAGTCTAATCTCCCCACCTGCCTACAAAGTGGTTGTCTAATTGGTAACCCTTGTTTGTGAGTATATTTAATTTGTGTTCACATAACCCTTATTTTACATCTCAACATACTACACTATATTGTCCCTCTGTGTCCCGTTTTGTGTTTCTTATGCAGCTAATCTTGTCAGTTCTGACAATATTGTCAGAAACACCTGATCTACTGTACATATCCATAAGATATGGACCCTATTGAGGCTTCCATCGTTGGTCCATTGTCCCAAGGTCGATGAGCGCGGCCCCCCTCCACATCGGGGCGGCACACCTCCACTGTTACAAGCCTGGCTGTGGAATATCCACGTGAAAACGGCTGCACATGTGCAGTAGTTCAAAGCCCACAACTCTGGCTTACTACGCATGCACGGTCATGCTTGCACGGCTACTGCACGTCCCCGATATTAGCAACAATGCCTTGCTGTTAATCTTTCAGGGGGCCAAACTCAATGACAGGGGACATCAGAGCCCAGAGGGAAGCCTCAATAGTATCCTGAGGCTTCCCTCTCTTTAGGTAAGCATCTCATTTTGTACAAAAGAAATACATATGGCAGCCTCCACATCACTCTCACCTCAGGGTCATTTTAACAGATAATAACTTTCTGCACCTTTAGGCTCTTTTCCCTCCTGCTGCCAGATCACGTGTGGCCAGCAGGAGGGGACAGTGTAGTGTCCACTTCGTTGGTCCGCCATGATCCGGCTGGAGCCCGGGCCCATGCATTCCCCCATAGGCTATATAGGGGAACGCATCTGCCTGCCCAGGATTATCGCGCACTGCACAGAAGTGCGGTCCACTTACTGCAATGGACACCCAACTATATGCAGAGATCTATAATTATCTAATAGCATACTAATTACATTAATAAAATGAAGCCTTTTTATGTGAATCAGAGCAAGGATAGGACATTAATAGCTGGCTCTGTGAATGAAGTATTTACTGCTTGAATTGCATTACCAATTGTTCCTACTATTTGGTGGTGGGGGGGTCGGGGGCATCAGGCACAAGCTGAATCTGTCTGAGAAGTTTGCATCTTATAGCAATGACACTCTGGTGTTAGTTCCTGGCCTTCAGAGAATGTACTTTAAAAGTGCTTTATTGATCCTTGACCAATCAAGAAAAGATTCTGCTCAAGTAAAAGCAAGTTCCGCCACGGCTAAGAAAATACTGTGCCTGGAATGGGGCTTTGCAACTATATATATATATAGTGTGATACGGACTTTAGCTTTATTATATTTTGCGGTGTTGTGGTATGTTCCAAATCTGTAACATTCTGTACATTCACTCAAATTGTAATAAAAAGAAGGCTGTTCCATTCTGTCAATAAAAAAATATAATAATATGAAATTAGCCTGTAAGGTGCTACAAAACCCTATGCAACTTACGCAAGATTTACATTCAGCAGAGTTTCTCAATAAACAAGTATATCTATGACCAGTTGTTTGCAGCCCATCAATAAAAGCTGAGGCAATCTTATCAAATTCCTGTTCTTTCATGTGAACACACATGTAGTAGTGCAAGCGACTCAAATCTCCTGTATTATAATGCATGTCTTTATGGAATACAGCGGTTATGTCTTATTTTATCCTAGAGTGTTCCACTAGATGAATTTTTGCAGGGCTATGTTAATCCATAATGCAGTGCTTTCAAGCCAAGCTAGGGGGAGAAAGAGCAGGGTGCCTTACAAGCAAAGCATGGTCATACCCTTATATTCAAATGTAAGAAAAAGTACACTGATCATTTTCAATATGAATACTTGTCTCCATTTAATTGAAAACAATTTTGTTTTCTAATAACTTTACAATTGGTTTGGCCATCAAAGAACAGACAAGCAGTACCTCTTAAAATATACTATAGAACTATAAAAAAACAGCAATAAAAATGCCATTTAACTTGGCACTGCAGCAAGAATATAACAAAAATAGTCAAAATTGTGTTATAATTATAACAGCCCCTTTAGTTACCCTGTACAAAAAAAAAAAAAAAAAAAAAGTGCGCCAGTAAGGTAAAATTATGTACCGACAAGACGAGTTATACTAAGGCTCCTTTAACACTGCATTTGTTGCATTTGATTGCAACTAATAACGTAATCACAGCTCAACACAATGTAATATGCCTCTACGGTACGTTTACATCAGTGGTGCGGCAGGTTCCGACGGCTTAATGGTACTGTATACTTCACTGTACGTGTCACACCACACTTCTAACGCAAGATGCGACTTTTTGGCACCACTGCATTGTGATCTTATTGCATTGTGCATAATGTAAAAGGAGTCCAAGACTTTCCAACTTTGTTTTCTTTTGCTGGTGTCTGTAAGCTTTAGACTGGATTTACACTGTGCATGTTGCATAATGCACACGTTAAAATGAGTGTGAACTGCAAAGGAGACTGTACATAGATTTTAATGCAAAGCCTGCATGCAGCAAGTTACAACACAGTACTGTGAACAGCCCCATAGGATTGTATGAGAAGTGATTTGACATGCAGAATTATTCTACAATACAACTGATGCAGTGTGTAAGGACACACCGAGTATATGTGAAGTACATGGCTTGAATTTGGTCACAAGAAGTGGGAGTGTGTTTTATCTGTGTTTACCTAATTTGCTGTAATCAATAGCAATTGCGGGTTCCTCTGGAATATATGTCCTGCTTCCAACCATCATTTTACAGGTATGGTTTTAAATTAAGCAAATAAAATAGGTTACTACAGGCTAACAAATATGAGGCCCATGAAGCACTGGTGTAGAGGCAATATACAGTTTTAACTTTCTCTGGAAAAGGGTTGTAATGAGTTACTTGAAAGCCTATAACAACCTATTTTATGTCAGTACTGTATATACTCGAGTATAAGCCTAATTTTTCAGCAGAAAAAATGTTCTGAAAAGTTACTCCCATCGGCTTATATGCGAGTCAGTGGAGCAGAACGGATGGTGGAGCAGGTTTTGTTACTGGCAGATGAGCTTAAAGGGGCACTACAGTGAAATACTGTAAAATTTAACATATGTGCAAACATATACAAATAAGTACATTTTTTTCCAGAGTAAAATGAGCCATAAATTACTTTTCTCCTATAATATTGTCACTTCTAGTAGGCAGTAGAAATCTGACAGAAGTGACAGGTTTCGGACTAGTCCATCTCTTCTTAGTGGATTCTCAGCAAGGCTTTTATTCTTTATAAAGATATTCCTGAAAAGGATTTAAACAATGATGCTGGCCAGCTTCCCTGCTCGCTACACAGTTTTTTGGCAGTTGGACAGAGCAACTGCCATTCACTAAGTGCTTTTGAAAATACATATATCCCTGAGAATCCCCTATAAAGAGATGGACTAGTCCAAAACCTGTCACTTCTGTCAGATTTTTACTACCTACTGCAAGTGACAGCAACATAGAAGAAAAGTAATTTATGGCTCATTTTACTCTGGAAAAAAATGTACTTCTTATTTGTATACGGTATGTTTGCACATATTTAAAATTTTACAGTTTTTCGCTGTAGTGCCCCTTTAAGGATTGTGCACTAGTGATCCTGCTCTTGCCAGCTGCTTCCCTGCTGTGTCTGTGTCCCCCATCCCCTGCAACATGGTGTGCAGAGTGCACTGCTCAAGACTACCTGTGTTCCCTGGCTTGTGGAGCGGCGCGTGCAAGCAATGTGTCAGCGGTGTAAGGATTGGGGATTCTTCCTGTGTGGCAATCAAAGTCTCTCATATCTATGACGCCATCTAGTGGCGTCTTAAGACGCAGCTGCATCCTCCTTGGGACACATCTTGTTACTGGGTAGGTGGCTTATACACGAGTCAATCCCTTTTTCCTGGTTTCTGAGGGAAAAGTGGGTACCTCTGCTTATATGCGAGTATATACAGGTATTTAAGTTTGTAATCTGAGAAATGTGACAATTCTTTGCTTCCCTCACAGTGTCCTGTTACTGCTGAATAAATCTTACTGGTATGTAAAAAAGGACAAAAACATTCCAAAAGACCAAAATAAGGAACCAACAGTTTTTTTCACATATTCTGAGGAAGGAAACTACAGTTGCCGGACAAACTTCCACTTCTTGTGACCAAATTCATAAAGTCAGAATATCGCAACCAAATTCAGAATTCAGAGATCAATCAATCACTCACCAGAGTGGACATGCTTTTACCTCACCAGGCACATTTCTGACACAGTGAGCCTGGTCCAATTCACTTTTTCTCCTAAGTTTTCTCTTCGGTGCCATTTTCACATCTTATCAATAAAACAATTTTAAAAGCCACCAGCAAGCAAGAAAATTATCAGAATAACTCATTACTTTTTCACCTACTTGTTGGTACCTTTTTTTTGTTATTTTAAGCAGAAAATAAATTATCTTCTGGGAGAAAACTTAGGAGAAAACGTGAATTGAATAAGGCCCAGTGACTTTAAACCTTCATATAGTTTTCAAAACTTCTAACACAATCTACTGATGTTGAGAATTGATACATTTAGTGCACAGAATATGCTATCTTAGAGCAAACAGACAATTTAACACAATATTAAAATCTAAAAAGTAAACCAATTGGGCTAAAAAGCCTGAAATTCCCCTAACTGTTAAACTAAAATTACAAGTTATGGCAAAGCATGCTGGGAATCCATAAGATATAAAAAGCATTATTATAATAATAATAATAAAAAAACAACAGTTTAAAGGAATGGTGAATTTACGACATAAAAATACTAAATCAATGCAAAATTGCTCCCTATTCAATAATTAAATGTATTTGTGGGTTTTACCCTTTTTAGAGAGAAAAGTCTAATTGCCCATTGTTTAAAAACAACCTCAGCCAGTACAGTGCACATCAAGCTTTAGGGCCCTTTCACACCAAGTCTGTTGCGTCACAATGGTCAATATAATCTCATCGCAACACAATACAATGATATTCCTATGGGTCTTTCACATTGAGTGTGGAGGAGTTCCAATGCAGTAACGCAAAAAGTTTGTGCATTAACCGGGCAACTCGTGCGTTTACAGTTGCAGTGAAGTATACTTTCATTTTACTGTAGGGTCCCCTGCCTGCACACTACACTTGGAACACGCCATGCGACTTTCCAGGAGCTTTGTAATCGTATTGCAATGCAACTTGCAGTTTGAAAGGTCCCTTAATGTGCCTACACTCTGCTGGTCAGAAACAGTGATGGTAAATGAGATGCAATTCATTCAAAGTTGATGATGGATTATGCAAACTTTTGTATGTAAATTTATGCAGATTGAAAACAGACCAATCAAACCCAACTGCAGCAGGATTTGCAATGCTCATCACTGTGCAATGCCAGCCAAATCAAATGTGTCACTTTCACTTCCTGTTTTCTCCTGCGTGATTTGTCTATGGAAAAAGTTCCATAGGTTAAACTTGTCTTCTCCAGCAAACAGATGAATGGGGAAGCTGTCAGGGCAGTGGAGCTTAAGAAAGGAAGGAAATGTCGTAACGTACAGAGTATAAACTGCTGATTAGGGATGATCAATGAGATGTAAATATTTTCGAGTTTATTCAGGACTATGTAGCTTTTCATGCAAATATATGCAGCTTAAAATGGACCAATCAATTTAAATCTGGGTGGGTCCATTTTCAAGCCGAATATATTTCCATGAACTTGGAAATATTTGCATCTCATTGATGTGTGTGTGTGTGTGCGCGATTAGATCTTACCCAGAAGAGAAACCAACACATTATAATTGTAATACTTATTAGGGAGAATTTTAAAGCGATTTAGTATACTCTATTTATAAAGTACACTTATCCTTTAAGGGCCCTTTTCCACTAGAGCGATTGTGATTGTTGAATCGCTAGTGATTTTTAAATTGCTAGAGTTGTTTATCATAGAAATCACAAGAAGTATTTTCCACTACAGTGATTCGATTTGGAAATCGCTAATCGCAATCGCTTGCTGGAGCGATTTTTACAATGATAATGCAATGCAAATGAAAATCACAAATCGCAATCGCATAACAGAATTAATGAAAAATCGCAATCGCAATTGCTGGCATTTGTGATTTGTGATTGCGATTGCTAGTGGAAAAGGGCCCTAAATGCATGTTTTAATAGTAAAAAGATGGTGCCTTATTCAGAGCTTTATTGACAAATCATCCCAGTGCACTTTGAGGGGCAAAGGAATTCATTTCTGGCAACACTGAACGTAAAAAGTTGAAGACTCTGAAGTAAGGCAGTTGAAGACACAGTGACTACTTTACAACGGTGTAACTATTAGGCTTTCATAGTAAAATATAGTTTTGCTTTAATCCATTACTGGTTGTCCTACATACAAAACGGATTTGGTATTTACTGACTAGATAAAAATCGAGCTTTGCTTTATTTAACTTTTAATCCAATGATTAAATATTCCATAAGAATGTAATAGCACACTATTCTGGACTCCTGATATAATAAAAGCACAGCTGCAGTAGACCGTTTACACTTCTCTTCCATTAGTTGCAATTATTACTCTGTGGAGGTTATCCTGATTAAACTGGTAGTCCCCATGCCTGCTGGCCACACCTACAAGTGGAGCAAGGTTGTATTCTTCTACAGTGCCCTGATTTTACTCCAGACAGCTGTAATTGCAAGTTTCACCCCTAGTTGAGTGTGCTGGCAAAATCTAGAGCGATAGAAATGACTTGTGAACATCAGACAATGATTCCTTCTCTACAGGTATATAATGAGAATTCTTGTGGCTAAATAGGAAAATGTTTTGAGAACAAATGTGACAAAAAGACATATGGGCTACTTTTATTATTAAAAAAAAATGTCTGGCATTAAGTGGAAAAACCTTGCAACCGTGTGCCCTATCAGAAGATAGTAAAGACTGCTGAAAGATTAATTAGCGTTTCTGTCCCTTCATTTTATCACAAGTACCATCCATACATACATACATACATACATATGTTCCCGGCGGCAGTCAGCTGGGCACAGGGAGAAACCGAGAAATGGCTCTACCTGCGCTGGGCAATGTAAGGCAATATAACAAATATATGCCCCTACTGATAACCCAATTTGTCCCTTTGGACATAAGATTTGGGGTCCGGCTATTGCAACGCCCTCATTCTGCGAGAAATACGGTCTATTTGGGTGCCAGTAAGGCACTACATGGTGCCATGCAGGTGCCGGGATCATTGTACTCCCCATCCGAAAGAACCTATATTTATTAAATTGAGGACAGTCTCTGCTGGTTAAAGCATAGCTAGACTGAAACTGGGGTGCACTGGTTTCAATGCTAACCATCAGTACAATAGCCAATACATTCACCCCCTCTCAAGTGGTTAGTGGATTTCTCTTTGTAAGCAATTAACTGTAATACAGCAGCCTTATCAATGTATGCACAATAGTCTGAACTGCATTGTAATGGGGAAAAAAAAAAAAATCATACAAGCTGTGTTTTATAATTTTTAAGAATGTATGAATTGCTGGAAAATATATACAAATACATAGTGTGTGTGGTGTGTGTGTGTATTTTTTTTAATTTCTATATGTGCGCGCAATCAAGCCAGCCTCAAGAAGTTCTCTGGGCACATCCTATAGGTGGCACTACTTACCTTTTTACCTGTACCATGCCAGCTTCTGTAAATAAATGCCTGCATAGTATGAGTGTGAAGATCAAAAAGGACAATAATAAACTGACAAGGAAAATTATTACAAAGGCTTTTGTAATTTATTGTATTAGTGTCCCTTATGATTATCAGCATTACCTGGTAGTAATCTATACTGCGAGAGATGCGAGCGCTGCTGTTGTAGTTTTGATGACTATGTTCCATGATATTGTATGCGGATGATCAATGGATTGCAAATAATTCAGAGCTGAAGAAGGATTATGCCAATTCTGAATGCAAATTATGCAGCTTGAAAATGGGTCAATTGGATTTTAACATGGTGGTCCATTTTCACGCTGCATAAATGCTTTTATAATCCTGCATCAACTCGGAATTCATCTCATTGATCATTCCCAATATTGTCCGGATACAAGGAAAAGGGTCTGGCACAAATAGCCATTTATTGCTGCAGTTTAGTGATTGATGCAATATCAAACATGTACACAAAGATGCCAATGGCAGGTGAACAGCGTATTTATCGTGTCTGTTGCTTCCAGGTGCAGGGGCATGGCAGTGGGCACCAGAAGGGGTGCACGGCCTGACAACCCTCTCTCAACTTCTGAGGCTAAGGTGCACCTGGAAGCAACAGACACGGTAAGTACACGCTCTTCACCTGCCACTTGCATCTTTGTGTACATGTTTGGTATTGCATCAATCACTGAACTGCAGCAATAAATAGCTATTTGTGCCAGACCTTTTCCTTGCCTCTGGGTTGTGTATACCTCTGCCACTTTGGTCTAGAGCACACTAGCCCATCCGGGAGCATTGCACAGTTACCGGCAACCCCACTTTAGGATCATCATTGGTTCACTGAGTGCCTGCTGGTTGCTTTTTTTGCTGCAATCCCCAATATTGTGTATGTATTGAAGGGATCACTGTGTGGTCCTTTTTGACAACTAGTTAAGAAAAAAAATAAAGCGGTTCCTAATTTGACCTGAATAGATTTTTTCACCAATACAGGCCGTATACTGAATTTTTGATGGAATATTAGACAGACCCTCATATGATGTATATGTATTTTGATTGATGAATGCACCTTCCCAGTTTTCTTTCCTTCTTTTTATTTGTGTTACATTAATTTTATTGTGCACTCAATCAATCAGATTTTTATGGAATCTCTTTTTAACAAGGATGCTGCATGATATGAAAACCTACATTTTGTGGCAAGTCATTCCTATCTAATCTAGGAGGTTTTTTTTAATGACCTTTTTTGTTTTGTTTTTTACCAACATGACATGAGCATCTGCCATTAAGACTAGGTTGCACCAACATCTCATTTGTGAGTAAGGTCATCAGTTTCCAGGTACCTGCTAGCTAGCTATCCACCCTACCCAACAAAAGGTAGCTTCTACTGAGTGAAGGTTACCATTACCTTAAATAGCACGATTTTACTATTCCACTAATAACAAGCTTTCAGGAAACAAAACATTACATACTATATAAAATCAAGACTGCACATATAAACATCTATCACTAGCGCAGTCACCTCTGAGAATTCCTAGCTAGTCCAAAATGCTCATACATAGTCCAGGACATGATGCATTTAACACCGCCCACCTGGTGTTTGAACCTTCCACTACATTATGCTTTCTGCAATAAGGAAGTTGCCAATACTACATAGAAGATGTGAATTCTTCTTACTGCTTCAGACCTGCTCATCTATGACACAATGGGGAAAAGTACTGGGTACCAACCAGAGCTAAAGGTTACAGGCAAAGGGACACTGACTCATAAAATGCATATCCATGTATTTTACTGCATTTTCTACAGCAGGCAAAATGCACAGAATTGTAAAAATAGATTATTTTAGAAAGGGCCTGTTCACAGCTATGTTGCAGTGCATCAGTCCTGCATGGTACCATTCAAGTCAACTGAATAGGCTAATGTAAAAACAAAACAAAAAAAATAGAAAAATTAAAAAATGCAAGCCTACATCAATGCAACAAACATTTAACACATACATTTTCAAGATCATCTAGTGTGAACAAGCCCAAAATATGCTTTCACAGAAGTAGCTACAGAGTTTTTATAACTTGAATATGATTATGTAGCCTATTGTGATACATACCAGGTTTAGCAGAGTTGTCCCTTAGCTAAACATGAGATACAGAACACCAGGATGGATAAAGCAACTTAGAATATAGACATATGACTGTACAAAGTGAGCTCAGTCAATTCAGGGCGTATCTCCACAATACCTAGGAACATCAGTAATCTGAAGAGTGTATAATAAAGGCAATATGGTAAAAGCAGCAATGGAAAGAGATGGCAGTCTATGAATAAATTAGTTTAAAGGAGTTTGTCCTGGTTTATTGGTGTGGTTTGCCATAACTGACCTGTAGACATTCTGTTATGAAAGATTTGTAACTGGTGCAATCAGACCAGTTGAAGGTCCTGTATTCTTTACATAAGGCCCAAAAAAAGAGAAACAATTACACAGGTCCATTTAGGGCAGCCATCTATGACTAAACACGCCCAGAGAAAAAACACTAAAATGCAATGAAGCACCTATGGAAGAATGAAACTTAAAAAAAAAAATAAAAAAAAATAAAGAGAGTGCAAGGTTCATCAGGTGAGGCTTAAGTCATAGATGGCAGATTCTAGGCCCCATTGCAACAAAGTACTTTCTGGCTGAAGGTAGGCTGTGACTGTAAAGGCACTTTAAGGAAATGCTTAACTAAGGTCCTGCTATAGCAAAAGGTGCACAATTTGAGCCTCTTAAGCAGCACCACTTCCTATGGAAAATATTGCATTTACGCAATGTCAAAGAGGGACCACATTAAGCGATAGGTAAGGTAAAAGCCTTACTCAAAGGTCAATTTGAACCAAGATCATGGACTTGACTGCCTTGCCAGTCCCAAAGAGCAGAACAAGTTAAACATTTTACCATTTATAAAGTGCATCTCTTGGTTTTCACTGTATCATGCGTTTCTGCAACTGGCACAATATACAGTGACCAAAACATCATCCGCCAAACCAGAATTAGTTCCATCTTGTTACAATTGGCACTAAGCATATACAATTCATCCATTCAATACTCCTTTCTGGCAATTCTGCTCTCCTAGTAGAGTCTCTTACGACAGGAAAGAAAAATAAAGCACCATTAGGTTGTTTGAGAAAGCTAAGGAGGTGGATATTCACACTTTAAAACATCTCCAAATTAGCATGAAAAAAAGTTATATGAATACAGAAGTCTTTCTTATGGTCAAGCAACTGTTATCACGGCCACAGTCTGCACTGTGAAGAGAGAAATTGTTCCCGCTGCAATATTAGCAATCACCTTAATACTTTGCGTTGCCAGTGATCTAAGGTGCACTCAGAGGACTCACAATACCTTAACAACAGGGGGTGCTATAAAGGGGGGGGGGGGACAAAAAAAAAAGAATATGCTACTCAGTTATAGTCTGTTTATGACTCCACAAAGTAAAAGCTGTAGAGTTAGATGCTTCATCGTGAAGAGTACGCTGATCCAAAATTCGAGAGATTCAGAAAGGGACTTGATGGATTTCCAAAAGCTCTTGATGTGGAATTTAGTTTTTTTTAAATTGTTTATGGATTACAAACCAATTGTTTAAAACAGACAAAGCCTTCAAAAGCCAGGTCTTATATGTCCTATCTCTTGTCTTCACATCGTTTTGCATTTTCTTAGTCTTAAAATCTGTGAGAAATAGAGAAAGTATATTAAAACCACACATTCACAGAAAAGAGATCTGGGTCTGTCATCCAGAATACTTAGGACTTGAGGGTTTTATGATAAAAGGACAACAGGTAAAAGTATCTGAAAACTTGTAAGCCTTCCCTATATATATATATATATATATATATATATATATATATATATATATATATATATATATATATATATATATATATATATATATATATATATATATATATATATATATATATATATATAAGAAAAATACAGTGCCCCCTTTGGAAGCACTGAGGAAGCACACTATTGGGAACAGGCTTTCCATGATACCCCAAGATCTCTCAGACTGCAATGAAATCTGGTAAAATGCAAGGAAGAATTCCATATGCTCGCAGGCCAAAGAAAATACATATAACGTTATGTTCTGTTGGTACAACACCCCTGATAAACTTCACAGGGGCTTTCCTACGCTGCCTGAGAGGTGCTGGAGAGAATGTGGAGAGAAGGACACTCTGGCCCACATTTAGTGGTAATGCACTAAAATTCAGGTCTATTGGCGATCAGCTGAAAAACGTATTAAATAAGTTTTACATAAAACTGTCCCTTTAGACCCCTGGGTTTTTGTCATTGGCAAGTATCAGAAGAGCCTCAGGGGACCTACTCAGAAATTGCTTAACCATATTCTTACAGCTGCCATGGTGGTGCTAGCAGCTAGTTAGAAAACACAACATCAACCTTCTCTGCAGGAATTAGTACAAAGGATTTGGTATATTAGGACAATGGAACACTTGACTTCTGTGGCCCATGAGCAGATCAAAAGATTTGTAAAAATCTTGTAGTTTTGGGACACTTATTATGAATATCCACTGACTGGAGGAAACAGCTAAGCTAGGAGACTCTAGTAGTGCTATTGGTAGGAGGGAAAATTATTTTTTTGTGGGGAAAACCATCGGGGAGGAGGCACCAAGGACAGGGCGAGTGGTCCCTTATTTATAAATTAACTTGGTTATAAGTTTTCTTTTTCGTTCTGGTTTGTCCCCCCCCCCTTACTGCTCGACTCTTACACCAGGTCGTTGGACACTGAGCACTCTTGAATGAAGCTATCAGCTGAAAATGCCTATATTTGCACGCTTAAAACTTAACTGGAATAAAACACTTTTTAATCCTTGTTAACCCTTGCAATACCTATTTATACACTTTTAATGAGTGTAAGCTGTAGCGATTGGCTGCAGTCACCAGGGCGACAGTTTGGGGCCCCATTGTTCTTTAGATGCATTGCTCTGTTGCTGTCTAGTGATGTACCCAAACTGTCGCTCTAGCAAACGCATTCAGTTGATGGGCTGAAGGTAATGGTCTGCCACATGCCCTGCTAGTAATAAAATATGGCATACGTGGCATCATTTTAACCGGGAAAGGTCAAAGAATATATTTTTATGTATAACTGTGGAACTTGTCATGTGAAAATTACGAAGGGTGAAAAATGAAAAACGATATTTTCTGCATTTACGCCTAATTTGTTCTTGTAAAATGAAAGCCTAGATTGTACTGGAAAAAAAACCTAAATAAATATTACTAAGATGCTATAAGTAACTGAAACATTACTGCTGTATCAAAAGCAACACAGCTTTAATGTCAAAAATCTCAGGAACCTTAAGGGGTAAAAACCTTGGAATGTGAACTGGTTAAAATGCATTTTATGGACAAGGTGTGAAAATATCACCCAGGACAAAAAAGGTAGGAGAAAAAGAGAATTGCATTGATCTCTATCAACAGGTGTAATTTAAGCATGAAAAATAATAGATGCTACTGAAAAAAAAAAAAAAAAAAGAAAACTTTTATGGGGAATTATGCTGCAATCTCTGCACTAAGCCATCCTAGGGAAGAAAAGCTACAATTACAAATGCATCATGTATTAGGTTTCCTAGTCCTATTTACGCAACATCGGCTTCGTTTGGTCTTTCATAAATCATTAAATGTCTACTTGTAAGAACCATTCTCATTTGGACATTGTTTTGGCCGGGATTTTAATATACACCAAAAGCAATGGCAGGCAACTGTCTGAGGATCCTTTCTCTGAATTGAATTGTCAAAGTTCCAAAGAGACTTTTGTATTAATCAATGATTGTTGTAATGTCTACTGTGGAGGAAATTCCCATAAAGTCACAATCAATGAATACAAATTACGTTTTAAATTTGGACAGCAGGTTAAATCAAAAAATAATGATAGGATATGACAAACAAAACTAAAATAAAAGGTCACCTTCAAGCACACCACTGGAGATGCAGGGGATTAAAATAAGAGTTATACTAGTTACAGTGATGTCAATTCCTGTGTCTTTAGTTCCCATTGGCAAGTATAGTCTCCAGTGTAGACTTCATGGTCGAACATGGCCATCACCTCTGACTGCCAATAAATCCATTACCCAGGAATATCAGGAGCTTAACCATCTTGCTTCAACTTCAAAATCCAACCCTAGATCCATCAGTCATTTTGGTAAGAAGCTCACGGAAAGTATGCTCCAATTATGTTTGTTTTTCAACAAATACTCATACCAGAGATGGTCAATAAGATGCAAAAAATTCAGTTGATGCATAAGCAAATTTTAAATGCAAATTTATGCAGCATTAAAATGGATTTGTCAACTTGGCAGAATTCGATTTTCACTTTGCATGAATTTGCATCAAAAACGTGCATAATCCTCCTCTGCATCAACTTGGAATTAGTTGTATCTCATTGAACTTCTCAGAACCCAGTCAAAGCAGATTATCTTTTTTACAGTTTGCAAACTGGTGGATAGATTTGGCAATTATGGAGGATAGGTTTTTTAATAATATACATTACCAGTCTTTGTGTTAGAGACATCATATTTCAATTCATCTGAAGCTCTTCTGTTGCTGCATGAGGCCCACATTTTCATAGACTCTACCAACATCTTCTCTCATTCTGTAACAGGGCACACAGATACTCAGGCACAGGCATACACACAAGAGATCCCATAAAGTGATAGTCTACTTTAGGAATCTATGGCTCAAAAAATAATTGTTTTTTTTTTCATTATGGCTATTAACTATGTAAAATATACCTAGAAGTCACCTCCATCCCATCACATAGCCATCTGTCTTTAAAGTACACCTGAATTGAGAAGGATATGGAGGCAGACGCCTTAATTCCCTTTTAAATCATGCAAATTAGCCTGCCCCTGATGAGTCACGGGCGTGACAAAACTAGTCGGGCGGGGTCACGGAAGCAGAAATGAGCTGGCTTGGGGTACTGGAGACCGGCATGACGACTGAGCGGTGCTATCGCATGCTGGCCAACGAAAGGGGTAGAGCCCATTAAAACTTCAGACGCATCAGTTTTACATGTGAGTGTGCAATCTTAACTGTAACTAATCTTCTGAATGGTTTTACGCTATGGAGATGACTCTGTGTTCTTATATTTGAGGTGTAGGCTGTGAAGATATTGTCGATTCGATTTGAGACCTGACAAGGGAATCATGATAGGCTGGGGACTGCTTTTAAAGTATCCCGGAGGTGCTGTAAATCCATCTAACTGGGGTCATGTGTAAAAAGGGAGTGCCCACTTTGAGGGTGAGGTGGGGGCCGTCACTCTGATCTACTGTAGGAATAAAGCTGATACAGTGATCACTTATGGTTGTTTGATTTTTGTCAAAGGAAAATAGACTTTATTGCACAGGTCACCTGGGATTCTTTTACAGCTGGAGTGCTTTCCTATATATGAAAACAGCTTATACTATTTGGACACTGAAGGAGCACACCACAATTTTATCCTGTCTAATTTTTTATTGTGTTGTAATTGCCAGTGCAGTGTTTTTAGCAAATCTTAAAACAATGCAAATTGCCTGGCTAGCTATACTGCTGATCTTCTGCTGCCAATACTTTTATCCACAGTCCCTGAACAAGCATGCAGATCAGAGGTTTCTGACTAAAGTCAGACTGGATTACCTGCATGCTTGTTGAAGGTGCAGGATTCAGACACTACCACAGTCAAAAAGATTAGCAGAATTCCCAGACAACTGGTATGGTTTACAGTGTACCAGAGACTTACACTTAAAAGTTTTATACACACCTGGTGCTTCCACCAGCCCCATTCGCTCGGATTTCTCCCACGCCCCCGTCCTCAGTCTTCTTCCTCCTCGGTACCGTGTTCCGTAACAACAGCCAGTCGCGGCCAGTCGATGCAAGCGCAGTGCGCTCCCTCCTTTTCTCTCCGGCGGAAAATAGTACGGCACAGGCGCAGTACTATTCTCTGCCGGAGAGACAGAAGGAAAGCACTACACATGCGTAAAACTGGATGCGACTGGCTGTAGTTACGGGACCCGATACCGAAGAGGGAGAAGACTGAGGACGGCGGCGTGGGAGAAATCCGTGCGGAGGGGGGCTGGAGGAAGCACCAGTTATGTATAAAACTTTTACTGTGTACTCATCTCTGGTTTCCTTTAATGGAAATAAATATGTCAGCATCCATATGCCTCTCAGTTCAGGTGTACTTTAATACTCTCCAGTTATCTCCTGTTAATTATTGATTGAATGAAGACTAGGCTGAGGGTTTTGATTCATTCATTTATTTTTTACAACCTTCAGTTATATAGAAAAGGAGAGGTAATGTCTTTCTGGCAATACCTACCTATTATGTTTGCCCAGTGAAAATAATGCAAAGAACAAAAGTGCTTAATTTTTACAATAATTATGTATAAATTATTTAGTCAGTGTTTGCCCATTGTAAAATCTTTCCTCTCCCTGATTTACATTCTGACATTTATCACATGGTGACATCTTTACTGCTGGCAGATGATGTCAGTGGAAGTAACTGCTGCTTGCTTTTTTGGCAGTTGGAAACAGCTGTTCTTCCCCACAATGCAAAAAGGCCTCTCACAGTGTGATTTAAGAACCATGGTCCTGACATCACACTGTGGGAGGGGTTTCAACACAATATCAGCCATACAAAGCCCCCTGATGTTCCATTTGAGAAAAGGAAAAGATTTCCCATGGGAAAGGGGTTATCAGCTACTAATCGGGAAGAAGTTCAATCCTTGGTTACGGTTTCTCTTCATAGTACAGGTCCTTCTCAAAAAATTAGCATATTGTGATAAAGTTCATTATTTTCTGTAATGTACTGATAAACATTAGACTTTCATATATTTTAAATAGTAGTTCAAGTAGTTGAAATGAAGTAGTTCAAGCCTTTTATTGTTTTAATATTGATGATTTTGGCATACAGCTCATGAAAACCCCAAATTCCGATCTCAAAAAATTAGCATATTTCATCCGACCAATAAAAGAAAAAAGTGTTTTTAAAACAAAGTCAACCTTCAAATAATTATGTTCAGTTATGCACTCAATACTTGGTCGGGAATCCTTTTGCAGAAAGGACTGCTTCAATGCGGCGTGGCATGGAGGCAATCAGCCTGTGGCACTGCTCAGGTGTTATGGAGGCCCAGGATGCTTTGATAGCGGCCTTAAGCTCATCCAGAGAGTTGGGTCTTGCATCTCTCAACTTTCTCTTCACAATATCCCACAGATTCTCTATGGGGTTCAGGTCAGGAGAGTTGGCAGGCCAATTGAGCACAGTAATACCATGGTCAGTAAACCATTTACCAGTGGATTTGGCACTGTGAGCAGGTGACAGGTTGTGCTGAAAAATGAAATCATCTCCATAAAGCGTTTCAGCAGATGGAAGCATGAAGTGCTCCAAAATCTCCTGATAGCTAGCTGCATTGACACTGCCCTTGATAAAACACAGTGGACCAACACCAGCAGCTGACATAGCACCCCAGACCATCACTGACTGTGGGTACTTGACACTGGACTTCAGGCATTTTGGCTTTTCCCTCTCCCCAGTCTTCCTCCAGACTCTGGCACCTTGATATCTGAATGACATGTAAAAGTTGCTTTCATCCGAAAAAAGTACTTTGGACCACTGAGCAACAGTCCAGTGCTGCTTCTCTGTAGCCCAGGTCAGGCGCTTCTGCCGCTGTTTGTGGTTCAAAAGTGGCTTGTACTGGGCAATGCGGCACCTGTAGCCAATTTCCTGCACACGCCTGTACACGGTGACTCTGGATGTTTTTACTCCAGACTCCGTCCACTGCTTCCGCAGGTCCGCCAAGGTCTGGAATCAGTCCTTCTCCACAATCTTCCTCAGGGTCCGGTCACCTCTTCTCGTTGTGCAGCGTTTACTGCCACACTTTTTCCTTCCCACAGACTTCCCACCGAGGTGCCTTGATACAGCACTCTGGGAACAGCCTATTCGTTCAGAAATTTCTTTCTGTGTCTTACCCTCTTGCTTGAGGGTGTCAATGATGGCCTTCTGGATAGCAGTTAGGTCGGTAGTCTTACCCATGATTGCGGTTTTGAGTAATGAACCAGGCTGGGAGTTTTTAAAAGCCTCAGGAATCTTTTGCAGATGTTTAGAGTTAATTAGTTGATTCAAATGATTAGGTTAATAGCTCGTTTAGAGAACCTTTTCATGATATGCTAATTTTTTGAGATAGGAATTTTGGGTTTTCATGAGCTGTATGCCAAAATCATCAATATTAAAACAATAAAAGGCTTGAACTACTTCAGTTGTGTGTAATGAATCTAAAATATATGAAAGTCTAATGTTTATCAGTACATTGCAGAAAATAACGAACTTTATCACAATATGCTAATTTTTTTAGAAGGACCTGTATGTCTGAAACTTCCTTGTCTGATCATGTGAGTCTAGCTCAGATTTACAGCAGCTAGCCTGACAAGTGTCAATTCCACTACTTCCAGTCAATGGTCTGGTAAGTGGGTGATGCACAGTAAACCAAAGCCACTTCTGCATCTTACCACCGAGCCAAGTACCAGGAGAGGCAGGACTTCTCATTATCTTAGAAAAGGGTATTTCAGTCCTGCTAGTTGCAATGCAGCATGTCAGTGGATTCAACAAAGACATAAGTGTAACAGGGACAGAGATTCTTCCTGGGAATGGGACTATAACTTTTTTTTTCTCTCCACAAATAAGTTATTACCCCAGTCCCACTTTAATAAGACCTATAACTTTTGGCGTGAGCAGGGTCTACAGGCAACAACCTCTAACATAAGATGCACTAATTAAAGAAGCACCCATTACCAAAGAATTATCACTGCAGGCAGAGTAGGATCATCCGCCAGGCAATCTAGACAGGTGCTTGGGGCCTAGTGGGTGTCAAGGGGTGCTTCAGCCACCTTTTACCGCTCTCCACTCCAGCTAACCAAAAGGACCACAATGGGGACCCAAATCTACTACCCTGCCTAAGGCTCCATTACATCTTAATCCCTCTCTTGCTGCAGGTACTTAGAGAGAGTCTGAAGCCTTAAAATTTACCTCTTATTTCAGGATCCTCTTCAGCCTTAAAGGGAATGTCCAAGCAAAATAAAAAAAATGAGTTTTACTTACCTGGGGCTTCTACCAGCCCCCTGCAGCCATCCTGTGCCCTCGTAGTTACTCATTGCTGCTCCAGTCCCCCGGTGGCAGCTTGCCGACCTAGGAGGTCGGCGGGACGCATTGCGTACATATTTACGCATTCCCGCTTGTGCAGGAACATTAACACATACATTTTTACGCATTACTGGTTCAATGCGTAAACATTGAACCAGTAACGCGTAAAAATGTATGTGTTTATGTTCCTGCACTAGCGAGAATGCGTAAAAATGTACGCAATGTGGCCCGCCGACCTCCGAGGTCGGCAAGCTGCCAGCGGGGGACTGGAGCAGCAGTGAGTGACTACGAGGGCACAGGATGGCTGCATGGGGCTGGTAGAAGCCCCAGGTAAGTGAAACAAAATTTTTTATTTTGCTTGAACCTTCCCTTTAAGATGAAAGATGATTTGCCGCAGAACAAGGTCTTTATCCCCACCAAACCCCGGGGCAAAATTCTACGACTCTCCAGGTCGCAGATTTCACTGCCCGGGGAAGGCAGAGCTTTGTGCTGTAGCTCTGCCTTCAGTCGCGTCAATCTCCATGGATCCATGGAAGACTGAGGGAGCGGGGAGAGGCGGAGGAGATCGGCACAAATTGACTGGAGCAGAGGCAGAGCTACTGCACAAAGCCCAGCCTCCTCCAGGAAGTATCAGAGAATTTTGGCACGGAAGGGTTGGTAAAGAACTCATTCTGCTGCGGGGAAGCGGCGAATCATCTTTCATCTTAAGGCTGAAGAGGATTGTAAAATAAAAAAGCTACATTTTAAGGCTTCAGACTCTCTTTAAAAAAAATGTGACCACTAAGGAAACCATAGGTTGCGAACCCAAGCCTTTTTTAAATGAGCAATGCAGGGGCTCATCAAAAGTATCACAGTACAATACGTTACTTTGCAGAGCTGTATGTGCAAGATTGTCGGACCAAAATAAATTAGGAACAATCACATTTAGGCAAGGGAGAAGGGTAATAAGGTGCAATTGACTACGGTATGAAGTTAAGTCAGTAAACCACTCTGAGAAATAATCAGCTCACAACACCGCATAGTACACTCAAGAAAAGTTCCTGCCCCTAATAGGACGTATACAGTATACAGTATAAAGATTTACTGCCTGGCTTGTTGGCTTGTAAGTCTAGCAGAGTCATGTTGGACAACACTCTGTGAGCTAGAGGAATAATTAGTTAGCAATTAAAATAACTAATACCCATGTTTATGCCTCAATTATATAGTATTATGATTAAGGAATCCCAATACAGCATGGTTCTGCAGAGCTGTTAAGAAAATAACACTGTTGCCCCCTTCCTTTTGATAGAAGAGAAGACAATATATACCGCCTAGGACCAAGTTACCCCAGGCAGTTTAGTGCTCTTGCCCTTCTCTACAGCATGATGTCCCAGGGGCGTAGCAATAGCCATAGCAGCTGATATGGAGCCCTGTAGCAGAGGGGGCCCAGTGGGTACTTAATGTATTCACCATTAACTTTTATGTGTTTCTCCACCCTCTGTCCTTTTTTCAGTGCCCATGGACTATGTGCAGTGTTGACTGCATGAGAATGTGAATTTCCCAATTAACATATATCCATAGGGTAGGGGCAGGTGGTATTGCGTAAGAGTGCCTTCATCTGAGGGCCCCGTGTAAGTTTTGCTATAGGGCCCCATGATCTCTAGCTACGCCACTGTGATGTCTGGCAGTTTTCACAAAGCTAAATACAGTCCTGCTAGCATCACGGGAAGAGAGCGAGAGCGAAAGCGAGAGTTCATCCTGCTTCACAAATGCTCTGGAGAAGACTTCGCCAAAAACCTTTTATTCATTTTTTTCTTACCCCTCAACCCTTTACCTACCAGATTGCTAAAAGTGTTCATTTATTTATGTAATTTGTTCATTTGTTTATGTATTATGATCAGTACATTTTTAAAGATAACAACATCTTGTTTAAATTGAACTATGCCATTTCACTTCAGTAAACAGAACATCGTAAGAATTTCAATCGGCAGAGAGAGTTACGTTTCTGCAGGTTACCGCATACTTGAACCAGGCAATTCAATTCTTGGTCTCCCCAGAGGGAAGCAGAGAATGGTGCTAGTGGTTAGTGGTGGAATTTTAAGGCCAATATATTCCCTTGATAATTCTATGAAATCATTTCACTGCAAGGCAGATCTATGTAGCAAACAATAGCAAGCAGTTCTCTCATATTCACACTTCCTAACAACCGTTAAGGATTCTCTTTACTAATGTGGAAATGTCTGAAAGTTGTGTAAGCTTTATTGAGACATTTGGAAATACAAAAAAAACAAAAACCTCTTATAGGAGGATGGGAGAGCTTAGGTATGAAACATGTTCCAAAGAATACTGAATACTCCTGTGATTGTGCACTCCATGTCATATGAGAGACAGGGCATACACAATATAGATGTGACAAATGACATATCTGCGTAACGGCAATCAATTACCACCGTGACACAGCAAGTGCCTCACTGGACTGGATGTCATCTCAGCAATCACATATCCCTTTTCTTTTACCTGCAAATGTCTTTACCATTATCCAAGAGGTCTCTCTAATTAAACCGAGGGAGATCTATAAAAAAAAAAAAAAAAAAAAAAAAAATCCCCTCTAGTGATGGTCGATGAGTTGATGCAGTATTATGCAAATTTTGTATGCAAATGTATGCAGCTTGGTCGTGAACCAAAGAGATCCTAATGAAATACAATGTGATTAGTCCATTCTCAAGCCGTGTAAATTTGCATAATACTGCATCAACTTAAAATGATTTGCATGTCACTGACCATCCCTATTCCCCTCCATAGTGGGAAGGCTCTGGATCGTCCAGAGGCTCTCCTGACCCTCTTTGAACTCACTGTTTCAAATGCTGGGTCCCTTTTTAACATATTCGACCAGTCAAATATGGTCTTGTGGTTACACTACTGTCCATGTATGAGCACATCTGTACTGGGCATGAGCGAGCACAGGCCGCACATGCCCAGTATAACTAATTGGCTTGTGTACGGCAGGAAAAAGCCATGTACCACATGCAGATTTATTTTACTGGGCATGTGCGGACCGTACTCGCATGACCAGTAAGGCTGCGCTTGTACACGGGCAGGAGTGCGGCCACAAAGAAGAAGGTGATCCTGTGCAGCAGCGGTGGGTTTGAGAAGGATCTGGGAAGCCTGTGGACTATTTTTTTGAAAACTTTACCTCCCCCCACAGGTTTGCTTTAACTCAGCGCTAAGTAAATACACAGGCCTGTACAAATGCTTGATCAATAGCTCAAGATAGCAAAGAGGCAACGTTAGATATTATGAAGACAGGGGCCCATATGCAATTCACTTTTTCTCCTGAGTTTTCTCCTAGGTGACATTTTCACACCTTGCCATAACATTCTTTTTTAAACCACCAGCAAAAATACTCAAAATAATGTTGCTAGTACATTTTCACCAACTTTTAGGTAACTTTTTAAATTGTAAAATGCTTAAAAAGTTATTTTAAAAAGAATATGAAAATTATCTCCTAGGAGATAATGCAGGACAAAAAGTGAATTGTATATGGGCCAGGATGTCCTGACTGGGAGTAATTACAATGGTGACTTGGCTGAAGAAATGGGGTTCATTCTGCAACCATCGTAAATTGTTGATAACACTCCAATAACCTCAACTATTCCAGTTCACTGCTTTGCTCTAAACTCGCTATTAAGAGTAAAACAAATTAAATAACTAGCTACCGTCTCCTCCCCCTAAAAAAATACTTCCCTACCTGCCACCCATTGGAGCTATTCTAAGACTATTCAAAATCAATAATTAACAGCTGTAACAGCATTCAAATGAACTGCCATTTGTGATCTTTCAAAGCATGAAAACAATTATAAATACATTTCAATAAAAATTGACTTTTTTTTTTTCTGTGGTCTATGGAGTTCTTTCAAACAAATCCTTTTGAACATCTGAAAAACGTCCGGTTTACAAATCACATTTGACAGTGATGCGAGGGAAGTGGACCTCACATACGGTACATTGCTCCATACAACATTACTTACTCTGGAAGTGTTGGCGTTGGCAATGGTGTAGGTGTAGATGGAGGAAGAGGGCTCTGGTCTCCCCCTGTCTGTTCAGAGAGGGAGTATTTGATATTTGTGTATTCATGTCCTTTCCTCTTGCTTTTCTGAAAGCAGAACATCAAGGTGTGAATTGACTAACACACAAGACTTGCATTATAACACTTTCTGGTTTATTTAATAAAGTTGTGTCTCACTCTTGGAAACTGGATTACAATGTCGCTTTTGAAATAGAATATAAACTTTTGCTGTCAGCCCAATAGTTGACTACATCACATCAAGGAAGCAGTAATGCTTTTTTTTTATAGGATTCGCAATTTTATGAAACATAACCCATAATGATGTCCATAGGAAATATGTTGACAATTTTATTAATATTATTTTGTTTTATAAATTACTAGGTAAAAGGCCTGCCAGTTAAAAAAAAAAAAAAAAAAAAAAAAAAGTGTGCTGGGCCTCAGACGCGACTCCCCTCTGCTGCAGCACGCCCACGCGACTAACGACTCGCCGGCTGCTACTTATTGTATGGGAGGCGGGGAGAGGAGAGAGGCGGGGGAGGAGAGAGGCAGTGCGAAAGCCGGCGGCTTCATCTATTACATTGCTGCTGGCTATATTTAATTAAATTAAGCAAGATTGTCATAAATTTGGCCGCAGCGAGACGGCATAAACATAACATTTCTAACATTGGCCGCTGCGGCCACTGCGCACATTGGCCGGCCAGAACTCGAAGTGGCTGGCCAGAACCCGAAGTGGCCACACTATGGGTTCTGGCCGTAACATATATATTTAACTACCATTCTCTGCACGTCCATTAATAAAATTATTCAGAGCTCTGTCAGCTCTGCACAAAGCTTTTTTTCCCTTATAATATTTAATTACATTAAAAGTATTATGTTTGATGAGCCATTAGCACAGAATGACATCTAAGTGGAACTTAAAATGTGCCAACAATAAATGCAGAAAATATCACATAGAACAAAATGTGACCATTTCCAGGACATGTAGTGTTATTAGGTTATGTTCCACTAAATAAAGCGCAGAAAGGAATGTGTTAGGACGCTTGCCAACATTCACATAGCAGGTAGCCGATTTTTTAAAAGTTCACAATAGGGCTGTAAAGCAATTCTGTCCCCCAAAAGTATAACTCTGAAAAGCCATTAGCAAAAATGCTCAACTATTTAGTATTTCCAACAAAAGCTGGATGTATTTTCATTCAAGGACAACTGAAGTGAGAGGGATATGGGGGCTGCCATATTTATTTCCTTTTAAGCCATACCAGTTGCCTGGCAGCCCTGCTGATCATTCTGGCATCAGTAGTGTCTAAACCACACACCTTAAACAAGCATACAGCCAATCTTGAAAATATGTCAGAAACACCTGATATGCTGCATGCTTGTTCAGGGTCTATTGCTAAAAGTATTAGGCTCGGTTTACATTGAGCCTAAAATAGCTTACGTTCCTCTCCGATTAGCAGAACACAGCAGCGGAAGCAATGCTTTCCCAATGGGAAAGTTCACATTGCTACGTTCTGCTCAGTTCCGCTGCCTGCATTTCGCTCGTCAAAGCGAACGTTTCCCGACCTGCACAATCCTTCCGCTCTGCTTCACGGAGCGGAACGCAGGGCAGGAGCAGATGCAGGCTCAATTTGAACCGAGCTCTACAGGCAGAGAGATCAGCAGGATAGCCAGACAACTGGTACTGCTTAAAAGGAAAAATATGGCAGCTTCCATATACCTCTCACTTCAGTTGTACTTTAAAATGGTGGTGACAATAGTCTCTAAATTGGCCGATTATAAAAAAAAAAAAAAAAAAACAACCAAAAAACAAACCCGAGCATGTAAAATATTCAATATATAACGTTCCAAGGAGTGAGATAGAACTCACCTGCTCTTCTTCAATCCTGCGTTGCAAGGTTTCTATGTAATGCTGTACAGCCATGTATATAAATCTGTACTGTGCTTCGGTCTGAACCATCCCTGATCTCTGAGACCGTACCATCTGAATAGTCTTGGGTACGTCAATGTCACAGTCCACACCTACATAACAAAAAAAATAACTGAAATGTTGCAAGTTAAATTTCAGCACAAAATAAGCAGTAAAGACAGTGCTCAGCTAGTAATTGAAGATGCGCCATAGTAAATCATCATAAATATTTGGCTGTGCTATTTAGTTAAGAACGCCTAAAAGAATCTGCAGAAATATAACTTGAAATCCACTACTTGGCTACAATAAAACAAACAATGTTAAAATCCATTTGAGGAAAAAATGATGAATAAAAGGATCAAATCAGCATATTAGATGATGATTAAATATCCTACAACCTATATTTCTGATCCACCATTTGTTAGATGTATTTAGGATCTGACTAGAAAATGTTCCTACATTCTTTGAGGGTTGTTGCTATATTTAAGGACTGGAAAGTGTGTACTGCAAACATGACAGAAGCTTTTTGATTGGCTAAAACTTCCATCTTCCTTTGAGCATAAAGGCACACACGCCATACCGCCGCCAACGACGGGTCCGTTAGACCCTCCCGCTGGGCGGATGTTCAGCCGACAGCAACAAGGGTGTGCGCGCTGTCGGCAGACTGATAAGGCAATTTCTGAACGATCCGCTGAGCCAATCGTTCAGAAACAGCCTTAACAGTGCGTACACACATGCTACTGTCGGCTGAACGTCTGCTCAGCGGGAGGGTCTGGCAGACCAGTCGTTGGCGGCAGTATGGCGTGTGTACGCGCCTTAAAGAAAAAGCCAGTCAGAGCTAGAGAAATTGAACAGTGCCCTTGCTGTGTCTGATCATGCTGCCCAAAGGATTGCGCTGTCCTGCATGCGCAGTACGACGCAGTACGATCCTGTCCTGCCACATTTTCTATCAGCTTATGCTGCTTATATTTAAAGTGGTAAGAAACTCAACATTTCTTCTGTGCTCTAAAAGCTTATTTATGCCATAAAACATATTACCACAAGAAAAAAAAATGGTAGCAACACAGCATTCACACAGTTAATGCAGCAAGTTCTTTTTCAGTGAGCAGTTTCTGGCCATGTGATTTTTTTTTTTTTTTTTCATTTTTTTTTTTTACTAAACGTAGCTCACAGAGAGCTTGCTGGAACTGAACTGCCACATTAGCAGCTTGCTGGAACTGAACTGCCACATATAGTAAAAGCAGAGGCAGCTGAGAAATGATCACTAGATAGATTTTAATATATAAAACAGCAGCTATGCAATGGCAGCTTTCAGAGCAGAAAAACTGTACTTTGGGAACTTGTAATTTGTAAACAGACAATATTCATTGTGCACAAAAACAAATATGGTAACTTTATGGGTAATACAAAGTAGGAAAACCCATTTTTATTGAATGTTATTCCACTTTACGGCCCACTGTGAGGTGAATTTATTCAGTGCAAATGATAAATGGGACTCAACCCTTCCTAATGAACATCCATTGAACACATTTATTTAGTGTGAATGCAGTTAAACATCATACAAAACCAGCACACACTTGCTACTTGCTAACTGTTGTACCAGTTATGTATGCGGTTTATCGTATTCACACTAAATAAATGGGATCAGTGGATAATCATCCTGGAAGGGTTGATTCCTATTTGGATATTTGCACTGTTGGGTGATTAACTGGAGGCTTGATGGACCTCTAACTGTATTGGGACTCCCTGCAATACATCTCAATATTCCTGAGGCCTACACACTACTCTTGTATGTGGGGTGCAATCTGGCACAGAGGTAGCTGCACACACCTTCAAGATTGTGTGTGTGTGTAGGAGGCTTAGAATTTAAAGGGAACAAGAAGTGAGATGTATATGGAGGCTACCATATTTATTTCTATTTAAACTATACCGGTCGCCTGGCAGTCCTGCTGATCTTTGGCTTCAGTAGTGTCTGAATCACATTTTTGTCAAAACCATCTGATCTGCATACCTGTTCAGGGTTTGTGGCTAAAAAAGGATTAGAGGCAGAAAAGAAGCAGGACGGCCAGGCAATATGCATGGTTTAAAAAGAAATAAAAATGCCAACCTTCATATCCCTCTCCGGTCAGTTGTCCTAAGTAATTAGGGGTGCATCTATTAAGGATCACACCAAGCATGCGTGTGATGAGGAGCAGATTATTAAGGCAGCACGATTTGACAAGGCACTCTTAGCAGCCAGTGCAAGCCTTATTGTCATCCAGCAAAACAACAAACTCGCATGCAAATGTTCAAACAAATGCATTCACAGATTCACTCATCCAGGCACCACTGTTATCCCTACAGCTGAGTTAAAAGCCGGGGTCTTAGTTCACAAAAGAATGCATTCTCACGCTTAATCACCTATACTGCGCAGAAGTACCCAGGTAAACATGCATAGTGCAGACATGCAAACATTCATTGCATCAAACCTATCTAGGGATTAGGAGCACACAGCCTGACCTTCTCTCCTGACACTGATAGCGCATCTTACCAATCGCACAAGGGAGCTAATGTAATGTATCCATGCGCACCAGGCACATACACCAGCATAAGCTGTGTGCATGCTGACAAAAAAATGGGAGTGTAGTGTAAAATGACATTAGCAGTTTAAACAAAAAAACATCATGCTCAAACGTATTATTTTCTGTCAAGGGGTTAAATGTAGATATGACGTCAGCTTGGTAAGATGACAAGAAATATAACCTATCCAGTAGCCTATCTCTGGAGCCATATGGTCCACTTCCCTGTCCGAGCGCCTGGTGACAGAAGATAGCAGAGGATTCCACACCCACCTTTTTCTCGGATGACATCGATGAGAATATCAATCACAATAAAAGTGCCTGTGCGTCCTATTCCTGCACTGTTAATAGAGAAAACATCAGTGTGGTGAGCAAGAGACAGTCCTGGAGTGCCAAAACACAGGCTTTATTGTGTAGCCTAAATAGTAACACATTCCAGCTGGCAGCACATACATAACCGCTTGTTTTATTACACAGAAGCCAAAATCCTAGGCTGCCACTATCGCAGGAAGAGAGAAATGAAATGGCAGGTACTGTGCTAGCTTACACAATGAGAGAAAAGCCACAACAATCAGCTATGCAGCAGGGCTGGGAAATGGGCCTACATTTCACCCAGAGATTTCTGTAAAGGTCCTCTGCAGTTTAAAGGTTAGAGAACAGAAAAATATTTTTTATTATTGATTTATATAGCACCAGCATCTTCCGTGACACTGTAGATCTAGGTATGTCATTTCCACAGAAACGTAAGGGCCGGTTCAGACAGATGGCTGCTGGTGTCTGTGCACGTCGTTTACTGCCGGGATCCACCACATCCTGCAGTTAGATGATTGGGAGCGCTCTGAGGCAATGAGTTCACTATTAAAGCACAAGCGCCACAGTCGATCAAATTTTCCAAGACGCTGCATGTAGCTACTTGCATTGACTGCATTCGCGGTTCTGTGCCCCCCTAGTGGATCAAAGCGTAACAGGATAAAAAGCGATGTCATAGGCTTTTCAGCATGGTAGCTGAAAAAAGTTCGACATCAGCAAAACAAGTTGCCGACAGTCGCCTGGTGAACCGGCCCTATGCCTTCTACATAGAGTTAACAGACAAATTCAATGTTCCATACATTAAAAGTATAAACTCCAGTCACAGAAATGACATAGTATTGTTGTCAGTGAGGCCAAGCTGCATACCAGTTGCATTAAGTTTGCATGAAAGCTGAGATTATTAGCATCTCACTGACCATCTCTAGTAATGACATTAGACTTGGACTATAGGAACATTAGACTGTGACAGTTAATCACATGACATTTTATTACCAACACTGCTGTCACCCGAAATAAATCACAAAGTATCATTATGAGTGACAAATTCCTATTCTGAATGTAGCTATAGCCTTCATAAGTCTTGATGACTTCCCATAGTATAGTAGACATTGCAACTCACTAAGAAAGGGCTGGTTCAGACGGACGCTTGCGGAGCGTTTACCGCAAGCGTTCGGAACGTCGCGGTAAATGCTCCCATTCAAGTGAATGGGAGCGTTTACACTGAGCTTTTGTGCGAGTTTGCACGATCGCGGCGTTTGTGTCCCGATTTTCGCGAGCGTTCGAGCTGCCCCTGGAAGCGACATGCAGCTTCCAGGGGGCGGCCAACCGCGACGGCTAACGTCCCCCTAGGGGAACAAAAAACGCGACCGCATCGGAACGCGACGGCTACTGAAAGTCTGACCGCGCAGCCGCCGCAACGCCCCCAAACGCGACGCCACGCAGACGTTCGTCTGAACCAGCCCAAAGAAAAAAAAAAGTCTACAGAAGTTTATTATTTGCCCAACCAAGTGCAGTATACAGACAGTACAGCAAACACATTTTAAACAAAACAGCAGCTGCTAATCATAGCAGTTGTTATAGGCACAAACAGCTCAGCAGACTGAAGTCCACCAGATACTTTTTTATTGGAGTCAAGTAATAACACAAACCAGCCCATATGCAATTCACTTTTTCTCCTGAGTTTTCTCCTATGAGATAATATTTCAACTTTTTTTTTCAAATAATTTTGTAAGCACTTTACAATTGACAAAAATACCAAAAAGTAGATTTAAAAAAGTACTCAAAATTATTTTGAGTATTTTCTCACTTGCTGGTGGTTTAAAAGTCATTTTATTGCCAGAGTGTGAAAATATCACCTAAAAGAAAACTCAAAAGAAAAAGTGTACTTCATAAAGGCCCTCGTTTTGGGTGTAGCTCTTCCTCGGGTGAGTAAGGGCTAGGCCAGAAACATGCTGTGTGTTATCACTTGACTCCAATACAGCTTGTCCTTTGTGTGTCGTGTCCTTTCAATTTGGGTTATGAGCTAGGGTGGTGTACCAGCAGGACACTCTAGTACAGCTGGCTGTGTTCATTAACTGGGAGCACTGTGGTAAGAATACCAGAATTGTGTGGAGTCCCCCCCCCCCCCTCCCCTTTTGATGCTGTTCTTCCACAGGTAGCCTGCACCACATTTGAAGGACATTCCCAAAGAGCTCTATATGCTGCTTAAAGATTGCCAACCTTCTCTCAGACCAATTCCAGACCAAACTTCTCAAGGATCCCAAAATCTTGCTACTAGGACATAACCCTACCTGTCTCAAACACCTAACACAACAATATATACAGTCTGTCACAGCGGCAGCTAAAATAAAAATCACATAACAGTTCTATGGCTAAAGCAAGACTTGATATACTCTCAACCGCTACCCAATCTTAACATGATAATTCATGAGGAAATTATTTACCACAAGAACCTAAAGAAGCAATCAGATTTCATAGTTTTGAAGAGACATTTACTCAACACACTAACATTAAAACTGTAATTTACCTGCAGTGAACAACTACCGGTCCAGGGTCAGGGTCCGGTATATTATCTTGTTTATGATGAACTTCTTCTAGAAAGTCCAAGACACCACCAGGATCAGTAGGTACACCATGATCTGGCCAGGTTTTGAAATGATATTGCCATACAGTCCTTTCAGTGTTCCCCTTAAAATGTATGAAAATGACAACAATGTGTTATTTCTATTCAATCAGCAAACTCAATGCCACAGCAGGAGCGCAAGGAAGAGATTTTTGACACCGACAATGATTACCAGGGCTTCTATTCACTGCCTAAGGCTGTAAAAATATAAATCATGGAAAAGGCTAGATGACGGAAATAAACTACTTACTTGTCCTACTTTTGAAAGTTTAAGCTCTCTTAATATATAGTCATGAGCTGGTGTCTCTTTGACATTTCTCACTCGCATTACTCCATATTCCTTTAGGGCAAATTCTTCTGGCCAGTATTTCACACATTTACTCTGGAAACAAAAACGCACCTTGTGTTAGAACATGAGGCAATTTATGTAAAAACGCAACAAAAGCATAGGAAACTGGAGAGGCATCTCCCCCTTTAACAGGTATTTCAGTCTTGCAAGGATGTTGGTAGGTTAGTAAGGTCATTTCAGGCATCTTAGATCTCTTAGTAATCACACTAATGAAATAACACCACAAAGATTCAATGTTGTACAAACACTATGCCCCCCCCCCTCCCCCCCAAAATTAAAATAAATAGCCCCCCCCCCCCCACCCCCCATGATATCAAGTAGGTGTGGTTCTTCTGCACAAGCGTGTCACCGTTATAGCAACATGAGATGGCAGGCATAGAAATTACTGTGATGAAATATTCATATTACTATTATGCACTTATACAGATTTATGCAGAGCTTTATAGAAAAAAAAACTATCCCCATGTAATGGATCACACTTGGGTGTGCATAAAATGCACATGGTTTTCCATGGACTATTTTTGTCCTTGCTTTCAGTGTGCGTTTTCCGCACATGTCAGCTGACAGCAGAGAAAAGCGGTGGAGGGACACAGCGGTAGAAAGAGCAGAGATTGCTGATCAGATAGCAGCAGTGGGGGTAAGTGATCGGGTGCATGGGGTATAGGTATTATGTAGCCCAACCCCACATGGGCAGTAATAGTGTTAGCCATAGGTGGGGTATTGTTAGGTGTATGTAGAGGTAGATTAATGTTAGCTGTAGGTGGGAGGGGGAGGTTAGTGTGAGAGGGAAGTTAGGTAATGCGAAAGAGTATCAGTAAAATAACCAATATTCTACTATCAGCATTATCCAGCGCGGAAATAGTAGAATATAGGTAAACATCGGTAGATATTCTACACCCACATTTCCGGATGCCTTACGTTTGTTTTATTTTTTTAAAGTACCAGTATATGCTTCGAAGGGAATTGTGTAGTGTTTGAACAATTGTGTAGTTTTCAAAGTCATGTGATCTAAAAACAGAATGTTAGGTGACTCGCAGGACCACTATATCATGGGTACAAATGTTAGCAGTTGCCATTAGTCTCAGAACCACTAAACTGTGGCAGGTAAAATCACTGCTCTGGGTGTTTAAAGTTGTGGCACAAGAAGTGAAGCAGGTCTTGCCTGCCAGAAGACTCTCAGGCCCATATGCAATTTACTTTTCTCCTAGGGTTATATGTTCACACCTTGTCAATAAAGTTACTTTTAAACCACCAGGAAGCAAGTTTTAAAATTCAGCCTGTAGTGTAATGCTGATTTATGAAAGCGGCAGAAGGGGGAAGGGCGGCAAGTATATACAGGATGCTCTCTGAAATGTTGCCAGTGGAACTCTGGGAAAATTATTTCTACCTGCTAAAATGGTGTGAAGATAAAAAGAGCTATTGGAGATTTTTTTTTTTTTTTGCAGACTAAGAGCTTTGGCTAAGTGAAACGTTGGATCTTAATGAAGATCTTTAATCTTAAAGAATTTACAAAAAAAGGTCTTTTAGATGTGGCCGTTTTATAAACATGGAATAAAGATTAAGGTGTTCAGAGGTCTTTGAATTAGCACATTTATTTTTAAATGCTGCCTACCAGCTCAGAGCATTAAGCGACAATAGCCAATATTCTGCACAAACCTGCATATTACTGTTTGTTTAAAAGCAATTCATTTCCCCGTGAATTAATTTTTGAAAATAATTGATCCAGAAGTGGATTGCAACAAAATCTCGATTTCAATTTTGAAACTTGTAGTACATTTCTAAAGAAAGAGTTAATGTTTAAACAGCCACCTGCAACAATCTAAACATAAAAGGAAATAAAACTGCACTATTACACAACCCACAGACAAGTACTAAGTCAGTTGGGTAAGTTAACCAATAACCTTCAGTTTTAATGTGTAAGATGACCATACAACGCACCTTGCCTCTTTCTACTTCCTTTGTCGTCATGACAATAACTCTGGAATTCTCCTGGAAAACCATTCTCCAGAAGTCGTTCACCGTGTTCTGCAAGCAGCCCTGAGTAGCA